>NC_133973.1:50493445-51118445 GCF_047716275.1 Strix uralensis
ATGACATTCTGTCCTGGGCATCAGAGGACATGGGAATTCAGAGCAAAGTAGGGTAAGAGGAACTTTTGGGTCAAGGCACAGGATATTATGGGATTCATTAGGCTGAAATTATGTAGCATAGGCTCTTAAGTTTAAGGCAGGAAATTTGGTAATGTTAATTGATTAGGAAATTATTGGACAGTTTTGCACAGTACACTAAAAATTTTACATATGAACCAAAAAGTGATTCAAATGGTAATAAATTGTATTTATTTTGCAAAAACAACACAGTTCTCTCCTAGGTTTAGGAGCCCACTGAGTATATCATGGAGATGGGGCAGCTGTCTTCAAGCATGTAATAGCAGTAAAGAGCTTAAAAGATGGAAAGTAAAGCTTATACAAAAAGGTAGCTGCTCTGCTGAGGTCCTGTGCCCTGCTGACTGTTTGCCAAAACTATAAAATATGAGCTGTGTTAACCCCATTTTAACATCATAAAGGATACATGCCAGTCATCAGGTACTGTGTGCTGTGAGTGGCTTAGTTGTATGTTAAATGTAGGAGTCATCAAGCCAAGCACCATTTCTGTGCTTTCACTTTCTCATAACCTCCTCTGAAACACGTAGAAAATAACATGTCCGGATTGAGAGTAAGATTAATAGCATGGATGGGGATGAAGGGGAAAGTTTTTATACATCTGAATTTTACAAAATGAAAAGAAAAATCATATAATCTTTAAAAGTTATTATTACATGTCTGGAAGCTCCAGGCATGAGTCAAGATTGCTTTGTGCAGGTCACCATAAAGTTACTTTAAAAAGTCACAATAAAATAAGCCATGTTCCCTCTTTTCTAGTTTACCTTTCTGCTACTGGTCACCGACAGTGTTAGGATACTAGAGACAATGGCAAAATAGTCTGATCCACTATGGAAAATCTTACGTTTCAGTCTCCCAGAGTTCATTACTTAAAGTTTACATTTAGAGGAAAACTCTCTGCCTTTAAAATTTGAAAATGGATAAACAGTAAATAGTAATGCGATTTACTGGCTCAAAATTAAAAACTCTAAGCTGTTTAGACCTCTTATCCTTTTGCAGGATCTGCACAAGTGTGCCTAAATACCACTGTGTCCTGGATTCAATGTATGACATATTCTGCAATGGGCTGCACTCACCCACATGATATAGCACCAGAAGACATATTCAGGTTAAAGCTGAGAGAAGGTGCAAAGAGAGAGTAATACAACAAAAAGCCTTGCAAGTAACCTTCTCAACAGACAAATTTCCATAATACTGTCAATGAATCAGGAAGCTAGATTTTTCTTTTTTTACCTGAGCAACATTTGCACTAGCAATGCTGTAAACCTGCTTCAGTTTTCTCTTGACACAGATGACTAATCGCAGGGAAAAATCTGAAATCAAAAAGACCTGAGGGAGGTAAATAATGTTAGTTCAGTTTACTGGATGAGCAAAGGGAAACAGACAAGCAGAAAAAGCTAAAGGAGAATTAATGGCAGGAGAAATGCAAGCCATTCAGAAAAGCCTGCTGTTTCACCAAGGGCAGTGCCAGAGCCTTGGGGATTTCTGGTATTCAGTAGAGACGATGCAATCTGTAAACGTAAGTCAACTTTGTTTCCCCACTAATCACACACCCCATTAAAAAGTAGCTAGGGAAAAAAGCCCTGGCAGCAAATTAGATTGATGTAGGCAGCAATTTTCTGTGGTCCTTTCTGAGCTATTGGCATAAATCCTACTCTCCTTCAGAGGAACGGCTGCTCTTCCACCAAATCAGAAGTCCTGGAAATGATAGTTCAATGTTGCAGGAGCTCACAGCTCAGTGGAGAATGATAAGAGGACTAAGGACAGACAGAAATGACTCACAAAGTGTCACTGTTTCCGCTCCAACCTGCCATTCTGCATTTAGATTCGTATGGTCCTTAACACAAAAGTAAAACCTCTGAAAAGTTTTACAAGTAGTGCTCTTCCTTGTTATAAACTGTATGGAGAGGTCTTTTCCACTATCCAGTCATGCCTCCTCCCTCACAGCTAGGCTTAAAAATACGTTTTCCTTCTGGGAGGATATATGATACGTGCCATTTGCGAAAGCATGGAGTTGAACAGTGTTTCTCAGCCTCTTTTAACCTGAGAAGTCACTGCCCATTTTGTGCCACAGCAACTCGCTGTATTGTTGCAATTATTCCTTTATAACCAAGGAAAAATTAAAGCAAACTGTGAGTGTAACCAAGGAAAAATTAGAACAAACTATGAGTGTTTATTTTTTCCTTTTATCTTCTCTCACTGCTTTATAAAGAAATGCATATTTATGTTAAGAAAATAAAGCAATTCCAATCATTTCACGGACCACAGTCTGTGTCTCAAGGAGCATCTTTGGATCACCAGGTAGGAAGCACTGGTGGAGCAAAGCATAAAAGCTATTTCTAAATCAGCAGGACAGCCTGATGAAAGCACTAATCCCACAAAAGCATGGAGTTTCTTTATGACCACAGCTAGACTGCTTCTGCTACTCTGTCTTAATTACAGCTAGCTTGGCTGTCTCTCCAGTGCAAACACACTGACAGAGACCATTAGCAGTGCTTCTTTCCACTAACACCAGTGGGAGATGCCTAGTCATAAAGTCAGATCAGGTAAAGGTCAGAGCACACAAAATCTCTAGCATGCTAGCCGAAAGGAAAATGTTATGCTTGAGTTGGAACCTGTAAAAATTAAACAGCTATTAGCTCACAGACTATCTCTGCCCATCTTCTTCAACTACACACCACACACACATTTACATATTTATTGAGAGAGAATTTTCCTCATCAATACACTTGCTCAGCCTGGCTTCAATAACTCTGACTGAAGTCATAAGTAACATTTTGTCATCTGTGCCAACACACACACTCAGTTCAGATAAAATACCCTCTTTAATAAAGTCCTAAGCATACTTCTACTCCATCAATTTTTTTGAAAACTAAATATATTTGGCACTATCTTTACTTATTCCTGCATAAAATCAAGATAAGCAATGAAAACCCATTGTAAATAAAGATAGAGCTACCTTTGCTAAAGTTTGCTCTACAATGCTTAATACTTCAGAACTTTGGATCATCTTTGGATGGAGGGAAGCTGGCTAGTTGATATTTTTGTTTTGCATGCAGATTCAAAGGATATTTTCCATGAGGAATTTTCTAGCTTAGAAAAGAAATATCAGAGATTAATTTCAGGTATAATGGTAGATTGCTGCAGAAAAGCTACTGGGCTGGAAGTCTGACCAGAACTTGGTCAGGTTCTGTTTAAACTAGAAAACACTGGATAGTTCCTTTTCAAACAATAAGAAATGTTGATCCTTCTCCACCTAGCTTTTGAGTTTAAAAAATCTGCACTAACTACATATGTGCTAATCTGAGTTTAAAAATCTGCATTTATTTGTTAACTATGTAAAGCTACTAGAATATGGAGGTTATTCTAGGAGTTATTGAAAAAAACTTGAGAGACAACACAGTCATTAGTCATAATCAGCACGGGTTCATGGCAGGAAAGTCCTACTTTAATTTCCTTTTATGACAGGGTCACCCATCTAGTTGACCAAAGGAAGTCAGTACATGTAGTTTTGGATCTTAGCAAAGCTTCTGATAATGTCTCTCACCATATCCTTCTGGATAAAATGTCCAGCACACAGCTAGACAAGTTCATAATATCTTGGGTGAGCAATTGGCTGATGGGTCAGGCTCAAAGAGTTATAGTAAATGGGGTTACATCAGGCTGGAGGCAAGTCACCAGTGAGGTTCCCCAAGGCTCAATTTCAGGGCCAGTTCTCTTCAGTGTTTTTATAGATGATCTGGACACAGCAATCAAATGCACACTAAGTTTGTTGACAATACTAAACCAAGACGATCACTAGACTGCCTCGAGGGTAGAGAGGCCTTACAGAGAGATCTGGATAGACTAGAGAGCTGGGCAATCACCAATCGTATGAAATTTAACAAGAGAAAGTGCTGGATTCTCCACCTGGGATGAAGCAATCCTGGTTATACATATAAACTGGGAGACGAGAAGCTGGAGAACCATGGAAAAACATCTGGGGGTTTGGGTTGATGATAAGTTAAATATGAGTCAACAGTGTGCCCTGGCAGCCAAAAGGGCCAACTGTGTCCTGGGGTGCATCAAGCACAGCATAGCTAGCCAGTCGAGGGAGGTGATTGTCCCACTCTACACTGCACTGGTGTGGCCCCACTGTGAGTACTGTGTGCAGTTTTGGGCACCTCAATATAAGAAGAACATCAAACTATTAGTGTGTCCAGAGAAGCAGGGCAAACAAGATGGTGAAAGGTCTTGAGGGCAAGACTTACAAGAAGCAGCTGAGGTCACTTAGTTTGTTTATCCTGGAGAAGAGGAGGCTGAGGGGTGACCCCATCGCAGTCTGCAGCTTCCTCAAGGAGGGCAGTTGAGGGGGTGGTGCTGATCTCATCTCTCTGGTGGCCAGCGATAGGACAAGAGGAAATAGAATTAAGCTGCATCAGGGGAGGTTCAGATTAGACATTAGGAAAACGTTCTGCACGGAGAGGGTGGTCAGTCACTGGAACAGGCTCCCCAGGGAAGTGGTCGCAGAACCAAGCCTGTCAGAGCTCAAGGAGTGTCTGGATGATGCTCTTAGCCATATGGTTTAGTTTTAGGTAGTCCTGAAAGGAGCAGGGAGTTGGACTCAGTGATCCTTATGGGTCCCTTCCAAATCCAGATAATCTATGGTTCTATGATTCTATGAATAATTAGGTACTGAAATTACACAAAATCTGTAACTGGACTATTTAATTTAGAATTAGATTTAGGATCTCAATATTGTACAATATGAAACTTTAAACAAGATAGTCATCTTTAAGCTGTCACTTGAACCAATTTCTAGTGCATACATTGGTTCACAGACCCACCAGTAAGTACTGACACTGCCTTCTGGACAGAAAAATTAGAGACTATATGTCCAAAACCAGGACATATTGTACAGGAGACATTTCATTTCAGGTAATTGTCAAAATTTGAAAAGAAAATAGACAACTGGATTATTCATCAAAGTGATTGGGACGACTTCCTTCTTATATAAAAACATAGGGATCTCTCCTCTGACAAAAGTGACTTATATGGCAGTCTTAGTCCACTTTCTTGAAGCTGCATGAATAATTAAACAGTAATGGGGGAAAGACTACCAGTCTGATATCCCCTACATTAGTTAAATGTCCTTGCTCCTGGCTACATGGCCTTTGTAGTGGGGTTTGTCAGTCTTTTCATTTGCCCTAAAAATATAGTCTTGAGACAGCAAGCTAGATTCCTCAGTCCAGTTTTTAGGGCTCTCACCATGGAAAGGACAGCTGAATCCATTCCCCATTCAATGAATGTTTAGTTATGCAGACAGGGTGGGAAAGTTTCAGTAAAAGAGAATTAATTTGGTCTTCTAGGAGGCACAAAGAACACACCACTCATCATTTGCTTTGAACAGAAAGCCTGTCTCAGCTGTGTCCCAAATATATTCTGCTGAAACCTACCTATTCACTTGGGATTTATTTAAAGAAGTTTAGGTAAAACTGTGGAGAAAGTGATGTTGAACTCTAAACTGACCTTCAAATTGGGTATAGAGTACTAATTAATCACTACTAATAGCCATGCACACTTATGTTTCCATGGTCCTGTTCTCAGGGCAATATCAACATGAGAAACATATTTTGGAAGTTGCAGGAATAGCCTCATTCCAAACCTGGTGAACTGTCTCAGGCTGTTGGGGAAGATGGGGAAGAAGATGCATCTGACAAGATAAACCAGTAGAGTTGCAAGGAGTACAAAGGATAGGCGATTTCATCTACAGCATTCTGGCAAATCCTAACTAATCAAAGGAAGAAAATCTAAGACACTAGCAAGACAGACAGAAATAACATCCAAAGACTTGCACTCATGACGACAGTTCTTAAATGTCATTGAATTTTAGATATATTGTTAATGTAACATCTTCTGCATTTTGGCTTGCTCACAAAGCTCTGCCTAAGACAGTCAATAGTGGGGCTGGTGTACCACGTTACACAGGGAAGCGGTACTCTCAAGGCATCCATTACACTCAGCAGCTCACCCCTATGAAAGATACTAAATCACATTTATTCTTCCAAGCTAGAAATAAGTCTGACAACACTTTAAGATGTTGCATGTGAAACCAAGCTGTAGTTTGCTTTGCTAACATCATTCTCGATACACTGGTCTTTGAAGAATTCTGCTTGTGGGCATGGCAAGACACAGAGCTCCATTTTGTGTGAACAACTGCTTTTCTGGCACTACATTTTGCTCAGAGATGTTCTGTTTCCCCCATGTTGGTATAGAACCTTTCACACACCAGGGAAAAGTGTTGCATGTAATACAGTATTTCTATCTGCTCTCAATGCATCATGTTAGGAGTCATGAACATACCCATCTGTCTGACCCTGAATGTGTCCTCTCAAATACTTGGGCTTAATCTCTCACTTGAACTGCACTGGTGTTAATGCTAAAAAAGATTCTTCATGTAGACAGTGCTCCAGCATCTCCTATATTTTTCCTCTTCATCCTCTTAGCTACATTAGCAGGAAAATGAATGTGACTATAGTTGAGCATTCTACGTAGAAAGATGCCAGACAAACCCAAATTCACTCTGCCCACAGACCAAGTTGTCTACAGGCCAGTAAACATTTGTTTGAGCACATCCCATGCTCAGAAAATTCTGTAGGACCTGGACCACAGCAGTAAGAAAATGCTTAAGCTTGTTTCCATCTGCCCATGGAGATATGTCTCTGGTGATGAAGAGGGGTCAGGATGCAGCCTGTTCCCAGTGCTCTGAATTCACCTGTAAAATGCCTTTCTGCAAAGCAGTTTACTATGACAGTCTGGGCAGTAAAGCTGTGAGCGAGAGAGAGGTCTTGTAGTCTGCATTTATTTCTTGACAAAAGAATGCAGCTGTAGTCATGACAAGAGGTCCCTCTACCACAGGAGAAGGGATTCTCCACCACAGTGGAGAACCACTGCAAAGCACCTTCTGCTGCCTTCACTACCACAGCCATCTGCCTCCTCCCCACTTCATGGCTCTTGCAGCTTTCTCCAGCCACTTAGAGCCCCTATCATCAATATCCAGCAACCAGGGGAGGCTTCAAGGAAGGGGAAAGTGAGGTCGTGACTCTAAGTAACTGGAAGAGAAGGTGAAGGGAAGAAAGATGCTACCTTCAACAAGTAATAATGGCTGTAGAGAGGCAGGGGACAAGAAGAGTGAGGCAAAGCAGAACTGGTGATGGGGGTACACCCTCATCACCCAAGTGTCTCACTGCAGTTCTGGAACCAAACACTTAAAATCTGTTAAAGCCAGCAATGTCAAACAGCAAACGTAGTGTTTTGGCAGTCAGTTTCACCACCACCTGCAAAAGCTAAGAATGTGATAAGAAACAGAGTAAATGAGCAGTTGCTACATGTGTATAGGATCTTAAGCCCCTGCATTCTCCTGCCACATGAACTGTTCCCAAAGTCACAGGGCTGGGAAATTCCAGTTCTTCAGTTCTTCAAGATCCAGGCAGATCCACCAAGAACCTCAGAGCTGTCCAGAATACCCCTCTAAATTCAGCAAAAGTTCATTGAACTAGAGTTGCTCTGAAACACATTCTTCTTTGTGAAGGGACAATTTTTATTCTTGACCCAAATTCTCCATCTTTAGTAACTTTTCTACATGGTGTTGTCCTCAAATGACTAGAATAGTGAGCAATAGTCTTTCTCTGAGAAACACATGTTGTATTTTATACTCATTTCTGTTCTCTTCCACATCCCTGATGAGGTTTTCTCTTAAGAATTGCTTTAAAACTGTTAACACAGATGACAGGTCCTGAAGTTGCCTGAGTGATCTTTTCCACTGTGTTAGCTCAAATAAACGAGGGCAAATTAGCAGAAAATCAGCTGTGAATTTTTTACTTCCTTAAGTGTGGATTAGCTGGGGATATTGCTTTCTGTATTGTAACTTCATATGAGTATATGAGAAGTAAGTTTTGTTGGTAGTAGTTTTCCTGACAATTTTTATTTTAGACATTATTAAAGCTTAAGGCAATGTAATTACTACTTGATAATTATAGTTAGTACTAACAGCACATCTGTTTGGTTTGAAAAGTTTGGCTCTGCTTCAGAAAGGTTAGACATCCATTTTATAAACATCTTTGACACCACATAAAACATCAGATGACTAAAAAAGAAACCATAAAGTTGCGTTGATCACGGTTTAGCCGTCTCCCAGCTCACTTTTCATGGCTACCAGGAACAACGTATGAAACATGAACAAGCATGCAGGGTGCAAAACACTTAAAAAAAATAAGAAAACTAGATAATATTTCTCATTTACAATTGCCTTGATTTTTCCAATTCATCAGACAGATTAATGAAGGGCCAGTTTCCCACTTTAGTGATTTTCCTCCTGTGAATGCAGTAAAGACTCTGTTTTTAAGGCATTGGTGAAGCAGTTTAGGAATCCTCTGGGTTTTTGATGCAGATCCTCCTCTGATATAAAGAGGAACTAATGGCTGCAATCACCTTGCCCGGCAGCACCATCAATGTTTTTAAAATACAAGCCTCTGGATTTTTTAAGGATCACTGAGATTCTATTCACAAGGAAGCAACTTATTAACAAGGATGGGGGCTTCAGGAGTGGATTGATCTTTCCCATAACTGAAACGATCTTTGCAGTACTTTTCATTTTAAATTCATATTAGGAAAAACAATTACTGACACTCACATGCTAGAATTGATTAATTTCCTGTCCCCTCTGGCTAAAACTGTATATCACAAAAGATTGCATAGCAGCACACCACCAGCAAGTTAGAAAAGTATTTATTTACTTAGGCACTGGAAAATACAATTTATATGCAATTTCAGTGACGACTGCATCTGTTTCCCTTTTTCCCTTCTGTTCAAAAACTAATGAGTGAATCATTCTTCCTAATTGTCATGTATGACTGGATCTTTCCCAGGATCTAGGCTTTCTGCATCACTTTAGGTCTTCAGAATCCTGAAATTGTCAAAGGACAGAGCACTTGCCCAGGCCCTACTGAAAGACTCTCTGATCTCAGATCATCCTACCTAACTTTGGTACCTACAATAAGAGTTCATTTGCCCAAACTCCTTTTATGTTCAGTGAAAGAGACAGGCACCTCCAAAACAGTAGTTCAGACAAGCTCATCAAATTTGCCTATTTTTCAACATTAATTACAAAGGAAACCAAAGGAGTTTATAGCTATGTTCTGTACCACTAACCTAGCCTATATTATTAGACAAAGGTCTGCTTCCCAGTTTTCAGTGGCCACTCATATGCCTTGGTTGTCTCATGGTGGGACTAGGGCTGACCACAAATTGGCCCAGTTCTATTCTTCATTTTATACTTTATTTTTCATGCAAAAGAAGGACAGGGAAAAAGTGGGAAGGAGAGGGGCACCATGCTACTTTCCAAGAGGTCCCCAGCACAATCCTTGGGGAGCGCTTGCCTCATTAAAAGAAAAGCCTCTGGTGCCATCCATGCAACAGACTCACTTTCACCCAGCTCCTTCCTTTCTTTTCATTTTCTTTCTGTTGTGGCATGATATATTCCTGTTACAAATGCTTTGCTCCTGTACTGGAAAAGAGAGATTGGACTGGCTCTATTCACCTGCTTGAAGAAACAAGCACTGCAGGTTTCAGCAAGAGTGGAAGACAGCTTTGGACCTACATCCTAAAGCTTCATTTAAAACCACAATGCAAAGCGTGAATGGCATCTCATGTGGTCACAGCCATGACAGCAGCTCCACCCCAGAAAGATCAGTGAGGTATGGTCACTATAGCATGGAGTCAGCAAAATATTAACTCACAGTCTCCCCTTCTTGGGAATTTGCAGCCAACACTCAATGGTATTCTGTCAGCACTGGGGCTGCTTAGGTTAATGTTAGCTCAGGTATGTCTTCACAAACTGTACACAGTGAAGACTCCAGTGTACACAGTTCCCAAGCAGAACAACTTTATTCTCTCTCTTTGTTCAAAGAGGACACAAAATGAGCTAGTTCACAGAATCACAGAATCGTCTAGGTTGGAAAAGACCTTGAAGATCATCTAGTCCAATTGTTAACCTAGCACTGACAGTTCCCAACTACACCATATCCCTCAGCGCTATGTCGACCCTACTCTTAAACACCTCCAGGGATGGAGACCCCACCACCTGCCTGGGCAGCCCATTCGAACACCTAACAACCCATTCTGTAAAGAAATGCTTCCTAATATCCAGTCTAAACCTTCCCTGGTGCAACTTGAGGCCATTACCTCTTGTCCTAAGTCTTATTACTTGGTTAAAGAGACTCATCCCCAGCTCTCTGCAACCTCCTTTCAGGGAGTTCTAGAGGGTGATGAGGTCTCCCCTCAGCCTCCTCTTCTCCAGACTAAACAACCCCAGTTCCCTCAGCCGCTCCTCGTACGACATGTGCTCCAGACCCTTCACCAGCTTCGTTGCCCTTCTCTGGACACGCTCCAGTAATTCAATGTCCTTTTTGTAGTGAGGGGCCCAAAACTGAACACAGTCATCGAGGTGCAGCCTCACCAGTGCTGAGTACAGGGGTAAGATCACTTCCCTGTCCCTGCTGGCCATGCTATTTCTGATACAAGCCAGGATGCCATTGGCCTTCTTGGCCACCTGGGCACACTGTTGGCTCATGTTCATTCGGCTGTGAATCAACACCCCCAGGTCCCTCTCTACTGGCAGCTCTCCAGCCACTCCTCCCCAAGCCTGTAGTGCTGCTGGGGGTTGTTGTAGCCAAAGTGCAGCACCCGGCATTTGGCCTTATTGAAACTCCTACAGTTGGCCTTAGCCCATCGCTCCAGCCTGTCCAGATCTCTCTGCTGAGCCTCCCTACCCTCGAGCAGATCAACAGTCCCACCCAACTTGGTGTCATCTGCAAACTTACTGAGGGTGCACTCGATCCCCTCGTCTAGATCATCAATAAAGATGTTAAACAGGAGTGGCCCCAAAACCGAGCCCTGGGGGACACCACTCGTGACCGGCCGCCAACCGGATTTAACTCCGTTCACCACAACTCTTTGGGCCCGGCCATCCAGCCAGTTTTTTACCCAGTAAAGCGTGTGCTCATCCAAGCCGTGAGCAGCCAGTTTTGCCAGGAGAATGCTGTGGGAAACAGTGTCAAAGGCCTTACTAAAGTTGAGGTAAACGACATCCACAGCCTTTCCCTCATCCAATAAGCAGGTCGCCCTGTCGTAGAAGGAGATCAGGTTTGTCAAGCAGGACCTGCCTTTCATAAACCCATGCTGACTGGGCCTGATCATCTGGTTGTCCCGCATGTGTTGTGTGATGGTACTCAGGATGAGCTGCTCCATCAGCTTCCTGGGCACCGAAGTCAAGCTGACAGGCCTGCAATTTCCCGGATCATCCTTCCGACTCTTCTTATAGATGGGCGTCACATTGGCTGATTTCCAATCTGTCGGGACCTCCCTCGTCAGCCAGGACTTCTGGTAAATGATGGAAAGCAGCTTAGCGAGCACCCCAGCCAGCTCCTTCAGTACCCTCAGGTATATCCCATCCGGTCCCATAGACTTGTGTGTGTCTATGTGATGCAGTAGGTCACTGACTGTCTCCTCCTGGAATGCCGGGAGGTCGTTCTCCCAGTCTCTGTCCTCTGGCTGAGGAGGCTGGATTCCCTCAATACAACTAGTCTTGTTATTAAAGACTGAGGCAAAGAAGGTATTAAGCACCTCAGCCTTTTCCTCATCACTTGTTACCATGTTTTCTCCTGTGTCTAGCAGGGGATGGAGTCTCTCCTTGGTCTTTCTTTTGCTGCTCACATACTTATAGAAACATTTCTTGTTGTCCTTGATTGCTGAAGCCAGATTAATTTCCAGCTGGGCTTTAGACCTCCTTATTTCCACCCTGCATAGCCTCACAGCATCTTTGTAATCATTGTGAGTGGCTAGTCCCTTCTTCCAAAAGCTGTAAACTCTCCTTTTCTCCCTGAGTTCCAGCCAAAGCTCCCTGTTTAGCCAGGGTGGTCTTCTCTGTCACCGTCTTCTCTTACAGCACCTGGGGACCGCCTGCTCCTGAGCCATTAACACGTCCTTCTTGAAGAGTGCCCAGCCTTCCTGGACCCCTATACCCTTCAGGATCGTCTCCCAAGGGATCCTGTCAAGCAGGTGCCTAAACAAGACAAAGTCAGCCCTTTGGAAGTCCAGGATGGCTGTTCTGCTGCCCTGTCTCCTGGCCTCCCTAAGAATAGAGAACTCTATTATTTCATTATCGCTGTGCCCTAGTCATCCTCTGACCGCCACATCATCCACCAGTCCTTCTCTGTTCACAAAGAGGAGATCCAGCAGTGCACCTTCTCTGGTCGGTTTACTCACCAGCTGTGTCAGGAAGTTATCTGCCACACATTCCAGGAATCTCCGGGACTGGTCCCGCTCTGCTGTGTTGTATTTCCAGCAGATGTCTGGGAAGTTAAATCTCCCACAAGAACAAGGGCAAGCGATCGTGAGATTTCTCCTAAATGACTATAGAATATTTCATCCACCTCTCTGTCCTGGGTGGGTGGTCTATAGTTGACTCCCACTACAACATCTGCCCTGTTGGCCTTCCCCCTGATTCTAACACAAAGACACTCCACCCTGTCTTCATTACACTTGTACTCAAAGCAATCATAACAGTCCCTAACATACAGCGCCACCCCACCACCTCTCCTTCCTTGTCTATCCCTCCTAAAGAGCTTGTAGCCACCAATTGGCACACTCCAGTCATGGGAGACATCCCACCATGTTTCTGTGATAGCCACTACATCATAATTTTCCTGTTTCATTATGGCTTCAAGCTCCTCCTGTTTGTTACCCATGCTGTGTGCATTGGTATACATGCACTTCAGATGGGCTGGTGTTTTGCTCCCTTCCCCCTTCAAATCTAGTTTAAAGCTCTGTCAATGAGCCCAGCTAACTCCTGCCCCAAGATCCTCTTCCCCCTCTGGGACAGGTGTATCCCATCTAATGCCAAAAGGTCTGGTGTCCTGTATATCAATCCATGATTGAAAAATCTGAAGCCCTGACAGTAGCACCAGTCTTGTAGCCACAAGTTCATCTGTTGAGTTCTCCTGTATTCTTCTTCATCCATCCCCCCAACTGAAGGGATGGAGGAGAACACAATTTGTGCCCCCAACCCCTTAATTAGTTTCCCCAAGGACCTGAAATCTCTCTTCATTGCTTTAGGACTTCTCCTGGTAATGTCGTCGCTACCTACCTGAAAAACTAAGAGAGGGTAGTAGTCCTTGGGTCTCACTAGAGCGGGGAGTTTTGCCGTGAGGTCCTTGACCCGGGCCCCAGGGAGGCAGCAGACTTCCCTATGATGCAGGTCTGGTCTGCATACTGGGCCTTCAACACGCCTCAGAATGGAGTCCCCCACTACAATGACTCTTCTGGAGTTCTTTTTAGAACTGCTTTTAATACCTGGTCCAGAACGACCAGGTCTTGGTGGATCTTGGTCTTCCTCCTTGTTTGTCTCATTTTCTTCCTCCTTCTCTTCTTCATTCAAAAGTTCCAGGGCCCCGAATCTATTGTGAAGGGGCACCATGAAGGGTGAGGGAGGTTGGGAGAGGATTTTCCTGCCTCTGTGAGCTGGGACCTGTTTCCAGCCTCCCCCATCTCTTAGGTCCCCTCCTTCTTGTAGCAAGAGGATGAGGGATTACCTGCCTCGTTTGGAGCCTCCATTTGCTCCTGTTGCTTCATGGGTGCCAAGGTGCTACTCCACCAATCAATTTCCCTTTCACACTCCCTAATACTTCTTAATCTTTTGACCTCTTCTTTGAGTTCTACCACCAGGCTGAGCAGGTCATCCAGCTGATCGCAGCGCACACAGGTGTTGTCACTGCTGCCCTCCGGCAGGATTGACAGGCTCAGGCACTCCCTGCAGCCCGGGACCTGGACCGCTGCATGTTTGCGTGGCAGCTCTGGCTGGGTTGCCACGTTCTTTCTGGTGGTGGTTTTGACGCGAGTGGAAACTATAGCTCAGTCTGCTCGTGGAGAATGATAAGATGAAACTAACTCAAATAAGTTCTAGACCCAGATGGACTGTGCCCTGTCCGCACGAACTGACACGCCTCACCCTTCTGACGCGCCAGGCCCTGTTCACCACGCTCCTGGTCGCTCGCGCTCCCTGGGGGCTGCTCTTGTACATGAGGGGCGTTGGGCATCGTCACTCCAGTCTCCGCTGCCCTCGTTTGCAGCTCACTCTTCCCACTCAGGGGGGAGGTGACTTGAGGCTCTTCCTCTTCCCTGGGCTTCTGCCTTCACATCTTGCAGTTTTGCCACAGGTTTTTGATGCTTTCAGAAGGGTCCCCCGCTGCTATTCTCCTCTTCGGAGCCCCTCTCCTCAGCAACTTGAAGTTCCTTGAAGCAGAATATGATTTAACTCTGCTCTAGTTTCACAGAATCATAGGATTGTTTGGGTTGGAAGGGACCTTAAAGATCATCTAGTTCCAACCCCCCATGCCATGGGCAAGGACACCTTCCAGGGAGGGGGCATCCACAACTTCTCTGGGCAACCTGTTCCCAGTGTTTCACCACCCTCACAGTAAAGAATTTCTTCCTTATATCTAACCTAAATCTACCCTCTTTCAGTTTAAAACTGTTACTCCTCATCCTATCGCTACATTCCCTGATAAGAGTCCCTCCCCATCTTTCCTGTAGGCCCCCTTTAGGTACTGGAAGGCAGCTATAAGGTCTCCCTGGAGCCTTCTCCTCTCCAGGCTGAACAACCCCAACTCTCTCAGCCTGTCCTCATAGGGGACGTGCTTCAGCCCCCTGATCATCTTCATGGCCTCCTCTGGACCCACTTGAGCAAAGAAACCAGAGTATTACCCAACTTGTTCATAATGAGTTCTGAGATGCTCTTAACAAAGGCAGCTCCTTAAAACTGCATAAAAAGTAGGGGGAAAAATGCCCTGGGAAGTGGTTAAAAATCATGTTAGCTTCCCATAGGCAGAGTTTTAGGAACACTGAACTGATTTTTTTCAAGCATGCAAACCTTTCCAAGATACTCTGAGGACAGTTCCAGAAAACAATTTTCAAGTTTAAATGGAGCTCAATTAAACTAAATGGGACTTACATAGACAGTGATCTGCACACACTATTCCAGGGCCTCCAAAGTTAATTTCTAGACTGTTCCCATAAGAAAAAAAAAAAGAATGTATACTCACAGCTATTGAGAAGCATGCTTGCAAATAACACAGAGGGGGAAAAAAACTGACACTTGGCAGAAATTTTTTATCCACAATTCAAAAATATTTCTCCGTTCACAGGACTGGGCCAGGGAAAGAAGGAAAGGGTTTATAGACCGTACAGTTACAGTCAGGGCCTGAGTTATGCAATTACCCTATACCCTATCTGGCATTTTCAGCAAACATCAGGTTTTTGGGGTCTTTACACCTTTTTAACTTCCATTTTAGTTTTAAATCTTTGTTCTCTTTCAATACTGGATTTTTAATGGGTTTGGCAAGCTGTATAATTTCTAAAGTCCACGGTGGGCAAAAGCACAAACATAACTGTTTTTAAATACAGCCACATAAAACATTTCTCAAAGAATAAAGCCCAAACTATACATCAAATCAGTCAATCAATATTCTGCAGTAGAGCTTACATAATTACTTTTTTTTGTGCTGTAACAGGGCCACATTGTGCTTTATGGCCATCATTAGTTATTAAAATAGTTTCCTGCACTAGTGTGCATCCATACATAGTACCTGCTGTCAGTCTTCTCAGGTCAGAGTCTTTCCCACTGACCCGTGTCTGTCTCATGGCTACCCATCTAGGCCCTCCAGCATTCCCCTGGGATTGCAGTCAAATGCTGTGCAATGTTTCCCTGGCTCACTGTTCAATTTCTCTCCAAATCCTTGAGTCTTTTGCAATGAGAAACAACCTGTATACGCTTTATTATAAAGAAATACCAGGGACTTTTAGCCATGTTTATGAATGAATACAGCTTCGCCTTCTTTCAGTTTTACAAAGATAGCTGCTGGCACAGAAGTTTTAATACAACAAAATGACAAGATACACACAACTTGTCACCAGTGGGACCCCACTCAAACCAGTCTGCAGCAGTCAGCGCTCCACAAAAAGGTATTTGTAAGCATGTTTTAGCTGGTTACCAGAAATATTGTTGAGTGGCCTGAGGTCTCTAGTTTCTTGAGTTCTTAACACCCAAAACACCCAAAAAAATCAAAGTGGAAAACTCTCCCAAGATGAGCAGTCAGCAGTTACAAAACATCAATTCACTTTCCAAATGATAGTAGAGGTATTTTGGCATGTAGTTTTCCTTAATTTTTTTACTGTAAACTCATGTATTTTGTTCTAGTTTCTTGTAACAGTTAAATAAATTATCTTACTGTTTTATTTTCTCCTTTTAAGTGCTTTTTCTCTTATCTGGCCTCCTCTTATCTACAATGAGAGGAACAGCCTCCATTTTTAACATATTTTTTTTTTCTCATATCTCTCTGGCTGATTCTTATTCATATTAACTTGGCTGTGATTCTTCATAACAGTAAATGCAAGAGGAGATCTACAGCATTATTTTTTATGGTAAATAAACAGCATCTAGATACTGACTTGTATACAGAAGTTGTAGACACACATTTGAAGCATTTCAATACGTACTTATGGTTTTCTCAGTGTTTAATGCTACCTATCTTTGAATCAAACTCATGTGAGAGAATTTCTGGAGATTTTGCAATAATTTAGAAAAATTACACTTTTAGCAGGTGTCATTTCTTTCACATTATTATTGTTAGGGCCACCTGTCTATATTAGATCCTAACTCTCCTTCTCTGCAGCTGTGCACCTCATTTCAGCTAAAGAAAAAAGACAGGCAAGATATCCTGGTAACACATGAATTAGGGAGGGAATGACTTCTTTGGGAGGTGATATCCCTTTAACATACTCATTTAGTATCTAAACCTTTATCACTTGTCCCTATCCTTTTCTGACTCAACAGTTTTTTATCCCAAAGGAAGAATTTCTGAAAAAGTAATAAGCTAGCAAAAGCAGGTCTCTTTTTAGAATTACAGTTTTATTAACCACCACCACTGTTCTGCAGTTACCACTTCCACAGTTCCCCACTGGAGTGAAACATAACAAGTACTTAAGAGTACCTAGTAACAGTACACAACAGGTTAGGACAGAAAGTGAAGAACAACAACTGCAAGAGGAATTAAAGTAGGTGGTAAATAATTATCTCAGTGATATTTTGACATGATACAGGGTTTAGCACTTCCACTCCTATGCAAAGTCTTTCAACACCCTAATAAGCCTGTCATTAGGTTTTACACGCTCTCAACTCTGACTGCCACATTGCTCAGGATGAAGCCACTAATCCACTCACAGTTGCCAGGTTTACTTGAGGTCTCCCATCACCAAAGAGTTAGGCGTGATTCTGCTTCACTAAATCCTGGTTAGATCTCACTCGGAAGAATGTGAAGGAGACTGATCAGTTTCCAATGTGATACTGTTTAAAAAATTGCATTATTCCTTCACTGTTTAAAAAATTGCTAATTTCTTCACTATGTCTAAAATGAAAAAGCAAAGCTCCTTTTTCAGCCTAAGGCCCGCATAGGTTAAAAGTTTGGTTGCACTGTGACACTGCGGGACACAGTCTGATTCTTCACTGCATTGGCCCTTATGTGCATTGGTTCACAGCTGTGCAAAAGTGCGTGCAGAACATCTGTGCATATTGGTCAGTGTGCTCTGGGCACGTTTTGTACTTCATAATGGACATCCTGAACTTTGTGAGACCTGAAACCACTGCAAACAAGGAACAAGATGACATAAAAATATTTTCTCTCTCTCTTTCTCTCTCTTCTTTCTTTTTTTTAGTATTAGTTTTAATTTAATTAGACTTTGTGATTGCTATGTTTCCACTTAGATTAGCAATTATTATAATAAAATAAAATAATAAAATATTATAATAAAAATTAAAAAATTTCCACTTAGATTCAGCAATTCTGAACTCCCCAAAGCCCCAGTAAATGGGCTGCCTGAAATAGTTACAGGAAAGGCCTCCTAAATATTACCCCTTTCCTCTGGGTATGCTAAAGGCTTGAAGATATCTGCATGGAGAAAATTCCTATATAGAGAGAGGTAAATTAAAGAGCGAATATTGAAAAAGATGAACCACTTGTGTAACAGTTTAAACAAGGGTGTAGTGTGAACCACAACCTGCAGTCAAGCACAGTGTATCAACTGCCTTCATGTGCTGCTTTGTAAGACAACTTATCTTGACTTTTTTACTACCTAACAAGAGCTAAGAAAAATAAAATCTAGTTTACCGTGATCATCAGAGATTTTTTTAGATCTAATTATTATTCTAATTATCCTGTTGAAACTAATCAGTTTAGGCTTTCCAATAATATTATCAAGCTTTTAATAAAATTACATAAAGATCTCGGTGGAATATATTTTTTAAATAATTTCTAGTCCCTGCTCAGGAAAAATCATCACCCAAAAATTCAGTCTAGGTCTGAGATTTCCAGTGCTCGGGAGTGTGCATGTTTCAAAAACTCAGCATGTGCATATTTCAAAAGCTTAGAACAGTCAGAGTCTATGAAATTAAGGGCTGTAATATAAAACTGATCAGCTCAAATCCCAAATCCCATGACACTGCAATCAAAGACAGGAAGTATTTATAGGGTCAGATCTTTTAAAAAGCTGTAAAACAGCCTTCAGGTTACCATCCCTGAATTACAGTGACAAAACTCAAGTAAATGTATTTAGATATGGCAAAGATACTGCATGCTTGCATTTTCTTTTTTCAGTTGCCATTAATTTGCTTTGAATAACAAACTCAACACGTCAGTTTGCAGCTACAGGAGGTACTATTTTATACAGAGATTTGTACTAGGAAAATTTCTTCCACTCTAAAACACGCTACAGTTTGTAAAATACTCCCCATACTGAAAACAGGGAACATAAACTTCTTAAGCACAGCCATTTATTTTTGTATATGAGCATATTGTGACACTAATTTCTGTTTCCAACCAGCAGCTGCTACTGTCTCAGCATGTGAAAGGATAAGAAAATGGCTGGCTTTTTCATCTGCAAACTTGATGGTTATATTATCAGCGAGTAATGCAACTGTTTCACTGGGTCTCAGGTTCTGCTTCCTTGCTGGGTGCCACAGTCTCTCTGTGCAGAGCAATACAACAGCATGTGCGAAATCAAAGGACACCAGAGTCGAATTATTCAGACTGAAATACTGGCCACAATTCACAAGGGAAGAATGAGATTCCTGGAAACGCTCCTATTTGTGCTCCTTCATTACGGAGTAAGCAGGATAGTGAATGGCAAAAAGTTAGAGCTTTTGACTTCTCTGCCTACAGAAACTCTGCAGTACTGTAGGTGCCCAAAGATGATCTATGCACAGACAGTAATTTGGTGAATACTGTGCATTGGGAAACATTACATTGCAAAATAATATTTTTTTCTTCTTTTGCAAAAGGAAGGTTTCTGACAAAACCTGCAAACTTCTCCAATTGTTCCCAGAGTACTAGAGTGTATGATACCGGTACAGTGATCACAAAGCTCAAAACATTAACTTCAGGTATACTAATCCTACCTAATAGGCCACATTCCCACGATATTCCCAGGTCCCTCACAACCTTCAGTGTACTAATCATGACAGCGTCTCTGGGAAAAGGGGAAGAATGTGTAACCCTTGTGCACACACACGTGCAACTTCAACTCAACAAGGCAAGGTCACACTTTTCTTAAACTGATTATCAATTTTGAATTCCTTGAGTTTTTTGTTTACCCACTTGAGAGATCCAAAAATATTCCTGTGGTAAGCACCTTCCCCTTGAAAGCTGGTGTGCTGGTTTTGTGTGGCAGGGTTTTTTGGTAGCGGGGGAGGGGGCTAGAGAGGCGGCCCTTTGTGAGAAGCTTCTTGAAGAACACCCGGCTCCAAGTCAGACCTGCCTCTGGCCAAGGCTGAGACAATTAGTGATGGTGGCTGCACCTCTGCAATAACATATTTAAGATGGGGAATGGAAGAGGGGGTGGGGACTTTGAGGAGGAGATATGAGAAGGACACCTATGTGGACACTGAGGTCGGTGAAAAGAAGGAGGATGAAGGGAGGGAGGTGCACCACAGCAGAGAGTCCCCCTGTATCCTGTGGTGAGACAGCAGGGCTGCCCTCCCTGCCATCCATGGAGGTCACCAGAGGAGCAGTGATACACCTGCAGCTTGTGGAGGACCCCCAGGACTCTGTGGGAAGAAGCAGCCCCCACTGCTGTAGTTCGGCGCTAGGAGGACTGCAACACGTGGAAGTGACCCACACTGGAGCATCTCAAGGAGAATACATCCCATGGGGAGGACTCACGGTGGAGAGTTTGTAGAGGACTGTATCCCAGAAGAGGGACATCATGTGGAGCAGGGGGAAGAATGCAAAAGAGTGCTTCCCGCCTCCTTGCAGGAAGAAGCAGCAGACTGACTGCACCCGTCATCCCCTGCCCCTGAGATACTGAGGGAGGTAGAGATATTGGGCACAAAACTGAGCCCCAGAAAGAGGGGGGGGGAGGGGGGGGAGGTGTTTTTAAGATGTGGTAATCCCTGTCGCATTCTGTCTGTTACGTGTTGTTATCATTAGCGTTTTGAATTAAAGTGACCTTTTTCTTCCCCTAACGAGCCTGTCTCTTGCCTGTAGTCAGAGTGAGTCATCCCTCCCTGTTATTACCTCAATTCCAGAGTCTTTTTCTTCATTTTCTCCTCCTCAGGGCTGGGGAGGAAGGAGTGAGTGAACTGCTGCATGGTGCTCAGTTGACCTCTGGGCTCAAACCAGGACCTGGGCTGATATAGCCCAAATCAGCTCATGACTTCAGAAAAAATCTGGCATAAGTGAAATTGTCCAAAACAACACAAGTCTGCGGGAAAGCAAATCTCCTACAGCTCAGGCGAGACATCTACCTACCAGATTCTCATTGCCCTCCACCTTGCTCTATGATTTCCTTGGAGTGGCTACGCTGCCTTGAACTGAAGAATACACCTCAATTAATAGGCAAGTGAAAGCATGGATTCTGGAGATGTTTACAGTGTACGTAGCAGTAAATCATATTTGGACATAGTTTCCATAGTCCTCCCTCTCTCTCTTCCCTTCAATCATTTTTACTACCATTTCACTAGCATAAGTCAAGTTAAGGTCACACTGAAATTACAGCTGGTTGCCTAACATTTTCTCTGTGTATAATCCTTATAAACTCCAAATATGTCAACACACAAGAGCATGACAGGAATTTATTAATAAATAAAATTAGTCAGAGAAAGGGCATCACCTATTTTCTTTATTATAAAATGCCATCAGCTATACATGTTAAGCCCCCTGTATAAGAGAATTTCTTCAGATATTTAAAGGCCATGTATTACTTACTTTACACAATTACTACACTGCCCTCACATATTTGGATTTTTTTCCAGTAAAAGATTAGGGAAAAAATCAATCTTTCTTCAGTCAGCATCATTCTTTCTTTTAAGATGCTGAAATTATCTATGTTTTTTCTGCTCTTATCAAATAAATAGTTATGAGCTACACAGGAGGTGACAAAAGCCAAGTGGCTTATCTAAAGTGCAGCTCTCTGGAGGTGAAATATCACCTAGACTGTGGCTCAAGGAACTTCAAAGTTCTAGAAGAGGATATTTAGAAGTTCAGTATTCCCTCCTGATCACTGTGTCATCCATGAAATCAGTTGAATGTAATCTCCCGAGACTGACGATGTTAAACATCATTCTGACCTAAAAGTGGTACCGCATAACTACAGGGAAATGTGAATTTGTCCTAATTTGATTTAAAGTGGAAGAAAATGACAAATATAATCTGCCTGACTTGTCAAGCAACTGATGAATGCTGATGCTTTGAATTAAGTCAATCATTTTCTTCATGTTTTTCAGGGTCTTCTTTTGGATGAAAAATCACAAAGACAGTACTCTGTGAAGCTCTAACCATTGCCATCTAAACTCTGTTTGCATGGTTCAAAGTATATGTTGAAAGAGTTTGGCTAAAAACTAGTAATTTTATAAAAATATTTTGTTTTGGCTTAGCTAAGAGCACCTTTGTTATATATTTTCATCTACGGGTGTTACTAGGGCAGCAACACAGCAATCTGTGCTAATGATCTCCATTCTGAAACTGTCTTCAGATGGATTTCTCAAAGGTCACAGATTATTAGTGTGAAATTCTTATCAGATTTCTCTCTGGCTGCCACAAACAACTGTGTCGTACAATCTCAGCTGTAAATTAATCAAGTTCCATCTTAAGACAGGGCAAGCCACTGCTACCCTAGCATCAGTGGCACCTGTTCTTCCGCTCTTTAAAAGGAGTTTTCAAAGCACAGAATTCCTAAGTGCACAGCTGTATAGTCCACTATACTGAACTAAGGTACCTGTTGCATTACTTGGAGAGATTGCATCTGGATTGTGAAGATTAAAGAGATGAAGAGGTGTAGGGCTGGTGTGGGAGACAATGTTAAAAAATGTTGTGTTTCGTGTTGAGGTTTTCCTCCTTCTTTAGGGCCACAGTAGAAGGAATCTGCCTCATTTTCCTTGTTCTGCACCACCCTGGACCTTAGGTCTTATCCAAATTTAGGAAAGCTCCAAGGCAAGGGACTATCTGCATCAGCACTGCTTCTCAAAGAAAACATCTTCAAAGAAAGATTATGGAAGAGGTGTTGATGTGTTAGCTATCAGAGATAGGGACTTAAACCTAGAAAGTACGTACATTCTCCCTTCTTCCCCTGCAATTTACCACATCTCCAGCTTGACAACTGCATTTCCATTAACAATGTAATTGAATCAATGTAGTTCACCGTCTGTGAGTAGTTTTCCCAGGAGACCAATCTGTTAATGAAAAAATTAAAGCATTTGAAGAGGTATTGTGCTTTTAGAGAAGAATGAGATTGCTTTCTAAGACATAGTAGGAGGATTCTGAAAAACAGCTCATAAGATAAATACTTGTGGTTGTTTTTAAAAGGTATGTTTGCAACTTATAGACAAGGCCAGCAATTTTCCAAGTGGATTGTGCTAGTTGACATCCATTAGGAAAAATATTTCTTTTTAATACAAATGACCTTACCATATAGAACACAGACAAAATAAACATTTTAAAAAAGGATAAAGCACATTGTTTTCAACAATGTCAAAGAGTAGAGCATATAGCACCCATGATTCTCCTTCTTAATTCAAAATTCAGGACTACGTAAGGTTTATTCAAGTCTTCTTAAAAAAAGGCCGTGACCTGATTAGAAAAAAAGTCTTCTTTATAAAACTACAAGATATTTGAAAGACAGTCCTCTCATTTTTACAATACAAATAACCTCCCTCTCTTCCCTATCCAGTGTTGTTAAAATGAAAAATGCACTTGACTAAATCAGTTAAGATATCATAAGAAGGTGAAACTATGTCAAAGTACTTCTATAAAAGACAGGTCTTTTTTATTTAAATATAACTCCACTTATATTAAGAATAAAACTGTGCTTCTCTAAATCATGACATTTAAACTCTGACACTGAAAACTAATTGGAGAAAATATTTACTTTTCAAAGATGGATTTTTGAAGCTGAAATTATTCTTTGAAATTCATCAAATGTAAATGTAAAATAATGGTAAACATTACTTATCATAGATTCCTAACATTTTAATCCAACAATACACAGACTTACATCATTTATGTAAATTTTGGGACCATTTCACAAGTATAAATCTAAAAGTTAATACCGAAATTGAGTGAAATACAATTGTTTGAAAATGAACATCAAATTAATGAACTTGATCATAGTTTCAGTCTGTAACATGGTGAAGACAACTGATTCAGCACTGATACAGAAAGTTGGAAAAATATTAACTCTTGCCATTAGACTCCACCACTTCACTTATCTCACTGGAAGTCCGCTGTCATCATTCCATCTAATGTATCACCTCCTTGATTTCTTAGTTCAGAAAAGAAAAACTATTTCAGCTTCACTTTTAAAACTTCATTTAAAAGACCATGGATTATTAGGACACTAGTGGAGGGCAGTTCAGAACTCAGGATATTAAATGAATTGTCATTAAAGCAGAGGCTTTTTTTTTTTTAGAAAAATTTTGCTATTAAGTCAGTCACTCTCCCTTCTCTAGCCTTCTGTTGCATATTCCAGCAAGGTTTTAGGACTTCATCTACCCATGGCAAACAAAATGTTGCTACTTGAAGTTACTGCAGGACAATGCTCTGCCAGCCCATGGATGGGACCCCACGCCAGAGCAGGGAAAGGGATGAAGAGGAGCAGAGGCAAAGTGTTATGAATTGACTGCAACTCCCATTCCACATCCCCCTAAGATGCAATCCACCCATCAAAGGTCACTACTTGTTTACTTCAGAGAAGTCATTAAGTGGCATCAGGTGATAGACAACCCACACATTTTGAAGAGCCTAAGAGAACTAAAGATTTAGCTCCCCTCAAATTTTAGTAGGATCAGTGCACATTCCACCAGTGCACACCACCTCTTTGTAGAACCCCACTGCAGAAATTGTCTCTTTAATACAGATGCAAAATAGTTTGTCTGTTTCTGAAGATGCTGAAAAAGGTCTTTAAACAGAAGTTATCAAAATTCACAGACACCTGTTTGCAAGCAGCTTTTAGCCTTCTGCATTTTCACCAAAGAGATTACGTTATTCCTTCTCCAGCCTGACACCTAGAACATTCCATGCTGCACGTAACACAGTTGTTAAGGCTAAGTTTGAACTGGTCACTTAGAAATGAGACCCTTTCTAGGCAACTTCAACATACTTGGCAGAGTCTACTGTATAAATGAATGGAACAAAACCAATATAACCATCAGCATATCAGTGAATCCAAACCATCAGGAAACTTGAGCAACTCTGGACAGTGACTGGGTTGGCTGTAGATAATGGAGAGTAAGGCAAAATTGAACTTATCAAGACTGAGGTTTCTGAGTCAGGAGTCAAGGTACTTTCTCCTCTGTCTTGCAATTTTTTTGATAACCATAAAACATCATTTTAAATTGGGACTTCAGCAATCCAGATCTCAGCTGTAAATTATTTTCAATTGTTTTGTTTCAAGCTTTAAAGGAAGAAAATTAACTCTATCCCAGTTGAAACCAGGACACCTTCCATGAGCTGTTAGTGTCTTGCACTAAAGAATAAAAATATACTCTGAAAAATGTCTTAAGAAATTGTTGATTCATTGCAAAAAAAACCCTATTCCTCTTCAAGATACAGCTTCCAATAAATTAAGACTTCTTTAAATTCTGTGCAACTGATTTTCAAAGACAGGGCAAAAACTGATGATCTATACTAATTTAAAGGAGCATATTGAATGTTTCCTTTTTAATATGGAGGGTTTTGATCAGGCTTATAAACATACAGCAATCTGTAGCAATGCTTACTGTAAGATGAGTAGATCAGAGCTATGCCTAAAGAAATATGCAGAAGTTGGTGCATTGCATTAGCTGTAATCTTTCATTTATTATTATGCATTTTTAATTACTTCCTTATCAGGTATGAACTCTTTTCCATATCATTTGACAATCTGGATGGGAAATTATATGTCTGACTAGTCTTGCTTTATATTTATCACAGAAAAATCTAGTATCTAGAAAATTCTCAGTTTGAAGAGCTGTTGTAGTTTTTAAATCTTCACATACATTTAGTCACATTTAAATATGGACCATCCAAACCTTTAATTAAAAATGTTGCTGAAGTAAGGTGTATGGATTTACTTAGGTGCAGGTTGTACATTATTAAGGTGTAAGAAAGAAGATGATGAAACGGCCCAATAGGTTCTCTCCCACTTGGAGACAGGAGAAACCCAGAAAATGTTTCTACCCCTTTCCTGCTGACTTTAGTTTACTATACAGATAGGATTAACTAACACAGTAGTTTTTGTTCTAGTTATAGCACACAGAAAATCTCTGATTTTATGTAAAATTAGCTTTCTTAGTAATAGAAAATTTAAGTTAAAAGCAGCCTATGTGTGAATAATTATTGACAGCCACTATGCAGCCAGTAGGTACTACTTTGAAGCTCTCTGGTGGGAATTTCTTATAAATATTACAGACTTTAAACAATTCCATATCCATTTGAAGTCTCATTTTAAGTTTCATTCCTCATTAAGAGCCAGATGCTGCACAATCGTAATGCAGGTATACAAATTGGAGCAAAAAGCTTGGTGCAAATCAGAGAAAAGAACTTAATATGTGACACATGAAGCAGTGGGAGAACTCAGCACTGATTTGAATTGCTCTGATAACCCTCAAAGCTTTTTTGTACAGGCAACACCAAAACAAATACTTCAGTTCATACCTCTCCCAATCTCTGTGAATTCATTCTCCTCCACCAACATCATTCTCAAGTATCAAGAAAGACAAGCAGAATTGCCAGTCTACCATTGGAGGTTCCATGGCAAATCCTGTAACTTTGCCTCCTTTGAGGAACATAAGACAACAGGAGTCCAAAGAATAGGCTATAGCTTTGCTTGCTTATCCATGCAGACAAAACAGTCTCTGTGCCCCTGAGGTCAAGAACGAACATGACCTGTTGATCCTTTCCACGCAAAGCACAAAGCAGCTTCCCACCCTTTTTCAGGCTCCTATCACACAATATAGCTCTGACCATCCATAGGAAATTACCTCTTTGGCACCTGCCCTTCTCCACCTTTAACTTAACCATCAGCTACTCCAACTTAACAGCATCTTCTCCCAGTATAGAAAATTGCCTTTTGATCATTACCAAGGATATCTGGCTGTGAAGGTGCTGCTAATGAATTCTTACCGAGCAGTGACATCTATTAGTTATTACCAAAAATTGATGTGGGCTCTAGAGCAGGAACTGACCTCAGCAGTCAGTTCGTATTCATCTCCGATTCCTGGAAATGCAAAAGAAAATTTCTTTTGCTCTTTCTCTTATTGTGGGGTGGTTTTTTTTTTTTGCAGTGGGTATATTTTTTTCTATTTCTTTACTTGGGTTTTGACTGGGCTTATTGCGTTCTTAATTTGAAAACTGTTATTGGTTTCATTACAGCATGCATGCTAATAGATTTGCTTTTGCAATACACTGCTTTTTGCACACGAACTAATCACAGCAGTTGTATAATGGCATGTTGCTTTTGTTATACTTCGCTATCTGACAGAAATTCTTACAGGTATTTTCCTATAGACTGTGGACAGTATCAATATGGATGGAATAAGAGATAACATATATTGGGTTTATGTGGCAAAGTTTTGGTAGTGGGAGGGCTGAAGGGGTGGCTTCTGTGAGAAGAAAACAGAAGCTACCCCCATGTCAAACAGAACCAGTTCCGGGTAGCTCCAAGGCAGACTCACTGCTGGCCAAAGCTGAGACAGTCTGAGATATTGGTAGAGTCTCTGTTTCTATTTAAGAAAGGGTAAAAAAGCTATGCAACATCAGCTGGTAGAGAGGAGTGAGAATATCTGAAACAATTCTGCAGACACCAAGATCAGCGAAGAAAGAGGGGGAGGAGGTGCTCCAGGTGCCAGAGCAAAGATTCCCCTGCAGCCCTTGGAGAAGACCATGGTAAAGCAGGTTGTACCCCTGTAGCCCATGGAGAACTGTGGTGGAGCAGATATCCACCCTGCAGCCTGCAGAGGATCCCACGCCAAAGCAGGTGGGTCCTGGAAGAAACCGTGGCCCATGGAGAAGAGCCCATAATGGAGCAGGTTTTCTGTCAGGACCTGTGACCTTGTGGATGACCCATGCTGGAGCAGTCTGTTCCTAAAGGACTGCACCCCATGGAAAGGATCCATGCTGGAGCAGTTCATGAAGGATGGTATCCCATGGATGGGACCCCACACCAGAGCAGGGGAAGAGCATTAGGAGGAAGGAGCAGCAGAGACAAAGTGTTATGAACTGACTGCAATTCCCATTCCCCATATTCCTGAGCTGCTCAAGGGGGAAGGAAGTACTGAAGTTGGGAGTAAAGTTGGGCCTGGGAAGAAGGGAGGGCTGGGGGAAAGTGGGTTTAGATTTGTTCTTCTTTCTCATTATCCTACTCTATTATTAATTGGCAATAAATTAAATTAATTTCCCCAAGTCTGTTTTGCCCATGATGGTAATTGTTGAGCGATGTCTCTGCCTTTATCTTGACCCATTAGATTTTTGTATTTTCTGCCCCTGTCCTGTTGAGGAGGGGGAGTGACAGAGCGGCTTGGTGGGCACCTGGCAGCCAGTCAAGGTCTACCCACCACATAAGATTAACCATGAGAATAAACAATGTCATTTTCTAGAGTGTTCCTATGTCCTGGGTTGCTCAGGTAAATGCCTGGCACAGACATATGACCAAATGTCAGATATACAAGATAACAGCCAGAGCTGATCAATGGCTCTTTGAAGGTGAACTTCTTCTCAACCAGTTGCTCTGTTCTTCAGATTAGATTAAGAGAACTGTAGGTATGATATGCGTATCCTATTTCTTGTTAAATAAAATGAAGAAAAGGGAAATCTTTATGTTCAGCTCTACTTGGAGAAGTTCAAGAAAATTTCAACGAGTTGACAAAAAAAAAAAAAAAATAAAGGAAATGCAGCATAAAGTTTTTCATTTTCCAAAAACAAATATAATGGGCATGAAATCTCCAATAATCTCCCACCCCCATTCACATGCACTCCAAGTTAAGGGTATTTTTTTTTCTCTGGATGACATTTTAAGGACAGGCTGCCAAGCCCATCTGTCCCCTCATTTGCAGTTAATTCTTGTTTTCATGAGCTTTCCACATGCTGTTCAATTTTCTGGTAGAGAACAGTTCGTTTTCTTTGTGCAGTGGGTTTCCCTTCCGAGAATATGCTGCCCTCCCACCACCTGGGGAGCTGCAACCTTCACATAAAATTATGGGTGATCAGTATTTCTGAAAATAAACAAAATGAATACTCAAGACACTCAAACATTCAACAACTTAGAAAGTCAAAATTCAGGCGGGCATCTTAAAATAGAAGCACCCAAAGTCAGAGGGCAGTTTTCGCCTATGATCCTCCATGACATTATTAATAAAGTTTTGTCAACTGCCTAATGAATTCCACCACCACATTTGCAAACAACACCTCCACGACATGTGATCTGAAAACAATGCCTCAATCCCTAAATAGCTATGTAACAGATAATGGCCACTCAAATGGTTGTGAGTGGCCAACACAAGAGCTGGAGATCTCAGCCCTCCAAATACTCTCTTGAGTCATGCTGCTGCATAATTGCAACTTTAATAACTTTGTTTTTAAAATCTTCTACTACAACAAAATTAGGATTTTTTTTTTAACTGCACAAAAAAAAAAAAGCAGACTAATTTTGCCTTTCCACTATCAGAAGATCTGAGCCATAGCTTTTTAAGGAAACAACAGGAGTAAAATCAGACATTATCATATTAGAAAGCCACTCTAACTCCCATAGAGGAAAATGAATCACTCTCTCTTAGAAAGAGCAACAGTTGAAAAACATCATTTAGACTATCAACTAGAATTAATCTTTGCCATCACATTTTGTAATATCTTCTCATTGTCTTCAGTGCAGTGGAATACGCTGCTGTCTTCCTAGTACATGAAATATCATCTAATCATTATAGATTACTAGATTCTCACAATGCAGTTCCTTTGATCAGATTCATTAATAATCTATTCTGTATGTGGGACAACTCACTGACAGAATTTCAGGAAATTATTCAGATTTGTTATTTTCTGTCCCTCCCCTTTTCTTCTTTTATGATTTTTCTCTTCCTTTTTTTTTAATTTATCTATTGATATTATACAATAAAAGACAAAGTAGATTTTTATTATATGAAGATTGTGTATGTCAAGTGTCAACTCAGAATGAATTCCTGTAGGCAAGCAATCTGCATATTCAAGCTTTTAATTTCCAGCAGTAGGGTTTTTGGAGGGAGAGAAGGGTGCCTGAATAACAAGAATATTTACTGAAATAATAGGGAATTAGTTTTGGAAAACAATAAATAGATCTCACCATTATAGAATCTGCAGATACTTCATGTTCATGAGCTAACATTGACTAATGCACTCGTGGATTACAGTGTAATTTTCTCCATTATCAGATACAATTCTACTTTACTAATTACCAAAGAATGCAGAGTAAAGATATGTCTTTACAACCTATGCATTTGTGCCCGTTATATAGAGTGCCCAATGCACTTTGTCCATCTTTGAATTGATAGTTTCTTGGCAGAACCTTCCATATCTCTCTGTCTCCCTTTCATCCAGCATTTTACAGTTACTGATCCTGTTTCTTTGTTGGTATACACAAAAGGACAAATCGTATTGGCTGTTGATTAAGGTTTGCTCAATACTCTGAAAGTTAGGTTATTACCTGTCAAAGTTGAGACATGTGCCTTTTGGGAAACAGTTACTTTCAAGTTTGCAGCCTTCAACATTTCACAGTAAGCACCATAATACCTGAAATAAATTTCATTTTCTTAACTATAAACTATTTTCCATTGTCTTCTTAAAAGATGCAAATGACAGCTGCTTTCCCAAACCCTAACCACTGAACACATGGAGAAGACTAAGGGGCTTAAATTACATCAAATGAGATTTAGGTTAGACATCTAGAAGAAAGCTTTTTTGATTCTACAAATAGTGAAACACTGGAAGACACCACTGAGAGAAAATGAAGTTGTTGCCATTAGGTGGTAACAAGCACTTCTAATGGAAGATTTTCAGGGACAGGTTATATTTCTTTATAATCTTATTGTAAAAAAAATGGCATCTCTTGGGGTGCATTAGCCCTTCTTTAGATACGATAACAGCACAACAAACATCAGACTAAGTGCAGGCTGAGACTAAACTAATTGACTAGATAAATTGAGGGAGTAGATTGCATCAACAAAAGAGTGAAGGTGTAGCAAAGATAGTATATGAAAAAAATTATATATGATCATGAAAACAGTATCTTGATTGAGCTTTCAATTTTATTAATACATATTACAAATTTTAGTCTTCACTTTTAAGGTTATTTTCTGCAAATCTTCATCAAGGATCAGGACAGAGCAGTCAGAGATGGAGAGGCTATTTGTCAAAAACATATTCATGCTTATAGCTACTCATTTCTTTTCTTTATCAGCTGAATCAAGTGAATGTATTCTGCTGCAGAGAGGTTGTTCATTTTCACTCACACTTCCCAAGAATGTGGTGAGGGAAATTCACCACAAAAAACACTCTTATGCATGACTCATACAAGTGCCCTTACAGCAGAAATTTCACTTCAATGGAAATGTGTTTGTCACTCTTACAAGGTCTGGCTTCATTTAGTGTTGTTGGTCTACAGGAAGTGCATTTCTGGTGATGTGTTTGGCCAGGTTAGGAGGCTGGAAGGTGGGAGATGGAACCCAGGAAAATGGGGTTTTTTAAGTCTCATTTTCCTTCTACATAAATTGCTGATAACTTCTAAAAGAGATTTCAGCATCAGACACCGTGCAACCCTTGCTTATATAAAACTTTTCTCCTTGCATCATAGTGATAGGAAATTGGCTTATTCAAAAATATGATTATTTGCCCAGAGAAATGGCTTTGATATAAGTCCTCTCTGAGTTTCTGAGGTAGGTGATAAGATCACCTTTTCATGGGCAGGTGTGATAAACATCCATACTGTCAGATACAATCAGGGTCTTTGGGGTGTTTTAGAGGGTTTCTGATTTTGTGGAGAAAGGTGTTTGGGTCAAGAGGTTTTCTGCATGTAACAGATTCTAAGTTGCCATTTTTATGATGCTCATGTAACTGAAAAAGTTGATGTTGTGGACTGGTAACTCCCAAGACCGTTTCATAACAGTTGTTATTAATGAGATATTATGAAAACAAGTAAAGTTCCCTATCCAGGTAAGCAAGGTGATGAAGGTGATCTGTGTTAGGTACAGTACTGGTTTAGTGATTCAAGTATCTAGAAAATCTTCATAGCATTATTTCCAAAACATGCCAATTAGTTCAAGAACTGTCTTGATGTCCCTAACTATGCCTAAAACCTAAAGAAAATGGTGGCTGTTTAAACTAGACTTAACACACAAGAGTCTGGACCAGATGATTTGCCAAGGCCCCCTCGCTGAATCGTGCTTCATAGTTCAGTGTTCCATACATATAGTAAAAACATAAAGGGAATTTCTCCACAGTGTTGAGAAATAACTGGATTCACAAGGGGGATATAGATAATCTAGCAATTCATGTGGCAAGCATACAAAAAGAGAGATGGTACTCTTCACTATTGAGGGAAATACAGGATGGCTTCTTTCTGAAACTGGGAAAGTGTTTACCCAAATACATCTTTCAAAGTGCAATAAGACGACCAGTAAAATGAGGATAGATAAGATGGTCAAAATCAGAACTTGTTTGCGTTGTCATTTACGTTTTGTTTTGGAAAAGGTATGAATTATTCTTTCTGAATAAAAACAGGATTATTTATCTTTGACCTAATTAGAAGAGGAGCCAAGTATCTTCAGGTGCTTCAGACTTCAACTAAAGATTAAAATATTCACTACTGTCTATACCCATAAACAGCTGCACCAATGTTCTAGCAAATTTACAGAAAATAAAAACAAATCTTTAACCAAATTCTGCTTCCTTATAGCACCACCTTTTGCAATGGAAAGTGGATGAGACTGTAAAAATGAGACTGAAAAGCACAGACCTTGAGGAACAAGTAATTTAAAGCTTATATGATTAGAACTTTTAACAAGTGTTAACATTGTACAGTATTTCACCCTAGACTCCAGGTAACAATAAAGTTTGTCTATCTCTAAAACAGTTTTACTTAGTCATCTTTCCCCCTTCAGTTTCTGGAGCTGAATTTAGAGATTATACTTACTATCTCCAAATGCAAACTATTCATCCTTCATTGCACAAAAGGTGACACTTTCTGCTGATGAGGATCAGTGCTTCCTTGACAGATTTTTTTTCAGAAATCAAAACTTTTTTAAACTTGTTTTTTAAAAAATAAATCATTTAATTTGTTCACTATTTAATGACAAAGATGTGCATTAAAGATCTTGTCTAATTTTACAATAAAAGCTCTCTGTTCATACTACAAGGTCTGGCTTGGAAAGAAGGAGCACAGCAACTCTCACTAAAAAAAACCAACAGTGCCATTCCACACAGAGCAATCAAGGAGCGTGGAGGAGGAGCAACACACTGTACAGCAGTTTGAGGGAAAATTATTCAGGTTTTAGCTGTGAAGCTTTACAGCTGTTGTAGTATGGTTTTTCTATGTGCTGTAAGTATATTGTACAGCATGAGGTTCAGGGTACATACATCCCCCTTCTAGGGCACAAATGGCATCCATGGAAATGTCTCCTCATCTTGAAAGCACATAATCTTCAGCTAAATAAATGTGAAAAACCTCAAGTGGATTTCAGTTCTACTGTGTGAGGTGGACTGATATCTCATGCAGCGTAACTGGGCCAAACCTACCGTCTACAAGTTAGCCAAACATATCTTCAACCCACAATATGGGCATAAGTCCAGTATCAGACACAAAACTAGCTATTGGCAAATTAGTAGACATTTACAGGAAAGGTGTGGGTCCACTTAGACTAGACTGATGTGACCAGGATTAGATGTCTGTATCTGAGGGAGTAGCCTAACCTCCTTTGGTCCTATGGAGAGAGGAATTTCTGGAACACAATTCACTTCAGCCCAAGATGGATATCTAATGTACATCAACATGAACCCTGCCCTCCAAATACTTGTTCATTTGCACTGACTATGAAAAGAGCTCAGAATGATCTAGCTCAGGGCAAGGTTTAATGTTATAGATGTCTAAGGTTAGGTAAAATGAGTCCCACACCACATGATTTCTGGAAGACGATCTAAAACATGATCTTGTCTTCCTTTATTTATAAAGATACAAAGTCAAAAAAGAAATTCAAGCACAAAACTCATGCTCAGGAGAATTTTATCCACCTTAACGAACTCAGATTACATTCCATTTATGGTAGTACTTAAGATAATAAACATAATTTACTAGAAAACTTGTGCATGGGTCACACTGGCACTTTCTGTGGTAATATATAATTGCATACAAGGCTGATGTCAGTAGAGAAGAGCTGTTCAAACATTATTTGAAAAGATGCCATTCAACAAATTTTTTAAATGCTTTGTATGGAACTTTCTGACACACATCTAAGGCTAAACCTGAGGACCTATGGTGTGGTTTAACCCCAGCCAGCAACTAAGCACCACACAGTAGCTCTGGCAAATAGAGCTACCATTTTAACTTTACCTTTAGCAATATTACAATGCTGTTTCTTTTTTTCTTCACAGTAGAGAGCAAAGCAGAGAAAAGACATCTATCAGGAGCCAGGGATCTTCAGCCAAGCTCTCTCGTTAGCATGAATTCTAATGCACGAGCTCTTCAGGGAGCAACTAACTGATACCTGCCGATTCATTCTGACAGATGCTATCAATTCACTGCACATTTTCAAGAAAAGCGATGAAGGAGTAGCTTTAGGCAAGCAGGAGACATAAAGAGTCCGATGTTCAAAGAGAGCCAGGATGAGTTGCTCTCTCTTAAATAATCCATTCTTGAATACTCCCCTCTCACAGTTCCCTATCCTAGCCTATATGTGTATGTGTACACCCACCTCACCAAACTATCTTGGCAGGTATTACTTTGCTCTTCATGTGACCCAGTGACCCCATCCCAGCATGTGCTGTAGAAAGTCAATCATACTCTTTGATAATAGGTTAAGCATTAAGTGAACATAACAATATCACTTCTGTCTAAAGGCTGCAGCACGGGGAATGTCTCTCCAGAGATAGAACTAAGACTCTAAGGAAAGCTTAGGGGAACTTGAAGCTTTAAGAATAAAACTGGATATAGCTATTAGATTCTAGAACAAAGCTGTAGCTTTCTTGAGTATTAAGTATAGAAAGACTTTCTCTTCAGATCAGCACAGAAAGAGAATGCAACTCCTGTGTCAATGATTGTGGAAATGATATAGGTAGCAACAGTTTAATGGCTGCATTCCATACCTTGTGGATTAAGTAAAAATTATTAAAATATTATAAAAATCAGCATAAATAAATAGCTCTGGTTAGTGGTATGTAATGAGTTTTAGCCACCACATCTCATTTCCTTCTAATTTCCTCATGGCATGCATTTCCCCCTTCTCTTTCCTTGACAGTGAAAGAGAAATGCCTGTACCCATTGTCAGGACTGATTCAGGGGTCCTGCTCGATCACCTGCTTCACCAACAATAAGATTGCGAAAAAACCTCACCACAGTTTCTCATGTACCTGAAGAATACACTGAATTCCCAAGAGCTGGACACAGTGTGGATAAAACTGGTGTGCTCAAAGGATTACAACGTATGGAGGAAGGATAACCTAAATGATTCAGGCTAGTTTAGTCAAAGCTTAGTCCAAAACATCAGTTCATAAACCACAGGAATAGACTGTCGCCCCTGCTGTGACAGCCAAGAAATGTAGACAGGCCCAGGTAGCTACCATCTCTTGTACTTGGCTCTACAATAGCTCTACAGCAGTTTTCCAGCTGTGACAACACAAGACACAACTTGGCTCACCTAGCAGGTCTCTGGCATGTATCCTGCTCTAAGCTATAGTTAGACAGATACCAGTGCCTGAGCCACTATGTTCAAAACTAGCACAAGTGTGTTTATACTAGATTTCCACTCACAGCTCTGCCTGCAGGTACATCTGTAAGTTTAAAGCTTTGTCGCACCAAAGGAGTGGGAGAATCCTATGACGTTTAAACACTGAGCAAAACCATGAAGAATATATAGTAAGTAATAATCCTACACCAACTGGGGAGATGCTCTCGGGTACATATTATGATGTGACATCATTGTTTATGATCCAATGATTTTTACACCCAATTCAACAAATAATAATTCTGTGATATCCTTTTCCACAACTGAATTACCATAACATGGGTATTCTGTGAAATATGGAAACATACTTTAAACAATTTTTTTAATATTTATAAAACTACTGAAATAGTGTAGTTTCCAGTCCAAATGTATTATTCTGTAGTTCAGCCCTGGACCTGCATAGCAGAACACTGAAGTATTTTCTTGCTAAGCTGACAGGTAATATATTTTAACTAAATGATCTACCTATACATATTACAAATTATTAGTTGTCAATTAGATATACTGGTAATACAGATAATTATATGTTTCAAGTAACAGACCTGTACTTTGACATGCATTTACAGACTAATTAGCAATTCTGGCAAGCATCTAGAAATAGAGCATTCAAAGTAGCAGTAACAAAGTAGTTTTGATACAGTTCTTCCTCTGACTCTTCTTTTACCCAATGACTTTTATTTTCCATGCATATATGTTTCACCTTAATGAGGAGTATTCAGCCTCTCAGAAACGCATATAGAGATGCGTTATAGAGATTTCTGCACATAGTTTCTTTTGCATCTTAAGAATATAGCAAAACAATCCAACATTTTCTCATCTCCATAAATTTGTTTTTTCAACATAACAATTTATCCTGTTCCAAGGGCCTGGACTGTAAAGAGCAGAACTATTTGGTGGCCTTGTTGAAGATGAAATGTTTCACAGACATATGGAAGTGTCATCAGGAAAGGGTTTTGAAGCCAGTGCTGACCAAGAGAGAGTAATTAGGGGAATATAAGAAACCCTCCTCCATTAAATGGTCCTGGCTGCAAACCAAAACGTAAAATCGTAATTCTGTTTCCAAACAGCACTTGGAAGGTTTTGGTCATGCACTAATAACAACATGCATTGGAATAAAAACAAAATGCAAAACCTTGAAAGTCACTAAGAATGAATTCTTGCCCTCTGGACAGCTCTATGACAAAGATCAGCTTGTTTCTATGAGGCCAGTGACAAAGGACAGAATTTTTACCCATGATTGAGCACATATGATTTTTTTGTCATTTTCATAAATTCTAGAGAAAGGCTTTTAGAGGTGTCCATGGAGAGATGAGTAGAAGGAATGTTGTTCTTTGAAATCCTAAATGAAAGAGGTTTTTATGACTTCTGCTGGTGAAGAACAGCCTAACACTCAATGGTCTCTTAAGACATACAACAGAGAGAACAGAGGAACTGAGGTTCACAATGCATGGGAATTTATGGATGTCTGTCTAATTCTTTCTACTGTGTAAGGAGGTGGGAATGACTGGAACTTTAAAAAATGAGAAAAGCATTACTAAGAAAACACTTCCTACCATTTGCAGCCTTCATCCCAATAGTGCAGTCTTCAACAATAGCTTCTGGTTTTGAGGTTTATGAAGTTACCTATATAAATCTTAATACAATCATTCATGGTTTCCATATTTATTTTGATATGACCTATCTACTTGAGGGACTATTAAATCAGTGTTGGAATGAAACATAAACTTTTCCAAAACTACAAAGTTTACTAGCAGAGCTTCCTTCAACAATGAAAGGCATTGTAACTACTTAATATTCTATGCTCTTTATTAAGACCATACAGAGTTCTATAGTGAGATACAAGATAGATAAAGACTCATAACATACACCCAAGTCATATAAGAGAGGGAATTTTTCCCTCAGAGGACTTTTCTAGCTGGGACGTATAGAACTTAAACAAGGCCAGCTGTTTTGTGCTCCTTCCTACAATGGATGCCCTTCTTCTGCACTGAAATGCCTTTCAGTAGGATAGCACAAACCAAACTGAAATATGCAATTTGATTTAAAGAACACGTTTGTCACAAAGGCATGCCTAGTGTACAGTAAGGGAACCCCCAGCATGGGTTAGCCCAGAGAAATAATCTGATTTCTTATCGTTCACCCTTATCTTACTATGTCCTGAGTCAATATTCTCTGAAAGCAAGCCAATAACTTTGCTGACCAGAAATTGCAATGGAAATCATAGCACTGTGCAAGTTAAACTTTCTGTAAAAATATCAGTGTTTGCTAAGTGTTTGTGTAGCTTTTGCAATGCCTTTTAGAGGGCTGATAAGGGAGAAAAATTGAAAAAAAGATATGCTGGAATTCACTATGCTTCATACAAAACTCCTTTAGGAATTCAGCTGACTGTTCAAGAACACACTGTGACAGAAAGAGTGAGCAGAAATTCCAACTTAAGCTCACTCTTGGGTTTCTGCTGTCATTAGCAGCAGCATCACCATTACTGCAATGGTGCCTATGATCAAGACGTTTGATGTGCTGTGCACCACATCAGTACAGGGTAATAAAAGAACCCCACAAAGCTTCGATTGTAACTTAAAATTCAGTGTCCATTCCCAGAAGACGTATTCTTTTCTCTTTCTCACTTACAGCACACCCTTCATACTTCACATGAAGCTGCAGTTTCACAAAACTACAGGTAAGAGCTATCCAGTAGTACTCAAAAATCAGGAGGTGCCAGAGCACCCAGGTGAATACCCTCTATCCTTTCCTTCATCACTCATTGAGAGCCAGCACTCTGGCCTCTGATGAGGAGAAAGAATTACATGTCTTCAGCCCAAATAAGAGCAAGCTTCATGTCTAAAATACAGTCAACACAGCAACTTTTCTATGTCAAAAGCTACTTTGCATTCAATACTATGTTAGATTCCCTTACATGATATTAAATGGGGATTTTGTGATCCCTTATCTAATATAATGAAACTTCCATTTAAGAGCATCCCAAAACAAACTATGACTCCCCATTATATTTATCACCCTTCCCAACACAATTCAGTTCTCAATTATGCTTTCTTTAGTCTCTAATCCCCTAATTAGAAAGCTCCCATGGGGAAACCTGCACAATGGAGAAGTGAATTTTACAAAATTATTCACTTTTCACATACTTTAATTAACAAACTTGTTAGTCCAGCAAATAATCTGTTACTAATTATCACAGAAGCACATACATCACTAACTAAAACCAGGAAAACTGCACTCCTTTGCAAGTTCATCACTTCATATTACTTTTGTAGCATATCATTATCTCATGTATTTTAATTTGGGAATTCAGATCTGCCCTTTGTGACCACAGCACATACAATGTAAGTCTTAACATTATTTTTTTTGCAAGGCACTGTAAGTATATATGCTCCAAGAAGCTTAAAGTTGTTAAACTGCAAAAAAATGCTATTTTATACAATTAAATAACAAATGCCATTCCATGAGTCTACCCTTCCTCAGCACACTCTTTGATGCATCATAAACATGGCATTTCCTGTCTACTGCTAGAGCTTGCAAACTCGATATTCCTTTAGCTGTGTGTGTATATTTGTTAGTTTATCATCTTTGTGATATTTGTAGTATACCATTTACGCTGCAATATTCAATTACTTTCTCTGTCTACAAATCTTTTCTGAGAGAGGCAAGAAACAATGAGTTTTAAAACAGAAAATCCCTCTGCTGATCATCAAAGATGACCTATAAACAGTCATCTTTGAGACCTCTCAAATAAAAGATTGCCTTTATAGCAGAAAGCATGAGCTGACCTAAATACGAGAGACCATAAAATTTCCCTCTAACTCATATGGGTAAAACAGAGGCATTAACACATGCTCATGAGGGAGTTCTGAAAATCTTGCATAAATGTTCCCCAGAATAGAAGTCCATATGTTTTCAGCCATAGTCCCTCCCTTTCACCCTCTCCTAGGATACACAACCATGCATGTTCACTGAGAATGCTGGTCAGACTCTGGGTTACAAAAATTAAGAATCACTGAAATGGCTTAAAATAGTTACAGCATTGCTCTTATGCCCATTCCAAGTCTTGGTCTGCTCCTACTAGCAGGCTGCATGTTAAAGACATAGTCAAACACCAAGACACTCATTTTAACATATATTACAAATAGATTGATAAGGAAAATAAAAGTATGGTAATACTACACTTAAGGTTTCTCCAACCAACAGCACAGGAGCAGTCTGCTTCTAATCCAATTCTGTTGATTTCAGGAAAGATTCAGTCAAGTCACAAAAGAGCAAAACTTTGGCAAAATCAGGCCCTGACATGTTTTATAATTTTGAACAGAATCATGACATTGTATAAATTTGTGTTTGCTGAGAGGTGCTGGCAGCTGGACTTATTGGGAAATGGGAAAGCTAGGACCCCAGTGCCTGAGGGAAAAAAGGTTTATTAGTTATGGAAAGGACAGGTTGAAGATACACAGAACAAGAATTGACAGGCATAATCGTAACTTCAGTAAAGGGTCTTGACCAACTCTACCTGACTACTTCCATTCATTTACTTAAAACTTCCCCTGGCACTTGTCCCAGTCTCTAACCATCTCACATCATGAAATCCACATTTAAAATCTTCAATAATTCAGCTGTTCAATTAGTCAGCCAATCAATTATTCAGCTATCGATCTGCCCCACAAGGAAAATAAAACTTTAATGAATGGACAGTTTACCTTTCACAAACAGAAGAACCTGAGTTGCTCATTACAGCTTAGATTTGGTGTCTGCCGAGGCACAATTCTCTGGGAAAAAAAACCTGTCTAATATTTTTTTCTCTTTGCAGTTCTCAGAGCCTGTTATAATTCCAGAAAATGAGAAACATCTGAAAGTTTCCAACTCTACCATCACAAGTAATATTACAGGTGATGCTTATTTACTTAATTTGCTTCTTGCTTAGGAAATGATTAGGACTGAAATGCTGCTTTGTGCTGGAGATAATTAAACACTCTCCTCTAAAAGCTATAATGGAATTTTTAAAGTTCAGTTGCATTATTTTGCTTCTTGCTTTTCCTGTGCTAGATGTAATTTCTCAGTGACCATTAGGCTGAAAGATCATCTCTTTCAATCTCCTCTCACAAGACCGATGCTGAGCCCTGTAGATTTCTACAACCGTGCTTGCTTCAGAACAGGTCCTACAGTTAGACACTAGTGTCTCAAAACACTGAGCCCCTGTTAAACAACTTGGCCAGCCAAGTTCATCCCAGAGCACAGAACTTATTCCTGCAGATACTCCAACTTCTGTGCTGTCTAAATGTTGTCACCACTAGTTTTATATCCTCCCATCAGCACAAAAAGGAAAAGCACAGCCAGCCAGTTAGTGACGCACCAGCATAGTCCTACATGGTATTTTTTTAAATCAAACCTGTTTGCTACCATCACAGTCTCTAGCTTTTCATCCTATTCTATTTGAAGGAAGGGAGGGAAGGAAACCAGAAGTAAAAACAAATTAGAATACCTTACCTGCTTTCCAGAAATGAAGACAGCTGTTTTCAAAACATTTTCTGATGAACCACAGGTATCACAGGGTTGGTATTTTTATGAGAGTAAGACTAGTGAAGAAAAGTGAGAGGAAAATGGGTCACAGATTGGCCTCAACAAGCCCTCCCCCTGCAGAGGGATGGTCACAAGGTGCTAAGCTAACCCAAAAGGGGAAAAGTGCCATGATCTCTTCCTAGAGCTCTCAGCAGTTATGTGGTTCTTACCATACTTAGGAATGCCCATCAGTTGAGCCCACACAACCTTGACCATTACTAGTTTTGTCATAGGCTGATGAAAGGTTAGAGAAAGACCTACTTCAGGGAAGGGGGAGGAGGGGAGAGCTTATGCAACACATGTGATGTATAGTACATAAACACATACACCTGTAAGGGATTTTAGCTTCATCATAAGGTATTTTTCTCAAATGCAGTTATATGAAACATAGCACAACTGTTTTGCATGATCGTAGCAAAGTACTACTTACTCAACAATACAGACACAGTATTAAATGTATCCATCTTGAAAATGAATTTTCAATGCAGTGAAATATTTCTAATCAATAATTTGTAGCTTGTGATGATTTTAAATTGCAACAGTGCCTAGCCCTACCTCAAGAATCCAAATAATGGAACTTAAAAGAAAAAAGCACAACATGTCTGATTTTCAGTTTAATGTGTACTAAATTTATGCAAGCTTGTGCAGATAAATATTTTCAAGTCAAGCACAAATATACACATAATTAATCAACTTCATAATGAAAAAATATTATTTCATCAAATTATTAGGAAATATTCACTGCAGAAGAAAAAAATCAGTAGCTTTACATTAATGCCAATAGAACTTGAATCACAAAACTGTCAAAGATAGCTTATTAGTTACTTTAAATAGGCATTCAATAATTGAAGTACCCTAAGGAATAATTACAGGCTATATTTAAATGACAGGAGTTTAAATTCATAAAGCTAAGAGTACATGCCATAAAGTGCCAAAGACACGTTGAATGAGTCCCAATTTCCCTTGCACCTATTCCTACCCCCACATTTCTCCTCCCTCTTATCTATGCACAAAGAACAGTCATGTACTTTCAATCTAAATCAAATTTTTTTAGATCTTTGGAAAAACGCAAATGCACACACCTGACCTGAGAAACAAACATCAGTGAAACCAACCTGAGAAACACACTACTTGTACCGATCAACAACTGGGAAGTGCCTTCAGCAGAGTGAAACTGCCCAGAAATGCATCTGTGTGGCAAAGAGAAAGCAAATGAATGGAAGAAGATGCTCCTTACACAGTCTCTCCTAACATATCAGTAATATCATGCTATTCATGAGAAATTTCTGGAATGCTAGTGTTTCCCACAGCCCATAAAATTTTGAGCACCATCTCTGAAAAATACGTATGCCATCTGAAGACCATCTCACTTGGAGACAGGCAGGTTTTTTCTTCTTCCTTTCCACCAGCTTAGACAAGGCAAAATCATCAAAAGACATTAAAATCTCTGTAGAATAACAGAAAAGAACCAGACATAACACAGGGTGCTTGGTCTGATTTTGGATGTGTCTGCTCTCACTAGTCTGGGGTTTCCTTCCCCCAGGTGTCTCTCTTTTTCCACAGACTGTAAGGTCACCAGTTCCACCACCTTCATATCTCCCAAACACTCCTCACCAATGACACTGCTTACAGCATTGTCCAGGCACAGTTTGCCTGGATGTTCCCATGCTTCTTTGCAGCCATGTCTTTGCAGAGAGGTACAGCCCAACACTCCATCAACTGGAAACTGAACAACCTCACATGAAATTTATTGGCATTAAAAAAATGCTTCTGAGGAATACCTGAGAATCATAATCAGAAAAAGAAAATGCAATACATTACCACTGCTATTTAGTGGCAAGTCACTAACTCCACAGTTCATTGCTGAGAGACCAAAGATCTTTTCTCCCTGCAGTGAAACAGCCAAAGTTTTACAGCAGTTGCAACTGAAGTACATGATGGCAAATGAGAGAATATAATGGAAAAAACCATACAGGAATAGAGGAATTTTAATTTACATAAAAACTAGCTACCACTTTACATGGTTAAACATTAGCATTAAAATATATGAAAATAAAATTATGTAAGCAGAGGCTACTATTCCTGTATTTAGTGTCCTGAACAAGTAGCTTGAATTCCACAAGGAAGGAGCATCTTTACATCCACATAACCTTTATGATAATTTCAGATGACTCTGAAAATCAGATTATTTCTCTGAATCTCGCATGTGTATTTTTAGGCAGAAATGCAAGCCACCCACACTGAATGTTTTGGTCTATGGATAAATTTGACAGTAAAATGCACCTACAAGGGATCCACAGGATAGGGCAATAGCAGTGTTTTCCAGATCAATGTGACTGTAGTTGCTTTGGTTTATTTGGCTTGAAAGTAGGCAGCACATCTTTTCAGAGTTATGTATCTTTTTTTCTCTGGCATTCTTTATTTTATTCTTTCCAAAGATCCATGTTCCAGCTTATGCTGGAAGTTGTGTTCTCAGTCTAGTAATTTGTTGCTGTATTGGGTTTGTGTGGCAAGCTTGTGGTAGTGAGGGAGTGTCCTGGTTTATCTAGGATAGAGTTAAGTAGAAGAAGCGATATGCCCTGTTCACTGATGGGTCTTGTCGCATTGTGGGAAAACATCGACGATGGAAGGCTGCGGTGTGGTATCCCACACGACAAACCACTGAAACTGCTGAGGGACAAGGTGAATCTAGCCAGTTCGCAGAGGTGAAAGCCACCCAATTGGCTTTGGATATTGCTGAGTGAGAAAAGTGGCCGAGGCTCTACCTCTACACTGACTCGTGGGTGGTGGTAAGTGCCCTGTGGATGTGGTTGCAGCAATGGAAACAGAACAATTGGCAATGCAAGGGCAGACCCGTCTGGGCTGCTGAAGTATGGCAGGATATTGCAGCCCAGGTGGAGAACCTCGTTGTGAAGGTGCGCCATGTGGACGCCCATATACCCAAGAGTCGGGCCACTGATGAACATCAACACAACCAGCAGGCAGACCAGGCTGCTAAGATCGAAGTGGCTCAGGTGGACTTGGACTGGCAGCATAAAGGTGAACTGTTCATAGCCCGGTGGGCCCATGAAACCTCGGGCCACCAAGGCAGAGATGTAACATACAGGTGGGCTCAAGATGGAGGGGTGGACCTCACCATTGACACCATCACAGAGATCATCCACAGATGTGAGACGTGTGCTGCGATCAAACAAGCCAAACGGGTGAAGCCCCAGTGGAATGGAGATCGATGGATGAAATATAAATATGGAGAGGCCTGGCAGATCGACTACATCACACTGCCACAGACCCGCCAAGGCAAGCGCCACGTGCTCACAATGGTAGAAGCAACCACTGGGTGGCTCGAAACTTATCCAGTGTCCAACGCCACTGCCCGGAACACCATCCTGGGCCTTGAAGACCGAGTCCTGTGGCGACACGGCACCCCAGAGAGGGTTGAGTCGGACAATGGGACTCACTTCTGAAATAACCTCATAGATGCCTGGGCAGAAGAACACGGCATTGAGTGGGTCTACCACATCCCCTACCACGCACCAGCCTCTGGGAAGATCGGGTGCTACAATGGACTGTTAAAAACTACATTGAGAGCAATGGGGGGTGGAACCTTCAAACACTGGGACACACATCTGACAAAGGCCACTTGGTTAGTGAACACAAGAGGATCTGCCAATCGAGCTGGACCGGCTCAGTCAAAACTTCCACGTATTGTGGACGGGGATAGAGTCCCTGTGGTGCGCATGAGGGATCTGCTGGGAAAAATGGTCTGGGTTAGTCCTGCGCTGGGCAAAGGAAAACCCATCCATGGGATTGCTTTTGCTCAAGGACCTGAGTGCACCTGGTGGGTGATGCAGAAGGATGGAGAGGTCCAATGCGTACCACAAGGGGACTTGATTTTGGGTGAAAACACACCGTGAATTAAACTGTGCTTTTGTTAATTTTTCTTTGTATTGCTAAATGGCAGCTGGACGTGGCACAGATGATATAGAATAAAGGGGTGGATTATGTCCTGGTTTAGCTAGGATAGGGTTAAGTTTCCCCAGCAGTGGGGGGGAAGCTCTAGCCGGGTTATTCAATACCATGCTGACATCACGTCCGGGACACCCAAGCGTGGGAGAATCAGTGAACACGCGTGTTGTGCGGTCACTCTCCTCACTGCTGTATCAGTACATTTTTTGTTCTATTTATTGTTATTACTGTTATTGAAACTGTTCTTGTTGTTCGGTTTGTTGCTGTTGCACTGTTGTATTAAACCTCTCCTTATCTCAGCCTCGGGGTTTTGTATTTCACTCTGCCCTGTCCAGTCGGAGGGTGGGGGAGGGGCAGCGGCATGGTCTCGGACCCCGTCAGGGTCTAAACCACCACAGGGAGCTACAGGGGTGGCTTCTGTGAGAAGCTGCCAGCAGCTTCCCCTATGTCCGACAGAGCCAATGCCAGCCGGCTCCAAGACGGACCCGCCACTGGACAAGGCCGAGCCCACCAGTGATGGTGGTAGCACCTCTGGGATAACATATAAATAAGAAGGGGAAAAAGTTGCTGAGTGACAGCAATTGCAGCCAGAGAGAGGAGTGAGAATATGTGAGAGCAACAGCTCTGCAGACCCCAAGGTCAGGGAAGAAGGAGGGGGAGGAGGTGCTCCAGGCGCCAGTGCAGCCCATGGCGGGGCGGGCTGTGCCCCTGCACCCATGGAGGGTAACGCTGGAGCAGATCTCCACCTGCAGCCTGTAGGGGACCCCACGCCAGAGCAGGTGGGTGCCCGAAGGAGGCTGTGACCCCGTGGGAAGCCCACGCTGGAGCAGGCTCCTGGCAGCACCTGAGGGGAGGAGCCCCGCTGGAGCAGGTTTGCTGTCAGGACTTGTGACCCCGTGGGGGACCCAGGCTGGAGCAGCCTGTTCCTGAAGGGCTGCACCCCGTGGGAGGGACCCACGCTGGGCAGTTTGCAAAGAACTTCAGCCCCGTGGAAGGACCCACACTGGACAAGTTCGTGGAGGACTGTCTGCCATGGCAGGGACCCCAGGCTGGAGCAGGGGAAGAGTGTGAGGAGTCCTCCCCCTGAGGAGGAAGGAGCGGCAGAAACAATGTGTGATGAAGCAACCACAACCCCCATTCCCCATCTCCCTGTGCCACTCAGGGGGAAGAAGTAGAGAAACTGGGAGTAAAGTCCAGGAAGAACAGGGGGGTGGGGGGAAGGTGTTTTAAGATTTGATTTTATTTTCTCATTACCCTAGTCTGATCTGTTTAGTAATAAATTAAACTATTTTTTCCCCAAGTTGAGTCTGTTTTGCCGATGACAGTAATTGGTGAACGATCTCTCCCTGTCCTTATCTCAACCCATAAGCCTTTAATTATACTTTCCCTCCCCTCTCCAGATGAGGAGGGGAGTGATAGAGTGGCTTTGGTGAGCACCTGGTGCCCAGACAGGGTCAACCAACCATATCTGTATTAATCAGTTTAACAATTAGTTCCCACTGAAGTGAAACTTCTTGTTTACATGCTATTTTTCTTTTGAGAGAGAAAAGACAAAGCAGTAAGTACAGCACTATTTAAGTAACTACTGGAAAAATATATTTTATCTGATGTGAAATTTGCTTCTTTTCTTAGCTTTTTCTTCTTTCCTTGTCCTTTTGAGGAAGACCAGGGTTTGCATTTAAAATTAAACATTCCAAGCAAAATTATCATCAGTTCTAAGTACTGTAGTATACTACTGTACTCAGAGTACACTATATAGCTCAGCAACTACATGAAATACGAGACAATTTCACCTCTATAATTTCCAAGTGGGGCTGACCTTTATTCTGCTTTATACTTTAGAGACATACTTAGCCTTAAAATATATTGATCTGCAAATAAAGCAAGATTTTTCCTCAGAAGTTCAACAGACTGACTATATTGTAACTATACTGTGTTTATACTGTTAATAATCATAATAACTCATGCTATGAGATACAACAGTAGTTTGTAAACACTGTTACTAGTTGCAGGGTAGGAAATACTTCAACCAGAAGCCAGTATGATTGGATTATTTTCCCCACCACTGAAAAATTAAAATCTGTGTATACAGATTTCTGTATACAGAGTTCTTTACAAATGGTGATTTCTGTATTTTCATATCACTGAGATCCCTGAGCTACTTTGAATAATACACATCAGAAAACAGGCTGCATGGAGAGTGCTTTGGGTCGGAAAAGCCCTCTTTATGTCATGTCTGCTTCTGAGAAGTTTGAAACAAGAAAGTTATTTCCTCAAGCCTCCAAGTGAACCAGGCATCAGAGAGAGTATTCCCTCCTGGGAAGCTGCTACTAAACCCAGACGTTAGGAGTACATCTGTAACTACTGAATTCAAAAAGCAATGTTCTACATGTTATCTTTGAAGTTCATCTCAAGGCCCAGTGGGTATAAACATAAGCAATCCTTATTACTTCTCCCCACAAAATTCTACCATACCTACTCCAGGCAACCAACACTTGGGCACACAGAGACTCTCAAAATATCTTATTCATGTCTAAGTATACATGCAAACTGTAAGATGTATATGCTGACAAGCAAAGAAATAGATTAACCCTGCAGGTCTTGAGGGGGAAAAAAAGGCTGTTTTCTTTGGATGGAGACTTAAGCCACAGCTTTCTCAGTGAGTTTAATATTTTCCTGCCACACTAGGTTTATTTTTTATTTTAATTCTTTCCTGTGGCACAGTCTGAAGTGCCTTCTACTGTGTGCTTGGCAGCCACTCTTTCACTGTCCAGCTGCTTTTTCTTGCCATTGACACTGGGATGTCTTTTCTATCAATGGATAAAATTTACAAGCACATTACAAGCAAAATTACAGGGAGTCTTCCTGCTCGACAGGAACAGTATTGAATTATGACTTCCAGAGGAGTATCTTCCACAAACAATGTATGCAGTTTCTTATTTCCCCTTGGCAAGAACAGTATATCCAATCACTGCTAATTGCTTCCTGTAGACACACCAAAAAAAAAGATGCTGATTATTTTAGGCAAATCCTTCTCAGTTTAAACTATCCGTGGGGAAATAACCTGAGATGCAGCATAGCAGTAGAACCTTAATGTTATCTCCTTCAATTGAATGCAGCAGGATTTTGCAGATGTTTAGTTCATCTCTATATGATGCCAGGCATAGGTAAAAGTGCTCAGAACAATCTCCTGTTAGATCAACTTTGAAAATTATACCTAAGCTATCTTCCAAAAACAGTTCATTTCTTAACCTAGAAGTAAGTTAAATGTCCTGACAAGACTTAGAGCTAATGTCAGCAATATTAATATGAGAGACTTTTCTCAAATATGTATCTCACCAATATCCAACTTGTTCTGAAGCTGCAAAATTCAGACTCAGAGTAAATATGAGTAAATGTGCCAGACGCTAAAGGACCACAGAAGAAGCTGATATATCAGTCCATATTAAATGTGTCAGTATTACCTAAATAAGTGGTATCTAGTGGAATAGGCACCTGATAAAAGTCAGGAAATTTAAGATCTATTACTGGCTCTGGCTATAACCTGTTAGATGATACCTAGAGAGTATTGCCTTCTCATGTTTCCTATCCCTCCATCTATATCCCCCAGACTTTCTAAAGTGCTTTCAGTGTGAGGTTCTGTTTAAAAATATCACATTTTTGCATGCATATCCCACAAGCTACCTGTGAAAAAACAAAAATCTACCAGCATGGATTGTAAGTGTGACATAAAGGTTACCCAAGAGACCACCCTTCCTCCTACCTTCCCACTCCTAAGTCCCCACAGCCTTCTTTCTCTTCCCAATACATCCCTTGTCTCTGTCTCTCATTACTTAAAGGATGCATTTTCAAGCACTACATTTTTGTAAGGGTGCAAACTGATCACATGAAAATATGTGTGATTAACCAAACACTTGCCAGCTGCAGCTATATCCTGTTCCTTTATGAAGACATGAAGAATAGAACATGTGGAGCCAAACGCGATCTATTGTGGTTTAAGTGCAGTAACATATGAAATATGGTCCAAGCGACTAATGCTTCTCGCTTTCTGTCATTTACCAGCAGTCCTGGCTGATGAGGGAGGTCCGACAGATTGGAAATTGGCCAATGTGACGCCCATATATGAGAAGGGTCGGAAGGATGATCCGGGAAATTACAGGCCTGTCAGCTTGACTTCGGTGCCCAGGAAGCTGATGGAGCAGCTCATCCTGAGTACCATCACACAACACATGCGGGACAACCAGATGATCAGGCCCAGTCAGCATGGGTTTATGAAAGGCAGGTCCTGCTTGACAAACCTGATCTCCTACAACAGGGCGACATGCTTACTGGATGAGGGAAAGGCTGTGGATGTAGTTTACCTTGACTTCAGTAAGGCCTTTGACACCGTTTCCCACAGAATTCTCCTGGCAAAACTGGCTGCTCGAGGCTTGGATGAGCACACGCTTTGCTGGGTAAAAAACTGGCTGGATGGCCGGGCCCAAAGAGTTGTGGTGAACGGAGTTAAATCCAGTTGGCGGCCGATCATGAGTGGTGTCCCCCAGGGCTCGGTTTTGGGGCCACTCCTGTTTAACATCTTTATTGATGATCTAGATGAGGGGATCAGTGCACCCTCAGTAAGTTTGCAGACGACACCAAGTTGGGTGGGACTGTTGGTCGGCTTGAGGGTAGGGAGGCTCTGCAGAGAGATCTGGACAGGCTGGAGCGATGGGCTAAGGCCAACTGTAGGAGTTTCAATAAGCCCAAATGCCGGGTGCTGCACTTGGGCCACAACAACCGCCAGCAGCGCTACAGGCTTGGGGAGGAGTGGCTGGAGAGCTGCCAGTCAGAGAGGGACCTGGGGGTGTTGATTCACAGCCGGATGAACATGAGCCAGCAGTGTGCCCAGGTGGCCAAGAAGGCCAATGGCATCCTGGCTTGTATCAGAAATAGCATGGCCAGCAGGGACAGGGAAGTGATCTTACCCCTGTACTCAGCACTGGTGAGGCTGCACCTCGATGACTGTGTTCAGTTTTGGGCCCCTCACTACAAAAAGGACATTGAATTACTCGAGCGTGTCCAGAGAAGGGCAATGAAGCTGGTGAAGGGTCTGGAGCACATGTCGTACGAGGAGTGGCTGAGGGAACTGGGGTTGTTTAGTCTGGAGAAGAGGAGGCTGAGGGGAGACCTCATCGCCCTCTACAACTACCTGAAAGGAGGTTGCAGAGAGCTGGGGATGAGTCTCTTTTACCAGGTAATAAGCAATAGAACAAGAGGTAATGGCCTCAAGTTGCGCCAGGGAAGGTTTAGACTAGATATTAGGAAGCATTTCTTTACAGAACGGGTTGTTAGGCGTTGGAATGGGCTGCCCGGGGAGGTGGTGGAGTCCCCATCCCTGGAGGTGTTTAAGAGTCGGGTCGACTTAGCGCTTAGGGATATGGTGTAGTTGGGAATGGTCAGTGTTAGGTTAATGGTTGGACTAGATGATCTTCAAGGTCCTTTCCAACCTAGATGATTCTGTGATTCAAGACAGGGTGAGACAAGGAGGTTATCCCAGTGGTGCATTCCTGCACAAGGACTGTACACTGCAATATGCCTTCCAGGGCTACTCCAGCTTAAAACAGTGGTGACACCACACTGATGTCCAGCTGTTTTATAACTAAGATACATATCTTCCCTACTTGCCACCTAATTCCCATAACACAAAGTAAAACAGGAGTAAATTCAATCCAGCCTCTTCTTTTTTAATGACTGCTCTGAAGACAAATGTCAAGATTTAGGCAATGTGTGAGCTTGGGTAGTTTTGCCTATACAAATGTACACAGAGTATTATGCCCAAGCTTAATATTAAATTAAAATTATGTTAGTTGTATAACTAGAAGCTGATGGCATGAGTCAGAAAAACTACTTTTTGATGGGAGGGCTTCTCTTACAAAAAAGATCACTGCAGAAACCTATGTGGTGACAAGCATCAGAAAACAAGATTAAAAAATTAGAGGAGGTGAAGACAAAAAGAAAGACCACCTGAAAGGGACTCAAACTGAAATATTCTCAATTTAGAGACAACCTCTGGAAGGTTAACTTCTTTAATTCAATTCTGCTTTAGGATTATGAGCCCCAGATAAATGCATGGCTGACTGTGTTGACTGCATAGTGAATTTTACCTCTTGCTTTCTGAGTGCCATTCAGTTAGCTCTAGTTTTGATTCCTTAGTTTGCTGCTTCTGTGGTGGCAGGGATTTTTTAGTTGTTGTTTGCTTGAATTCATTATTCCTCTATCACTTGACAACAGCTATACATTCCACTTTTTTCAGTGGGAAACTGGAGACATTTGAGACCTCATTTTTGACAGGCATCTTTTTGAAAACTACTCTTCATGAGGAGGTGGGTTGTTACATACCAATTACTTACTTTCATGACAATGATTTGCACTTGTTTTTTTCTAAGAGAAAAAAAATCACAATTCATTTAATACTCACAGATCTAATAAATTTGTGTACGTTTATTAATTCTAGACCCGGTGTATTTTCACAACACTTTGACCTCCAAACTCTTGCAGATGTTTGATATGGGGCTTACAGAACATGCATGCATCAAGAGTTAAAAAAATACCACACATAATAATAGCCAAAAATTTCACAGAATTAAAAATGGCAAAAGCCCTAGTCTCCTAATTACTTAGCAATATCTTTCTATATTGTTTAACAATGACTGAGGACAATAAGGGTCTGATCTTGCTCCCATCAGACACTACAGGAACCTTGGCACTTATTTTAGTGAAATTACAAGCAAGCCTTTAATTATTTCTATATTTAGATTCTTATGTTGCAAGCCTGTGGATATAGCGAAATGCCATGTTCAGTGACTTCAGCTCCATTTGACGTCCATATACTTGAAAAGCATCTGTATCTTTTCTTTCCTTTATGGCCTCATTCAAATGCAGCAGTCGCTAAGAATCTGAAGGGACAGACCACATGCTACACATTAATCAAGGTGCTGTAAACAGAAACAACCTCATTCTAAAAGATCTATGGTTAATATCATCTAAAGCACTCCAAACCCTCAGCTTTTACGAATTCATTTAATACGAGTGTCACTGCAATACACAAGAGTGGGCTACCTCTGATTCATTGTAATCATATGAAAGTCACGCACTTTGCTCTCACATATGGTTAGCAGCCTACAGTACTTGTTCCAACCATCAGTGATGAGTTTATACTTTATTTTGCATATGAATAAATAAATCCATTAGGCCAATTGCAGACCACCGAATTTTGGAATTTTATCAAACCACACAGCTGATGATCTGAGGCAGGATGTGATCAAGCCAACACAGCAAACATTCAAAAACTGACAATTAGTGAAACGGTCACCTGGAAGGGTAATATCATTTTGTCTTGCCTTTTTCTGTTTTGCCATTCCCAGTCTTCTTAGGGTCCAACTACCTTCAAACACCAACATAACAACATGAACTCTCATTCTGCACAGCCTTTCAGAGCTGGTACATACCAAGTTTTGCAGATAAGGAAATATATTACAGAGGTTTGTACCTCCAGTTTTGGGAAAAGACAGACGATTATCTGCACAAGTTTCTAGCTGACTGGCCTTTATGAAAAAACAGAATTATTTAATTCAAAATGAAGTGTTTTCTTCTTGGGAAGAAGCAGGGTGGTGTTTTGGTTTTACATTGATGCAAGCATCTCCTGACTGTCCCAAGTTATTGAAGATATTAGACAGCAAACTAAAACAATTAACATTTTTTAAGTCAGTGAGATTAGATACATGACAGTTAAAAATTTGAGGAAAAATGACTGGGGCTGGGGCACTATCTCAGGAAAGATTCTCCCAATAGAACAAACCACAAACTAAGAGGGAACCAGCACAGAGCAAGTCTTTGGATTCCAGAGCTCACAAAATGACAGATCAGCTGAGGCTGGAAGGCAGCTCTGGACAGCATCCAGTCCAACACCCTGCTCAAAGCAGGGCCAGCTACAGAAGGTTGTTCAGGGCCATGTCCTGTCAGGTTTTGAGTACCTTCAAGAATGGAGACTCTACAACCTCTGGACAACCTGTGGCAGTGTTTGACCACCCTCAGGGTAAAAATATTTTTTCTTATGTTTACATGCAGTTCCATATATTTCAGTTTGTGCCTATTACCTCCCACCCTGCTGCTGGGAAGAGTCCTGCTTCAGCTTCTTTACTCACTCCCATGAAGTATTTAGACACATTGGTGACGTTTGCCCTGAGTCTTCTCTTCACCAGGCTGAACAGTCCCAGTTCTCTCAGCCTCTTCTCATATGACAGATGCTCCAAGTCCTTAATCTTCTGCTTGACTTGCTCCAATATGTGCATGCCTCGCTTATACTGGGGAGCTAATACTGCCCAGGACTAATACAGCCCTGTACCAATACAGCCCAGGATGCTATTGCCTTTCTTTGCTGCAAGGGCACTGCTGACTCATGTTCAACTCTTGACTACCTGGGCTATGAGACAGTTGTCTTCCAGCCTTTATTGCTATATGGGGTTATTCTTTCCAAGATACGAGACTGCATTTCTTTTTCCTGACATTCATGAAGTTCCTATCAGTCTATTCCTTTAGCCCATCCTGGTCCCTCTGAAATGCAGCCCTGCCCTCAAAGTATTTGCCACTCACTCTAAATTAGTGTCACTGGCAAACTGCTGAGGGTGCCTCTGTTCTGTCATCCAGGTCATCAGTGGATATTCAACAGGATGGGTCCCAGTAACAGATTTTTGAGAGGCACTACTAGTTAGTGTCTGTCAGCTGGACTCTGCATCACTAAACAGGACTCTTTGAGCCCATCAGTCAAATTTCCACCCACCTTATTGCCCACTTACCCAGCCCATATCTCACTGATCTGGTGATAAAAAGACTGTGTGATAAAAAGGCCTTGCTAAAGTCAAAGTATACAAAATCCACTGCCCTCCCTGAGTCTGCAGGGCCGGTCACCTCATTACAGAAAGCAATCAAGTTGATCAGACACAATTTGCTCTTTGGAAATACACATTGGCTGCTCCCAAACACTTTCCTGTCCCTCATGGGTTTAGCAAAGGCTGCTAAGAGGATGTGCTCCATAACCTTCCCAGGGGCTGAGGCAAGGCTGACCCAGATCCTTTTCCTTGCCCTTTGTAAACATGGGTGTGATGTTTGCTTCTCCAGTCATCTGGATTCTCCTCCAGCTGCCATGATTTCCAAGAACAGTAGCCTTTCCGGCAGCATCCCGAACAACAATTAGAAAATTAGAATACACTTTTCTTTTTTTTTTTTTTATTTTGCAAAAGGCCTTTGAGGACATTAGCAAAAATGTTTCCCATGCTTGAAATATGTTCTCACTGGCCAGTGAAGTCAGTGCCAGATGCTGTTCTCCCTGGCAGTGGGTCATGCTGTCCTCGGGCTGTCCCATTTGAAGCCAGCTCCCTCCTTGCACCTCGCTGCTTGTCTCCACCCAGGCACAAAACCGTGCCTGTATATTTCTCTCTTTCACACAGAAACTAATTATCTAATCACCTCTTCCCTTCTTCTGGTCCCTCTCAATATTCTGTCTTCTCCAGTTATCAAGTACCTGTCCTCTTATGTGTTTTAACAGACATACATTAACTAAAATGCAAACATTTCCTCTGAATTTCTACTTCATTCTTAAATTTGTTGTTTCTGTTTCAGAACTGGAGCACCCAGTTTGTCCATGCATGTTAGTTGATCTGATAAAAGGGTAGTACCTTTACCTTACCTATGGAATTATCATGGTAATTTCCCCTCCATTGTTCACAATGCATGCGCTACCCTTTTCTTCCACTTAGAAGGTAAACCATTTAGGACAAAGGATCTTTGCTATTTCTTGTTGCTTCATTGCCTGGTACAACTGGCATCTTTTATTGTTCTGCATGCATCACACAAAATACAATTTGTAACAAAATCTGTTAGAGGTGGTTCAAATGACTTGGGAGAAAGCTAGAAGTGGGCTAGTAATATAAAAATGATAAAGACTCTATGTTAATTAGTGCATTATCATCACAGGCAAAGCAGTAAAGAGACTGATTCAGAATACAGCTACAATATAATGATAATCATAATCATTTCAAATTTTATGGAAAATAGGTCTTAAATTTTGATGGCACTACGTAGTTGGTTAATTTGTATTTCGGTTAATAGTGTGTTAATAAAACTTCTTAGAAACATTGTGATAAACTATTTTGTCGTGTCACATGATAAAGGAATAATAGCATAGTGCATAACTGTACTAAATAGAGTGGGGATTGGTTGACGGACAGGTCTCAACAATAGCTATAAATGTCAAAGCACTGTGCTGTGAGAATCTTTTTGCCAAGCCTGGCAGGGACTGACCATGAGTCCTCATGCGAACCCATGTCTTTATGAATAACCCAGAAGAAAAGGTCCGACATTTGCAGATGACAAAAGGGCAACAGAGTGCAGATGAACTGTGGCAACAGATGGGATTGATCTGAACAGCTTTGGTGAAATAGGTTCATTTCAATAACATCAATTTTAATACAGACAAATACAAATCAGTTAAAAAGAACATATACCAAAGCACATAATAGATAGAGAACTCTAATCTCTCAAATTTAGAAGGATGCTGAGGGTCATGGTAGATTACTGACTGAACTGAAGCTCCAAATGCAATACTGTGACAAATGTAGGTGTCCACACCGCAAGTGAAGAATTGGAAGCAACTTAGGAAAAACCACAACAACAAAGACGCAAGTTCAGAAAACATGTGACTATACAACTAAGCGACTTAAATCTATCCAAGAAAATGTTGAATTATCCCCCTTGATCAGAGTAGAGAAGCACCACCATCAGGGAGACACTTCTGATAGCATAATGAATATCAATGGACTAGAAACAAGGCATACTATTGCACCTGTAAGGGCAAATAATTACTAGATTACTAGAAATGCATGCTACTATCCACTCTACGTAAATCAAGACAAGTTATTTTTCTATACAATATGTCATGGGAAAAAAAAAAAATACAGGCTTGATACAGGATTTGAGTGAGGTTTTGCATCCTGGACCATAGAGGAGGCCAAGGTATATCATCCTTTCTGCCCTTAAAAATCTGTGAATCTAAAGTCACACGAGGTCAGAACAAGCATTTTACCACAGTCCAAAAATTTATCCTCAGACCAGTCTTTCTTCTGAGTCAAGAAGCTGTGTGATGTCTTCTGTTCACAGGAGGTGAACTGTTTTGACAGAGGTCATGTTTTCACATTTGTTTTCTTCTGTCTAACATTTAGCTAACACTGAAATATCTGAGAGCAGGTTCAGCACAGTCATTAACCTCACATGCACCCTGATTCTGCCTGGCCGCTGTAAGCAGTTCAGATCAGTCACATTCAGGTGTGACTCTGGCATTAGTATAATTGCCTTTAGACTCAGAACTTGATACTATACTTACCTCAGCTCTTGGTTTATTTTACTTTTTTCTAAAGTGACACCTAACTGTGAAACATACACAGCCCATAGAGTTTTAACCAGTCAGTGACATTTCTAGTTGTAGCTCTCTTTACCCTTATTACTGAAAACAGATTATAATACAGTATGTTCTGGGTCAATACTCCAGCCAGTTTCTTGCTTACAGTTGGCAATGCCAGGTACCCATAACTATTCTGCTGGTACTGATACAAATCACTTGTTATATATTATTTTAGAGGTCAAGTTTGTGCAATTATTTTCCTTTTTCATCCATAAGTATCACGAATATCTTGCATCCATAAGTATCACAAGTATCATGATGTGACAGGCAGTCATTTCTCATGTGCTCTGTGGAAATTGTGGAATTTTGCAGTTCCACAATGCACAACCATTATTCTGCTATAAAAGTAACAGCTCCTTGGGATTCCTGATTAATATTTTCTGTATGAAGGCAGAGTGGTTGCACAGCCATCAGTTTGAAAGAATCTTTATAATGACAAGTGTATCACCCATCTCCTTGTTTTATTGTCTAGTCTGTTCACTGGTAGATTAGGACAGCTGAGATTGACTAGCAACCAACATCATCATTCACTTGTAAAATTACTGCCAGTAAAATGGCATGGCTTGGGGAACTGGCAAATACTGACCATCCAGCACAGCTGAAATTGAAACTGTTTGTCTAGTGAGCATTTTTTCCCACTATGTGTGGGCAATTTTTGTTCAAACAATTTTTAAAATCTTACACAGGAAACTGCAGGTTATGAAGTGCATTTGGAACCACTGGGCTGTATCCTTCTACTTTATCCTGATGTTTTCTTCCTGTCTCAATTCACATGTACTACACTATCTACCTTACCCTAATACCCTAACACCATGCCTTAATATTTGTTGTTCTCCCTGTGTTCTGCGCCAAGTGTTGGAACTGGAACCAAGTTTGGAAGCTGCATGTAACACCATTAAGTTCTTTGAACACAGACAAGTCAGGAAATTATTGTCCAATAGCACTTTGCATCCAGAAAGTGATCTGGAGTCTCATTTATTAGCACAATAAATACACTTTCAGCCACAGGGCTGAGTACTGTCTCTTACTGTTTGCTTCAGTCATTTTAACAGGGGATAGAGTGTTTTATAGTTGATCGTTCAACTAGGAATCAAGACAACATAGTCTTCATGTAGTGTATAACCAGTCATTTAAGATCCTAATTTATGCTCAGTTCTGTACCAATGGAGGACAAATCCTTTTCTCTGATATAACTGTAAGAAACTTGAGCAGTTTGGGAACAGGATAATTCCAGCCTTGAGAATTAAGTAGTTCCTAAACTGTCTGAATCTGGGTAATTCCAGGCAAGTAACTGGAGAGCAGTATGATGAATATGTCATCTCACATTAAGCCTCTACATACTGCCAGTGTAAAACTAATCATTGTAGACTTACTTCTCACACCAAGCCTATTTTAGGCAGCTCCACGAAAAGTCAGCTACCACCAAAATCCCTCCCAGTAAGTCCAGTTTCAATGCAACCAGGGCAAACTTTGAGCAACCAGATTTGCTTCCTTAGCAGAAATTTTATATATCCATAGCATGAGTAAGTGCAAACCTCTATCTAAATGCATTCCCATCATCCATGATTATGTCCTTGAGTCAGAGAACTGCAAGTACAGTACATTCTGCTGTTTCTTTTGCTGCATCCATGCTGTTGATTCTCCCACCAGAAAAGTTTTCAAGAGCACCAAGCTGTTGTTATGACTCATAGTAAACACCAACGCAAAGCAAGCAGCCCAATGTTCTTCTTCCCTCATTTCACTCACACACATTCAGTTAGAAGGGAGAAGAAAAAAAAAAAGAGAAAGGAGAAAATAACAAAGATTCAGTTCTTATAAGCTTGTAAGTCCATGGTGAGAAAAGAGAAGGCTGGAGAGGACTAGACAAGAGACGAACAAAAATACCATAGCAATTCAACACATGGTGAGGAGGTGGAGTGGGATAACACTACAGAAATGAATGCTTATGACTCTCGCATCATCGCCCCCAAAATAATCAACCAGGAGAGATAATTACTAGGTTTAGCTTAAGTATATATACATGTATATGTAGAAAGGAACAGAATGAAAGGAGCTGATCAAAACCTCCATCTCAAATGAGAGATGGGTTCAATCTATTACTTAGTAGCCAAACATAAGCCTACATGAGATCGAACTCTAAATCTGAGTGACAAGATATCTGACAGCAGTGTCTGTCTTAACAACATGAATTGAGTGGGTTATGGCACAGTGCTAAGATCAAAGCCCTCAACTCTAAAATGGTTTATAAAAATCCTCAAATAGCACTTCTGAATGTAAAGGTTTAAGAAGTTCATTGAAACCAAGCTTCACTCAATTTATGAGCTTTACATACCGCTAAGAGAGACCCACAACCCTGGAACCAAGGGTTTTAGTTGGAGAATGCTGATGGGTTCTACCAAAGTAAGGACAAAGACCCAGGGCTCTCCATAACGCCAATGCATACCTGCTACTGCAGCCACTCCTTCATGGTTCTTAAACCATATGGATGACAAAATCTGTGGCGATAGCGGGTGCTCATCACCTTTGACAGTCAAGACTACCTTTTCTTCTGAATCTGTATTTAGGAACATAATTTGAGATTCTTGTATTTGGCTTGAACTTCGAACTGTTTTGTGACACTAAACACTTCTTCATTTTCAACATGCAAGCAAGTGAGAAATAAAATGCAAAATAAATTAAATAGCCTTCCTACATATAAAAACTATTACGTTTGTTTTCTGATTTAATATCATAAGCTGTTTTGAAAAAAAGACAGAGATGTAGCTAAAGGAAGGCTGGGAAATGTACTCTGTAAACAAAACAAGACAAAAAAATTCCCTCAAAAGGTTTATCTATTTCAGAGTGATCATTCTTAATTTTAAACAAAGCAATGAGAGGATACAGCTATCCAAACGTTATGCTTTGTTATATTTGAAAAACCACTATTCTCTCTATTGTTCAGTTAAAGATCAACATTCAGGTAATGCTGAAATATTCATCATCACATTTGTCCTTAAGCAAATTCAACTTGGAGATTATTTTTGGAATGAAAGTTCCCTTAAGAAATAAGAAAGAAAATGTGGGTCATTTTTGGTTTTTGAATTAAATGCAGAAGCCCACATCATGGTCTGCTTTTATAATAAGTTTTCATTTGGGTATTTTTTTAAAAAATGACTGTTATACAAATTAAAATTTGCTCTTAAATCTCCAAGTTGACATGATGATTCACTCCATGAGTGGGACACCACCCTTTACAAAGCCAGCAAGATCCCCAAGTGTACATCAACTCCAAGATAGTCAGGTCAACCATCTCTTCTCTATAAGGAATGGGAAAATAAGAAGCGATCTTGCCTATGCTACCACAAAAATGCCAAGGTGCTGAATAAAGAATTCACCTGCAAGTCCAGTCAGGTTGGTCTTGATCAGCTGGTAAATTTTCATTCTGGTTTTCTAGTGCTCAAATTCAACCTCAAGATTCCCTGTCTAGAATAGAAATTTTAATTTGGGAGAATTCAGAAACCATATTTGGCAATGCAAATTATTCCTCCAAAGGACAAGATACAAGATTGAATTCACTGCCCCAGAAAGGCATTTGAAAATTTCTGTGTTCAGAATATCAAGATTAAAGAATAAATTATATTCGTGTTTCCAATTACATATTTGAAATGCATTCCCTTTCTGTAAAGAATTTTGGTTTTACCATTTTCTTCTCTGGAAAAATCCATAAAAAAAAGCCCCATTGCAAATGTTCCCATTAGCAGTAAGTTCTTTCTCAGTATATCTGCAATCAATACCAAGACTTTTCTGCATACTCAGCAACAGATTTAGGGACTCAAAACAGCAGTAGGTGGGCCACATGCAACTACTAAAAATGTCACTCTGTTAGCTCATGTTTGATAGCAAGCATTGAACTTCGCAGCAGGAATAACTATAACCACAGAGGACAATGGAAAAATGATTGACAACTTCCTCTAGCTTAAGGACAGCGTCAGGAGAAGTTTCAAACGGAGAGGAAATGAGAATAGAAGAATCAAAAAAGCTACTCATAAAATAGTCCTACTCAGAGAGAATGAGGTTAAAAAAAATCTTGCCATGGGGCTTAGGGGAGCCATCTACCACAGATTTTGTGATCACAGCCTGCAAGAATGCTAAGAGTTTTTATGTAGAACGAAGAAGATTTAATGTAGCCATGGGAGCTATCACCAGTCAAGAATGACCTCATTTCATTTCAGAGTGAGTGTTCTAGTAGAATTTAGACAATTTTGATCCAGGTTTAATCAGTTTTAAGGAAAAGTTTTAAGCAAAACCACCTCAAAGTTCTGGAGAACTGGTCAACTTTTCCAGTTACACCAGACATGGCATTACCAGAAGGCTAGAATAATTTTAGTTCCTTCACTAGCACTGGCTGTTGTGCGGCACAACCACATGGATGTATCACCTGCTCTGCCAGCCATTTAGGTTAAATGAAGCCTGGTTAAACACCAGTCAGGAAATACGAGTGGGAGGACACAACTTATAGTAACCGTATAGGATTTCTATCAGGGCAAAATGTCCTAGGCAGATATTCTTTCTTGTCATATCACTCCAACTAAGAAAAAAACCACTGTTTCTGTCACTTTCACAGTCAGCAATACTATGAGTATCTGTAGCAGCATCTTCTGGAAAGAAGGAAATTAGACAAAAGGGAGCCAGCAAGAAGAAAATTTTAGAATCATACAGTGGTTAACCTGATTTCATCGATTGCCTTACCAGGCTAAGAAAGAGATCTGGCATGTGGCCTGTGCTGCAGAGACTGCAGTGGCATGCATCCAATTATATATATCTGGCATCTAAGTTTTTCTCCTCTCTGCTCCTCATGCTGCAGCTAAATTTGTAATAGAAGATGATCCCTCTCTTTCTCAACTCATATATAAGCACAAGTGAGGGATGGGATCTACCACACAGCTGAATGAGCTGGTACTGCTCTGGGAGTGCAGGAGGGCATGCCTTTTGAAAATACTTGGCTGTTAGCCAAAGGTTAACATCTCTCTACAGCTAATGCCATTACAAGCCAGTGGCATTTCACAGAAGAAAACATAAATAAACATCTCCAAGTACTCTTCTCTTTTAACAAATAAATTGTGACCCCAGAGAAACAAAAACAAAACCAAAACCAAAACCAAAAATGTGAGGAATCTGGAAAGAAAACAGATGTAACTGATGCCAACTATGAACATTAACTCCTGTGCCTGTAAAACAGGTAGAAACCAAACAGGCTGATGGTCTTGCATACCCTCAGTTTTTCTCAATGTCTTCTGTTACTATTTCAGCAGCTTTTGATATACACACATATTAGCTGTTTAGCTAAAAGAAGGCACAGAAGGGCGTTATTCTTTAATTGCTGACTCCTTAGATGGCTGTATCACTTGCTCTTCACACAAAAAGCAGTTTGACAAAGCCCCATATGCAATCAAGTCCCACATACTTGTCTCTACTCAGTGTCACAAATGTGCAGGCCTAGCATCAGCTCTGGCTGGGTTCTGGCAGTGCCTACATGAAGAAGCACATGAATGCTATTAAAAGACACATGTATTATTCAGTGGGACACTGCCCAAACTTCACCCACTAAATTGAGCAAAAGGAGTGCAGAAAATGCACAGGTCAGGCAAGAGCAAGTGCTGCAGTTTATCATTTAAATAACCTTGTACATAAAGTGAGAAAGAGACCATGTAATATACCATGCATTTATGACACTTCTGTAATCCGGCGGCCCACTTAAAAAAGGTCATATGAACTGTCTGATCTTTCACTCTTATTTTTTTCCTCTCAAGCAGTTTTTTTTTACTTTCTTTCTCTGAGCCTTAGAGTCACAGACACCGTTAAGAGAAACAGAAGAGAAAGTTCAAACAAATCAGCCAGATGAGATCTGATGAGAAGCTAAAGTGTCCGGACTCCTATTTTCAGTAAATGGTCCTGCAAATACCAGCTGGGGGCGTTCAGTGTTCCCTTATAGCACAGTATATAATGGTGCCAAGAGAAAAAAATCACCTTCTCTGCCCATAGGCTTCCAGCATGTAGAACTCTGAGGGGGCCCTCTAACCAGGCTCTCACCACACTTTGCAGTGTAGAACTGAGCAGAGCTGAGCATCTTTGCAAAAACTATCCTCTACACTGGCTGCTGTACAGGCCACAACATGGAAATTGGCCAATGTGACGCCCATCTATAAGAAGAGTCGGAAGGATGATCCGGGAAATTACAGGCCTGTCAGCTTGACTTCGGTGCCTGGGAAGCTGATGGAGCAGCTCATCCTGAGTACCATCACACAACACATGCAGGACAACCAGATGATCAGGCCCAGTCAGCATGGGTTTATGAAAGGCAGGTCCTGCTTGACAAACCTGATCTTCTATGACAGGGCGACCCGCTTACTGGATGAGGGAAAGGCTGTGGATGTTGTCTACCTTGACTTCAGTAAGGCCTTTGACACCGTTTCCCACAGAATTCTCCTGGCAAAACTGGCTGCTCGCAGCTTGGATGGGCACACGCTTCACTGGGTGAAAAACTGGCTGGATGGCCGGGCCCAAAGAGTTGTGGTGAATGGAGTTAAATCCAGTTGGTGGCCGGTCACGAGTGGTGTCCCCCAGGGCTCGGTTTTGGGGCCACTCCTGTTTAACATCTTTATTGATGATCTAGACGAGGGGATTGAGTGCACCCTCAGTAAGTTTGCAGATGACACCAAGTTGGGTGGGACTGTTGATCTGCTCGAGGGTAGGGAGGCTCTGCAGAGAGATCTGGACAGGCTGGAGCGATGGGCTAAAGCCAACTGTAGGAGTTTCAGTAAGGCCAAATGCCGGGTGCTGCACTTGGGCCACAACAACCGCCAGCAGCACTACAGGCTTGGCGAGGAGTGGCTGGAGAGCTGCCAGTCAGAGAGGGACCTGGGGGTGTTGATTCACAGCCGGATGAACATGAGCCAGCAGTGTGCCCAGGTGGCCAAGAAGGCCAATGGCATCCTGGCTTGTATCAGAATTAGCGTGGCCAGCAGGGACAGGGAAGTGATCTTACCCCTGTACTCAGCACTGGTGAGGCCGCACCTCGATGACTGTGTTCAGTTTTGGGCCCCTCACTACAAAAAGGACATTGAATTACTCGAGCGTGTCCAAAGAAGGGCAATGAAGCTGGTGAAGGGTCTGGAGCACATGTCATACGAGGAGCGGCTGAGAGAACTGGGGTTGTTTAGTCTGGAGGAGGCTGAGGGGAGACCTCATCGCCCTCTACAACTACCTGAAAGGAGGTTGCAGAGAGCTGGGGATGAGTCTCTTTTACCAGGTAATAAGCAACAGAACAAGAGGTAATGGCCTCAAGTTGCACCAGGGAAGGTTTAGACTAGATATTAGGAAGCATTTCTTTACAGAACGGGTCGTTAGGCGTTGGAATGGGCTGCCCAGGGAGGTGGTGGAGTCCCCATCCCTGGAGGTGTTTAAGAGTCGGGTCGACTTAGCACTGAGGGATATGGTGTATTTGGGAACTGTTAATGTTGGGTTGATGGTTGGACTGGATGATCTTCAAGGTCTTTTTCAACCTAGACAATTCTGTGATTCTGTGATTCTGTGATTCTGTGATGGAGTAAGCAACATACTGTGGGAACATCTGGCTGCACTCTCCTCCTCAGCATCAGTTTTAGTATTTGAGGGAAAATAATGGAAGATTGGCAAGGAGGTTTGTAAACATGCTCAAGTGACTTGCAGCTGGAGTGTCAAAAAGCACATATATCATACTAATTGTTGTTTGGCCTTGTGTCTTGGACAAGTAGAACATCTGTGTTTAGATAATATAGGCCTGTGATAGACTTAGAGGCACCCTATCAAATATGCTTGAGATTCCTGCCTTGCTGCGGGAAAGATCAAATCACAGTGGTAAATTATGCCTGCACGAATCCCTGAAATACAGGCAAAACCGGCAGGTTCAGTGATCCTCTCATATGGACCAAGCTCCATGGTGCCTGTGTCCCCACTTGCGTGCCTCTGCCCATGTGCTGCTTCTGGGATCCCCTGGTTGGCAAGGTAACGAAAATAAATTTACTCTTTGCATTTCATCTGTGGTTTCGTGGTTGTTCCTGCATCCTGTCTGTGCCAGCTCACACGGGATTTCAATTTGCTGGGGGTTTGAGCAGTTTCACAAGTTTTGAAGCTAACACATCCTTCTCAAGTCAAGTGTTGGGGACTGTTACTCTGTTGGGCCCAACAAGGGAACTGGAAAGGAAAAGGGCATAGAAACTAGCCAGTCCTGTGTCTGAAGAAGGAATCACAAACCTCATCTTGGCACTCCACTTCACTCAGAAAATAATTAACCCATAATGCTTTCCAAGAAAATCAGTGCTTGTGCACAGTCACTTCCAAAAAATTGTTGTACATGTAGCATATATTTTTACACTACCAAAATATATGCAAAGTGATTCATTTTATCTTTTTACTGAAAGCCAGACTACTCAAAAATACATTTGATTAAAAGTGGTTTGCAAGATGATTTTCAAAGCATAGGTCTGTGCAGTTCTCCATAGTTCTTTGATCCATGCCTTTTTGTCTCAATCTGTTGAACTCAGTATCAGCATTCATAAACATTGTTCTCCATTGCCCTGGTTTCAGCTGCGATAGAGTCAATTTTCTTCCTAGTAGCTGGTATAGTGCTGAGTTTTGGATTTAGGATGAGAATAACGTTGATAAAACACTGATATTTTACTTGTTGCTGAGCAGTGCTTACACTAAGTCAAGGACTTTTCATCTTCTCATACTGCCCTGCCAGCGAGGAGGCTAGGGGTGCACAAGAAGCTGGGAGGGGGCACAGGCAGGACAGCTGACCCCAGCTGGCCAAGGGGATATCCCATACCGTATGATGTCATGCTGAACAACAAAACTGCAGGGGGGGGGGGGGGGGCGGGGGGTGAGTTGGCTGGGGAGTGGCAGCCCACTGCTGAGGACTGGCTGGGCATCAGTCAGCACGCGGTGAGCAATTGCACTGTGCATCACTTGTTTTGTAAATTCTCTTATCGTTATTATTGTCCCTTCCTTTTCTGTCCTATTAAACTGTCTTTATCTCAACCCAGTTTTACTTTTTTTCCAATTGTCCCCCCAACCCACTGGGGGGCAGTGGGTGAACGGCTGTGTGTTGTTTAGCTGCCTGACAGGTTAAACCACAACATCAATCTATATATTTTTCTCATTCATTTGCTTGCTTTGACACTGCTGAGCATTGGCTATCAGCCATCTTTTATAATCTTGCTGTGTTCAGGACAAAACTGGTGAAGTGGTTTCATTATTGCATTTCCTGAAGCAGTTGGTTTTGCTTCTGGTGTTCTACACAGTTATATTAATACTGTGTTATGAAAGACACCAGATGGACAGTGCTGGAAAAACCACATCCTTGTTTTCGACAATACATGCCTTGGGTCATCACCCCTCTTTCTCCCTATATCAGGAAACATTATTACATTTCTTAGAAAAAGTCTAAGGTGTGAGTATGTGGAATTTTCCCCATATTTTATATGCAGACAATTACATTGGACCACGAAATGGTTTCCAAAATAAAGGTGTTTCATACTGCAAGCTAATACCAGTGCGATGACGAAGTCTACTGTAAGTATGTCAAAGCTCTAGGTTTCTTCATACATGTACTCAGCAGCTCTCATTTCACAACTGTTTAGACAGACATCTCTTGTGTTTATTATTTGTCATAAGTTGAATGCTGTTGTTTTCCATAGGAAAGGCGTAAGTTTCAAGATTAAACTGAAAAAGCCTCTCGCTAATTTTCTCTGGATCTTGAAATGAAGGATAAGAATAGGAACTGAAGCAAGAGATTAGCAACATTCGCAAAAAAAATGAGAGTGCCATCTCCATGTTCGCAGAGGAAATTTCCTTTGCCCAGTATTCTGTCCACTTTATGCTTTTTGGCGCCACCATCTTTTTTTAGGCTGATGTGCTATAGTTTAAATGCATGAAGCAGTGAAATAAATCTAATGTTTGGCTGACATGATTCCAGTGGGTTTTCCCAGTGGAGAAGAGTAAGGATAGTAAAGTGACAGTACAGGGTTTTTTTTTTTTAAAAAAAAAAAAAAAAAAAGTCGAGTTAAAATCAGTTGCTGAAAGCTGAATTTCTCTCAAGATTTCTTGCAACTGAGAACCGGGGATGTCACTTTTCTCATATGCCAGCTAAAATACACTATTTTCTGTTTAATAGTGCCCTCTAGCGAAAGAAAACGAATTTTCAAACAGAAGAGGTGAACATTTTTCAACAGGTTAAAAACGGGGTGGAAGAATGTCTTGAAATGATTCGAGACGGTTTGTTAATGATCTTATTGCCACCAAGGGACTTTAGTGTTAATGTATGCCTCTGCTAACTGCAGGTAACATGCAGCCTTATTGTGGCAGCTGCTCCTGAAAACCTAACTGAAAATCGCAGTTTGAGTCTAGGGCATAGCATTATAAGGCAAGTTCACTGAATGAGATGAAAGGAGCATCCTGCAACGGCATACACTTGTTCAAATCTAAGACTGTTATCTCTATCATGGTAATGAAGTGTTTCTGATTCTGTCTGAGAAGGTAAGCACTGATACTACATTGTACCCTAAATTCTTGCATCTTTCCTCAGGCAGCCTTTAGGCCTGCAGAAAGGTGGGCATCCTCTACACTCCATGGTCAATACTGTAACTTACAATAAACACTGCCCGCAGAGAAATGTAAAGTAATCTTATAAAATCTATTTTTAAGCAACCATATTAATAATTGTATAATGTAGCCATAACAGCTAACTTTTTTTGTTAATGTTGTATTTTTTGAACTGTCATGAGAGGAATAAACTAAAACACCAAAAAGCAATGCAGATTATCAAGTGGAGTTTTTTATATACAGCTGAAAATGTAATTCATTAATCTAGCTTTGCTGAAGTCTATATTGGTAAGTCTGGCCATTGTTTTTCATCTCGTGTTGTGTCCTTTTATGCATATAGTTCAAGCATGAGGAATAAGGCATAGAAGTGAAACACAAAACTCGTTTTAAAGCAGCTATTTTCTAGACAGTTTTATACAAAACAAGAGGAGACCACAGAAATTAGAGCAAACTAAAATGTGACCCTTATTTAAATTCCTTCCTTCCTGATACTTTGGGCTGCTCTGAAAGACACATTTCTTACTGCTAATTCACTTTCAGCTGTGGCACAGAAAAAAACCTTTATTCTGCAGTTTACTCCTTAAAGTGAAAATTCCCACCCTCCTTACCAAGCTGGCTGACATTTTAAGGATTAATACTAAAACAGCAAAAGATAATTTGCATTTAACTAACTATCCCTCTTTTAACTATCCCAATTACCCAATTTCAGGTCTGCTGAAAAACTGTGGGAAACCAATAGAAAAGTCACTAGTGCTATTACAAAAACTTCAGTGTTCTTTGACAAGGACAACCTGGTCACAGTCCACCACTCAGAAGACAGACAGATAGACAAGCAGACATCAGCAGGACACCCGCTGCAAAGCCTGACCAAAGTCAAGGTGGTGACATCAACTCCTTGCCAGTTGCTCCAGTCAGGGACAGGGGCATCCCGACTGCAGTACCATCAGTGGCAGAACTCACCTTCCTTGGACCAGCTTCTACCTAAGGTCTCAAAACGACAGTGTGAATACATACTGAGTCCCATCGGGCACACAGCTAGAGCCCGCTGGAAAGATCAGCATCAGGCACTTGCAAGCCCAGTTGCAGCGAAGCTGACATTGAGCATCTCCAGCTGAAGCAGATCCCTATTGAGAGGGCCAGCTCTGCCAGGGACCCTTCCACTGGCTCATCCCCACATTGAATCCACTACCATGTTATGCGCGTACCCGGGGCAATGCGTAAGAACTGATTTCCCCTTCTTTGGCATTATCAACACGTATCCCTAACTGAAACCAGTTTTGACAAGCAGGAATACCCAAAGATGAGAAGAAGTCAGCTGCGGGAGGTGGGGGCTGGTTTTTCTTAATGCTGTCGTCATTTCCACCCTGCACACTTTGAACTTTTAATTTCCTCAAACTTGTGCAGAGGCTTTTTGGTTTCCCCTTTTGACTCACCTTTGCATGTTGTGAGGGAAGAAAACGGGTGGTTCAGTTTATAGAAAATAATAAAAAGTGGGTGCTTAGTAACTGTATAAAAATTACCAGGCATTTAACTCAGCACTGCTCATCACACCCCTACAAGCGAGAGCAGCCCAGGTGAGGGTTTCTTGCAAAGCTCCCTGCTCCAAAGCCAGAAGAGGAATTTTTCTGGTTTCCTCTGATTTGTTATCAGGAGTCTGAGAGCTTTTCTGCCCGAAGATCCAGCCGCCGCTGTACCAGGCCTTGCACGCCCCGCTCCGGCCCGGCCCCGAGCAAATGGCGGCGCCGGCTCCGACCGTTACCGCACCCGCCGCCAGGGCCCGGCAGCGCCACCTGCCGGTAGCCGCCAGCGCCGCCGCCCAACCGCCGCAGCGCGGCCCTGAGGGCGGGACGGCGGCGCCGGGGCGGCGCTGAGGGCGGGAGGGGCCCCGCGGCATCCCCGGGAGCGGGCGCTCGGCTGCCCGCGCTGCCTCTGAGGGAAGCTGCCGCCGCGGGGGGCAGCTTCAGGCGCGGGTGACGCAGGAGAGCGCCCAGCCGTGGAGATCCGTGGTGGGGTCAGCGGCGCGGCGCTGCTGAGGGCGGCCCGGGCTGAGCACCCCGGCGGCAGCCGGCGCCCGGGGAGCGGGGCTGCGGTGGAGGTGGCCGACTGAGAGCGCTGCACTGCAGATGGAGCGGGCACAGCCTCGCCCAGTCCCCCGCCGTGGCTCAGACCCTGTTCTGCTTCGGCCGAACCAAGCCGAGGCAGATGCGTGTGTCCTGAGGCCGAGCCTCGCCATTGTTCGCAGCTCTGTCACCCCCTGAGCGCCCCGCCCGCTGCCGAGGGGCTGGCGCAGGCCCAGGGCGGCCCCGGGCAGCAGCCGGCGGTGGCGGGCTCCTGCCCCGCGGAGCGCTCTGCCGAGCTCGGCAGGGCTGGGCAGCCGCCGCCTCCCCAGCCCCAGCAGGCAGGACGGCGCCTTCCCTCTCTGCAGTGCTGCCGCGGCAGCAGGAGACAGCCCGTATCTCCAGGGCCAGCTTCTGACACTGTTATTCCCCTACACCTTTCCCTACTCTTTTTTTTTTTCCCTTTTCCTTTCTCTGTCAGTGTTATGAACGTGCAGGCACATGGGCAGGGAATGATATAAAGAGCGACGGGGTTAAAATTGAGCAGCTGCAGGGACAGCTGGGATGAGGAGGGCACAAGAGACCGTGTGCGAGGGAAGTCTGACGGGAGGAGGCAGAGATTGTCAACCCCACAGGGATGATTGCGAGGGGAGACAGGGAAGAAAAAACCCCAGTCCTCTTCTATGTCCTGTTTCCTTCTGTAGATGAAATCCAAACCTTCATCAACCTGAATCTGAAACCCTTCTAAACTCCATAGTTCATATCTAACATCCTAATCTCCAAATCTCATTTTAGAGAGAATCTCCTTCTCCTAGAGGTTGTTACCCTTCCACCACAACACCGAACTGAACTTCTAGGTCCTCAGTTCAGTCCCCCACAGTTTCCCCAAGCATTTTCCATCGGAGACCAGCCTACCTGGAGAGGCTTTTCACTCCTTGACTGACTTCTTCGCAGACAGCATTGCATGAAGGCTAGGAACACAATCTTGGCAAAGTATTTTCTAAACCAAAGTGACTTTCAATTTTCCAGTGCTGCCTTTGAGGATTCACAGTTTAACAGTTCTGAGGCAGGAGCTCATGTACCTTTTGGCCTAATCTCTCCATTTCTGCAAGTCAAAGTTAGGGTGTCTCCTCTGCCCCTTATTTTATACGCATCATCTTACACGTCTACAGCTCGCTTCCCCTGCTCAAAGCAGTCACCTCGTAAAATTCGGCCTTTGATCCTGTTTTGCTATGTGCTTGTCATACCTGAGATGGACTGATCCTATGGGGTAATTCTAAGTCTCTCAAGTCTCTGTCCCTTCATGACTTCAGCATTGTTCCCAAGTAATACAGGGTCTAGGATTGAACTGGACCTGTCCAGGTCATGCTGGGTTGTTGGTTTTTTTCAGCAGCCCTATTTGCAACAACAAACGGGAGACAATGGAAGAATAACTAAAAAAGAAGTGAAACTGAAGTTATAAAAGTTATATTAAGTTCACCATTTGGTACTGACATGATGTGTTTTGTTAGCTACGAATTCACTAAATTCCTGAGCAGCCTGTTGATCCTATGGGATGATTCTACTGCTCACAGTACCTGGTTTTCCCACATTCCTCCTTGCTGCACACATTTCATATAGCCAGGCTGAATTTTACCATAACTCATCCAAGTTCTATTTATGCACTAACCATAGCCTCCCATGCAAATGAGACTCATTTGAATAACAGAATAGATAAAGGCGGAGGCTCTGGAAGAAGTCAAATGGAACTCCCATTCATCTCCAAGAAGGAAATTCAGCAATTGCCACACACAGCAGATTGTTAACAGCCTGATGTCTCCCTGCTCTGCTAGGTAGACATGCGCTCAGCAGCACATACAGAAGGAGACGCCTTTCCGTATTCCACCCATCTGCATCCACTCAATGCAAGTGAGCACTAGACACTCATTCTTGCTTGGTTTTTACTTTGCATTAATAACACTGGCTACATACAGTGCAAAGATGAGATTCAGAACGTCTAGGATTTGCTGCTATTTCCATTTGAAATGTAGTTACACAATAAAGGATTCAAGATTAATCTGCTTGAAATGCTAGAGATGTTAAGTGACAAGGATCTGGGAACAATGATTTAGAAATGGCAGCTCAATTATGCAGCTTGGAGAAAAACAAACAGAGACTGAAATTGAAACTGAAATGCTTGTAATTCATCCTCTTTTGAACCAAAATTTGGATAACATTCACTTACTGGTGAACAGCCAGACTCAGCTGCAAATAGTGCTGTCTAAAGAGCAGTCTGAAGGCTGTTAACAAAAGAGATGAGTACAGACTCACTGTGCTTCAGACTTTGAGACAGTTGCAGGAGGGAGACAGGAAAGGAAGAACACTCTCCTTAAGAGGTTCTCTGCATAGCTTTGGCCAAATGATCAAGTCCAAAGGTGCCCATGAAGCAGGGGTTAACTGAGACTTTCCTTCTTTCTGTTTGTACAGGAAAGAGGCCAACATAACAGCCACGGACCATGAATAGTCATGATGAACGACCATGTCAGGTTAGCTCCCCATACACACTTGTGAGGACTAGGCTGAGTTCACAGGGTATTTGCTGAGTTTGTTTGCTCAGCCTTCAAGGTTAAGCCTGAACAGCGCTGACTTTTTGAGCTTTGCCAAGGCTGCCCTCAAGACCAGACTCACAGTCCACACAGGCGAGCATCCATGTGCAGGCCACCTATGTAGCCTGCCCATACTTTGAGAGGACAGTGTGGTACACTTTCCTCTCAGGAGCCATGCACCCACGCACCGATGGGATTGTGCCACCTCCTACCCCATGTCCTACCACCATCACCACCTAAGCTGTGAGTGGAGGCTGCCCCAAGCTCCTAAACATGTTCTAAAATGTCCTTGTAAACAAGAAAACATCATATAACAGACTTGTTTTCTTTATAGTTACTGACAGCAAGTATTAAAAAATCTTGGGGGCTGTTGAGTTTTTCTTCCTGTCTCAGTTTAATCGTGTTCTTTTCAGTCTATGATGTGGCTGACTGGGGGGAAAATTACTTACTGGGGAAAAGGAAGTTGAGATTTTTAAATCCACACCGGAAGTTTCAGTTAGTAGGGGCTACAACCTTTTTAAAATTTTCATTAGTGGAATTTCTTATACATTGATGTGGCCATAAGAGACACACTTTATTCATCTATAATTATTATTTTGGAATATGGCTATGGCCAACACCCATTAAGCCTGAAGGATAGAGTGTCTGAGAGATTTCTTCTCCAAACAGCAATTTCTTGCAACACTTAAGGTGGAAAAGAGATGGTCCGGGGAGTTTCCCTGACAGGGCGGGAATATGTGAAGCTACAACTGTGCTCCTGTCTCTGAAAGCTAATGGTATCCTGTCCTGGGCTGCATGAGTAGGAGTGTTGCCAGCAGGTCAAGGGAGGTGATCCATCCCCCCTACTCAGCAGTGGTGAGGCCACACCTGGAGTGCTGGGTCCAGCTGTGGACTCCCCAGTACAAAAGAAGCATGGACATACTGGAGAGAGTCCAGCGAAGCATCACTGAGATGATTAAGGTTCTGGAACATCCTTTCCTATGAGGTCAGGCTGAGAGAGCTGGGACTGTTCAGCCTGGAGAAGGGAAGGCTCAGGGGGATCTTAATGTAAATAAATACCTGACGGGAAGGTGCACAGTGTACAGAGCCAGGCTCTTTTCAGAGGTGCCCAGTGGCAGGACCAGAGGCAATGGACACAAACTGAAACACAGGAGGGTCCCTCTGAACATCAGGAAATGCTTTTTCACTATGAGGAGAAACACTTTTTCACTGTGAGGGTGGCTGAGCCCTGGCACAGGTTGCCCAGGGAGGTTTTAGAGTCTCCATCCTTGGAGATATTCAAAGGCTGCCTGGACATGGTTCTGGGCAACTGGCTGTAGGTGGCCCTGCTTGAGCAGGGGGGTTGGACCAGATGACCTCCAGAGGTCCCTTCAAATATCAGCCATTCAGTGATTCTGTGAAGGACTCTTAATCTATACCTCATGAGTGAATCCAGAGGCCCATTTCTTCATCGCCTTTATATTTCTCAAAAGGTACTGAAAGCAGTATCAAGAGTGTACATACACACACACACACACACACAAAGAAAAACCACCAAATTCTAATATTGTTAACATTTTACATCTGCTCTTTCTGGTAAAAAACACTAGCCCAAGATATTCTAAATTTTGTGTATTTTATCCCATTTACAAACAAGCCAGCCACCTTCTCCCCAGCAAAAGTTTACCACTGTAAATGTTAGATAAGAATGTATTTTCCCCTTCTTTCAAGCTAGCTGCAGTGTTTGAACACACCAAATTACAGTGCCTCAGAGCATGGAGAAGTGGTACCTCAGTGGTTTGATTTAAGGAGCTGCCTACAAATGGGAACATAGCAATGACTAGCTGAGGTATTTCTAATACATCTATTACCTTGATACAACAGCAAATATAGATGTTCCGCATTTCAGAGGTGGAGAAACTGAAGCACAGAAAAACCCATTAGTGATGTGTAATCAATGACTCAGAGTAAAGAAAAGGAAAGGAAGGATATCAGGAAAATCTTTATGGCTGAAAAGAGTGAGAGAACAAAGAGCTGTGAAAAGCTTGGCTGAAAGGCTTATAGTGATCTTAGTGTGTACTTGCCTATTTAAATGCACAGAAATGGCACACTTCAAACTGAAAAGTTTGGTACCTGCATTTTTAACTGACTAGAGACAAGTGATTAGGTTTTCCTTGAGTCATTCATAAATTACTCAGTTTGGATATAGGGAACAAAAAGAAGAAATAGCTACAAACCACACAGAATATAAGTATCTTGATATAGATAGCATCTACTAAACCAGCTGTGCATTGTTTTCAGCTAAATTCACTGAGAATGGTCCTGGGTTTTGTTCCAGTCTTTTCTGTTCCTTCCTACATGATTTAACTTGCTATAACTTGCAATCAGATTTTAACCCTTGGAGTTCTGCGAGTGCTCTAGCAGTAACACAGATCTAAGGCCTCTTTATGCTGTTCTTGCACACTTCAGATAAAGTGTGCAAAATCAGTATCAGGTCAGAATTCCCCATCCATAGGTACCTGTAGCAAGATCTAGCCATCATTTTATACAGAATGAAATGAGCCATAGAAAATCATAGTGGCATATACCATACTCAACAAGAAACAAATCAAAAGCATGAACCAGAAGGCCAAGAGCACGGAGGAAACTGAACTGATACCTCCTGGAGTCTTTTTTGAAATGAGGAAGGTATAGGGCTTATGACACAGGAGCACAGGAATATAATGAAAATAGTTTTGCACATATAGGAGCTAAAAAAAAATTACCAGGGGAGAGACACATTCAGTAAAGCTGCATGAAAAACAGTGTTGCCCGCTTGTGAAAATTCCTAAGATTTTGCAGTTTCCCCTTGCTAAATCACAACAGACAAAATCTCAAAAGTATTCACAAATGAAGCATATGCAGAAAAACATGGCTAGACAGAGAGGTCACAGTACAGCTTTTCTGTTTCAATAATTTTGAAGGTCATGTTTTTAGAAGTGGCTTCATTTTCTAAGGGGAAAATTAGTTGGCAAAAATAAACTGGATTTATTTTTCAGAAGGCTAAAGCAAGATGTCAAAATTCACATTAAAAAAATGAGACTAAGCCTTTCCCACAAACAGGCTTCTTCTGAAAAACAGATTTTTGAATGAGAAAAACAGCCACTGAAAATTCTGAAGCAGCCATAGTAATCTAAGAACCTCTTCCACATCTCAGACTCTATAGTAAGGAGCTGTTTTGAAACAGTAGAAATACCTTATTTTTCCATGAGTGTTCTCTCTTTTCCCTTTTAACCACAACACATTTATTGTATAGCAAGGCATTCAAGGACATTCACGAGCATGAAAGAGAGGAAAGAAGAGGTGGAATTTGCTCTTTTTTTCCTTCCAAATCTGGCATCAATGAAACTACATCTAATAAAAAACCATTGTAACTCCAGTAACAGCTACAACTCAGATTGCTATAGACTAGTGATCACAGTGACAAGAAAAGCTGGAACCAAAGTGTAATATCAAAAGATCAACTGTCACCATCTAGTACATGAGAGACACAGACCCTTTGACTGCCAGCTCTCTCTATCCTTGCTATTTTCAACATGTGAACCATGAATCCCTGGTGTTACCCTACAGCTTGAATATATTCCATGTGTGAATAATAGTCTTGTAAAACAGTTCCATCAGCATCATGATGTCTTTGTTGTGTTGTACCCAGAATAAATAGTATTTAGAAGAAAACATTGAACTACTCATTAAACATCTCTCAATCTATCTCATGCTGTAATAATGCAATTCCTACAAGGAAAACATATTTATCTTCATTGAAAGTGTGCATCAGTGAGGAGCAGAAAGTAGCTGAAATGCAATTTACAATAAAAGAATCAAACTGGTTAATCACAGTATACATCAACCGTTTAGTGAAATTAATAAAAAACATACAGAGCAATCTAATAACAAATCTGTAGGTTGATGCATATAACTCCTTGTTAAATTTTAAAGCTACACAAGAAGGATGGGGAACTGTAATCAAAATTGCATTAGCAATTCAAGCTCCAGTTACAGACTATAGCCCAGCTGTCTACAAGAGGCGGGAAGGATTTCAATCTACATTGTCTGATTTTATGCAGAGGATAGAATAACATGAAGTGTGACCTTTCTTGGGATCACCAGAAATGGTCAACAATTTAACAGATTGGTTATTCTGATCCTTGTGAGCAGCAGGCAGTCTGAGAATACAGTAGCAAGATGGCAATTCAAAGCCAGCAGGGCAGGGAATAAATTACTCGGGATGACAGAAATGGAATAAAACATCTCATCTATATCTTGCCTATTTATGGCCTAAAGCTAAATTGGTGATTCATTTAACTTGTAACTTCCTTAGCATTTCTAACCCAAGCATTTGGAGACAAGGATTCATAAAATATTACTCTTTAGGATCATATGGCAAAAAGTAACACTTTTCAGATGTTTTAGCCCAGAGCCCTTCAACTGCAGTGCCTGGTGTAACAAGCGTTTACTGAAGGCAGCCCACAGATCTACCTGTTCTGCATAATATGTCACGAGCTGAATGCGGTAGCAGAAGATCAAAAGTCAGCTGCAACATGTCACCAGAAGAAAAGAGGCAAATGCTTTCAGATGGAATTCCCAAGTTGCCTTAGAATGTAAGTAACACCCTCCTGTTACCCAGGAAAACATAAACCATATTCAACAATCCCCGACCTTCTGACCTGAGGAAAACTTCCTCCTGCCTTCGGATCTAGTGATTAATTTAATCCTGACTCTGTAAATGCAGTACATCAGCCAGACACTTCCCAACATCCTGCCTTGTAACCACATCAGAAAGCTGAGTTATGTTTCCAGGGAAAAGGAGGGGAACCGTCTCTGTGCCCTGTCAGCAGTGCCCTGATGTACTGGATTTATGCGGTACAAGTGGAATGCAAACAAACAGCAACGCCGCATTCTTCCAGAACACCTGAAAAATGCACTTCACCTGCTGCATCCTATAATTACATTAGCCTTTTTTGCAGCTATCTCAGTGCTATTGTATGTTCAGGCAAGACATTCCAGTGTCTTTTTGTCACCTCTTACGATTACACTCTTTAGTTTACTGGAGAAGTTCCTGTTATAAGGCCGTAAGAGCACAGCTTTGAACATTGCACTATCCCATTTCTACCTGGCTTCATAACATTATGCTATCTCTATTTTTATTATTCCAGGGTAGAAGGGCATCTGTTTCTTTCTCACTACTGATGGAGCCATGCTTTGACTGGCAAGAGCAATCAGCTTTAGTCTCTGTGACATTCACAAGTACAGACCTGTCCTTTATTGCAGAGATGCTAGTGGATATTGTGTCCCCTAGCACTTTCACTCATTCAAACCAATAGCTCCCTGCACACAATGAACAGCAGTAATTGGAGAGAAACCATAGGAAAGTGAAAAAAAAGGAGAAACAGGATGTTTATAGCAGCAGTACTATTAGTTATTTTCTCTTAAAATGATTACTTTGTGTCTATTCCTCATTAAGTTTCCCAAAGCTAAAAAGGCAGCACATTTCAGCCATGCGTGGAGAGGTTAAAATCAAACAAAATGTAGTAATGTTCTTTCACAGCATGGTGTATTGCCATCTTGTGGTTGTTTTACGTATACTGTGCTGAAAATGGAAGTGTAGTTTTCCTTTTTTAATCTTTTGTAAGCATGACCATTTAAGAAATATGAGAGAAGTCGATCTCAAGTGAATGATGTTTATCTGAGCTTTTCTGAAACTTCACTCTGACATAGTACCATTCCATCAAACTATTTCTCCTTTATGTGTGCAGGATGTTTTTCTGAACTGTAACCTGTATATTGATTGCCTCACTGATGTCATTCTTATTTTTGTCTTTTATGTTTAGTGAAATGCAATTCAGTGACATTTTTTATCATGGCATATTAGTTTTACTTTTTAATATATTTTGCATTTGATTCTGAAAGAAAAACTCCTCTAACCAGAATCTCTGAAATCGTTGAAGTAAACTTAGCAGGAACGTTGATGTGACCAACGAATAAAATAATTAGCTAAAAAAGCACCAAGAAAATGTGAAGATAAAAGCTATATTGCAGCAGAACTGTCTTAGTTATATGGCCTGCTCAAAATAACAATTTTTTCCTTATGTATGTCTCTGGAGTACACACACGTAATAAACATCTGCACAGAAAGTTAATTACAGTGATGTGTTCTTTGGATTATCATTAACACCACTTAGCTCCTATAGTATCCTCCATATAGAACTAAATTTATTTGAGATCACCTTGATTCAGGAAGGGATCTCTACTCGGTAATATACATGAGCCCAAGAAATGTTTTCCTGAACAGGAGTAGACTTGGGCTGGCACTTTAATGCTTTCCTCTATTAATCCCTATAAAGAGATCTGTGTTGATTATGAAACCGTTTTTCTTTGGTGACAGTGAGAACAATAAATCATGAAGTGACTCAGTGATTTCATCATTGCTTTGATCTTGTTCTCTTTCATAAAGATGTAAATCAGATATAACAAAATCAAGGGAAAAATAAGTGCAAGCAAGTGAAGTTATGTTGGTAGTAGATAAACATAAAGACAAGAAAATCACTCTTAAGTTACCACCTAACAATCTCACTTAGAAAATCTGGATTTTGAAGCCTTTCACACTCATTCTTGTGTTGCCTGAATGTAAATGTTCAATATTTAAGAAACCTGAAGTTTCTTCAGTCTGAAGAAGGTTGTTGCTGTTGCCCAGGGCAGACATTGGCAATGGTATATAGTCTGTTATATTGTGCTTGGATTATAAGGGAACAGCAACAAGTCTTTTGGCTACTGAGCTTTCCTTAGTTGATAAAAATGAATGGAGGAATTTATCCGACCAAACATTGTTCCATTCACCCTTACCAATAAGGGAATAAGGACTAGGACTGAAAAAAAAAACCAGGCTTTTCTGACCTCGTCCACCTCCAAAAGAAGGCTGTTTTCAGCTTGTTTGTGACACCCTCACCTGACCTACTGCTTCTGAAGGTGGCTGAAGCAACTTCCCTGCAAGACAGTTGTGTACAATTGCATACCTTCAGTGTTTGAGGGGACATTTCTGAAAAAAAAAATCCAAATTTGGCAGCTCTCTGTTTCCTGTGGTCCACTCCATGGTTGTGGTCAACTGTGTTACTCCTTCCCTAGCAGGGACAAGAAGGACCAATTTTCACAGGCTTCCAAATGGGAAAGATGAACAGTCTGTGTGGCAGAACAAGACCCTGGCATCAACTACTGTTCCCCATTGTGAACTGTTGATACCAGTACATACTTCCTAGAGCAGCTCTTTGGCAGTCTTGCAGCTGCAGCACACAAAGCTCATGCTAAGCAAAAAATCATCCAGAAAAACACTGCTGATCTTCACAGGAAGCAGAGATGAATCACTTCCTTTTTATAGTCCTCTGTCCCCCATTTTACTTTTATGTGAGATTGGAGCAGAGGAATAATCACAACTTTCATTTGCTGGGAAGTAGAGAAAAACTGTGAAACAGATTTCCAGCTATGGTTTCTCAGTCAGCTGTGTTGCCTATAGCAGTTTAAACAGTCCCAGACCTCCTTCCTCACTCCCTCTTCTCCATCTCTGTTGTGCAAATGCAAGTGTTCGTGCCCTGAACTCTAACAGACAACCAATCTGTCAGAAAAATAACCTGGCAAAATGAATTGGCTGTTTTCAGTCATACCCGGTCCCTGATGCAATCCACTGTTCACCTACATGAGCAGTAGAAGTGAGAGAAGAGGTAGTGCTGGAGCAAGCAGCCACGGGGAAAGTGAGTGGGTAGCAGACAGAACGTGTTTTTTTTCATGCAGGGGTAGCTGAAATGTACATCAAATTTCAGCTGTAGAGTCATTCCGTTTCCAGAAAGCGTTAAGCCTTCAGGAAGCTATCTGTTGGAGAGCTCGGGCCAATTAGAACCGTGTTTGTAGTGCAATTTGGGCGATACAGAGATACATTTACACAAATAGGAATTTCAGAAGTGCCTTGGCACTTGTCTCCAATGGATTTGAACATCTGCTCTGAAGTGTAACTGTACTTGTGTAACAATTCCCAGGGTACTAACTCTATTGCCTGAACAGAGCAAATCCAGGTCCTTCTGTGCTGAAAGCACAAGTCCAGGAGGATTGCCAGCTTTCCCTAGATAAGCAATTAATTCAGCAGGTAGCAGTAGCAGACACTGATGTGCCCACACAGGGTGCTGTGTTATATATAACCAACCACTAAATCTCTCTTTCAGCACTTTAGATGGTGAGAAGGGGAGGTGCAGCAGTTTGCCAGACTGAATGAACTACCCTGTGTTCCAGGTGCATCTGTGATTGCTGGTGTCAATAAAACATGCAGCAGAAGGTGGCCCTGAAATCCTAACTTCACTTAGTGCTTGATAGTCTGCAAATAGAAAGACCCTGATCTAGACATGAAGACACAGCAGCCTCAAAAGTGAGCAGCTGAACTATGCTTCCTATTTTTTTCAATTATGCTGTGACATCTGAACCAGTTGGCAAGCTGGATCAGCCATTAGAGATGAGCAGAGCCTGGCTGGGAGCCTGCAGTTACGTTTGGTTTAGCTAAGAGTTGTGTTGGGAGGCAAGTACAAGATGATGACGCTTGTCATTTCCTGGAAGCTGATAGCCACAGGTAGTGGCAGAGGAACCGACTGTGATACAGCAGTAGTGTCAGTGCTGCCATTCGTAATATGGATTGACTGAAAGTGCCCAGAGGTTTGTTCTGGTTCAGTTTCTGCATTTTTGCTTTATATTTAAAGCAAACACTCTTCCCTAGATAACTGCAGGTGGGATGTCCCTTGACTTTCTCCAGGAGCTGCAGGAAGCCCAAGTCCCATGCCTTGGGACATATAGGAATTGTCATCAACAACAGAAGGTAGTATTCAGAGGAAAATCTGAGTTTGAAATACATTTATTTCCTTTAAAGATGACTCAATGGATAGAGTATGTCTTCATCTGGAGTTACTGATTTCTGTCCAGAGAGTCAAACGTTACATACTATGTCTGGAAAATACAAATGCAATTTTTGATAAGTTAAACCCTTGAGCATTGTTTTTGTTGTTTTGGTTTGGTCTTTTTACTTTAAGTCATATTAAAGAAAAAGAGGGTATTGATTGGATCTGGCAGGTGATAAAGCAATTTATCCAGCCTGCAATCTCTTCAAGTCCAGCCAGTTTCAGCTTTCCTATTTTAAAAGCGTTAACCATTTGCTCTGTGCCTGACAGTCAGGGAGAGACAACCATGGAATGCAATGAAATTACTTCTTGGGAGGCAGGTGGAAGGAGACGAGGGGTTTAATAATGACTTCAAAGTTGTTACTAAGTCCTCTCTGATGCATATATGAAGTTAAGCACCCTGGAAAGTGCTGTGCATATCTTCTGTAGAAGTGTTGAAAGTGGCTCTAGGAAATTATCCACACTGAAATCACAGCTGAACAACATGCAAACCGCATGGATTGGGAGATGAAATATGTAAGGAAAATAGCAGAGAAAGCACCTAAATATATAAGAGGCTTGAATGGTAAAGCTACTGGAGAAAAGAAGGAGGATCATAGATTGTGATTTCTAGGCTTTCATTAAAACCAAACTAGACATCATGGAAGACATCCTTTTGGAATCGCTGTTAACAGAGAGTACCTGTTTTAGCAGCACTGTTAAAACCTTAAAGGTGAAAATATCTTAGCATTATGGACATTTGTAACATATATAGCACTTTGTAGAAACAGAGAGACTGATTTTAGCTGCATTAATTTGAAGTGACAGTGGAGGATTTCTGAGCTTACTGAAATGTTAGTCCAGCCATGACAAGAAGAAAATCCTGACAGCAGCAGGAGATTTTATATATAAAGGTTGTTGAATCATGAAGAGCAGAAGACAGACCTCAAAGTGTTTGGGGGTTTGCTCTGGAATTTTGGGCCTAAGTCAGAGCGTAGGTGAGACAACAGAAATTCACTTTCTCAAGATCAAGTCTGGCAAGCCAACTGTAAAACTCTGTGTTGCTTCTAATGAAGTTCTCTGGTATCCCCAAGGAAAAGTTCTTATTTTCTCAACATTTTCTTGACGTGTAGTCTGTGCTAAGGCTATACTGATAAAATGGTTGCATAACAGATGCAGATTTGCTTATGGTACACTGGAAGACAAGAACTGACAACATGCTAATCCCCACAAAGATTTTGCACCCAAATGTTGATGTGTGTCACTTCCATTCACTTTATATTCCATGTTCTTCATCCCACCAGTCTTGCCTAGATGATGGATGGGACTCAGTTCCTGCACCGCTGGTGTGTGTGATGGCTCTAGTTGCAGTATAGAAGCAAGACTCCATAAGCCCCTGTCACTTTTCTTAGATTAGGGTTGCAGAAGTACCACTGAACAAGACAAAACTACCATGTTACATGGCCTTGACTGCTATTCACTGTGAACAGAACTCTATTAATTTTCCACAGATGAAACTGTGAAATAAAAGGGTAATTTAAAAGTATTTGCCTGCTTCTTGAAATGACACTTACTGCTGCTGGAATTCCATGTTTATCACATCCCACAGGCTGCCAAGACAAATCTGCCCAACTTTGAAATAAATTCTAAATTCAAATTGTTTTAATCCAGTTCTGAAAACCTCAACAGGAATCTAAAAATCCAAGTGGCTGGCTGCATCATCAGGAAGAGAGGTTTTGAAAGGTTTGGAATAGGAATTGAGTGAACAACATCATAGGCATTATGTAATTGTTGTGGTGTAACCCCAGCTGGCAACTAAGCCCCACCCAGCTGCTCACTTACTCCCCTCACAGTGGAATGGGGCAGAGAATTGGAAGTGTGAAAATAAGAAAACTCATGGGTTGAGATAAAAACAGTTTAATAGGTAAAGCAAAAGCCACACACGCAAACAAAGCAAAACAAGGAATTCATTCACCACTTCCCATCAGTGGGCAGGTGTTCAGCCATCTCCAGGAAACCCAGGCTCCATCATGCCTTAACGGTGACTTGGGAAGACAAAGGCCATCACTCCGAACGTCCCCCCTTCCTTCTTCTTCCCCCTGCTTTATATGCTGAACATGATGTCATATAGTATGGGATATCCCTTTGGTCAGTTGGGGTCACCTGTCTTGGCTGTATCCCCTCCCAGCTCGTTGTGCACTCCCAGCCTCCTTGCTGGTGGGGTGGGGTGAGGAGCAGAAAAGTCCATGACTTTGTGTAAACACTGCTCAGCAGTAACAAAAACATCCCTTTATTATCAGTACTGATTCCAGCACAAATCCAGAACATAGCCCCATAATAGCTACTGTGAAGAAAATTAGCTCTATCCCAGCCAAAACCAGCACAGTAATACAGAAGGACACTCATCTTTACTCTGCCAAATATCAGTGGAGGGAAGGAGGGAGGCATGGGAAGCACAGCAAGTTGCTGTGGAAGGATGGTAATTACTGGAGACTGCAGATGTGATTCTGAACAGATAAATGGGTTTTGATTAGGTATCAGGATGCCTTTCTCTTTTTTTTTTTTTTCCATCTTACTTTTCCACATACAATGACCCTTTGGGTCCAATCCCAAACCCTACTGAAGTTTGCCATCAACTCAGTAGACTCAGTATGACACTTTTTAAATTACTTTATTCCCTTCAGAATAAGACAGCCAGTAAGAACATTTTTTGACACCTTGGTAATGTCATGACTATTATAGTCGCATTCAAATGCAGCTGCCTGAAACCTATGTCCATTTTGCTTTAGCAAAACAAATTGATTTCCTGAATGCAATAAGAAAAGATTAAGGCTTAGTTCCAACTCTGCATACTAATATGAGGCAAACAAAAATCTATGGCCAGGTAGACAAAAATGTAAACAAAAGAAGAGTTAAGATCTTTTAATGAATCACACCGCTAAGCTGCCCTAATTACATCATTAAGATGTAAACAACATTTCTGGAATAAGCAACTCAGATCTGCTGCCTTTCCACTGTCTCCCTCCACAATTAGGGAGAAAAGTTAGTTATGACTTAACTCCCCTTAAGCTACCATGGATCCACATCCTGGTTATCCTGTTAAAAATGTGCATTGCTGCCTCAGACTTCTAGTGTTTCTTACATTAGTTTTTAATAGACCAAACCTCTAGGAAAGGAGTAAGTCTGAGTCTGCTATATTTACTTCAGCCTTTAAACGTCCAGAGCTGTACATTGTGACTGTAGGAGGGGGGAGAGAGGAAAGTCCATCTTGCCCTTCTCAGGAAGCAATCCTCTGGCCACTCAGCCCATTTCAACCAAGTCCAGTGTTTTTGATATGATGCTTAAGCAGGGCTAACTTTCCCAGAACATACCTCAACTAAACCAAAGATCTCTTCTGTCACAATAATGCTGAACTAAAAAGAACAATAAATTACACCTTGTGGTGGTTTAGGCCCTGCCGGGGTCTGAGACCACGTGGCCGCTGCCCCTCCCCCACAAAGGGAGTGAAATACAAAGCCCCAGGGCTGAGATAAGGAAAGGTTTAATACAACAGTGCAACAGCAACACAACAAACAACAACAATAACAGTAACAGTAATAACAATGAACAGAGCAAGATATCTACCGATACAGCAGTGAGAGCAGAGAGATGGCATAACACACGCGCTCACCGATTCTCCCGCGCTGCCGTGCTATAGCGCCAGGACGTGACGTCAGCATGGTATTGAATAACCTGGCTAGAGCTTCCCCCCACTGCTGGGGAAACTTAACCCTATCCTAGCTGAACCAGGACACACCTGTTGCCCCAAATCTAACAGCTTTTCCCAGGATAGAAATTTACATTACTATATGTTGGTGGCCTTTCAGTGAAGGTGTCTGCCATCCATTTTGCCAGGCTTATATCCAAGGTTATCAGCAATGGTCCCCTTCTCAGCTCAGACTTCCTCCTCCATGGTACAGACCTCCTCTGTGGTGTAAACCTTCTCCAAGGTGTTTCTCTCTGGCTATTTCTCAGTCTCTTTTCACACTACAAACACATGATCTGCCACACTGCATCAGGTTAAATGCCAGTTTAGCCCAGAACATGGACTCAACGGCAGTTATTTTTCAGGAAAGAGTGTAAGAAACAGAAATATATCATGATATAACAGAAGTGTACAGTGATAAAATAAAATGCTGTTTGCCAGCAGTTAGGTGTTCAGGAGCTGATTATGCAGGAATTTGTACTGGACCACAATGTTTAATACACATAACCAGATAAATTTTATTTCATGTAGTATCTATTCTTTCATCCATTTGGCCTTCTTTTGCAAGGAGTGCTATGATTTAGTTTTGAATAGTATGAAAAAGTGCTTCCTTTTGGTTTTTTTAAACCTACTGTTGATGATTTCGTTGGATGTCCCCTCAACCTCAAGGACAAAAAAAATGTATGTAATCATTCCCTATTCACCTTCTCTAAACCATTTATAGTTTTATAGGCTTTTATCATTCTACCTTCTCAGCCATCTCTTTTCCAGACTGGAGAGCTGAAATCTGTCTTTCTGTTGTGTATCTTTGTTCAGTTGCAGTCCTTCTCTATCTCATCTCTAGCTTTCTTATATGTGCCTTGAGGCTACTGGGGAAGAATTCTACGCTCATTCAAGCTGCGAGAGTACCGTGAATTTATGCAGTGACATAAGAACATTTTCTGGTTTTACTCCATCCCTTTCTCAATACTTCCTAATGTTTCATATATTCTTTAGACCTTCCCTGAGCACTGAGCTGATGTTGCCAGAAATCTATCCACAGTCACTCCAAAATGTATTTCCTGAATGGTAATAGCTAATTTAGAGCCTGTTATTATGTATGAATAGTTTGAGTTATTTTTATTCCATTTGCATTACTTTGCACTTATGAGCATTAATGTTCATTTGTCATTGTATTATCTGGCTACTCAGTATTACAAGATTCTGCTACAGCTCTTTGCAGTCAGCTTCAGATTAGACTGTTCTGAATAATTTGTTATCAGATGCAATCATCTCAATGCAGTATTTATCCCCTTTTGCAGCTCTTTCCAGTTTCACATTTTCCATTCTCTGTCCTTTACACAGATTTCTCTAGAACATGGCCATCACCCCCTTCCCAGTCCTTTTCTAGGCTTCCTCCTCAGAACACCATGAAAAAAAGTCATGCCTGAATCTCCCATTCAGTTAGCATCTCTACAACAGGCTGTCTGTGTGGGATTCGTTTCACCTAACTTTAAATGGTGACATCTATTTCTGAGCCAAGTTCTCTCTATAATCAAATAGAGAGGAAATAGGCAGTGCTACAGTGGAAGTGATCCAACTTTAATGTAAATGTCTAAAATGCATCAGATGATTCATGTCCTAAAAGTGTTTATTCCTCCTTATTGACTCAAAGGGAATCTACAGTGAGTGGAGCAGATGCAGATTATCCGCGTCAGAGGCAGAGACATCATAAATTAGGTGAGAAGAATCCTGCTTTTCCCCCACAGATCCCACTGGACTGCAACCACATAATTTTTCTGGTGGACTAAAAATCCAAGAACCCCATTCTTTAAAGACCTCAAACCTGGAGTAGGGAAGACCTGGGCTTAGCAGAACTCTACAGGGTAACATCTTTGTTATTTCCCATGCAGGGAAAATGCATCTTCCTTTGCACTGTATGCCATACAGCAAGTGGCCCAAGTGTAGCCAGGATCTGGTCCAGCTGGATGAAGGCTACCCGGAACAGAGCAGGCATAACCGTGCACAGGCAGTATTTCACACTCCTTGTCCCTCATTCCTGCATTACTCTAGCTCCAGAATACTGTAATGCCACCACAGTTACTATGAGAAAGTTTTGACAAGACTGGTCTTCCCTTGGAAAGATTTAGTTGCATTTGAAATACCTTCCCATTTCCTTGCATTGTTTCTATAGCATCATGTCTTCCACAGAAGGAACAAGCTTCTAATGGATATGCCTACTTCAGCTTCTCTTTCCTATCTTACTTAACATCCATTCCATCTCAAATCACCCTTCACAGCAATCAAGAATCATGCCTGGCAGGGGATCATTCATTTAGAGCTTTTCGACTGTTCCCTCTACAAATTAATGATAAAAGCTGTATTTCTAAATAGCAAATTTCTAAAAGAGCAATGTTTTCACAACAGTCCACTGAGGTAGCTAATATAATCTTGAGACACTTGGTAAAGTTATCTCTGAGATTTGTTTTACAGCCAATAATATATAGGGAGTGCTGCACTCAGGACATACAAAAAATCTTCTAAAAAATCTAATTCATTTTACTTTATGCAATATTCACCAGGGCACAAATATCCAGGGAACAGCTTGTTCTAAATCTTCAAAATATTACTGCAAATTAATGTGCACTGGTTAGTAGTACCCTTAAGCAACTGAACTACTCTGAAAACATAGCTTATAAAAATACTTTTTCCTCTCTCAAGGAAATATTCAGAAAACACAGCCTATAGAAAGTTTTTTGTAAAAAAAATTACTTCTTTTATCTCCAATTAGTCTTCAAAGCCATCTTCTGACCCTATCTTGGATCAAATACCATCTGTGACAAGAGTAATGAAGCAATAAGACATATAAAATATAATATATAGAGAGTATTACTGCTTACCTTAGGAGAAATGACAGTATATTGGAGATGGTAACAACAGAGTCTTTTATTCTGGACCTTTCTAAGGTCCAGACTAACCCTCTTAACTACAGCTTCACGTGTAAGACCGACGTCCTCACCAGAGAGAAACCTCTGGATGTGGTGTTTGGCTTGGAACTCTTGACCAGGGACTGCTGAGTAATGCCAGCCCAGAAATGACAAAGTGCAGCTATTCTCCCAAAAGAAACCTTGAACCAAGAGAGAGGACATCAAAGGATTTTTTAAGAATGTTCAGTGATGAAAAGGACAGAGCATCATTAATCTAATTATCAAATTGTTAATCTAGCACTTATCACAAACACCCTGTACATTTTTCCACCTGAATAATGGGAGAGACTTAGCCAAGTCCCTTATATACTCCCAGGGGCTATCAGTGCCATGAGATAAAAAGGATTAGAATTCAGTGTAAAACCCTGCCAAATGCCTGATAACTAAAACCATAAGAAACTGTGACAGGGTGTTGGAGGCTAACCTACTGTAATGAGGTATATGAAGAAAAATCAGGTGATTGCAATAATAAACTGTTACAGTATGAAGGTGAGATTCATCTGTGCCCAGTGGTACAATGGGTACAATGTGGATGTGCCCAGCTGAGTGTTCACCTCTGGTCCCTTTTACAGTCAGTGGAGAAAAAACAGATAATTCTGAGGGTATAATTCATCTCTTCTTAAATTAGACCCTTAAATTAGGACACAGCTGCGGAAACCCCACCTCCAGAATGCTGTCTTCTGAGCAGGCTCCTGTTCTGGATTCCTACTGCCCATTTTTACTAAAGAACTTTCTAGTTATTATTGAATGCAAATGATGTGTCTCAAGAACTCTACTATTTATCTACTCATTCAGAAAATCTCTTTGAGCTGTATTCTTGTGTAACTGCCTAGAACCTGCACAAATGTTAATGGAGTACTGCTTTGCTGATTAAGGATACCAACTAAACTCGGACACCAGAGTGACAAGAGTAGGCATATTTTACTAGTGATAACTAAATAATGTAATAGAGTAAAACATGCAGTAAGAAAAGGCAGAATAATGCACCTAAAGCAACAAATAGGAAAATACAGGGTAATGCATCAAATCATTACTACATGAGAGAGAGAATAGTGATTAAGAAAGATACATCACCACTTGCATACGTTACCATCATCCAGATCCACAGTCGCTGGGGAGCCCCAGTTACAGCGAGGATTTGGAGAGTCTTTCCCAGCAAGTGGGAAGTCCTATGTGGTGCGTCCACCCATAGGTGAGGCATCCAAAGTCGCTGTGAGCGGATCCAGCCTTATATACTAGAGATTGGCAAGCCAGAATAGCTGGCACCTTTGTTGTGAGAGGAAAATTTCTGGTTTCATTCTCCTGTTAGATTCCACCCAAAGCCTGGCCAGGACTCGGGTGGGGAGACCAAGGGAGTTTCTAACAAGGCCAAATATGTGGGTTCTCAGCCTTGAACAAGGCTAAACAAGGGAAGTTGGATACATTCTCTCAGCATTTCATCCTCACTACTGATTATGTTCTGTCTAAACTCCATCTTTCACTAGTGAGGTTACATATTTTGTTAATGACTACATGCTAAGTTAGCAGCTTCGGCTCTGGGCCTGTTGTTCAGGCTTCAGTACTTCAACACTTTAGCACTTTTTACATCAGCATAAGTGGGTTGTTATAACTTAGTACAATACCTACTAGCACAATGGTTACCAGTTATAAAATATACAGGATTCATCTATAGGTCAATTCTGGCTTGGGCCTGTTGTCCAAGCCTTAGCACTCCAAGTAGTCTTATGCTTGTCTGGAATTGATACCTCTGTGATGTGTAGAGAAGTTGTTCGTAGGGCTTCTTCTTCCCCTATAATTATTTTTTATCTTAGGAAGTTAACTGACTCGTAGTTATAAACTTGAATTTTGACATTGTGTATATTTTATATGTCATATGTAGTATATAATATGTATGATAACTTCTTTCATTAGGTGGCTGTTTCAACAGTATGGGGTTTAGCCCTTTGCGTAGATCATGCGTGCTGTAAACCATAGGGGCCAGCCTGTGTATTACAAATGGCTTCATACCAACAGCAAGGCATGGCAATGGGTGGTGATGCTCAACTTTCAGACAGTGCCAAAGCATGACTCCCTGCATCAGGGAAGCTGCTGTAGCAGCATTGTTGTCCTCCCTCATCAGTCAGCACATATACCAAGCTCAGAAAGAGAAGTGCGAGACATCAGCCAGATTGCAGGTGGCAATTGGACACAGGGCAAAACCCTGGGCTGGATGCAGCTACAGTCTATGGCGAATGGCCATCCTGGTTTTCCTGCTGCTATACGTCTCACAATCCTCAACATGCTCTGAATCACACTCAGATCAAGGGATGCTAATTGGCGTGAGAGGCAAGTTTCTGCCTTTGGAGTCAACCCTGTAAATCTTGCCCAGAATGCTGAGCATTTCTCTTGAAAACCATCACTTCTGGGTGAATGCAGTATATAGAAGGAAAGTAGGTAATGGTTAATCCACATAAATTCATGCCAAAAATCATATTCAAAATTTTTGTGGTGTCAATATGCCACAAGCCAATACAGAGGTACAGAGGCCAAAAGCACAGAATTTACAGATCTACCCTTGGTTTCCAATTCAGTATTCTCCCCTTCCATTTATGTAAATACCAAAAAAGAAAAAAAAAATTTACAACTTCTTTTTTGTTTCAAGGGAGGTAACTGAAATCTAAATGAAATCATAGGCATATAAAACAAGTTTTAAGAAACCTTATTTTGATTTTTTGGAGATTTCACTGATACTGCAAAAGGAAATCTTTTTTTCCCAATCACCCAGATGCTGCTTTTCACAGATTGTAATACATTTTACAGAAGTGGCTAAATGTTTTCTCCATTTTGCTCACAAGGAAATGCATTTGTCTCATTTTTAGCACTTAATTCCTGACTGCTCAGAATTAGCTACATCAGATGAAATCTTGGAAAAGTTCCCTTTAACTACAGCAGGTCCAAGATTTCACCACGGTCTAGATTTTCAGAACTGCTGCTGGCTCCCAGCTCTGAGAGAGATCAGTGGAACCTCAGGTGCTCAGAGAAGCAAAAAATCTGGGGCTAGATATAGGAATCTCAGGCAAGCAAAAGCAGAGGCATCTCAGTTCAGACTCTGATTTTAAAAATTTGCCTGCATGTACAGGAATTTGTCACTTTCAATGTCTTTGTCCATGATCTACCCACTGGGCTACAAAGCCTATCCCGGGGATTTTTATCTTAACTAGAGTTAACGTAAAAAGTCAAAAGTGGCTTTTTTATCAATACAGCTTTTCTTGTAATTCGAGTGCCTTGGATTTCAAAATGCAACTTCACCGCATGCAGACTAGACACAGAGGAAGGGAGAGGTTTTTGACAGAGATCAATAACATAGTTTAGACAAGGCATTACGGGAAGCGTCAGTCTGCTTTGGTACCTCCCTCTAGTTTACCAGTGGGGATAGTGGGCTTTGACATCTTGCCAGCTCTGCCATCCTAGAGAAAAGGTCATTGGTAGTTCAACTCTGAGTGCCTCTTGCTAATCCACCATTAACCACAGCACTCTTAGGCAATTATTTCTGTCTGGCATTTCCATCATGAAAAGGATATTCGAGTTACCTTACAATGCACAAACCAGTTTTCTTACCTGCACAGTTTTTTGTGATCTCCCAGGAAATAACTCTCACATTTTTCCCCTATGCATGGGACAAACAAGTAGGAAGGTTTCTACCTGGAAGTGAATTCATACCAAAAACCCAAGGAGAGCAACCAATGATCACAAGCTCAGAAAACTGAGCAGGAGTGGGATATATGTAAAAAAAAACCAAACACCTTTCAAGGAGAGATGACTGATGTAATGTTTAAAAAGCAGTTAAAATTGCTTTATGAAGATAAATTCTATTTATTCTGAGCATGATGAGTATTTTTATTTGACTTACTCCAAATACATGTTTTTATTTTATTTTTACATCTCTTGACTGTTACGTATTAAGCAGCAGTCTTCTGAGACAGCTACTTCCTGACAAACAGAAATCAGAATCCATTGAATAAATACCAGATTAAACAAAATGCTGTATTTTCTATATTGTCTCTTGAAAATGGTTTTCAGTGAGCTTGACAGCAAAATATTGATAAAATTAACAACAGATGAAGGAAAAATTAGGTGGTGGAGTAAAGAACTGAGAGAGAATTTTTCAGGTGAGGTTTGCAGACGGCAACTTAGGCAGGAAAAAGGAAGACTTCTTTATCTCACAGCACATGCAGAAGGAAAATGCTCTTGCAGCAGTACTTTAAAGGTGATGAAAAGGAAGAAATTGAAGGCAAATCCCATGAGAACAGAAGAAATAAATGAAGAAAAACAGGGTCAGGTTTGGACAGCTAGGTCCAGATGCCCAACTAGACTGGAAGATACCACGTTATCAGTGACATGCTACTGTTATACCCTTATTTTCTGTCCCTTCTGCAGTACCCTTCACCCCTCATGTCTTGTGACTTCCTCCAACTTCTCACTGTAATAATCCCCAGGTCTCCATGACCTCTTTGTCCTCCTATGCCATTTCATCTGTTCCTGGTACCCCTGGAAACCCTGGGAGCTGGAAATTCCCACCCCAAGCAGGCCTGCTGCCACACCAGCAAGACCCACACACGTACCTGCAGCTGCAGCTCCCCTGTCAGCCCATTTCTTCCATGCTTTGCCCCATGCTCAGAACATCCTGTACAAGATGATGTGCTGCTCTGCTCAGTCACATTTTTCCTCATTGATCCACTTTCTTTCAAGCCTCCAAGAAAATTGCCAAAAAAAAAATAATCCTACTTTTACAGTTTTCAAAAAAATCTTTCTCTTCCCTCTGTTCCCTGCTACACAAGGCCTTTGCTAAGTAACTAGATGTTCTTCTGAAGGTGGCTTTATTCTTCCTCAGTACATGTGTAACTTTGGCAAAATTAGTGTGTGCTTCCTCCCAAAATCTCCTTGTTCTATTCTGGTTTGTTACCCATCCTCCTTCATGGCATTGCTGAAGTGAGTTATTTGGGGCAGGAATACTGTGTTTCCATTTCTGTTACGGAAGGCTTACAAAGCTCTCTGTGACTATAAAATAATAATTATCCCAGCATTTATTGTTGAGGCAATGTTAGGGGACTCCAGAGAGCCTGGTCAGTTCAGCTCCTGTAAGCCCTGATTCTGAATATTGTCATTCCACAAAGCGTTTCTTCAACGGAGAGTTTTTGTGGCTGGATGCCAGAGAATTATGCAATGTCTTTAAGATGTGAGCACATGATGGATTAGTACTTTGTCTGTGATCTGAAAATTCAGACTATTTTCATGTACTGGGGTAAAGGTGGTTCAAAGAAATTATGCAGCTGCCATAAACATTCTGTTACCATTTGCCTGTTATGAGCCAATGCTGAAATAGCTGTGGCAATGCCATTGCTACCCCATCACTGTGTAGGCAAAGGATCACTGCAGGAGACACGAAAGTGGGGCACACAATGCTGTAGTACTCTGAGCCTACTGCAGCCCACTTAAACCAAGGAAGTTGTGCAATTAGTTTAATTCAAAGTGATAATTGACCCAACTCATGACTATTCCTAGGATAAAAAGAGAAGGAAAGATGGCTGGTGCTAACTCTGCCTCAGCCACTTCAGGCTTTCTGGTTATCTTCTTTATATATTTAATTAAGTACATTTGAAGGACAAATCTAGAGGGTAATGAGCTTTTACAACCCTGTCTGAAATTGAAAGCAGCTGCACATGTTCCTGAGGTTTTGAAAGAAATATATTCATCCCATAAAAAATACATTAGATGACCATTAAAGTCCTAAAACATGACAATAAAAGCAAATACATTTATAATTAGGGCTGCCCCTCATTCATTAGACACAGGCTGGCGTCTCCACTACTCAATCAATGCTTTGCTCTTATTTTGTACTTTCTTAATTTTGCCTTCATGTTTGTGTTTAGAGTTCTTCTGGATGAACAGTACTATAAATAAGCAAGCTGCTATTACTGCTGACCACAACCTATGAACCTGAAACCACTCTTGAAAGCCTCTTTTTTTCTGGGTGTCAGACTGATTTCAAAGGAACTGCTTACATGAGTGAGGAGCGCTTGTCCTCATCTTAGCAAGTTTCTCTAGAATAAATATAGGGATTTGAGCCAGAGATTTCATCCTATTTAGGAACTCACAGATGTAAAACTATTTCATGTCAAAGGCACAGAGTTATGATGGTGCCTGATGATAGGACAGAGCCCAGTGGTACATGACTGATTGCTTTGGGAGACAAGGCTTTTATTTATATCGAATGGTAGATTATAAAAAATGTTGGCAGCTCACGCCTGAATATGTGCTTCATTTCATGTGACTTGAATTCCAGTAAAATGTGTCATATTAAGGGAATTAAAAGGTGATGATTAGATTGATAGGGGCACACGAATTAGATAAATAGATTATTTCAGTGGGCGCAGATTCATTGTCATGCAGACCTAGAAAAAGTACATAAAATCAGTGTTGGCAATATGAGTATTTCTGTATAAATAGTGGTAAATAATGCTGCAACATAGCAGTTAGTTACACAAACTGATGTCTCTGTGCAGACCTTGAATAGACTGATAGGATAAACTTGTTTGAACAAGCATATGTTTTAGCATAGTCATAAACATTGAGCATGGAATCTGAGACACGCTCATAGGATGGAGAATGAGATCTTGGATAGCATGGACACTATAACTATTGTAGAGGTCCTAACATATGATCAGCTATATATCTGTTTCCTTTTATGAGCAAATAGGAACTTCTATTGCTACAGCGAAGAGAGTGAATATAATCATTGTTTAAGATCAAGAAAATTTCAGACTCTTGTATCTGCACATTAAAGAGACATTGACAGATGGGATAGAGCTCAAATGAAAGATTCAACATGCAGAAAATGTATTTTCTTGTCTCTCCCAATGTAAGTTATGTATTCCAGTTTCACTTGTGAACAGATTAAGAAGTGTCAGCAAGGAACTGGAGACTGAAGGAAATCATCACTCCATAGACTTCCCTGATTTCCCATCACAGGCATTTAAATACTGTGCTCCCTGTTGAAAACAGTGATGCAGGAGCATAGCCAAGAGGGCAGATCATTCAGAAGTGGGTTCAGACTGCATGACTTTTTTGTCAGTATTTAGTCAGTATTTTAGTCAGCTACCACAGTGCTGGCACTGAGCTGCACGTGAGTTATCGCCTCCTTAAATAAAGAATGAGAAGGCATCAAAACTACCACAGTTGGGCAGCTCTTCAGTAAAAAGCATCACTGCACCCAGTGGAGAAAAAGGAGGACGTGAAGGTGCATTCATAACAGCATCCTTCCATCCTTCCCTGCCTGCATTGAGCACCTTCCAACAGAGACAAAGGAGTGGGACACAGAAACAGAGGGGAGACTGTGGAGTCTCACATCACAGGCAAAGGTGTTAGGGAGAGAAGGAGGGCAGAAGAACAGCAAAGTGAAGTCATAAACGATGCAAAAGGGCAGGAATAAAAGGAAAGAAAATAAGAAGAAACAGGCTTAACTAAAAAATATCAGGAAGGATACCTCATATTGTAGAAGAGTCACAGTATTATAGTGTTATTAGCATAGGAAGAAGAGAAAATTTTCTGAAGCAGTTAGAAGTGTGTGACTTCAATGGAGTCCAGCATACTTCCCTGTCTCCTGCCCCTGTCAGTTCTAATAAAGGTCAGGAAGCAATGAGGGGCTGAGGATCGTAGCAAGAGAGCGGATGTTCTTGGCTACCCTCACACTTCCTCTCCTCTCTTGGTCTTGGTTTATTCTTGTATTTCCTCTGCAAGTCTGAGACCTCGACTTGGTGTCTCGTACAGCATTACACAAGCCATCCATCTGGAAGCAGCCTGTTGTGCAGGCAAGGAAGAGATGCTGCTGCTTTGCAATTTAGATACACGTGAAAAAAAGAGCAACTCAGACACTGTGGCTGTGAAATATTGGCTGGTTTGATTATTTTTACACATGCTTCCCCCTCCATTTCCTCGAAGAGCTATGGAATATTTATACTCTTATCTACTCTTACACCTTTACAGTTACTCTGTAGGAGTGGTTTTAGCCCTGTCTTTCATGGAGTTTGATCTTTTTGACTGATTTTTTTCACACTGTCTCTTTTCACAGTAATGAGGTTCTATTTGCAATACATACCGACATGTTTACTGTATTTATATGCATAGCAGTACAAGTAAGACATGGCTGAGAACACATTTTCTGATTTTGTTTACTGTGTCTTTTCTGTTTGTTTCTTCTGACCTTCAAATTTGGTGCTACAGAATCATTTCCTTTAAGTGAGAGATGTGGTAAATTCTGTCCTCTCTCACCACAGTCATGAGCAGGATGCTGATTTCCTGAGCTCATATTCCTTTACCTTCTGGCTTCCCAGTGTTCTTTCTGTCCTAAACCAAGCCCTGCATGGACACAATCATTTATCCCTCCAGGTGACTCCCAGTCCAGAATTGTTAAGGGAAACAAGCAATTACCCAACAACAAATACAGTATCTCTTTTGTTGTCACCTCTTCTGTTTATTTCATACACAAAACACTTGAGGAAGGACAAGGTATCTGTAGTGACTGCAAAGAAGATTTTCTTCTGGAAGAAAGTGCTACTGCTTTCCCACCTCCTGCAGTCAACAGCCCCAAAGGAAAGTTAATATGCAAAGGCAGAGGCAATGGTTGGGAGAGAGAAGACAGTGCTAGGGGAGAGAACTGAATTGATTCTCACTACCTACATGGAGAGGTTACCTATGCTTCTCACCCAAGTACTTCAGGTTCAGTTTGTCAAATTATGTGTTATATATTCTTGGAATAGCATTAGTGTCTCAGATTGCCAAGGGCTGTGTCATTACTTTGATCTGAATGTCTACACATTGAGATTGGCATTTTGGGCTTTGAATTTAAATCCCTGTCTCATATTTGGCACAGAGCTTGGAGAAACTTTTCCAAATGAGGGCTACACAATGCAGCTGCCTGTCAGTGAGAAGGTGCAATCCCAGGGGAATTTCAAATCCCAACAAGCTGAGGATTCAGCTGGCATTCTTCTGGTTTTTAGTGAGTTTCAAAAGTTGACTACTGTTAAAAAAGGCATGTCTCCTTGGCATACCACTTTTGTGGTCACAACATAGTAGTCAAGGTAAGACACAGACACTATCAAGATTATAAAATACAAAAACATTCACAGGAAAATTCAGTTTGGGTAACAATGCATTAAGGAATAACAGAAATAGCTCTAGAGGGATCACTTATCAACTAAAAAAAATCTATATATGGAATTTAGAATATTTATTTCACACTTGTCATTAATATAAGTCCCATCAAGACTACTGAATTTATACTGAGCTCTACTGGTAACTGATCAGATGATCAGCATAACTCAGAATTCTTTCTATTTGTATTGGTAGGCTACTAAAACCTAAATTCTAAGAGTCTTGACAGCTGATTTCAAGACAATTCCCCAGGAGACTTCCCCTCACCAGGAATTCAGTTCTCTGTTGGATGTAACTAAGGCAAAGCATGGTGACCATTCAGAGTCTGTGCATGTTCTGTACATTTTTCAAAAGCCTGTTTGAGAAAATGTTTGACTGGACAAAATAACTCCAGTGTATTCTGGGAGAAATATCTTTTTTTTGCTTCTTTACCAGAGAGCGAAACTATGCAATATTCTACATTCAGTCATGTTCAAGAACTGTGGATAATGCTGAGACAGGACTATTGGAAATATTAATACATTATGTCAGACACTTTGATCAATGGCTTTTCTCCATTGGTCAAAGGAAAATTTTCATTTAAAACTTTCAGATGTGTTACCAAGGCCAATGTGATTTCAGAACCAGAGATAATTTATTTCCTAATTCTCAAATATACAAAGACCAAAACCAGGGAGCAAACTGAGTATGGGCCACAGTGTTCTTATCTGAAAATAAGTGCTCACAAAGAGTATTTCCAGAGTGGGTAATGGTTCTTTGCTTCACTTTTATATGGGTTTGCTTAATTAGATAGATGGTCTTTCATCAGTATGTAATTTCTACCTACATTGCAGAGTACAGTTTGAGGAAGGTGTGTGCCCCTACTCACATCCATTCAATCCAATCTGTTTTCTTTTTCAGTTCATTAGCCTTCCTTCTTATGATCATCTGGTTAATACTTCTCTTCCTCCTTTGTAAATACACATTTTACCACAAGAGTTCCTGTGTTTGACACCAACTACTAGTTGACAAATATTACCCTACTGCAGAACTACCCAGTATTCTTTGGTATTGATTTCTTCTTTATTCCTATTCCAGTATATGCAAAGCCAATTATTTTTGTACCAAACCTAAATCATCATCAAGATTAAGAAGGAATCCTTAGTTTTCTGTATTGGCTGGCAGTTGCTTTCTGTGGACGTTAACAGTCTAACAGAGAGTGAAGACCATGTTCTTATCAGTCAGTGTAGGTAGTAACAGTAACTGATTCAGTTGCACTGAAAAGTGAGATGTGCTATTCTGTAGATTCAAAAATATTCATATAATCTCTATTAAAATTCTGACTTCAGTTTTTACTTCAGATAACAGATGCAGCACAATCACACTGTGTTTTTTCCAAATAGATTCGGTATCTGATCTTCATTAATACTAAAGCTCCTTGCAAGCTTCTGTCTGAAATAAAGAAGCACCAGTGAGAAGGAAAATGTGTAGTATGTCAAAAAAATGCTGGATGCTCCAGCATGCCAGCAACCAGTCTATTTACCATTTTGAATTTAGCTTGTTGACCCTTCGTCTTCCAGCCATCACTTCTTTCAAGCCATTCAAAATATGAAAGCAACAAAAGCAAGTCTGCTGAGACTGAATGTCTGCATGAAAGACAAAGTGTAGTAAAGGAAACAGTACAGGAATACATGCATATATGATGTGATGGCTACTGTCTTTGGTGAAATGGGCAGAGGTGAAGTGAAACAGGAGGAAGAAGAATTTAAAAGGCATCAGAAGCAGTGTACCTGGAATACAAATGCTTTGCTGGAATATACAAGCTGCACAATAAGGAATCCATAGCTCAAAGGACTGGTCAGATTTATAAGCATGCGATTTGCAAAACATACATCACTCACATGTTCTCTCAAATGAGGAAATTATAACTGTAATCAGAGATGCACTATGACAGGTCTCTGATTTCTTGCATGTGTATATTATCTTGACAGTCTACTACACTGAGCAGTTTAAGAGCTTACAAGAGCATGCTCACCCATAAATGAATTCCTAGACTAATGAACTCTCCCTTCACTTGATTAATGGTTTTGTTGGAAGTAGTAAGAATAGAACAAGAAAAAGTAAAATTATGAGAAGCAAGCCACTGTGTCTTTGAGACAGAGATGTCTAGTGAGAAACATGCTCTGAGCTTGAGAAACCCACATAACAGTGTAGTCAGAGAGCATCTTTCAAAGCCTGTTGCCAAATGTAGGCAATGATAGTGTGAGATGACTCTTTCCAGAAGATGAAACATAGTTTTCAAGTGGTTCATTTGGGCAGGAAAGCTGTGATGTGCCTTATGCAATGTTAGTAGTTTCTAAAGAAATGCATATTTAAAGGTGTGCCCCCAGTGAATACAGAGCAAGGGGGGCTGGAAGCCACACAACTTCTAATATAATGGCATTTTCAATCAAAATGTCACTCTACTCTTTCAGAGCAGCTATGTTTTTCTTTAATGACCAATAGTATCTATCTGCAAAGATTTGAAATATGTCCAGGAATCTTTCCTAGTAATCTCCATCTTACGAAGGAATTTCAGTAGTACAACAAGCATTTTTAAGGATATTTCCACATAAATATTTCTTTCTGTTTCAATGTACAATTTCTGCCAGTGTCAGCTTTTTTGTATTGTTCTAAACTGACATGTATTTAAGTTGAGTTTGTCTTAAATTAAGACAAAAGTTTTCTGGCCGTTTACTGAGCTGTTATCCATTGGCTGAGATCATTTCTCACACGGTCCTTCTATAATTGCTATCTTCCCAAATACTGATGTCACAGTTTAACAACATGTTTATAGCAAACAACATTATTTTTGCCCTTTTAAAGCACTGAACTTGTCAGTGATCTTCTCCATATGAAGGTTTGGCTTCAGAAAGAATAAAGACATAGGAGTTGCAGTAAGAGGACACTGGGGCTTAAATTTACATCCCATGCAGTAGCTCAAACTCAGTCATCATCACTGAGCAAAAAGCAGTGATTAAGTCCTTCTGGGAACTGGCTACCAGACTCCTGTGCAAAGTCACTGGCACCACCAAAGTGTCTTCTGCACTCCACTTAATGTTATCAAACATTAAAGAAAATATTGAAAGGAGGAGAAATGACCAATACCCTGGTTAATGTCAGAAGCCAGCCCACTTCCCGCTGGCAGCACTTCAGCAGAGCTACTGCCTGGAAACAGTTTTCACACCACACACAACTCAGAGCTTTAGGTTACACTTACTGTCTTAAGCTTCCTGTACCCCAGAGTCTGAAAGAAGATTGCAGCAGTATAAACCCTGTACTAAATGTTATAAAAAGACCCCTCAGGAAGGCTGTCAGCCCCCTGCATCTGCCTTCTGAAAGGGATGTGTAAGCAAATAGCCCTGGTGGAATGGAAAGCTTTACTCCGGGCAGCAGAGACATAAGCGCCCCACAGGAGGGCAGAGCACCGACAACTCCCAGCAGCTGCCTTGGGGCCGCAGGAAGGAGCATGAGGGTCCACACAGTATGGGGAGAGGCCATGGGCCAGCGCCAGGGAGGGTGGCCAAGGGCCACAATCACCAAGATCATGGGTGGAGGAGTGGATGCTGACATCTGGGGAAGCCAGGTCTCGAGGGCCCTGGGGGTTCCCAGGGAAAGGGCATGAGGGAGTGGATGCACAGGCATCAACAGCATCTCCCTCCAAATTTTTTTGCTCTGTGCATTCATATATCCACCTTAATACATAGCAAAAACATAATTAGGAGAATCTGTTTAACCTAGCTCTCACAGTTGGTTTTTTCTGTTGATTTGGAGTTTTTTCCAGCAAGATGATTTCACAACAAGAAAATTGAAACTCCAGAGTGAGAAATGCAAGAAATGTTACTGAAGCCAGATGAAGTAGATGAGTTCAGTTCACTTACCAAGATATCTATAACCTCTGCTCTTTTTACCGAATGGATTAGGAGGTCCACAGAGAGTGTGCAAGTTTCAATGAGTCAGAAGATAATTGGAATATTTAAGTGCTTCATACATCTTCAGTTACCAGTATAAACATCTGATATCTCACGTTGTTCTCCTACAAAATGTAATATCCTTCATAAAAAACTGGTGAGTTTTAAACTCTGATCTCCAGGTTGTTCAGACAATCCAGGAAATTACTCAGAAGTGTGGTGGAGTGCCCATTATACTGAAGTACTAATTACATCTGTGTTCACTGATGCCTATTACGTAAAGCATTTTCTGAAAAAGTAAGCTGCTGTCAGTTACTAGTGCATGGACAGCTTAAAGAACAGCACTCTTAAAACAAAAATTTTTGTCTGTACAGATTGTGCAGCTGTTTAGAAGAAAGGTTTAGCAAATGACAAATTGAAAGGGGCATACAACTAGGAAAAAATTGAGAGATGAAAAAGTCTGATCATCTCTTGCTTAGTATTAATTATGAGCAAGACAAAATAGTCTACTGCAGTGGTTGGTAATTACTGTTTAACAACAGTGGTTTAAAAAACAAAGAAAAAACCAAACACACACACACCCCAAATTCAAAACCCCCAAAACTTCCAGAAAATAAATATTTTGCAATAAAACAAGGGAGGATGGAAATAACCAAGCCAAAATCATATCTTGCTATAATATTTGCACTGCAATGTCACTTTTTCAACATTACAGTGAAGAAATGAGGTTTCACCCTGGCCCTTTCAAGTTCTTTCTGGGCTTCCTTCCCCTGCCTCCACCACTATACCCAAGAGTGACACCCTATGATCCACCCACTTGGAGCTGGAAAACCAGAGCATCACACCCATTTACCAGATGTGTCATCTCCAACGTGTCCAAATGGACTCAGCCCTCCTACGATCAAGGCTTCTGGAGTCTGGGCTCAGTATGATACTGCAGTGACTACAGGGAAGCCTCTTCAGAACATATGATGTATTTGTCCCTGGCAACATAGCGCAGAGTAAAAAGACTGAAATAATAAAACCTCTGCACTTATTATGCTACCCAACTCAAGATTTTCCCCTAATTCTGACTAACTGGGTATTTAAAATTACATTTTAAGATTTACATCACTCTCCATCACAAGACTGGGAGAGACAGACTATGCATTTTCAATACAGGCTGAACATCACATCTTTTATTCATGTCAGGATTTCTTTGTTCCCACCTGGGTATCATCCGTAATTCAGGTGAGAACCTGAATTATTGCATGTGATTAAGTTCATTTGTGTGTATCAACATTGTAGATTATGCAGCATAATTTAGCAATATTCTTCATTAAACATCAAGCAATTGAATTATAGTTGTTGCCAGATTTCTGGATACCCAGTAAGAGCTCCAGGAAGAGTTAACTCTGCAGTTCCACAATAATCACCAAGTCTTTGTCCTCCAAGAAGGTATCTAAAAGGTCACACTTGTTAATTAATATCTACCTATAAAAGTAGTATTAATAGAGTGTTATTATAATTAGAAACCTCCAGGGTTTTCATATTTGTATGTGTTAATGTTCCAATAAAAAAACAAACCAACAAAAAAACCCCAACCAGTTTGTCACCCTAATGTCATGGTTAAAGTAATAGATAATGTCACGATTATTTTGTAGCTCTTCTCTTTCCTGGTCCCCTCTGCTCACAGATGTTAATATAGAAAAGTTACTCTAACATTTTCTGTTTGTTTTGTGTATTTTGGAGATAGCTCAGGAGTTTTGTACAGTTTATTCAAACTTTCCACTGCAATTTTACATCTTACATAGCAGATAATATGATAGGTTCATGAGGAGAATCTACACAGTAGATTTTGCATGTACAGTAGAATTTTCACTGTAAATCCCCAATATTTCAAGCAGTTGCAACACCTACAGGTCAGCTACTGATCTTGATTTAACAGTAGCATGTATTATCACTAAAATGTGTACCTCAAGAGGCACCAGACCTACAGCCTAGGCAAACAAATTAGTTCCAGACATATATGTCATTTTTTGCTCTGATATCTTCCACACATGATTTACAGAAAGATTTTGGCAAAGGCCAAAAATGCACATATGACTTCTAACTCCTAAATTATGCTGAATTCCTTGATGAGCTTTTGTTCACTAAGAACGGGAAGTCCTGTACTTTCAGCAGACTATGAAGAATTAGTTATTTGGTTCTCTGTGATGATTAACTCTTTATCAGAACTCCTAAATTTTTTTTTCTCTTTTTCTAGATAATTTTTAAAAAGTTGGCTGAAGATGTAATCCTGGTAGGTTGAGGGGGTTTCATTCTGACATAAGAACAAAAGAGGAATCATTCCCATTACTGTGGAAGAAGATTCACCAAGTAATTGAATAAATGGAAGGAGGCAGGAAATGAAGGTGCTCTCAAGTCAATACACATGTACCAAAGAATGAGTGGGCATTACTCACATAGGTATGAATAACACATTTTGATGTCTGTGCCATTTCGCATTAGCCCAGGATGTTTCACATGCACTCATGATTATGGAAATAGAAACAGATTGTGAGTCAGAGAAAAAGTTGACTCAGAATGAATATGTGAAGAGAGTAGAAAGGAATGATCACAGCCATTAACTTTGCCTATGAAATGTAGTAAGGCAAGACCAGTCAAAGAACCGAAAGAAAAGGGGCACCCGAAGGGCAGCTGGGTAAAACTGCCAAGATGTGTTGACAGCTAGGATGACAGGTATTTCTATTATCTGTAGCAGTTACATCTGTATGTTACAGAAGCCCAAATGAGAGCTTAGGTAAATCTTTTGGGTACTTTTTGTTGACATTATTTCCCTCTGCCCTTGTGTTCATTATCTGAGACATGTTTGTACCTTCGCTAAACAAGGTAAAATATAAATGCTTCCCCATGACAATGTAGGAAGTCAATAGGAGCGCTCTCACAGACTGTGTGTATGAAGGAGACATAGATATTTGACTTCTTGATATCTGATTTATTTCACAGAGCTTGAAAGAGCTAAAATGCTGCACTTGTAAATGCAACAGGGGAAATGTGCCAGAGAAACTTTCCATAGGAAAATGGGACCAAAGAAAATCAGATTTCCTTGTAAGATGTTCATAGTTTTCTGTTTTAGCTAGTTCAGAGATAGCATGAAACTAGAGTATATAGAATATTTCTGTGTTGCAGCTCTGATTTACTGAAGGTTGTGTTAAGGGACAGAGGGACAGGGAAATGTTAACAAGATATCAGTTTTATCAAATCATACTTCATTTAGTGTCTTGGGTTGGGGTCAATAATTCTGTTAACAAATAATTTTGCTTCTCAACATGGACTTAACATCTTGAAACAGAAATCTAACTGACCAAAATAATTTACAAGTCTTAAAGTCAGAGAAGATGTATTATGCACGCATACTTCTGAGCTTCTGTAATTCAGCGTTAGAAAAAAATCACTGTATAATGATCCTATAAATTCACGGTATATTTTTTTGTGTTACATACATGTAAGTTTGGAATACATTATAAAATTCAGAGCAGTTCAGATGGATTGGTTAAAGATGCTGTCTTGCTGGAAAGACACAATTTACAAAGTCGGGCAATCTATTAGGTCAATTTACATCACTGAGAAAACAAACAAGCTTTCAGGCACGCAAATACTTGTTCAGGTCTGAAATAGCAGAAGCATTTTGAAAAGCTAAACACAAATATAGAAAAAGACTGAGTTTAACTTGACTGTTGAACAGTTAGACCTGAGAGAAAAAGTTGCAGTTAGCAAAGGAACGATGGTACGACATCATCATGGAGAGAGGTGGTGATTATCTCCGGTGGGTCAGAAAGTAAAAAAAGAAATTATAATGTGATGAATATGTTTAGCTCATCATGTCTGTTACTACTTTACAATGGAAAGAACTGGCTTTTTTTCTGATAATTTCATCATTACAAAGAACAAAATGCCACCAATCTTAGACAGAAAGCCTAGGTTCAGCCAGGTTTTGCTGACCCAGGAAAGATGATGAACTGAATTTTTTATTACTTTTTGAACATGACCTCTCAAAGTAATATATTTTTCAGCTTACTAGTGAAGTCAGTCCCAGCACCCACCTATGCGTTGTACTGTAGTTATGACATTACAGAATAAAGTCTTCACCTTACAGATGTGTATATATCTAAGCATAAGAGTAGTCCTATTGATGTCACTGGATGAATTAGATGTTTAACACATGTTGCAGTATTGCAAGTTTTGAAGACTATGTACAAATCTATAACATTTTTTATTTTAGCAAGCTCAGGAAAGTTTAAGAGTTAATTTTAAATAAAAGCACATTACAAGCTAAAAGGCCATGATTGTCATCAAAATTGGAATCAAAAACTATCTTTCAACATCACAGGCCCCTCTACCTCAAATGACGTTAATTGAAAAGTTTGTTAACACCAACAGAAAAGCAATGGACCGCATCGCCAAGAACTCTCTCTGATCTTCAAATGGCTCCTTCAATTGATTTATTGAAGGTGAGAATGGTGGTGTGTGGACAAATCCAAACACTCTCCAGTCAAGATACAGCAGTTTCAGATTGGGAATCCCTCTGTGATTTCTACCACAGGAAACCCAGCAGCCACTCCAAGCCACGAAGCCTGGCAGAGGTCTGCTCCACAAGTGTTTTGGGTCTAGCTGCTCTGCACTACTGAACATATACTGCTCTGCACAGTAATGAGTCCCAGCTGGCTCCCGGAAGAGGCTCTCAAACAGCTCCCCAGCCAAAAACAACAACAATAATCAAACTATATTAAAATTTTTCCAAATGCCAGCCCATGCCTCAGTTTATGGTGTTTGCCATAGCATATGAAGTTCCATATGTTGTTTTTTGTAACGTCAGCTTTGAATTCATCACTTCTTCCTGCACCAAGTCTCTTTTCTTCTGTTTTGGATTTTGTAGCATCAACCACATCTGAGATTTTCTCCGTCTGCTGCCTCACTTCTGAACAGTGCTGTGCAACATGAACCTTTGCCCAACACAATCCAGGACTTTAACCATCTTCTCTGAGATCCTTGTAAATGTACAACAACTATCACTAGTAAGTCTTAGTCTGGACCAGTTACACTCTTTTGAATGGTAATTTATAACATTTATACTTATCAGTAGTCTCCTGTCACATACTTTGTTCTCAGTGCTGACCAAATTTCCCATTAGAGAAATTTTTTACCATCTGGTGTAAACACAATTTGGAGCCCCCAACCCAACTGCAAAATTGTCTTATCAGCTGCAAATCAGTCATTCCTGGAATCAGTAAAAACACCAAATACACCAGGACTACCTATCTTCTGATACCCCTTATACCCCTTCAGGTCTGTTTCTCCATTCAGATTACTTTCTTTTCTTTTCTTTTTTTCTGATCCCAAGTATTCTTCAGAGAGTCTAAGCAACCAGAATTTTACTTCACCCATTTGTTTTTCTTTTTCTAATAGCACAGCCACCTGTAGTATGAGAACTAAGCTAATACCATATACTTTTCTAAGAGCATCTTCAAAGTAACTCATCCAAAAACATGCTCTAAAGAAGGTGTCTTCAGCCTCTTCATGAGTTTGATGTGGGTTTTTTTTCTTGGTCTTACAAAATCTAGTCATTAAATTCTTTTCAAACTTATGTGAGTTTTTGTCATATTCTAAAATCCAGGATGGAAGAAGCCATTAAAGAGGAAATGAAGCTTTTCTTTTTCATCAACAAAGCAAAAATCTGGAAGTTTTTCGTTCATTATTGTCAAGCAAAATGCAAAGTCTACAATGAAATTTAACTAAAGAACCTCCCAAAATTGTTTAGAAGTGGAATGCTCCTTTGTCATTGGCATCGCTAGAGTCTTTGTGAGACTATCAGCTACTTATGCATATGGTATGTCGTAAATAAAGTATCACACAAATGCTTTTCTTCCTGTACCAGAACCAAGTGATTAATGCAACTGTGCTGTGCTCTTCGCCCTTCACTTTAATGAGTCATGCAGGCTGGATAATGGTGGCCTCACATCCTTTTCAGTTAGAGTTTATTTGAATACTTGTTAATTTTTCAGGGCCACTATAATCAGGATGTTACGTATTAAAGGAGGCGTGCAAGATTACAGCTTTTGACACTCTCCCATCTTAAAAATAAATTTAGCAATTATGATAAGATGAAATCATCTCCTGTTTTTCTGAGAAACAGGGAAAAGCTTTGGAATTAAAAAAAAATAAAGAATAACTGATCTCAAACTTACTTCATTAGGAGTTTTGGGACTGAGTAACCTACAGAAGGTTTCTTCATTCAAATGCTAGCCTTCTCAGCCCATGAGCCCTATGGAATGCTCTTGACTTCTGTCTGGGGCAAGAAGGAGCATGCACTGGTAAGCAGGCAACCACTATTGTACCCCAAGTGCCAAGGCCGAGTACCATTTTTCCACACCTACAATGGAGTGCTGATACATACAACAGCGTGTGTCATCCTTCCCCTGTGCTCTGCCTGTAGCTGTGCACTTGCAAGCTTGACTCCCCCTCAGACTTGACTCATACAGGTACTTGACTGGACTCAGTACAAAGGGTGAGAGGGCTGATGGGGATATTTGACACTTCACAGTCCCAGAAAAAAAAGGAAACAGAAAACAAAACCTAACCAGCCATACCAGCCCTTATGCACTTCTGCAAATCCTATCAACTGCTAAACTGTGGTGGTAGCCTGGGGCGTAGCAGGGAGACAACAGCATCTGTAAACCCTCATCCCAACCCTTTGTTGAAATTCAGACCCTGGAAGCATCAGGCATCATTCATTGTTTTCTTTTGTAATCTGTGTACTTAATTAATATCCAACATCCTTCAAACACAAATCTAGCCACTTACAACAAGAAGAATGTACCTGTTCCTGTATAGATCTTCCTCCCACTTCATGTCAGTAATGAAAATGGGACAAAACAAAGTATTTCCGTGACTTTGGTTTTCATGGTTGACAAGGTTGGTACTCATCTCATCAAATACAGGTATCTACATCTGCACAGCCCTGGGTGCTTCTAGAGCACAATCTCACCCTGTGCAATGTGAATCACACAGAGTGTCTATTGCTTCAAAAGGGCCTTGGTAAGATGTACGTGTCTGAGCTGCAGATATCTAATGTTTGTATCTCACTCAAGCTGTCCTCTCCTTATCTTACTCAGCATTTCCACATGGCCCTCCATCCAAAAATTGGGCTGCTTAGTTGGCCAGATCAGTGACAGTCAGTCATAAAATAGCCATCAACAGTCAAACTTAACAAGTTATCCAAATATACTTCAAGCAGAGCACTGGTAGAAATTTGAAATTTTTTTGATACAAATATTTCAGATGATCAGATGTCAGAGATCTTACTTGTAAGGAAACTCTTTTTATAGAATGAGACAGGATTTTATTTCTTACAGTATTTCTCCATTGAGAAAGAAACATATTTGCTTTTTCATGTCTGCTGAAATGTTAATTTATACCACTGCAGAATATGTTTCTGAAATCTATTGCTATTAATTGTTCATTGAGAGAAATATAGAATCAATGTTTTTAAAGAGGCTGCACAGACTCATAAAAAGACCATTATCTTGTTTTCTCTGTCTCGTCTGCCCAATTTAGAAAGAGACTTGGGCCATGGACTGACTATGTGATTTTGGCTATATATTCAGCTGTTTTGAACAGTTCTCAGCAGAGATATTTTTCAGTACACAGGTGAGGAGATTCCGGCAAATATTTGATCTAGCTGCAGAGGTGGTCAACACAGATACACACTGAGTAACTGGAACATCAGTGGGCTGGTTCAGTTTAGTGCAGGGATTTTGAGAAACAAACAACCAAAAACCTAAAGATACGCCTAGAAAAACTGCAGAATCCATAGCAGAGACTGCATGGGCTGCTCAATAGAAAGTCCCTACATTGACTATTTATGGTTTCCTTTTATCCCAAATTCTGACTTTCAGCTGAAATGTGAAACTGCTAAAATTCACCAGGAGACAGGCATGGGTGGTTTTAATGAATGCTATCAGAGATACATACACACACGCAAAAGAAAGAGAGGATATGTCAACATGCTGTAATAAAGCATAACAGACAGATTTAGCCCAAATTAACATAAGAAGAGCTAGCTCTGGTAGTGTAGGTTGCCCCTGTGTTAGCCTAGAGCTGTGCTTAAGTTAATCAGCCTTGTGGAGAGTAGAGGTCTTTTCACATGGACAGAGTATGTTTTGGCATGAGCTGTAATCTCCACGTGACACTGTGCTGCATGATTTGGGTGTAGCTGTTCACTTCACTGTGACTCAGGTTTCTCAACTTGTCCCTCAGCCATGCAGTGAGGACATGCTGTGACCCACCTGCTCCTCCATTTCCAGAAGCAGAGACATGTGCACTGAGCAGAGCCCTCTCAGACCACCACAGTGTCACTAGGATCCAGCTGCACCAGCATGTTTTTTCTTTAACCCCTGTCCTTGCCACTAGGAATCTTCACGTGACTAAATAACATACTGTATTTGGGGCCAGAACCTCCAGAAAGGACTGACTCATAGGAAAAATAGTGATTGCAAGGACAAGATGCACTTCACTTCTCCCCATACACACACATAAATTAGCCAAAGTGCTTCTGAAGCTATTGTACAGAGCTTTGCATTTTCTAATAACTTTTTATGGCTTTTATAATTTGGAAACAGAAATCCCATTTCATAAAACAAATCTCTCACAAAGCACATTCCTTAGAAGTACTTCACACTACTACCAAAATCCCCTTCTCTGCTTTTGGATCATGGTTTTGCCTTCCTGTCCAAGCGTAGCTGCCTGCTGGAAATGGTGGACAGATGGCTATATCTGACAATCTTAGAAGGAATTCAACCTTGCAATTAACTGCCTTCAGAGCTAATGGAGAAGAGGCGATATCAATTTTCACAGATCACATTCAGTGGATTCATCATAGTCCAGATTGTGCTGACATGACTCCCTGTGTCTACTACCATTCCAGAGGAGTGTTTCTCTGGTCTTCCCCTTTTCTAATTCTTGCAGTCTACCTGCATGGGAAGAAGGGAGCAGATCAAGCACAGAACATATGTTTCTTTCCTTTAGTCTACACAGAAGTAAACATGCAGAGATTTTACAGAGTTGGAGGAAATGTCAAGTTCTCCTTTCTCCTTGTCAACAGCATGGGAGGAGTAGAACGAGGTGATTCTGATGTTCATGAGCGAATTGTGCCAGGAAGATGGACGTAGCACAAGGGATGTCCTGACAAGCAAGGGACCCTGCAGACAGGCAGAGAGAACACACATCCAGATCCCTGCTTCCTAGAAAACAGAGAACAAGAAGGTTGATGTGACCAAGGCAAGAAAGGACACAGAATCTCAGGACAGGGGAAGCTGGAAACTCATGATTTCAGTCACCAGGACGAAGGCTTCATTCCCACATCCACTTGCAACAGAAGAGGAACAAGTTCTACTGGTGGGAGGCTTGGGGGTAGACATCTCTTTCTTCAGATTAGGACCAACACGATCAGAATAATTTTTCAAGTGTTAGTGACCAGTGACCCCCTTCTGTAGGAAGGAGAAGCACTCCTTTGCCATTCAGATCTATCATCCCAGCAGATTCAGTGCTGGAGCAGCTTTGCATGGAGCCCAGATCCACAATAATGTAGAGAGATTTCCAAGGCCCAGGCAGATTCCTGGCTGCTCCACTTTGTTGCTCATCCACATGGGTTCCAGTGATACAGTCACAGAAAACCCTGAGCAGAATAAATGTGACCATAAAGCCTTAGGAGGAAGGGTGAGTGGATCAGGGGCCAAATTGGTGTTCTTGCTAATCCATACATTCACAGGGGGAAGCCCTGAAAGGGGCAGACACAACTGGCAGACCAGTGTCTGACTGTACAGTTGGGATCACTAGCAAGGATTCAGCTTCCTTCACCATGTTGTCTTGTCTGACTGTGAGCAAGGACTGCTGAGAACGGAGGGAACCCATTGGGCCAAGAAAGAGAGAAGAATTTTGTGGCCATGTTTGTTGAACTGCTGAAATCTTTAAGCTAGATTCACCAGGGAACAGGGACTGAAGTCCAGAGATGAAAGAGAAGCTGCAAACGGAGGAGATATGCAAGGGAGAAGGCCTACAGAGGGACTTTTGCATTCCTGCTCAGAGGGGAAGTTCATTCAGAGGCTTTTTTCTACTGCTTGTACAGAGCTTATGTGCAAAGCCTGGACAACAGAGGGACCCAAAATCCAGGCAGAGTGGCAGGGCGACAACAGGACTGGAATGGTAGTGACATGGTGGGATGCTGCACCCACAATTGGAGCATGGTTCTGGATGAGTACAGGCTGATCAGGAAAGACAGGCAGGGAGGAAGAGGGGAAACAATCATGCTCTGTGCTAAGGAGCTCTTTCACTGTGTAGAACTCCAGTATGAAACTGGAAGAGAGCCTCTAGGTCATTACCACACAGGTGGGAAAGCACAGGGAAGGAACACTTGGGATGCTGAAGCAGGATCTGTTGCCTTTTCCTTTAGAAACCAGATGGCTGTCCTGGGTGCCCTTCTCCTTCATGGCAGTTTCCCAGGGGATCATCCCTGGCAATCCCTGACTAAGACCCCATTTTCTCCCTCAAAGCCTGAAGTACCAACTCTGCTGCTCACCTTCCAGCCTTCCTCTGGAACCCGACATCCAGCATCTCATGGTTGTTGCAGGAGGGGCTGCCCTAGGTGACCAGCACTGCCACCAGCTCTTCCCTTGTGGTGAGCAGCAACTCAGGCTGGCAAAGAGAAGGCTAAGGGACACTGTAGTGACAGCCTACTTGGAGGTCAAGTACAAGATGAAGACCAAGTCCCTCTTAGTATTGTGTGACAAATAGTATGACCAAGGGCAACAGGCACGATTTGCTGGTCAGAACAATCAAGTTGGGCATTAGGAAAAACTTAATAGAAAGATAGTGCAATACTGGGTCAGGCTGTCCAAAGAGATGGTGATATCTCTGGTCTTCTGGACTAAGTTGGAAAAAACTGTAACGGAACTGATCTGGCATTAGCAGCACTCCTTCTCTGAGCAAGAGGCTGGACTAGGTGGCCGCAAGGGTTTCTTTCCACCCAACATTTCTGTGGCTCTGCAATTCCTCTCCCCTTATTTGTTTTCCTGTCTGGGAAACTAAGATGCTAGGCCAAGATCTAGCCTTTAGTGTGCTTGAGAGAGATTTTGTCAAAAAGTCACCAGGCCAGATCTGTCAGTGGAGGACAGGTTGTCATTGTCAGTGTTCTTGGGGAAAAGGGAAGAGTAATGATGTGCATTTATTTTTCTATCTACCTGCCTAGCATTAACTGGCATGTTACGCATTTGTACAGTGAGAACTGTGCTTTAGGAAGCAGCAAAGAGACTGTTCAGCACCTGGCTGACAACCCTAATGCAGTCTGGCTTTCTCAGGGCCCTTGATTCTTAGGCTTCTGTTACAGGTTAAATGTTGCTGTGTTGTGGTCTCTGGATGGGTTGATCAACAAGGGTGTTCAACAAGGCCAACTGCAATGTCCTGCACCTGGGTTGGGGCAATCACCAATATCAATACAGACTGGGGGATAAATGGATTGAGATCAGCCCTATAGAGAAAGACTTGGGGACACTGGTGGATGAAAAATCAGACATGAGCTGGTAATGTGCAATTGTAGCCCAGAAAGCCAGCCGTATCCTGGGCTGCATAAAAAGAAGTGTGGCCAGCAGGCTGAGGGAGGTGATTCTCCCCTTCTACTCTGCTCTCATGAGACCTCACCTGGAGTACTGCATCCAGCTCTGGGGTCCCCAGTACATCAAAGACATAGACTTGTTAGAGTGGGTCCAGAGGAGGGCCACAAAAATGGTCAAAGGGCTGGAACATATATCCTGTGAAGACAGGCTGAAAGAGTTGGGGTTCAGCCTGAAGAAGAGAAGGCTGTGCAGAAACCTTATTGCATCTTTCCAATATATAAAGGTGGGCTTATAATAAAGATGGAGAGAGACTTTTTACCAAGGCCTGTAGTGACAGGACAAGGGGTAATAGTTTTAAACTGAAATAAGGTAGGTTTAGATTAGACATAAGGAAGAAATTTTTTTATGATGAGAGTGGTGAGACACTGGAACAGGTTGCCCAGTGAAGTTGTGGATGCCCCACATTTAAAGTATTCAAGGCCAGGTTGGACGGGGCTTTGAGCAACCTGGTCTAGTGGAAGATGTCCCTGCCTGTGGCAGGGGGGGTGGACTAGATGGTCTGTAAAGGTCCCTTCCAACCCAAACCATTCTGTGATTCTTTGACACTATGATTTCACAAGTGAAATCACAGCCTCTTAATAAGGGAGCTATGTTTTTCAATTGAACATGTTTACAGCATAGGAATAAATGAAATGTAAATAAAGCAAAACAATTACCTTTTTGCTTTGATCAAGAAAAAAAAAAAATTTACATCTACCATGACATAAATAAGAATCTTGAGCCAATAGAAAGGGGATTTCTGTCATAGAAAAATCATCTTTTTTTCTTTCAAACTAAATTGAGCTCTAAAGCCAGCAGTTATCAGAAAAGATTCCCTCCTTTAAAAAATTGCTTTGTATGGCTCCAAATTTTCAACTCAATAAACACCATTTCGAACCTCTTTTTTGTAGAAAAACAAAGTGTATTTTGAAGTGATAATTTTTTCACTCTGAAAACTTTTTTCTCCAAAAATAACTCCAAACAACAATCTACTGAAATCTGTATCAATTTAAGAAATACATTTCACTAGCACACTCTTCTTTCTAGAGACAGCTGTTCAACAAATGTTTTTGAACAGCTCTCATGGAATCTAGATGGAGAGTTATGAGAAAATATGTCTCATCTTTATGTTAGAGTCAAGACAGTTTAATTGTTAGAAAGCTCTAGCTACAACATGTATGTCATCTCCATGAGGAGATAGAAGTTGAGGTATCCTATCCTCCCTGTTTAATGGCATCACCAAAACAACTTCTAGGTGGCCAAATTCAATTAATGGAGACAGATTTTGTGCAATATGATAAATCTTATGCACAGAGCTCTTCTTTCTTTCCCAAATATACTCAGAAGCTACCCCCTAATCTTTTAAAATATGTAAATGTATGGCTATTACATGCAGTGATAACCACTTGCAAAATGCTCATCTTCCCCTTTTGTGTCAATATGGGAGAGGAAGACTGGAATGCACATCTCCTGAAGGAGAGGAATCATTTTAAATAAAGTTCATCAAGACTTTTACAGGGCTATAATTAAAAGGTATTTTAAAAGAATATCTATCTTGCACCTTCTGTACTGCACTCTGTGATCAAAGTGCAACATAAGCAGAAAGATTTACCACAGTCCTTTCCACCTCAGTGAAAGATGTCTGTCTCTCTCTTTTATTTCCCAGCCATTACCATTTCAGCAGAGTGCCTTTATGAGATAATCAAAAGAAAACATCCCGGAAATTTCTGACATAACTTCACTTTTTTTTCCCCCTCCATCTCAAACAAGGGCCAGATGCACACTCTGAGACTGAGTCATAGCAAGGGGCTTTTTGGTTATTTAATTACAGTTTTTAATTAATGTGAGAAAGCTTAACTGATCCTAAATAGTGGTAGCAGTTGACAAATTACAAGAGCACTCCATGCCCACAGAAAAGCTAATGCTGCAAGGAAAGCACAGGCAATCAACACTAGTTTGTAATCAGTTACATTTCAAAGAAATAGTTTTTCCAAGTGTCTTTGTGCATGGGGGATTACTATCATCTTTGGAGTTTAAATAATTTTTAAGATCTGGCTAGGGGCAAATTAGATAAGGAGGTGGCTGTGCAATTAAATTAATACTTCGGAAAGCACATATGGTTATAAGATCCAAATACTTACCCTATTAAAATGCTGCCAACACTTTAAAGAGGTGTATCGACTTATTTTTTACCTATAAATTTTGTTGCTGACATTTGGTAGCTGCATGATTCAGTGCTTAGCACTGGTAACATGATTCATCCAGGTTTCTGAAGAGTTGTCTGAGATGAAGACTCCAGTGGAGACTCTAGCACTGTGAATCGACTTCTACAGGACTTGGCTATGCTCACATTACAGCTTGGAGAGCCTTGCTGAGCTGAGGCTTGGTGCTATTTTCCAGCTCATCCCACTGAAACAGGGACCAAAAGCATTTGCTTGAGGTGGTGCCAGACCCATCGAGTCCCACACATGATCATAAGACTCATTTCTGTACTTCCCTTCACACCCACCAGACACGGCCTCTGAGCAGCTGTGCCTGGTTGCCTGGCTTCCCTGGGCAGGGGGGTTGCACCACAGCCAGAGGCAGGCACCACTCGGAGACAGATGCTCTGGCAACAGCCTCTCCCATGGCACATGGTTTCCCTGTGCCATCTTCATCACATTGTCTGGCATGCTCATCACATGCCTTCTTCACCTGATGAAATGCCTGCCCCCATCACTGAGCCCGGTGCAGGATTCCTGCACAGGACTTCAATAACTCGAGAGGTCTGTTGTGATGGTCTGTCAGATCCTGTCTCTGCATCTCCTTTTAGATTATGTGGGTTTGAACTGTCAATCACTCTCACTGACAAAGAAATCAATTCTCTCCACAGAGCCAAGTGGTTTTGTAAAATGCAGTCTGAATCATATCAACCAGATGCCTTTATAAAACTGCATTTGTGACCAAGACTTGATAAAAGAAAAGGAATTGCAAACTAAAGTGTATCTTAATCTTTCAACCTCTTGAAAAGTCAGCTAACTGTATGGAGCAATGACAGGCAACTGAAAAGGGGGTGTTATTTCAGCCTGTGATATAAACCTTCATTTCAGTGAAAAACTCCAACAAAAGTAGTCTCATTTTTTAAGGAAGAAAAAAGTCTCATCTCTGTTTGCAAAGAAAGAGCCAAAGCTTCATGCAGGCTCCTTTCACACAGCTTTCAGGAGCTGAGTCCCATTTGTTTGAGCAGCAAGCATTCAAAGTGATTCACTGTGATTCACTCGAAGAAGTTAGATACCTGTGTTCTTTTGAAAACCCTATTATGTGATAGTTTGCCTCTTTGGATGCCTGAATATTTTTACAAGTCTGCCCTGGTTTGCCTGTCATGTAAACACAGCTAAGGTGAGGCATTATCACCATTTTCTAGACCTGGAAATGGAGATGCACAGAAGTTGAATGGTTTACCCAAGGAAACACACAGGAACAGTCCCACTGGGATAGAGCAAAGATCTACTTAACTCAAGAGACTATCCTGAATGGTGTCAGCAATGGAGACTTAGGACAAGGCTGTAAGTAATGTGTCTAGAGTTGTATTTCTCCTGTTTTGCCTTCACATCTCCTAGCAACTGTTAGCATAGGGACTTTTTGAGACAGAGTTGCATCCAGCAGACCTTGTTCAACAGCCATTCAACAGAGAAGTGAGCTATTGGGTGAGAATGGATCAGATCCACATTTCTGGCCTCTGCCTTGTAGGCTGGCTCCTTGTAAAGGATATCTGAAGCCTGGAATCAAGTTCACCTTAAGATTGAAATATCTTGAAGATGAAAGAATGAAACAATTGTCCCCTGAGAAGTTGGAGACAGAACTCAGCCCGGCTTCAGGGACACAAGGTTTTCATGTGGACTATCTCCCAGAATTTAAATTTTCCATCTGGAACCTGGATCTACCGAGGTGAACAGAAGTGTTACAAAACCCCACAGAGACAGCTGTGCAGTTAAGTTTGATATCTATGAGACAGAGCAGTGTGAATCACTTATCACCATCATTACATTCAACACACTCCATAAGAGGAATCACTGAGAGCTTTCAAGAGCACTTCAAGGTTTGCTTTGCTTCAGTATCTGTTGCAGACAGCTGCATTTTCCATTGTAATGCACTGCTTTAGAAGGAATCCCAACAAGGTAAAAAGTTCTTAAGTTATTGTGTCATTATAATTTTAATAAATATTTTCCTTGATGGTTACAAATTTCCCTAGTACTCTTTGCCACCAAAGCAAGGAAGGAGTCACTGCAAGCAAGGTCAACTAACAACTGAAAGAATCAGCAAATTCACCTACCGGGCATCACTCACTCATCAGGTTGGCTTTCATTTACCTGAAACACCCACTAGTGATTAACAGCATTTTACTTGCCCGCTAAAAAGAAAAAGCATGCTTCTGAGAAATTAGCTGTATTACAGCTGGTAGAACATTTGTGGCAGAGGGAGGGGTAGGTTCTGCAGCTTGTTCCAAGAAAACCAATGTCTTCACTTAAACAAAAAAGTCAGAAAGACACAGTCAGAAACAGAGGACAGATGGGAATGACACTGCAGCAGCACAGCTCCTTGGAAGCTGAACAAGGTTACAGGAGCATTTCTGGTTTAGCAAGTCAGTGCTGCAAAGTGCTAAGCATCTCCACTCCTGCTGGAGTTAATGGGCATGCAAAATCCTGAACAGGAAGAAATATTTCTAAACTAAAAACTCTTCTACTCAGCTCTTCCTTTTTGCTGAAGCAAAAAATCACTGAGTTCAAAATCAGTGAAAAGCTGATCCAACAGCTTATGCAAGTGAGTTTCTTGCCAAAAGAAGGAGTGCTGGAACAAATTAATATTTTAAGGAAAAATGGGAATACAGTGGTAACATCTAAAATGATTTAACAATGTGTCTGAGCCCATTAAAATGATATTTTTTACTAGACTAGAGAACTAGGTTTATTTATTTATTTATATTTCAAAATAAAAAGCAAAACCTAAATGTCATCTTGACAATTACTAAGCAGTTACATTCATTTCAAAAGAAAAAAGAAATTAAACTTTATGTTTTTATATATTTTATATATATATATATATATATGTCCAAGTGGAGACGGGTGATGAGTGGCGTTCCTCACGGGTGGGACCAGCGCTATTTAACATCTTCGTTGGTGACATGGACAGTGGGACTGAGTGCACCCTCAGCAAGTTTGCCAATGACACCAAGCTGTGTGGTGCAGTCAACATGCTGGAGGGAAGAGATGGGCCATCCAGAGGAACCTTGACAGGCTTGAGAGGTGGGCTTGTGTGAACTTCATGAAGTTCAACAAGGCCAAGTGCAAGGTCCTACACATGGGTTGGGGCAATCCCAAACACAAATACAGGCTGGGCGATGAGTGGATTGAGAGCAGCCCTGCAGGGAAGGACTTGGGGGTAATAGTGGAAGGAAAACTGACTATGAGCCAGCAATATGCGCTTGCAGCCCAGAAAGCCAACAGTATCCTGGGCTGCATCAAGAGAAGTGTGGCCAGCAGGTCAAGGGAGGGGATTCTCCCACTCTACTCCGCTCTTGTGAGACACCACCTGGAGTACTGTGTTCAGCTCTGGTGACCCCAGCATAAGAAGGACATGGACCTGTTTGAACAACTCCAGAGGAAGGCCATGAAGATGATCAGAGAACTGGAGCACCTCTCCTGTGAAGATGGGCTGAGACAGTTGGGATTATTCAGCCTGGCGAAGACTGAGGGTCCACTGAGACCTTATAGTGGCCTTCCAGTACCTAAAGGGGGCCTACAGGAAAGCTGGAGAGGGACATTTTACAAGGGCATGTAGTGATAATACAAGGGGGAATGGCTTTAAACTGACAGAGGGGACATTTAGTTTAGATATAAGGAAGAAATTATTTACTGTGAGGGTGGTGAGACACTGGAACAGGTTGCCCAGAGAAGCTGTGGCTGCCGCCTCCCTGGAAGTGTTCAAGGCCAGGCTGGATGGGGCTTTGAGCAACCTCGGCTGGTGGAAGGTGACCCTGCCCATGGCAGGGGGTTTGGAACTAGATGATCTTTAAGGTCCCTTCCAACCCAAACCATTCTGTAATTCTATGATTCTATGATATAGCACAATGCAGTATCATGTAAAGATGCCCAGACTAGCCCTTAACACTGGATGTTGGAGAAAGGTATTACCAAGCAAGCAAGGAGACTATCGATGCAAATATAATCTGCTGCTGCTTAGGAAGGGCAGTGAACCAAGGAAGGGTCATACTGTGATGACCAGCTCCCTTCTAGAGTCAGAATTATCTTGTAGAAAACTGGTGTGAAAATTACTGGATGGCACTGCCCTTTGCTATGTAATCCTGAAGGAGGCTATGTTCTCCTAGACATCTTATCTAAACCTCTTTCTGGTTTATAGAGGGGTTTGAGCAGTCTTCTAGGCATTGTGTTTGGTTTTCTCTCTTTGCCATTATATCCCTCTGTATACTTTATTCAACGTTGAAGAGGGACAAGCTCATAAAATTCAGCTGATGCCCATCCAAGCTAAAAAACTTTGGGTATTTCAAAAACAAATAAACAGAAAAAGTATCAAGTGAATCTATTTAGGCTCTTGGGACAATCCACACTGCTCATAAACTGCATGTTTGTAGTCCCTGTGGGTATACTGGCCAGGAAGGCAATTCCATTTTGGTTGTGCAGACCTTCACCTTGACAGACATCCTTTCATCTCCATCTTCAACATAAATGCCCGAGGGCTGCTAGCACAGACCTAAAAACAGAGACTCACTAAGTGAACTGCCTCCTTCATAAAAACATAAACATCTTGCACAAGACAACAGGAGGTGATTGATTTGACAGATCACTTTGCAGCTTTCCTTGTCAACGAAGCTACCTGGACAGGATCTCCATCTTTTGGGAAGCCTGATCAGGGTGTCACATGCCAGTCACACTGCACTGAGATCTGCTGGAAGACTCTTGTGATCAAAAGAAGAGTTTGACAGAGAAAAGACTGTTGAAGCTACTTTCTCAAGATACTTTGGGAGGAAACTGGAGGAGGAGTGAAGATCATGGTAAAACTCAAGTCTAATTCTCCTGATGAGACCAACATATTTCCCCTCCTGGTGTTCTTGAGGTCCTTTGAAAACCACCATGCAGTTGTAGAAAACCTCACCAACAATGTCCCTGTGCAGTAGCCCTACCTCCTTTTCCCAGGCATAACCACAGACAAAGAGCTAACATCTAGTCACATATTTTTGCTAGCATCCAACTTCAAGATATTTGAAAAACAAAGAAAAGTGATTTAGATAGATCTGATTTCTACAAGAAATAAAAAAAGGTAATTTATCTAGATGTACAGGACTTACCTTATTCACTCTGACCAAAAGCCACTCTAACCTTGTTCACTGTCTCCAAAGCATAAGGATGTATATAATTTTGGAAGTGTTGTAGAAATACTGCTTAGGCATATCTCCAGCTTTTTCCTTTTTTTGTTTTTTGCAGTTAACCTCATTCATAACTGGCAATACTAGTTTCCCCTTTGGAGATGGCAGTTATTTTAATTGCTGGAAAAAATTAAAACAGCACTGAAAAGAAAGGCCTGAGGAACCAACAACATTGAAAGTCATGACAGAAAGGTAGGCAGGTCATACTTCTAGAAGGAAATTCAAAAAACAGTGGGTTTTCATGAATTGTGGAAAACAGCTATATACCTACCAGCTGAGGGCATGTTGTATGATAGGGAGTAATCAATAATAACATGCCAGATGTATTTGTCCTCCAAGTCATATTTCCTTTTGTGCACTTTCCTTCTGTTTGTCGCAGTGTGCAGACTGCTACAGGCTACTTTTTCTTCTTGCATCTTTCTATTTCCAGAGATCATTTCAGCGAGGCATTTCCACTCTCAGCAAAAGCAAACTGTTCCTGTTTGTATCAGGCAAACCAGATGGAGAAAACAAATCATTAATTTATGACTCAGAAGATACATTTTTATGACACTTTGTAACACCCAGCACCTCCTTTTTAATTTAATTTTTCATGGCATTTACAAGCAGATAGGAAACTAAAATTAGAAACAGGAGATTCCTCACAGTGGCAGCATGCTGTCCTCAATCCTCAGGCTGCAATTACAGATCCTCTTCTGCCAGTAGCAGCCCCACGTAAAGCTGTTCGTGCATACTCTCAGCACCCTGACAGTGGTCGGTGTGAGGTATCAGGGCTGCCTGGTGGGGAAGGAGGGGCAGGGAGGGGCGTTTGGGCATCTGAGGACAGCAACACCTTTTCTCAGCTGAGCAGCAGCAGAGCAGCATGCCTGGACACAGCCTTGGCCTATGGGGATCAGCCTAGTCCAGAAATCCCATTTCTTCTTTGGTTCAGGATTGGATCCGACAGCAGGTGACCTTTCCTTCCCCAGCTCCTCTGCTAGCCTCAGTGGAGGAGAGGCACTAGTTTTATTAGCCTGATGAAAACATGCCTGACTGTCTCCAGTGTTTGGGCAACGCTTGGGAAGGAAGCCAGGATTTTCATCCTCCTGTGCTCTGGCCATATTTAGTGCTTCACACATATACACCTGCAGTGTCCTGCACATGAGTGTTGAACCTGCTAGGAGGGGCCTGGGAGAGAGCATCGGGGGTGACTGCCAAGCACCCTGGGCTGTGGGAGAGGTCCTGTTAACCTGTGATCGCTCCCTTGCAAATAGCCCAGGATCTTACACTTGAAGATTTCCTAACAGCCAGGGGAGGAAAGGCCCGATCAGAAATATTGCTTGTCATGCTTCAGCAAGGTGGAGAGCCTCTCCATCTCTGCTGTTGAATAATTCCCATAGAAAAAGAAAGTGTGTGCTCTCTTTTTGCTCCCACAACTCCTCTAATAGCTTCACGGAGAAAATTATTTGTACATCTTGGAGTGCTTTGGATAGCCCTTCTTGGTTTTTTTATGGACCTCTGTGCATCACAGTTATTAATCATCTGATTCATTGATAATGCTGACACAGGCAAGGTTATGAAAGTATGCATGCTTTGGAAACTGGATGTTATTATTGGCTTTGTTTGTAAAACTGCTCAGATTGTGGGAACAGTGACAGGCTCTAAGAGGGAAATTCAATTTTTTTAAGTCAGATGAAGTGGCTGCTGCTTTAGTTAATTGCCAACTCTATTTTTCAGTACTAAACAGAAAACAAATTCTATTCTCTTCCCCATAATGAGCCAATTCCAATTAGGGTAATTACCATGAGATAACTGTAGACTACCTATGGTTAATTAGGGCTCCACTGTGTGTTTACAACACTCCAGGGGTGTAAATATTTTATGATAACCACAGCTTCATACATTGTTACCACTTAATATATTACATCATTGTTATTGGGAGGGTAGGGGAGAAAAGAGGCAAAACCTTGAAACATGATCACAAAATCTGCAATGGGCTCTTTCCCCAGTAGTAAACCACCCTGCCTGATAATGTCATTATGCTGAAACATTCCCTTTTTTTAGGTCATCTTATGTTCACTCATCAGGAAAAACAAGTGCACCATCATCAGTGCCTGAACTTCTCTCAGCTTGATGGTGAGCAGAAAAGCAAAGGGAGCTGGGAGATGGTGCTGGGCTCAATTCTCCCCGTGCAGCCCCGTCTCTCATGGGCACCATGCTGGTGGGACAGTGAGCACCTGCATCCTCACTCCACTGAAAAACACTTCACAAACCACACATAATCTTACTGGGGTGAAACAGAGAAACAATTATAAATATCTGCAAGTTTTACTTGGTATGAAACGTTGTTGGCTAGTGTCCTTGGAAATGTGTTTTTGATTTAGTCATTATTTCATCGAAAATGTGACATCATGAGCAGGAAGAGAGCAAAAGTGAGTGTTTGACTTCTGGAGAAACACACAGGAAATTCCACCTGCAATCAGAACTGAGATCGGGAATATAAAACCCACAGAAACCTCTCAATTTGCTAATTGGCCCCTCAGATAATCATCTTACATGGAGAAATTAACATTTAATAGAACAAAGAAGATTGCCCAAAGTATGTCCATGTGTGGGGTGTGAGTAAGTGATATAGTTTGCCATTTGTGTAGTGTAACCCTTAATCTGTTAAAGCCTTTCTTTAAAAATACAGAAGTTCAGAATCCCCATCCCAGATTACAGGGAAAAATTTTAAAAATTGGTTCCTTCCTCTTCACTGTACAAGAAAATACCCATGTCTAATATGGTTTTGGTGTGAGTGTTCATTGTAGTTTCCAGCTTTATCAGTACTTTATGATAAAATAATCTCATTCACCTGTAAATGAAAAGTTTAGTCAAAATCTCAGTATATAACCTTTCTCACAAAACAACCCTAACCACAGCAGCTGAATTAAAAACTCTCATTGCCAGTCTCCTTCAAAATAACCTCCCATTCAAGAGTCAACCATGACAACCGGTGATTTTGTTCTCTGCTTAAATTCTTGTATTCTCTGAATAATACTACAACCAATTTTGAAACATCCTGCTTAGATACCTCTGGTGTTCTTCAGAAGGGAAAACTGGGTTTGCGGCACAACTGGTGAAAACTTCTTTGTGTGCCGTGCCAATACTAACGGGCATTTTTGCTGCTGATCCTCTTCCATTGACTTCCAGCCAGGACAATAAATCAGACTCATATTATTATTAAATCCCTGAGTATAACTCAGCAGTTAGATGAAATTATGAGAATTATAGACATCCATGAGAATGATAATGTTTTATTCACCCTATACATCTAATTGCTGGACTGTACAAACTGGGGAACTAAATGTGATTCATCCACCCCATTTTATGCAGAAGAAGAATGGTGGGAGCACTGTCAGCAATTTGTATCTCCTCTAGAGATGGCCACAGAACATTTCTTGACCCATAAGTATGTCAGTGATTCTAGGTCCCCTATTTAGACATAGCCTCTGGGTCTATCCCAAACATGAATCACTGTTGGTGACAAAAACACAAGTTTGTGTGCATTCCCTGGCTTGTTACCACCCTCTTATCCCTCATGAGGAATTATTTCAGACTTATTTCACAATCCCTAAATATAGTATAATCATGCTTACAGTTTTGGTGGTTATGAAGAAATCTTCAAAAGCACGGAATATTTTAAAGTGATACTGTACTGGCTGCCTGAGTCTGAAGGCAGCCTGAAGCAGCACTATTACCAGCTTTGTGGTGCTCAGTTCATCTTAGAAACACTAAATGATGACTATTTATATGAAAACTTTTTGTTACCTCCTAATTATTGATATTAACAAACTTTGAACTTATTTGGGGCTTGTTCATTTTCAAAAAACTTCCCACACAAAATATTTTAGATGCTTTCTAGCCAGCTGCCAAAAACTACAGCCCACCTTTGACAACTTTATCAACTGAGTTAGGACTGTCTTGAGAATTTAAGAGTCACTAGAGATTGAAATTGTGGGATAGCATTAAAAAAACCTGAAATCATGGACTTTATTGTATTTTTAAATTACTGTATGTATTTGGTGTTCAAACCATGACAGAGTATCCACTGTGCAAGTTGTAGTATTACTCTGGTTTGTATTTAATTAAAAAAAACCCAAAAAGTTTTCAAAAAAGCAGTTAATTTTCTGCCAGATTTCTATTGCTCTTAATCCAGAGATCTCGCAGGTAATTACTATCTCATTTGCTTCCAGGACTTGACGGAAGGCCAGCTGAGGCACTGGCATTCTTTGCTACTTGCATATTGGAAAGAGGCAAAGAAATTGCAGCCATTTATTAAAAAGCCACCAAATATGGACAGAAGAGGAGTTAACCAGGGTTAAATGGCTGTCCTTTGTTGAAAAAACATACTGCAGAAGAGGTGTGCTGCAGGCAGACAGAGGTCAGGCAGTGGGGATCACAACTGAGGCATCTCAGAAACTGGCTAGTGAGACGGAGCCCCAGAGAGCAGCTCCCTGCGATCACCCCTCGCCTTCCCTGAGCGTCACCAAAGCCTGACACATTACTGGAATATGCTGGTCTTCCCCAAAGTCCGGCAGCTCAGGAAACAGCCTGCCCATTTCTTTTTGCTTCCTTGTGGGTTCACACCTTGCACAAAATGTGGATCTAAACGTCAGCTTCTGAAAGTGTTTTATTAGATTGGCATTTCTTGGCTACAGACTGTAGGAACTGAGTGAAATGTGTTTTACTTTCAATGCCAAAGAAAATGAACAACTGCATTTAAACACTTACAACTCCATCTTGAATAAGATTACCTAAAGTTACCTGACAGTCATGTTTTTCATTTCCACTCCTCGTTAAAACTTCAACATTAGTTATTTGCCAAAAGTAAAGTCTTATTTAAATATGCAAGTAATAAGTGATTTATTTCAAAGCTAAAGCTAACAATTCTTGCAAGAAAGCTGGAAGCTTATAAAGATAAAGTCCGCCTGATCTAATCACATTTCCCTCTCTTGAACTCATCCTATTTTTTAATAGCTTAAATCACCTCTGAAGGAGAAAAATAATCAATCCACACATGTCTTTAGAGCAATGCAGAATTATTTTTAGATTGCACTTTATGGCTAAAGCTGTAATATATTGTTCTGCTCCAAGAAAGCACTCCATAAATATGGCATCACACAGCTCTGCTTCATCAAATTTATCAGCTGTTCATTTCTGAAAGAGCAGAAAAAATCACAATGAATTAAACTTTCGAAGAATATACTTCCTTTGAAAATTATTTTATGGCACTACCAAAGATAAAGGCCAGTAAACAGTTGAGAAGTTAGTTATAATCCCAGGAGGATAACTGTTGTACACAGCAAATCCTCTTAAAAAATCAGGAGGAGGTAGATAAGGGAATAACTGCCATATGGATACACTTTTGAAGGACTTTAAAAAACACAGCAAAAAAAAATCTCAGGAAGGAAATCTTTATACGTAGTAAAGAAATGCTACACAAGAGATTTGGAAAACAGTCAGCTGTCATCACTAAGAACCTATCAGATCTTAAGCCTAGGCAAATTCCTCTATAAATGTGGGTCAGAGGTGAGCAGATCACACTTATTTGGGATATATAAAGGGGCAAGGGAGACAAGGAGAGCAAAAATATGAGCCTGATCCTGTTTTATTTAATCTCTGTGCTCAGAGCAATACTAGAATGTAAATGCAGGGGGCAATATGGCTTTAAGGTAGCTTCTACTTCTATTTAAAGGTGACTTTGAAAAGAACAAAAAAAGAGAAAATAGAAATTTAGCAAAATGTGAGCCCCGTATTCTATGCTCTCCTGGTTCATATAAGCCTAGCAGGTGACTGTAACAATGCATCAGCACTCTCCACCATGCACTAACTATTCACCCTTTCCCAGAACCCACTCTGGTAGCCTGCAGTTCCTTTGGGTGGGCCCAGGAGCTGCCAGTTCTTCACAAGAAGTTTCCATTTCATATCTGACTCACTTTAGCACCATTTTCAGCCACCTTTGACAGCCGTGCTCTGGAGTCATTAAACCTCTTCCAATCTCTTCTCTTAAGGGAAGCCATGTCCATGAAATACGCCTTTCTCCCCCAGAAAAAGCTGGGAGAACAGTATTGAGCATAGCAGGCAAGGCAATTATAGATAAAGTTGAAAATATGGCCTGTTGTGGACTTTATATTCGACCTGTGCTGACCCATTTTAATGAGAATGGGAGATAGTTGATAAATTACATAATCCTCTATACCTCCTACTGCCTGCATGGTTTAACTTGCCAAGCACTCGTAGCTGCTGAGCTATTGTTTTCAGGAGAAAGGGTGTTATACTCATTCATGCTGAGTGAAACATTCCCTTCGATCTACCCTTCAAGTCATAATGCTCTTTGGCTAAATCATCAGATGGAGTCAATACTTTTTGTCTTCACAGGTTCTTCCTATTTCTGTGTCTTTCCAAACTGAAAATGTTCTATTGCATTTCAGAGCAAATGCCAGCATGGACATCTACAAACATCACTTCATTATTTCTCAATTACACAAACCATATTTCTGAAATTGCTTGGTTAACTTTATTATAGCCATGATTTTTTTTTAAGGGTTTTTAATTATATCCCCTGTTGTCTCAGCTATCCAGCCTTTTAATAGAAAGGAAATTTATAAAATTAATTTCACAACAAACTACAGTAGCAGTTGTATTTCTCAAAAGACCAAATAGAACAGGATGGTTTTGTCTATACAGTAACACAGCTTCAAAAGAGAAATGCGAGACATCAACATGTCAAACTGTGACCACAGTAGGCATTGCAATCGTTCTTTTCTTTTAAGAGAGAGAAACACTTGAAATAACTTTTTAAAAAAATCAGTTTAGTTCCTTGATATTTTGATGACTGTTCTATACAGTCCAAAGACAGAAGAAAGATTGGTCATGTGAACAGTAGTATAACTCAGACCAAAAAGTATACTCATATAGTCTAAGCAGCTAGTGGAGAAGAAAGGATTTTCTAAGGCAAGGACTCAAGAAGATGCAATTTCCATTAAATGTGATCACATTAAGGAGCTGCAGTAGAGCCACAGTAAACTTTATAATGAACAACCTCACTTAGACCTTATAAAAAGAGAAAACAAAATAAATTAAATGCCTCTTCTATCATAAAGATGATTGTCAGTGCAGCAGAAAATAATACACCTTAAAAGTGAAGTGATTTCAAATCTGTTATGCCTGTAGCAAAATATGAGTTTTGTTGATTATTTGCCACTGATGTACTTTTCTTGAGCTAAAGATCCCATTTTGCTAGTCATGATGGAACGTGTCATTGTGAACTAAAACCTGCAGAGAAAAGACCTAAATAACAACCAGGCAGATCATAGAGTGAACAATCCATTTGCACAAAGCAAAATAGCAAGAGGAGTGATTTGTACTTGAGCCTTGATGAAGATACATGCTATGGAAAAGAATTATTATAGTTTAATATAACTATAGGTCATAGGGATCTGTTTATGAAGCCACTATAAACTCTAACTCTGAAAGTGGGGAATACTGTGTAGCTACAGATGCTAGACTGCATCATGACAAATGTGTGAACTATTTTCGCCCTATTATACAGCATGACACAGTCAGGAACCAAAGCATCATACCCCGAGTCATGCTCCAAGATGATGAAGTCACGTATACCCATCTGATAAAAACGTGGCACTCAGCACTTATCTAGGTGCATTGCACCTTCAGAGGAGAATCTGTCCAGACATTTAAGAGTCTTGGACCTAGAACATGACAACTGGATCTTTCACCACGTACATACATCATGTGTATTTTCACTTGTATATTGTGTCAGCTTCATAGTCTTGTGCCATTTTCCTTTCTTTGAGAAATTTTGTCCTGAATTCCTTTCATATGTCATCAAGAACAGCTTTCCATTATACAAGAACCCATACCTCAGTCAGACACTTGAATATTTTTATTACTTGCTACTAGCAATGCAGTGCTGGAAACCGTAATCTATATGTGTAGTGATTTGGGAAATCTACCTATGTTCAGATGAAATTATACTATTGTTAGCTTTTAGACTGAAGTATTGTGGAAAATTGCTGGGTGAATATATATTTAGTCTTGTGGTCTGTAAATGTTGGTGCTTTTTTTTTAGGGGTGGAAACATCCTATGACGAGGGTTTAAGTGAAGCCAGAAAAAAAAAACAATTTTCTCCTTCCAGACAAAAAGAAAATGTAGTCTAGAACCGGCAGAAAATTAGTACCCAAAGAAGAAAGCCAAGCATTGAAAAGGGAAGTTCACAAAGCTACCTCAAAAATCTAGTACACTGTATGTATTCTGCAGCACTGGGGACTGTCTATTCTAAAGAATTTATTAGCGTATTGAGGATCCTCCTACTGAATTTACAGCTTCTAATGTAATCAGGTAATATTTTCTTTGTAACACTGATTACTTTTTACTGTCTATGCACAGGTATGTATCTGTCTATTTTTATAGATCATTCAGTACTATATATGACCAACACAATTAATATAATTTCCAATAGCTTGTCCATAAAAAACAAATAATAAAAGTAAGAGGGAAATCCTCTTTCCATTAAAGTTAATGAATACTTTGCTATTGTTTCCAGCACAGGAAAGATTTCCCCGTAAAAAATAACACTTACATAAACTCAGTTTGATTACTTGGCAGAGTCACACAGTAGTTTCAGTATCTTTGCTCATAGTTTTAAGGGGAAGAGAGATCTTCCAGTCATTTTTAAATTTGAACTCTGTATGATGCCATTATGAAAGTTTTAGATATTTTCTAAGTAGCTGGGATATTTTAGAAAGGAAAGAAATCAGTGAAGACAATCTTGGTTTATTGCATTTAATCTTTGATAATCCAGTGATATATATATCTACTGTCATTACTATAAAAAGATTTCAACACTATCAGTTTGCTACACATCCCCTGTTGGAGTGATGTTTTTATCGCCAACACACCCAGATGATTGATCAGCTGACAGCTAACAGCTGACAAATTCAGGTTTCATCAAATGAGGGGATAGAAGGCAAATCATGGGATTAGCTTTAAATTATTCTTCTGATGTTCCTATATATCTCAGTATTTATCAAGCGTGTATTTGTGCTGCTGAGGATGAGGATGAGGTATTTAAATCAAATTAATCTTCCACTGTTCTTTCTGTATTCCTGCAAGGACAAGTGCAGACCTCTGCTCCGACATGAAAAGATAGGAACATAGGCTATTTCAGCACATGAAATATGTAAGAAAAACTCCCTAATCTCAGCAGTGGGGGGGCATGAGATTGACAGAAAGGAGTGAGCTCAACTACCTGACTTCTAATGTAATGCCCGGAGGGACAGTAATGAACCGGAAGTCTAACTGAAGCTAATCTAGTGTGGACTTCAATTATGCTTTGTTTCACCTTTACTGTAGCTCCTAACTCCTCAAAGGAGCAAGCTAAACTAGAAGACACAACTAGATTAGATGCAACTTGATCTTATCTATAGCTGTACAGTTGAAATCGATGTAGTAACAGTGTAGTTTAGGATGTCCCACTAAGCCCTGTCCTCAAAAAACAGAATAAAATTTTAGACTCTAACTCCTAGCACTAAAATGTGTCAAGAATAGAAGTGCCTGATGTGTGTTAGCAAAAGGGGTAAAATGTCTGAGAGTGCAAAACCTGAAAGTAGTAAAACAGGCAAACATCCTCTCCATGTTACACTCCAGGTAGGCAACAGCAACTCTACAGATCTCATCAAACTATCCTGTAAAATGGCATTGAATTTTAGCCATGTAGTTGCACAGATTAGCAGAATTAATATGATGATAGGCAGACATGTAGACAGACTGACAGTCAAACAGAGAAAAAATACACAGAAATATGCTTAAAATACTAGTACTATAACATGGAAAAGAATATTCAGATTTAAAATAAGTCTAGCTTCTAATGGTCTATTCTGTCATTCTCATAAATCATTGTCCAGAAAGAGTACTAAACACATTTTTGAGAACTTATTAAACAAGACATATTTTGGTGACCCTGAAAAAATATTTGGAGCCGAGTTTCATTAACATGCAGGTAAAAATGATGACCCAACAGGATCAGTCATTGCTAATTCATCCAGTTCTGCTATATATCCCTGAAGTAGTATATAACAACCCTTACATTTTCTAGAAGTCTGACATCATGTGATAAATACTACTGGAAACAGATTGAATGGATCAATTAGTCATCCATAGCTCCTTATTATCTCTGTGCATTTTCATCTTTTTATAACAACATGAAAGCCGTAAAAATGACAAGGCCCATTTTATAGATATTTATGGGTAGATGGTCCATCAAGAGAAAGGACTGCTCCCTGTCATCTGTGTTAATATGGCTTACTTTTAGCAAAACCTACAGTTCACACTTTTTAATATGCATGCAAATGCTATGCACATAGCATCCATCATCAACAGTAGGGACATTTTGGTATAACTATAATGGCTTTAAAAATAAAGTATATTTTTTAATATATCTTATATACATAAGAGTGTGTGTATATATATGTATATGTACACCTGTACAGATTTTATTTGATTTCTCTCCAAGAAAGGAACCATTTACAGTGTCCGAGACAGAATTCAGCCATTTCAGACTATTTCTGTGCTTCCTGTAAAATTTATTTCTTAATGGTTAAATAAATAAATTATCCTCTAATCTGACTGAGTCATTATTTAAACAACACTTCACTGTGGACATTTGATTTTTTCTCTTTTCTTTATTGTTGTGAATTTGATTTATTAGGGATTGGGGGGCGGGGGGAATGTGGCAGATGGAGAGTTAGGGAACAGTAATTGTGCATTGTTCCCAATGGAGCTGCACTAATTCTGGGTTCCTCACTCACACTAAGTTACTGATGCCTGAAAACCAACAAGGAAAAGGTAAGTTATTTCATCTGTATTCTACAATTTGAGCGACTTTCATAAAAATTAATAGAAGATACAAACAAGGAAAATTAGCTGTTAAAATGCAGAGGGAAAGAGGCTGAGTAGGCAAGTCTCCTTCAGACAGGCCTCAGTACAATAATCAGTGGTTACTGACTCAATCAACAGCAAGAAAAGTAGTTTCTTGGCTGGGAAGAATAGTCTTTTTGTCATCTTTCTTGCATTTACAGAATCAAAACACAGCCCAAACATTCAGCTGATCAGCTTTAGTTTGGTCCATTATGTCTCCCAGTTCAATCAAGAATCTATTTATGATCAGTATAACTTCTCAGTTAGACTCTCCTATATACATTCTTATCATACACAAGGCACTGGGGAGAACAGTTGAAGAGCCAAGAGGAAAACTGACTGAAGACATCCCCAAATTAATATTAATAAAATGTAAAACTGTAGCAACATCTGCGTCCTTGAGCTGTCTCTCATTTTCTGTTAGAGTTGTACCTGAGCAGTCCCAAGGTCTTCAATAGGTGGAGTTGGCTCCTCTGGCTTCTCTGACAGCTGATTATTTTGCAGTCATTGCAACAGCTGATGTTTTTAAAACTGGCAGGTTGTGTTAAAAAACAGATGGGTATTTTGTGTCTCCAGTTTGCTTTCACTACAATGTAACTCACTGTACTATTTTCCAAACTGGAAATGATGATTGATTATGGCCAGGGAAAGGCAAGAGTTGGGAGGGTCTCAGAAGTGCCATGGGTTCAGCAGCAAAAAGCGATGAGCAGTTTAAAAATGTAATAGACAGAAATGACCATCAAATATCAGTTGCATGATTGCCATCTCTCAAAGGAACCCTGATAAGGAAAACTGCTTAGAAAGTACTTTCAAATCTTTCAGTGGTAGTGCAAACTGTTATTACTCTTATAATTTCCCTCTCTCCCGCAAGCTGGATGGCTTAGTCACTGGAAGTCAAAATGACTCATTGAATGGGCCTGTGTTTGTGCCTGATCTCAGGCACGGAGAAACCTCAGAAGATCCTTGGCTTTAGCAAGGAAACTGAGGAAGGAATTGGTGTATGGGTGCTGCTGTGCTCACAGCGCCCTTCACAGACCCCTGAAGCAAAGCACTGTGGCTCAAAAACTGCTCCAGCAAAGCTCAGTGGTTTTGTTTCAACTGTTGCATGCTGTTCCCGTGGCTCTCCCAACGCTTGCATTGTCATTTTTCCTGTACAACAGGCACCCTGCACTGGTGTGCATGCGCTGCTGTCCCCATGCCAGCTTGGGCAGAATCCTCATTCAAAGGCAACATAATTCCCACTGGAAAAAGCAGGTTGGGATGTGCTAGCTAAAAGCCAGGTACAGAGGGTGACCTAAAGGAATTAAATGACTACGAGATATTTTGGGAGACAATGAAGGACATTGTGCAGAGAGGTAATTCAGGTCCAACATCTATACCCAGGCAGACAAACAAATGAGACTTTCTTTGGCATTCACAAGTGCAACCCTTGGCATCTGTTAGACAGAGCTGGCCAATACCCTGTGTGAATGCATTAATAAAATATGGCCTGGTTTTGCTAGCAACAATGTCAGCAAGTTATTGTTCTTTAAATGCTGCAAAAACATTCATGCATGAGGAGCACAACACTGAACAGAGTTTTCACCCTTGGCCAAGCTTATCCTTGCTCTGACTTCCCTGATAAAAGAGAACGTACAACAGGCGTTAATTGCGTTTGTTATGTCCAAGTGCTTTGGACATGAATGCAATTGCTTTCTTTGACAGGAGGAGGAATGTGACTTACGTAAGAACAAGAAAACTACATACCCTCTTGCAAACTAGTAAGTACATTGTGTGCTGAGACAAAGGCTGCAGGAAGAGGAGGTGGCGCGCATAGCTGGGATCTTCAAACAGTGTCCTTGTCCATGCTTCTAACATGTACTTGACCATGCTTTTATACGCCTGTATAAGCTAAACACATCTGAAAAAATCTTCAACTGCAAGGATGAGTGAAGCACAACAATGCTGGAGGTGCAGAGCACAGCCCTGAGGGCAGCCTGAGGGTTGTACCAGCCTGTGTCCTGGCTCACACAGGAGTTTGAGCTCACCTTCAGCAGTGTGTAGGGTGTACTCACAGGTGAACTCTGCTTCCATCCCCATAAGCAGATAGAGATTGGGAAGGAAAAGAAACACTGAAACTCCTCTGCAGGGGAGGAAGGGAGCATGCAGAGTCCCATGGGTGCAAATGGGCTTTTCTGCAGAATTCTCACATCTTGTAGACTCATAAAAGTGACCATCATCTGCACTTTTTCACATGAAAGCATTAATTCCAACAACAGAATAAGCAGAGGACACCTTACTTTGCATTTTTCAAAGTAGGAATGACATGCCAAGAATATGCGCATGAATAATTATTCAAGAAAAAATACAGAAAGCTTTGCCAAATGCTACACATCAGGAAGCACTTTAATCCACATGACCAAAAAGCATTGCATTCATCAGTGCTTTCATGATAACAGGCTTTCCTATGCTTGAACAGCTAAAATACATTGTTACATTTACAAAAGAATTGGTGACAGTTGTTTTGCACTCTATTTCCTACACTTTGTCTGACAGATCATTTCTCACAAAGGTGCTTGAGCTGATCCAGGCATTTATACATACATATGAGATGATAGTAATTCAATATTGCAAAGTGAATTCTGCCTCCCATGATTACCTGTATCGTTTGAAAATTAAATGGGTTTAAGGATGAGGATTATAACTCACACTGCATTATAGTTCTTCAAACACAAAGCTGATGTAAATCTTCATCAGCTTTCCTTTAAGCAACAAAAGAACATAAAACTGCCACCCAGAAGTAGTGCCTTTTTCCTCACTTGACTGGCTAGCTGTTGAAAGAAAATAAAATTCACCAGCAAATAAAATATTAAAGCTTTAAAAAGTTGAAAGGAGAGAAGGATGTGAAAAAAAAATCCTTGCAGATACCTCTCAAAAGCCAATGCGCATTCAGTATCTTGTGTGGGGTGATATGTTTTGAATGAAGTTTGTAGTGCAATTTACATCTGTACTAACCAAAAGGGTTAACCAAAAGTCTTTCTGATCTAAAAAGCCATGTGTTTGGGACATCAGTGTTCTCATGAAGAAGAGAGGATGTTCTGAGGAAGGATTCGTGAAGAGGACTACCTGACAGAAACCTCTCCCCAGGTTTGGTCCTCTCAGGCTTTGCAAGCAGAGGAGCAGGGAGCATTGTGGCAGCCATGATCACTGCCCTGTTTCCAACAAGCCCAGGAAATGATTGCAGCAGGGTGGGTTCAAGTGTGGTGTCACTGGCCATGCAGTGCCTCTGCCCCTAGCTGGGATGCGCACAGTGCCGTTTCCTTTTTGATTACCAGAGGCAGGGAGTCCTTGGGGAGGGTCCGTATGTCACTGTGAGGACTCTGGTGACTTTAAAGTACTTTTCTGGCAAATGCCATCACAACCATTGCCAACGTGGTGATACCTGTAGAAGAGACCTGGGACATCTTCCCCAGTGAAGAGAAGCCTTGGAAGAGACCTGTGGTGGGTCTGATAAGACCTGAGAGAAGCAGTTGTCTGTTTGTCATTCTTTTGAAACTTCCTTACTGGGAGAGTTCAGGAAAACCAACTTTAAATTTTTTATCACGGACCATCAGAACGTTGCACAGGCATTTCTATACTGGTACGGGAAGAGTTAATATAAGCAACAGTGACTTTCTTCCTCTTTCAGCCTTTGCCATCATAATGAAAATACAAAAAATACCTGTCCTACTGAACAGCTTCTTACATAGGGTGATTTAATGTTATTGCACAAGGCACCTGGAGATAGTAATTAGACCCCAAATGCTGCTATACAACCCATATGCCCTCTTCAAGGCCATAATTAACCAAATTAACTGAATCCTGATTTGGGGGAAGGGGGAGAGGCTTTTCATGACACTACTGTGATTTTGCAGTGAGCTGATGGTCCCCAGCACCATCCCCAGCTGCAGTTTATTGGTTTCACCATCGGACGCAATGTGGGGACGAGGAAGGACGGCCAGCAGTGAACAACGGGAAGCTCAATTCCTGTCACTTGCCAAATTCCCCAAGCCTGAATGCAGGCCTGCCCATGCAGGGGCACTCAGCTGGGCCTAGAAAGGAGTGCAGAAGAAGAGAGGCAGAGGGGGAGGGTGGCAGGAATTAGTACAATATGAAGTGTCCTGTCCCCTCGGGGTGCTGGCAGGAGGACAGCTCTGCCGAGGGCGTGGGGCCAGGGTGCACTTCCCCTGGGCATGGGGAGGGGGTCACTCCAACCCCAGGCGGGTGGCTCTGTGGGCTGCCCCTGCCCACCCTGTGCCCGGAAGGCTTCACTGGGGACTGGCAAAAGTGCTGCTTTTCCGATGGATTTGTTCTGCTGAGGAGGAAGAGAGTGTGTGTGGTCTCCTGGCTTATGAAACGCTCAGCGTTTTATTGCTCCTTAGCTTTAGTGTAACTGAACTGCAGCAGTTTGTCTGCCATCCGGGCCAAGCGTGCCTCAACTTGCATAAAAGGAAATTAACACTGAGGGTTTCGAGCTAAGACTATTTCTATACTAGGGTAAAACTGAAGTGCTTTGACACATTCAGATAATTTGTGCGGTAATCTAAACAGTGGGAAAGATCTCCCTGCTGTTAACACCCGAGCAGCTAATACCCACTCCAACTACAGTTTCTTCCTCCATAGAAGGGACCGAATTCTCTCTCCTTAAAATTTTGCCACTGGCACCAAGAGGCCAGGAATCCCTGAGGATTTCAGCACATGTTCATTCATACTCATGAAACATCATCTTTCCCTAGTGGGGACAGGCCCTCAGCTAGGCTGAAGCATTCATGAATGGTAAGTCTGGAGGGAACACAGAGGGCTTTGCTTTGATAAACCACCGCAGCTGGACTGCCTGTCCTGAGTGCTGTGCTGAGCATTAATCATCTTGATTTCATTTATTTATTTATTTTAGGAAGGGCTAATGATGTTCACCTATGGTAAAAACTAAAAAAGAGCAGTGAGTGCTCTTCACTAAGCAAATCCATTAAGCATTCAGATGGGTTTAAAGGTACGAAACTATAACACCACTGACAGAATATAACCCAACGGGCAGGATGCATTTTCATCTTTAAGGTATTGATTGTGGCTGTTACTGTTCTTAGAAAAATGGTCAGATGCCAGTAAAAAGCCAAACTGCATTACAGTTTTACAACTAAATTATCAAAATGATCCTAAAAAAATGACCTTATTATTTACAACTAAAACACCAGTAGTTAAAAGTAATAATAAGCTAATTATTTTGCAACAACACCACATACAAATCTAAACTGTCCCATTTCAGGGAATCACATTTGAACAGTGACAGAAAGGTCATGCGATTATACACAGTCTGTTCCTGTGGAAATTTGTACTAGCTGGAAGAGAAACTACAAACATACCTCACTATGTGGGATGGGGAAAGACTCTCTTCAGCTGCCCCATGAAGGGTGAATAAACTTGTGCTTTCTGTAAACCTTTGAGGTCCATCTTAATTACAGTACTAGCATGAGTGTAAGTTTTCTGTGAAGCATGTATACATCTGTCTTGTGACTGTTGAGGGTTTCAGCTGCAAGTCAGAAGCTCACGCTGCCAGCACTCTTCTGAGAATGAAGTTAGAGCCCAGACCCTGAGGCCAGTCCACTGAGACCATGAGCTCCTGCACACAGAGGGGCTTATCTCCTGACAAGTAGCTTAATGGCATCTTAGAGGTACAGAGCTGGAGTTTCCTCGGGGACCCAGCAGCTTTGTCCACCAATTACAATCTTCTAACTGATCAGCAAGGTCTTTCAACCAGACAAGTGTCACACGAACTCTTAGCAGTGGGGTTTGTAGTAAGATCCCCACAGCATTCAGACTATGATTGACTACTAGAAAGAAATATGTAATGCCTAGTGGAAAGTAATTATTTCTACTAACCAATGGAGATGTCACCGTGGTGGGTTTGGGTCTCCCTGAAGCTGCAAATTTCTTTCTAATGGGGTCTTTCTAATACCCACTCCTCGCTGCTTAGAAATTCCTTCCCAGCCAATCAGTGTTAGTGTTTTCACATCTGGCTCCACTAAACACATCTCTGGGTGCAAATGCATGCTGGCTGACTTGGCTTTATTGCCTCCAGAAAGAGTACAAACCAAACTTACTCACTTTTCTCTGGACTCACCTCTTTGCAGGTGATAATAGAAGGGGCTATTCTGGAAGAGACAAAGTTTGATATCTTCATTGAAAAACTGGAGACAAGGTTCCCAGACACAGTGCAGAGCAATGAAGCTTGGTTCTAGCCTGGCTCAGTCTGCTTGACAACAGACTCATTCAAGGTTATTTTCATGTCCTTTATCTACAACCCCTAAGTCAGGCCTTGGTCAGTAGAAGTGCAGCATCAACTACTCCAGCATCACCCCAAGAGCTGAATGCCAATGAGGTATTCAGGCTTTATCTGGAAATGGTAACGTTTAGCACTCAAGGTTGCTTTTGATATTGATCTTCTTTGAGCTACTGGCTCCTTCTATCACTGCCCTAAACCAGATGGGAAATTACTCATGCATATCATGATCAGCTCCTAGAGACCTGTCCAGATACAGGTAAAGTATTCATGGCTTATCTTGGGTTGAGGGGTTATCTCAACTATGCAAAGCATTTCCTTGTTGTTACAACATTCATAAGTCTGATCCTGTATGCTACTAATTACATTTCAGTTGTACATACTCTTACTATGTCTCATTAAAAAATCTTTACAATTACTTTGGCTTTTCATAGAGATTATGCATGATACATAGATATTAAAGGTGATGGACAGTGTAAAAGGGCTTTTAGTCCAAGCAACTTCCATTCCGCCCCACCAAGGCACAGGATGCTACAGTGCCTCACTGACTGCTTCAGAAATGAGGAGATGATACCCATGAGAGCCACAAGTCTGACGTCTGCAAACACAGATCTTCTGCTTTGATAACTGCTCTGTGGTTGCTGAGACTGGTGTTGCCTGAATGAATTCAAAACAGAAAGGAATTACTTCTTTTCACGTGTTTAAAAGTTACAAGAAAAATCAGCTTGTAGCAGATTTTCAGCAGAGTCAAATGCTAATCATAAATAGAGGCCTGAGTACACGAGCCTAATTATTGTACAGTGCTGTTTCTCCAAGATTATGAAGTGCAAAAAGCAGTCACGCTGCTTGGCTCCAATTCTAAGCTAAACTACTCCAGCAAATACTGCTTCATGATTCTGAATCTGCTGACATGTTTATATTGTTTACTGTGTGATTTCCTATGTCCTCTTTAAGCAAGTTGAGAAAACTGACACACACACAGCTGGAACAAAAAATACTTTTATATTTTACATTTAAAATGTGAGGATACTGAGCGGATAAAGAAGAGTTTAAGTGTGTGAGAGATTTTATTGTGAGATTACTTTCAAAACCATGTCTGTGAAACCTTGGCTTCATGAAGTGAAACTGTTCAGGGCTACCAGGAAGGCATAAGGGCCAGGAAGGGCATCCTGGAGCCAGAAGAACAAATAGAGCTGTGCTGCTCAACAGCAGTGCTAGGTAATGCTAATGCTAGCCATTGCTTGGCAGTGCTAAGTTAATGGTTGGATTCAATGATCTTAAAGGTCTTTTCCAACCTAAACAATTCTATGATTCTATCCCATGCACCACGAGTGCTCTGCACCCCACACTAAACCAAATGACAGTGTTGGGTTCCTTCGGTCACGCTTGACCAGAAGGTATAGCTTATGTCGTCACTTCTTTTGGCATTTTAGGCCATCTCCTTGATGGCTGGAGACCAAGACCAGCTTCCAGACAGGTGCAGCCAGTGGGTACATGCCAGGTCACCAAACTAACCAGCAGCCCACTGCCAGCCCCACTCCAGGCTCTGCCCCTCCACAGACCATAGGCACAACTTATGCAAAGTTCTAGCTGTTATGCCTTTAATACTAACAGCGATGGCAATATGCATGAGCCTTGGGGTGCAAGGGGTGCAAGGAGCATCGGTCTTGGTAGGCCATAGACTAGGACGCCAGCTCCCAGGCACCTTGCTTTTCAGTTGCCACTTCTTCACTGGTCCTCTGATATCTCTATTAATATTAAATCTGTTTAACATCTGCAGCTATGTATGGGTGGTTTATAAAATCTATTGGTGGCCATATATTTTGTTTACTCAATCCAAAGCTAAACTCTTGCTTTACTTGGCATTTATTTTTATCATTCTCATTTCCTTTTTCTATGTATATTACTATAGCATGTCCCTGTGGGTTAGGACTTTCAAAAAGCTGTGCTATATATCCTGGAAGCTCAGACAAGGGGAGCTGCATTGATCTGATGTATATTCAGGAGGAGAATGTGAAAGAGGAAGAAATATTTGGATCCTGAAGACCCCAACTTTTCAGGTATTGCAAGACGTGGTCCTCCCACCTGCCAGACCCATCTGGCAGGCAGTGCGGTTGGGGCACTTGCGTGACATAGTCATAAGACAGAGATGTTAGGCAGAACTACAGTACTTTCAACAACATAGCCACGAAAAAAAATAACCCTCCAAGAAAAAGGAACAAACATAATTTATTTGTCTGCAACTTCATCCACTAGTAACTATGCAGTGCTATCACATAAAACTGTTTCCAGTTTTAAAACTTACCAAATAACTTTCACAGTGTAAAATTTTCAGCACTTCATAAAGATCCTGGGTTGTGCCATCTTCATTTTGATCATCTTCAGAAGCTGGTTGAGTCATGGAGATGGCAATCTGAAGGGAAACTGTCATTTCTCTGAGCTACTTCATCCAATGTGAGCATGTGAATATGACTGTGAGGGCTCTCAGAAGGAAGAAGGACAGGGACAGTGTTCCAGATATAAAAAAAATCAGGGAGCCTCTCTAAAGTCTTCAAGCACATACAAAGAAAGAAAGGACTGTTAAAGCCCAGATCAAGAAAATGCTGGTGTTATGGTGAAAAAGCAAAATAAACAGAGATAAAATCTGTAAGCCAGAACAAGAAAGATAAAAAATTGCTTGCACAGGTTAAAAAAAGAAAAAAAAAAAAAAAAAGCAGACACTTGAGATCAACACTATAATCAAAACTGTTTGAAGATGGTGAGATTTGCTGTCTACTGGCACTGGCCCTTTTATGAATCATCGACTGCAAAAGTTGAGAATTATTTTAAAAGTAAGCTGCAAACCTATTTTTTTTTCCCTCTGCTTTCCTGCTGGGACACTTGGTTGTTTTTCAACATGATACTGCAACAGGTAAGCTGAAAACCTCCCTTACACAGTGATTGGTTTTGGTACGTATTAGTTACTATAAACTATTCTGACAACTCAAGAATTGTGTGAGCAGGTTACAAAATTAAATTCATTCACAAAATGTCCCTGTCACTCACTGATCTGGAGTTTCTCAAAGACGTTATGCATGAAAACAAAAAGAATGTAGACCTGTGTCAAGTTACTGTTTATTTCCATTGCAACTATGTGCCAAAAAAAGGTATTGTCAGTGTGAGCACTTCTCTTCTTAAAAAGTTAGAGTCATCATAAAGGGACAATGGAAGCAGCAACACTGCTTGTTATCATAGCCAAAGTCTCCTAATGAAACATCTCCAACTTGATAGCATCCCTGTACTTATCATAAGAACAGTCATTCAGAACTGGACCAAAGCCATCAAGTTAAGTACCTGATGGTGAACAACAACAAACGTATAGGCAAGATTATAAAAGCAGGACAAGAAAATGAAGATACTCTCCCAGCCTCTGGCAAAGAGGTAGACAATCATTTCCCAAGCCAGAGGTGCATGTTTAATCTCAGCATTAAATAGGCTTCGATGTTTTATTGTGTTGGGTTTTTTTTTTCTATTTTCATGAATTTGTCTAATCACTTTTGGAATCAATGTAAATTTTTAGTACCTAGAACATCCTCAGGCCTGGGTTCTACAGATGAGCTGCTGCCTGGTGATCTCCTTAGACGTTCCCTCTTATTTTAGAAGAGCAAAATGATCCTTCCTTACTGATCTCCATCCCATACATGATTTTATAGCTCTTTCATATCTTCTCTGAGTCAAATTTTTTCATAGCTGGAGTTCTTATATGTTTGATTTTTTTGTACTGAGCCTTTTTCATATATATGATTGCCCTTGTCACCCTACTATGCTCCTTTTTTGGTCCTATTTTTTTATATATATAGTGATATGAGGGCTAAAAATGTCCACAGCATTGAAGATATTGTAGCCTAATATTGTTTTATGGGTTGTTCTCCCTTCCTTCCCTAGTAATTTACTTCATATTGGCTGCCATTCAGCACTGTGCTGACATTTTTACAGAACTTGCTATTATAACTTCAGAATCTTTGTACTAGTTGATAATAGCTTTTTCAGAGTCTGTAATTGCATATATTAAATTAGGATTTCTCTTGTGAACTCTCTATATTTTCATACACTCTCTTCCCCCACTCCACCATGTTATTCAGCATCACAAGATGTCATAGCAACTCTTCACACTTTGCTGGCTTTTGCTTTTTCCACCAGGAAGAGTTCAGAACAGCCACTGAACTTTACCACTTCATTTTTCACCCTTTTTCCATTCTTTTATGAATGTGATGAAGAGCAGGGCTCCTCAGATAAGTCCCTGTGGGACCACAGTGGTAAGGTCCCTCTGGTAAGAGAAATAACTACTTATTCTTTTAATCGGTTGCATATCCATGTCAGCACTGTCTACCTCATCCCAGTCCTAATTTCTTTAAGACCCTTTGGTGAATGATCTTGTCAAGTACCTTTCAGGAATCCAAGGAGACCATATCAGCTCTATCTCCCATATTAACATGCTTGTTCATTCCTTCAGAGAACTCTGATAGATTTATGATGAATAAATTGCCTTTACAAAACCATGAAGAATATTGCCCAAAGTATCATATATGCATACATATCCAATAATTTTGCTATTTTATTAAGGCCAACACCGGTCTGTAATCTTCTAAAATCCCTGAAACTCCTTTCAACAATAGGCATCATCATTTGCTACATTTCCATTCCTCTGGTATCCAGGCTATTGGTTGTAGGTGAGAGAAAAGTGGCTGTACACTACACCTAGTACTGTTCAGCTATTTCTCATTTGCATCTCTTTAGAGGTGAAATATGTGGTCCTACTGGTAACTGTTAACTCTCCATGTGGTGGCACTTAAAGCATTCTGTCTTTTCATGGATTTACCATTACCAAGGCTCAGTCTTCCAAAACTCCTTCAGGTTCAGGATATTCTGAAGTCATTATGAAAGTAACTGAAATAAGAGTTGTAAAAAGGCCAGGAGAGGAAAAAAAGTAACAACCCATCACTGGAAGACCACATCAGAATGCTCCTTTCTAAGGCAGGACATTTAAAACTTCCTTATTTAACTTTCCATGGCATTCCTTGAAAAGCTCTGTGGATCATCAGAAGAGAAAAGCAAGGGCCTGTGTTCACAGCAACCTCTTTTCCCATTCAGTTGTGTTTCTTTTTCTGTCTACACTCTGCTGCTTCAAAAGGAATGAACAAACAAAAGATCATGGTGCATAGGCTTGCTTTTTTAAGTAGGATGAGCCTTCATGAAATAGAAGTTTCTGTAACAAAGGCTTTTAGACACTGGGGCTTTTTATACATTGCTCACATATAATTTAGTAATGAGTAGTTACCGATGTAGTTAGGCAGTTGTGGACCCAATTATCCAATTACTGCAACTGACTGCACAAACAGAGTAATTGTACAGTGAACGTGCTCATGTACTTTGCATTCATGCTTTTGTACGCCTGGTGTTAATCTTTCAGTGCTATGACGGAGTAGGGACGATTCACCCTGTTTATTATCACTTCTCTCCTTGAGGAAGTTTTAGCTCATATTTTGGGGAGAAAACACTCTGGGTTTTCAGAAAAGGCAGCAAATGGTAGAACTATCATGAGATACTTGGCAAGCAGGAACCTTAATTCTCTCAAACTCAGATGATATCAAAGTTAAATTAGCTGTCTTCTCTGAGCTTCCTATTCTCAAAGTTCTCTTTTGTAATAAGATGATTCCATTCCTTATAGATGCTGAAAAGTCATAACAGCCTCATCATCCAGAAATTTGCATGCAACTGAAATAAAACCACAGTGAAAATTGAATTTTATCCTTTGTCTTAATGGAATATTAGAGTTTAGTGCATGCCACAAAACACAAACCCAGATCCAACTCACAACAAATTTCAGCATTCTTCATGTTATTCCTCTTGCACTTAGGTTTGGCTTGAGGAGAGGTGCATCTGTCAAGTCTGTGCCTGTGCAACAGCAATATAAAGAATTAGGCAAATTTTTCTCCAAGACTCAAGTCCATGTGCAAAGCTCAGTAATAAGACCATAGATTGTATGGACAGTTACAAACAAATCAGATCAAAATTTCATGCCAAGAGGGAGTTGGTACATATTCTTCCACAAACTGAAGCAACGTGTTTCCCTTCACACTTACATTTCTGACTGTGAATTGCTGTGTAGGAAGTATAATGGCTTGGGACAATTACTGAATAAAATGGCAGGAAAGAAGATATTCTTTGTGGGATGTATCAAAGGTAAAATCACAGATTGTTCTAACTTGCTTGTATAGAAAGTACCTTATAAGCATAAAATGTGTAAGGGTATTTTTGCCTTGATACAGCAATATTCTTTCAGTGTTAATCTTCTTCTTGTTCATCTCCCGGATTCTCACAGTACATAGCTCTTTTGCATTTGTCCCTTATCCTAAAAAGTAGTTGATCAAACTCCAGGACCATGTTTATCTTGCTGGAGGCAATTAGTTAGGACCAGCTGTCAAAGCCACAGCCAGTTCCTAGCACACGTGTGTGTAGCTTGTCAGCATACACAAGTAACAGCATATGCCTTCCAGAAGATAATGATACTGATCTTGAACTGGAATCATGTTTTGTTTGGTAGAATAACACATGGAGAACCATATTACACCATAACCAAATACTGTGATATTTCAATAAATGATTCAACTTCAGGCCTATTTTTGGGTTTGTAGACTGTTAGCACAGCAGCTGCTTTTAATATAAACTCCAGTTTATCTGCACCCTCCCAGTACTTAGAGGTTTGAATACTCCTTTTGAATTTAGTCCCATCTCTATTTTTAAAAGCTCATTTATCAGATAAGTGCAGCTGAAAGACCAAGAAACCTCTAGGCTTTGAATAGATGGATTAGATTAAAGTATTGGGCATAAGAAGTGAAGATTTTACTAAATTATACAACTTCCCCTGCATATCAGTGTTTTCAACACTTTGTCATATTTAGAATCTGTTTAGCTGCAATATTATTAGAAACAGTAGTTAAGTGTTACTTACGAAAGAAAAACAAAATAATGTTACCAATTTGTGAGCCAGAAATGTCTACCTCCTACTGAATGAGGACTGTCAAATAATAAAGAGCTCTTTGAAATCTATAAAAAGACTCCTGTAGCTAAGTATGTTCTACATCAAACCCTTGTAATTCCCAACATTCAAAATGTAAAATCTACAAGGAACAAATTATGATTAAGCTCACAGCAACTGCTAAATACAGGTCAGAGATGGGAATATTTCATTCTGGAAATGATTATCAGGATTGAAAAGTTTTGTATTTGGGCTGAGATACATTTCTAAGGATGAGCTTTATTCCCTTGCAGTCCCAAACATGCTACCTCCCCCTGAGAGGGTGCAATGGCCCCAGAAGGGAACCACAAAGGCCAGAGGCTATTCTGTGCAAGTGCCTGTAGGAAGAGAAAGTGTTATCAGGCCTGGCAAGGCTGGAGTAGCTTATTGGGAAACCGAGACAAACCATCTGCTGGAAGGGAAGTTCAAACCCAATGTGGTGATCTCTTCTGAAACTGAGAAGTAGAAAAAGAGCAGCAACAAACTGCTGAAGCTTGAGCCACTGCTAACTGCACTGCCTTGCAATAAAAAGGGAGCTTATTAAAAGCAGATGAGTTAATGTCTTGAAAAGAAGCAAGACACGGAAGGCTTTCCCTTTTCTGAAGCTTAGTGTCTGTGCTCTCTGCCTGCACATAATTTTGACTGTTAACTTTGACGTTTAAGCCAATGCACATCTCCCGAGCAGCAGAAAAGTTCATATTTTTTTACTTGCTTTTGAATTGCTGAGTTCTATACTATGGAGGTGATAGCCTCTTTAATAAAGGGTGTCCCTTTCTTTAGAGAAGGGAAATGGAGCTGGAAGCTCACAAGAGGGTAATTTTGAAACTCACTTTCTCCACAATAATTCTTCAAAACTACTGCAGGAAGAGAGGCAAGATCGTAACAACCTCTCTGCTTTTTGGATAGCACTCTGTAAATTGCAAGCCAGAGAAGAATATGGGCAAGAGAAGAAGTGGAAGATGGGAAAGGAAAATGTTGAGCAGATTTTGAAAATTCTCCAAGTAATGTCTTAAATGAAAGTAATCCTTGACTATGAATGCAGAGGCTGCAAGTAGATGGGCCTTTTGGGTAGAGAATTCTTGCTAATCAGAAAGAGAAACTCTGTGCAAGCAATCTAAAAGGAGAATAATAGTATTAGTCACTCCTCATGCTCTGAGATTAACTCCTTTCAAAACACTGATTACAGTTCTAAGTACAGCCCAAAACTGGAATTTATAAATCAGATGAGAAAGTGGCATTTTAGCAGTTCAGTTTCAGATCCTAGCCATTCTCCTTCTACATAACCAAGAGCAGCTTTCATAAGCTCATGAAGTTCCACTCTATATAGCTATTCATCCTATATACTGAATTTCCCCTATAAATCATACTATGCTTCAGCCAATCTGACAGCTTACTGCCTAGGACTGGAAGTTGTGCAGTGTATGGCAGTCCAGTGAACAGTCCCAACTACTGTAGACCTCTGAAATGTTTCAGTCTGGCTTTTAAATCTCATCAGGCATCTGCATACAGGGGTCAGACTGAAAACACCATTTTGAGTGTTTGTCTCTTTTGCCTCCTCTGCTGTGTTTGGCCTCCCAGCTGACACAGAAGCTATGGGAGGAGACAAGGCTAGTTCTTGCATCGAGCACAGGGTGAACAGGAACCACGGGGGCTGACCAGACACTTTCATGTGTCACTCTTGGACACCCTTGGCTCTTGTCCAGGGCAAACCAGTTTTCAGCTCTGAATACTCGAGGTCAGTGATAACTAAGCAATAAATTATATTGTGAGAAGACACTGACAAAGCTACCTCAAGAGAATAACACAGAAGACCCATTTTGGGAAGAAGACAGGAGGAAGAAAGAAGAAGGAGCAAAGAAGGTGGTCAGGCAGTAGACATCCTTCTGTCAGAGGATGCCTAGTCTGATTTTTTTTAAATTATAGCCTGCGAATTTAAGCACAATAACCCTGAAGTAGAAAACTTCCATGGATTCTTATTTAACAGGCCTGCATGTTCTCTGGTTCTCCAAGGAATTAAGTTGCAGTCAGCTCCTGTCTGGTTCACCTCCAAACATCCAGAGGTTGCACGTCGCAGGTGCCCAGAGCCATTTGCAGGCTCCTAGGAAGACAAGTTTGTGTCAGAAAAGCTTCTCACCTCTCTTTGCCTTTTCTCCCTTGTGCCTGAATACGCGTGGTGAATCATAGCACCCATAGGTACGACTCAGAGAAGGGACATGTTTGTCCAGCAGAATTCACATAACTTTAAACATATGCTTAAGCTCTTGACCAAATGAAAGATTTAACCACTGCTTATCTCATACCCTACCAAATGAAGCCCATAAGAACTAATAACACCAGTGCTGAATGATTATGAAACTGTGTAGTCAGACTAACAAAGCAAGTGCTCATCCTGTGCTGAATCTGAAGGAAGCAGGTTGAAAGTTTGTTAACATGGATGACGTTGCTAGAAAAGATCCTAATATAATTTTAGGTTTAAAAAATTAGGAGACAAAACCTCTGTAATAACTACATTTCATTATAGGCATTCAGAATGTACAACTGGTAATCCAAGTGAAAGTAAATTGATCTCAGTATATACACTGACACTGTATCACCTGTATGTTCATTAAAAGCACATACGTTTAAAGAACATGTAAATTGCCTAAGCACAGCAAGAGAGAAAATAGTAATGCTGAGGTTATGCATTTAGTCTTAAATAAGTCCCTTTCACTGTTTCTTAACTGGTAATATAATATTTCTGTCTATTTCTCTATTTCTTCCAGGGTACCAAGACATTTACTTTATATCCTCACCTAGACCCAAAGCTAGTAATTTTTCCTTTAATTGTTCCTCAAAGCAGTTATTAGTGTGTCAATAGATGTCCAAATATTAATATCAAACAGAAATTTTAAAAAAGGAACAAGCATCATTGCTTCTTTTCTAATGTGTCCTTTTTCCTCTTTTAAAATTATAACTTCACTATTCACCTCCTAAATTAAATGTGTTTCTTTGAAATATACATAGCTGAATTAGGGTCCAGTTCAGTTCCTATTCAAACCAATTAGTAGAATTCCCAATGACACAAATGAAAGTGAAAACAAAACTCAGTTGTATCTCTCACTCCCAGCCTTAGCTTCCTTTTTTCTCTTCCTTCTTAGATTCACTATATGTTTAGCTTGGTTTCTGAATGAGATGGGGCTTATCTGACCACATTGTCTGCCTGCCCACCTTCACTTTTGAACTCTCTGGCTAAATATACCTTAACTTGAGAGAGCTACTCATCTCCAGGAGATTATATTTCTACACATTCTGGGGAAATAGCAGAGAAGATATAGCCAAATCAGTCACCCCTCTAGGAGAAAGGTGACAGTGTGATATGGGTAGTTACTCCCCCTGCTTTGCCAGTCTGTGCTCCCTCTTGCTAAGGCAGTACTTGGGAAGCACGGATAGCAAGGTTGGTAGCTCTGTATTAAAGAACACAGAGAAAGATGAGCTGGGATGAGTGTCGTAGGAGTCTCAGGCAGATCGGATGACAGACTGTGGAAATTAAGATTCACAAGTGACAACTCACAAACTGAATGATCTGTAAATATTTTTTTGCTGGGGGGATAAGTTTGATCGTGACTCGCAGTCCTTGTGCAGATCTAAACTCTAAAGAGAAGTCCAGCTGAGTTGGATGAGCATTTGGCTGAGCTAAAACTAAGCAGAAACTGTGGGACTTAGCCCACTGGTGGTAAGACCTCATTTCCTTTCAGCATTTCCTCCCCAGCTGTCAAATGAGTATTTCACCAGAGTACCAGCTATCTCGCCCAGAGCAGCTGTGAAAGCTCATATCAAGTCCAGCTTCTAAAAGTACCATTACACCTGCTGTTGGATTTTTCCCTCTTCCCTCAGCGATAAATTCAGCAAAGCTTTCATTTTTGTTGCAGAAATATGATACACCAAATCCCAGATCTTTAAAATTAAGGCTGCTGTATGTAATGTCTTACAAACATAAAAGTAGGACAAGAAATATGAAAATCAAATCCCATGGCCCACTCAGTTGTGAGAATTTCTTTCATTATAATAGCCAGTGCAGCTAATGTAGATCAGCTACAGCTAGAATTGTTCACATGCATGTTCCATTTTCTTCTTCACAGCAGCTTTGTTATTTAAAAAAGCTTAATTTAAAAATGTTTTCCCCGTATACTGATCCCACAATCACATTGGCCAGCTCCTCCAGCATCGTCAGGTAAATCTTACCCATCCCCATGGTTTTAAGTACATCCAGCTTCTTTCAAGTCCCTAACTTGTTTTACCCCTCCCCACTGAGGGAGGGCTGCCCCGCTCCCGCACAAATCATGCCAGTACCAGAGCAGCCTTTGCTTGTGAAGACTGAGGCAAAAAAAGCCATTGAATGCTTAAGCCTTTTTTGCTCCACCATAACTAGGGCTTCTTCTCCACTAATCAATGGGTCCATGCTTTTCCTGAACTTACTTTGAAACTAGCATTCCCACAGAGTCTGTCTTGTTCCCATCAGTGCCCCTTAGCAGTCTCAGCTCCAGCTGGGCTTTGGCCTTCCTGATTTTGACACTAAGTACCTAACATTGCTTTATACTGCCTGTCCTTGTTTCTACCTCTTCTCCACTCCCTTTTTGTGTGCTAGTTCAATAAGAAGCTACCTGTCCAGCCATGCAGACCTTCTCCTGAAATTCCCAGTCTTCCTGAATGACAAGATGGTTCATTCCTGAGCTCTCAGTAAGTTGCCTTTAGTCACCAGCCACCTTTCCTGGGCACCCTTCCCCTTCACAGCAGCTCCTCGGGGGATCATGACAGGCAATCCCTGAACAAGTCCCTGTTTGCTCCACCGAAGACCAGCGTCCTCTGCTCACCTCCCAGTCTTCCTCTGGACCCCAACCTCCAGCACCTTGTGGTTGCTGCAGCCAGGGCCACTCTGTGTGACCAGAGCTGCCACCAGCTCTTCCCTGAGAAGCAGGTTAAGTCAATTATTGACCCTGTTCAGCTCATCTGGCATTTCCATGAGGACCCATCACCTACGCAGACCAGGACCTTCCTGGGTTTCCTGCCAGATGCTGTGTTGCTATCCCAGCAGGTGTCTAGGTGGTTGAACACCCACCCCGAGGATAAGAGCCTGCAAGTAGGAGCCTGCTACTAGTTGGGAGTTCCCAAGGAACAAGCACCTTTCTGCTGTGGGTAAGCATTGTCTGTCAGTACCGCCAGACACTGCCAGCCATGGCTGCTATTAAACTTCAGAAGACTGTTCCATAATAGTTTGTCATTGAAGAGGCTAGCTGGTCTTCTATTTTTAGATCAATAAAAGCCTTTCTATCAATTACAGTGATACTTAATACAATGAAAATTATACTTCTTTAAAAATCTGAACTTTTGAACTCCTTTCTGAAAATAACAGGAACATCAACCCAAATTACTGCTTATCAATTGCTGATGTAATTGGACAATGTTTTACATGCAATACAGCTTTCCAGTTTGTTTTAATTTTTAATTATTTTCTGGCATGGCATCTATATGTCTTACCCTGCTCCAGTCAAAGACTTTTTTTTTTTTAATTTGGATACAGCATCTGAGTCTTGGGAAGGGATGCTGGTGGTTAAAAAACCAAAATAGTATTGTACATAGATTTTTTTTTTTAGAGTTAAATAAGAAAATGTCCATGTCTGTACTATGGCACTTCTATTAAGCACTATACTTTGTTCAATCTGTGATTACAAAACCATTGTTTAGTAAAAGCTAAGATCAATTTGAATGCATTGTGGGGGCAGGGAAGAGTGTTCAGCATAGTGGCAATGGAGTCTTATGTCCCTGACAATAGCATGTCTGAGAAATCTCACTCGGGAATAAAAATGGTATAATTATGGGGAAAAAAATCTACATTGGCTTGGCACTGGCAGCAGTTTGTCAGGCTGGGTGGCTAAACTAGTACAGTGAGACATGGCCTTAATACTATGTTGTACTACATTAATGTTTTTATAGCATCTGAAATCTTCAGAGCTGAAATTCAAATCCAAAAATGTGGAGAAGTGGTTACCTTTAAGACTTTTCTTATCTGAAAGACTTTAAGACTCCTTTTTTCCACAGGAGAAGAGGACATCCCTGTCAGAGCTGCTGAGTGTGCTGTACGTGTGTTTTAAGCAGTTTTAGTCTGTGGGGTCAAAAAATAAAGATGGAGAGTGCTGGTTTTAGTGTTACCATCTATATTCTTCCCTTTCTATACCATTCTTTTTGATCCTTGAGGTTCACACTCTGCAGATTTTTACTACCAGAAACTCTAACTTTAGCATCGGAGATCCTAAAATGTGATTCTTATTCCTGAGGATGAAGAATACACTGAAGATGTCACAGAAATGCCAATAATTCTCAGGAATAACTATCACAGAAATTTAGAAATAGACAACTTTGGCCCATCTAGTCCAATATATCCTATTCCAGTCACAGGTATCAGCCATCAGTAAAGTTTTCTTTCAAAGCTCAGAAGTCGTGTGGTGCCTTGCTCTCTTGGTTGCTGTAGAGCGAAAGTCTGAAGCCCTTGAGTATTTTGAGTTTTAAAGACCATGTAGAAATGAAAATATTTTTTCTTAATGTCTTACTCCTTTGATTTCAAGGTTCTAGGTTAATGGTGTTTGCCAGGCCACCTCTGTAATGTAATCTCTGTTTACAAGGCATTATTTTTTATTCCCTACCTTACCCTAGCTGTCTTTATGTAACCATGTTTGTATGTTGGCATTCATGCCTAAATACCTGAATGCTACCAGCAGGAACTTAATTCTTGTATCTACAGGGGCATATTATCTTCTAAATAATTACTTACCCTCTCACAGCAAGCCACTAATATTTCAATTTTAGTTTAGCTTTAGTTTCCCCTGTTACTGACACTGGCTATGTCTGCCCAAGTAGAAAGGCTAGAGATTGGGCCAGGAGCAATAGACTGCATCGAATTTCCTAATGTATCAAGTTCTACCTATCTGGTATTACCAGCAAACAACCTGCATCTTCGTTTTTATAAACCGACCAAGTCCTGTTTAAAACTACGTAGACCCTGTCCTCCCTTATTTCCACTGTTGTTTTAAAACAACCAAAACTTTATTGCTCTGATGGTTATAAACCATCCTAGCCTTCAATCTATATTAATTCATGGCCAATTTATATTCATTCATTCCTATGTCAGTATTGCTCTTTAGCATAAGTGGCTCCCTCCCTTCCAGGTGTTTTACCTGTTCTGCATTCACAGAGAGTAACCATGACCTCTTTCAGCCTTGCTTTTCTAAGCTGAGCAAGCTCTCTTCAATAAAACACTTTTCATTACCATCATCACTTCTCTGCACCTGTTCCTGTCTGAATTCCCTTTCCCTCAGTCATTGATGCTCAGAAGCATATACAATACTCCAGATAAGGTTTTGGCATAGTCACACACACCTGCATGAATATGTCTCATTTTTTGCTACAATTACCTCAATTGACACATCTAAGAACTGCCCTTCAAGGAAGCTTCTCATTAGTGGCTCATAGACAGATCCTGATCAGTTAATACACCCCAAAGCACTTGATCCCCTCCATCATTCCCACCTAGCGCTCTCACAACACTTTCCCCAGGATATTTATGCAGGGAATGGTTTCATTCATAGAATTTTAGCCATCTAAATGTTAGTGGCCAGGCTCATTAACTTTAAATAGCTGTCCAAGGCAATTTAGGTAGATAAATCCCACTCTGGAATTCATCCCATCTATCTCCAGTAAAACTCTAGTACTAATTTGATGTCTAAAACCAAAGGTCATGCAGACTCTGGGACACGTGGGCCATATTCCCATGTAAAAATATACAGCCCTTGCTTAGGACCTCAGGCCATTTCTGTCTCATGCTAGCCGTATATGTCCCATTTCTCTCCACTGGCTCCTCAGTTCTCTCTGAGCTTACACCATTCCTGGCCAACCCAAACAAGTGAAAACCAAAGCTCCCACGCTGTCAGTCAGGCTCACCCACTCTGTGTAAACACTGGCCCCTTTGGCCTTGAATTACCCAACACCAAAGAGATACATGAGATGTGTTTTCACAGGAACGACTTGGACCAAATTACTCCAGATATTAAGTTGGGATAGAAAAGGATGAATTGGAAGAGAGCAATGGGTCTTGGAAGGGATATTGGGAAGAAGATAGGGACTAGACTACTGCTCACTTCCCTGGTCTTGGAACAAATAGATGGACAGACCTAGACCTGAGAGAGTGTTAAAGTTTGGTGAACTGGTCTGGGGAATCCCTGAGAGCACAGACTATGGAACAGCTTGGTCCATGGCTGCAGGAGGGATAAGGAGAGCTGCTGAGGAAAACACTTTCTCCTAGATATCAAAGAAACAATACTCACTAGCATGACTTTTCTCACTCAGAAACTTTAAAAAGGAAAAGGTTTATAGGGATTTCTTTATGATCTGAGCACAGGCTTTTTCTTCCAGGATCATTTCTCAGATTGTTCCTGAGTGTAGGCATGGGAAGGTCAAGCAGGGCTAGAGCAATGGTGGGGAAACGGCCTTTGACTACACCCCTCTGCTCTTTCTCATTGTTTGAAATGGCCAAAGACAGTACAGACACGGGACAAGTCCATACAACCTGTGGAAAAGCTGTTGCCACTGTCTAAAAGAAAATTATGGTTAGAAGTTAATTGACTGTTTTCCTGAATGAAAATCCCAGACTTAGGAGCCCAGCAGTCATGACTGATTTGACAAGGCAGGTGAACAAGGTAGGTCTAGGTCTGTCCATCCATTTCAGGACCAGGAAGGCAAATACTATGACTTCCTCTGAACCTGCTTATCTGAGTAACTTCTTGGGGGTTGTAGTTTGCCCAGATGGCTCTCCTCCGAGTTTTGCTCTCAGGGTCACTCCCAGCCTTTGCCCTGACCACAACCCTCCTGCTCTTATCACTGCAGGTATTTTGGCACTTTGAACCACTAGGAGTCACTTTTTTAATTTGCTTGGGTTGGTTTTTTTTTTTTACCATTTCAACCCAAGGAGTGAAGGTTCACCAGGACACTGCTGACTGCCCACCACTGTCAGTCAGCATACAGAGGCTACCCATGTAATACTCTGAAAGATGCATCCTATTTAGGTGCAGCCACCAGTCGTCTTCTTCCTGGGAGGGTCAGATCTCACCTGAATTCGTTAGACCCCTCTTGCATCTCTCAGCTTTGAGGCTGCTGTGAAGTCTGTCCAGACACACAAGACTGTCTTTAAGATGTGGTGGGCTGGAGGGTAGGTGGGTATCTCCTACCATGTCATCCAATTCATGGCTGAGAGTGGAAAAGAGGGGCACTCTTGCATTCTGGGCAAGAAGTGTTCAAAATTAGGGGCAGAGTTGTGTGGTGCCATGCCAAAGGATTCCCACCAGATCCTTAAAGTGACTGGATAATTGTTTTTGTTCAACACTGTTCTCGTGTAAAAGAAGAGACTTCTGCCAGGTACGTTCCCTCTTCCTCACATCTGCATTCCCCTCACGACAGGGAATTTAGGGTGGTGAGAAAGGTCTGCATGTGAGAGTAGCAGCCTGAGACACAGGCCCTGCCAGCGGCTGCCCAGGGGATTGAGAAGCGTGGTAGAGGCTTGCCCACAAGAAAAATGATAATTCATTGTTCCACTTGAGAAAGTACTGTTTGAGTGCAGAAAGCCTCCTCCAGATACAACACTAAGCTTGATTTCAAATGGCTACATTTTTCCTCACATTTTCAAGTTCATCTTCAGGCAGTGACCCAATACACAACCACATATAAGCTACATCTTTCTATTGTTTGCAGATTTTAAAGACTGTTAAAAGTTAACAGCACAGACCTCAATACAAAAATATTGTCAGTGATAATTGCCACATTCTATTTTACAATTTGCAGAGAAGTTTATCTGCATTACCATCAAAATGTGCTGCAGACATGCTAGAAGAACCAACACTTCTCAACCATAATAAACCCTGCCTCTCCATCCTAGAGAAAGTTTTTTGAAAATATGTTGTCTCAATGCCTCTGAAAAAAAGGGCATTAGATATGTTTTACAAAACAATACAAACTCATAAAGCTGGGATAGCTCTGTATTTTTTATTCTGTCATAGTCTATGTTTCCACCTGGCACTTATTACATCATAAGTGCTATATTAAGCATGTCGATGCACGCGTCTATTTAATTTTGGCAAGTCCTTGATTGCAGCCTTTTGTACAGAGGCAGTTCCTGGTGCTTAAGAATTGCAGCTAGGAATTGTGATAGACAGTAAATCTAACTGAGTGTGAACTGGAAACAATAACCGTAATGAAGATTTGCATTTTTAAAGGCATGTAATTAACACCAGTGTTAGCTTCTTCCTTCAGCTAAAAAGTCAAGCTGAACTACCTTTTGCTGAATTTGTCTTGGGTTTTGCATTTCTTTTGCTTTGCTGACATGAATAAAGCATGCAGGTCAGCTGCTTCCCAGGTACTATTTTGAATATTGCTCATACAAATGGTTAACCCATAAGAAAGAAGCAGCAGGACTAATCAGTAGATGTGCCAAGAACCAATGGATGAAACAAATACATAGGTTATTTCGGGGCCTGATCTGAGACATTGTCATTAGAAAACTTGGAGTTTACTCTGTTTTGTAAGGCAAAATTACAGAGTATATAAGGCAAGAATTTTCCTTCCATAGTTTCTTCACTTTTGTTCTATTTTGGATGCACATTTAGCTAATGCACACAGTATCAAACATAGAAATGGCTTAGGTGTCCTTTATGCTCCTCCAGTCTTTAGATGTAGAAATTCAGTGAGTTTGAACACACACCTATGAAGGCATGACACTCAATCCAGTTTTCACAATTTTTTAAACATCACCAAAGTACTAACACTTATGGTTTTGAACGACTTAAAATCCATCTATCCATCAAGAAGGCTGAGTTCCTAATTCTCGTAATGCTGTTTACTTATTATATTTATCATTTTTTATTTCCTAGATATTGTTTATTTAGCTGAAATGTCCTTCAGCAGCTTTACCAAGCTCAGTAACTGCCAGTAGTAACAGTGAAGAATGATTTACTTTAGCTTTCTCTGGGCTAGATACTGAGGTTTCTAGTTAAAGTTTATTTGGTTCTTAGACAAAACTTCCATGAGCTTTCAATGGTCTTTGCCTTTCAAAATCCATGAGCATAAATTGCTTTACAGGATGCAGAGCAGTTTATGTGAAGCGTTCACCAGACTGTATGCAGAGTTAAAAAGCAAGGCTAAGCATGAACGTTTTAGATGCTATTGTGGGATGGAAGACGAAGTCCCTCCTAGTCTTGTTTATGACACAGAGTCCTTGAAGCATGGAAATTTTGGTTCTCGAAGTTAAAGTCCTTTACCAGTCCATGAGCAAAATGAACTATTCATTAATCTTCATTAATCATTACAGGCTGAAAAATAAATACTTGAGTGTTTTCACAGAAACGATGTGTATTGGTGTAGCCCATTTAAGCCAGAGATACAAATATCTAAGTTAGTACTGCAAACTTTCCTCATCCTGTATTCATCCTATCCTGAATCTAGGAGAATTCCTAAAGCAGGATTAAATCAGACTACCATAGTCTGCAGCATTAGGATGACAGTCTTCTTCACACCATCCTAAAAATGACCACAGAGCCAGTATCTGATTCTGTGTACAGAGACAATGTCTTTTAAATGCATGGTTATACCAGAAAACTGTTTTCACAGCTCCTAAATTGAAAGATGCTATGCAGCAATCCTCTATGTCTGGATGAACTTTCCCATTTTAAAATAAAAGTTAAAAGTTAGATTGAGTTTTACTCCTGTAGGTATTTATTTGAATTATACCTATGGTTTCAGGGAAAAGAATTATATTCATAGTTTGTGTACATTACCTTCCCATGTACCTCGTATTTAAATTAAATGTTGCCATTAGTTTTCACAGTTTCTTTTTAAGAAGATACATTTTACAACTGAAATTAATCCCTGGGGTAAGAGTTATAAAAGAGTATTTTTAATGTTGCTGTGACATCAATTTCTAGAATTCCTTGGGTTTTCCTATAGAAATACACAGTTCTATCATTAAAACACATGCACATGATTAAAAGTGTGACAAATAAAAAAATGATTCATTGAGTTCATGAGAATTTAGAAATATGCCAGCATGTTTTTCTCCTGCATCGTAACAAAAGGGTAAAAAAGCAGCAAGGAGCAGGTCTCAACCTAAACTCTAGAAGGAGGAACCAAACAAGTTAAAGGCAGAAAATAAGATTAGATCTGATATTAAATAACTTCTAAGGATTACAGAAAAATAAATTGAAACTAAGGCAACGCTACTTAAACATCCTGAGGAAAACCACACGACTGAAACAACCTGTATCTTTTTCCTTATTCTTACTTCTTGTGTGTGTTCTTCCTTGCTCTAAATATTTAGAGTTATTCATTGCATTCAAATATGCCTTATCTTTTGATTATGGACACAACTCCACTTTGCTTAAGTGAGTCAGTGGCAGTCAAAGCTTTTAATCCCCAGAAGATGTAAAGCGATTAAAAAAGTTACAGCCCCTCTCATCTTCTGCCAGCAGAGGATCTGGCCCCTGGGTACTTAAATACAGAAGGAGAGCCAAAAAAAAGTATGCTGTCAGGAAAAGTCTATTTACTGCTACTTTGCTAGTCCAAACTAAACTGCAACTTTTTTTTTTTTTTTTTTTTTTCCAAAATGTGCATAAAATATATCAGGTAGACATCAAAAATACTCTTTGTGGACAAGAGAAATTCTGCCCAACCTCAACCTCACAGGTACTTGGAAAACAAAGTATAATGAAATGGACAAAAGAGGGTCCAGTTGCACACTGATTTTCCACAAGACTTCTTCTCTTCAGCTTGCAGACACATTAGGGGGCAGGCCAAGAAAGAAAAATAAAAGCATCCGAACAATGGATCTGCAGCCAAACCATTGCTTGCTGACACCACCCGTACTGCGTCAGCTGCTGAGGCTGAGGTTAAGGTAACAACTCAACCATCCCAGACAACCAACTACCAGACCACCACTGTGGCCTAGTATGAAAGAATAAAACTATTCAGTAGGGCAACTCTGCAAAAATCTTAGATGTTCCTGCTTTAGACAACATCTTCTCTATGATAACAAAGTGCAGAGTTATTTCAGACTCTTCATTTCCTTTTTCCTTCATGAATAGGAGTACCTGTACCTGCTACAAAGGGAGTGGATATTTAAAGCCCCAAACTCATGGCCAAATAGATGAAATAAACATAACTACTTTACTTCAGACCTAACAAGTGAGTCAGCAGTCAGATTCTATTTCCCCTGCTGAAGTCAGAAAACAAATTAAGCTGACAGCGCGCCTCTAATGGTGATGACATCACTGAGAGTGAAGTTATTTTCAGTCTCCACAGCACTGGTGAAAGAGAAGCATAAAAGAGAGAAAGGGAAGCTTACCTTTTTCTCATGCCTACTCCTAATATATTTGCTTTGCACCCACTCCCTCAAACTATGTATTTTTTGCAATCGTCATTCCGTGCTTATGCATTTTTCAAAGGCTTGTAACTGAATAAAACTTTTTTTTTCTTTCTTTGCAGAGCACCCATACATAAGGTTTACAGCAATTTTACCCTTGTATTAAGTGGGAACAAGTCCTCCAAATACTTTAGAATTGCACCTAAATAAAACAAGGAAGAGTTTAAACCATTTGCCAAAATGTTCAAAAGTGACCTTATATGGAGTCTGTCAGTCTTCGATGCCCAACTTGTGAGCCCCAGAGGACAGTATAGAACGTGGCTCTACATCTGAAAAAATATCTCTCTCTAAAGTGCACTCCTTACTTTTAAAGTGGGGGTGGAAAAACTTCTGCTTTTTGACAGTACAAAAGCTGCTCTTTGAAGAGTTTTCTAAATTGGAAAAAATACACTTTCTGGGACAGGGGCTGAGAGACACTGTTAAGGTGGATACAAGAAGACTCGAGGGAATTTGGGGAAGAGCAGGGCTTTCTACGTGAGAAGCCTGAAGCACAGAGTGACATAAAAAATGCATGAGGCTGAGAAGCAGTAGCACAGAAGATGCAGAAGGATACAGAACGACGAACAAGGTAAAGGATAAAATAACAAAAGTGAAATAAACCAGGACAGAGTTCTGCTGAGCCTTGAAGATGAACCTGAGTAAGAAGCAGAGAGAAGTGAAGGTGTGGAAATGTCAAGAGAGATCGGAGTAGTCTGGCTTTGTCCGTAAGTGATAAGACGTGAAGTGATGAGAATGTTGCAGCAACTGGACTGCAGGTCCTGGCAATGGCAACAGACAGGAAATGCTGAATTGCAAATACACAGCTCCCGAAGGTACACGATTTAATGAGGAGCTGATGACTTGACAAGTGGGATTAGAGAGGTTCCTTGCACGGTAAATGGGAAGTTATTAAAAGAAAGGGATTAGGTGTGAAAAGGGGAAGCAAAGTTTTGGATGTATCACATGTAATGTGGAGATAGGTAAAAATAAAATGATTGGGCAGGAGAGAGGAGATGTGGTAAGTGAGGAAATAGACGTACACAAGGTGGGTGAGCACCTCAGATCCACTGAATGTATTGCAGGGAGCGCAGGCAACCTGCTTCTTCTGCCATGTGCCAGCTTGGAGCTGTGTGAGAAGGATGAAGAATACCTTGAAGGAAACACAAGAACAAAGCTAAGAGAACAAGGTCTGTCTTCAGAAGATAAAATGGAGAAAAATAAATGTACACAGGATTAAGAGCACTGAGAAAAGGCAGTCAGAACTGGCTAGAAGGAAATTAGTGACAGATTTCCTGCTTGTCTCCAAGGAAAAATAAACCCAGTGTGGAATGTAACCCATTAAACAAGAGCATTGGTGTGTCACTAATGTAAAAGGCGTTTCTGTGGACTAAAGTGGACAAATTTTGTAATATAGATGAGTGGTGCTTTAAGGCACTCATAAGGGATCTCTTTGTCCTGAGGAACTATTAAACCAAAAAAATCTGTAGCAATGAAATTAATAATTAAAGAATCCTTGCAACAGACCAATTCAGTACTCTCTGGAGATGGCCATCTTATTGCAATTTACACTCTCTTAAACAACGTCATTAGTAGTGGTTCTAGAAAGCACAAAGGAATGAGACACTGAAATACTGCAGGAACACTGTCAACACTGATCAAAGCCCTCATCGTAGCTTTTGTTCAACTAGGCCAAGCAGCTCATTTGTGCTCAGCAGAAGAGCGTTCATTCTGGAGAAGCAGGCAAAATAACGTCATTCCTTCCTGAAAATTGTGATTTTTAAAATAGCTTCTTTGAAGTCAGATAAAGTTTCAGTTTTGCTGAAAGTGAATCAGTAGAGGAGGAATATAATCCTGACAACTCATTTAATCCTTTCTACTGTCTGTGGTGATGTAATACCAAAGACTCTATTAACTTGTAGGCCCACTCATGAGCTAAAAATTTGCTTCTCACTGCAAACATTTAGCTGAAGCCACTGGAAATTGTATCTGGTTGTAATGGATTTAATGAGACACTGAATGATTGTTTGTTTCATTAATCTGGTATCAAGTGACTCTAAAAAAAGAAAATATTGGCAGATTTCTACAATTGCTTAGAGCATCTCTATGGCTTATCACTGTTAACACATCAGCCTTTCCAATTTCCTGTGATTCACTAAATATTGACACAAAAATTCTTACATAGTATTAACTGGCTATTCATTTCCAAGACACAACAGCTCTTTATATGCTCTATAGAATTGTTTTGCTCTTTTTCCTCTTCCCTGTTTAAAGAGCCATCTCCTCTTCACAGCGTCCCCTTTTTGTCTCCTCCTACATCTTACATTACCTTCCTTTTCACTTACTGGAGAATGACCAACAAGCCAAAAATCTTCTACAACTTCCCCTCCTCCACCTACAGTATCTTGCCCAATCTAGCAGTAGGTCAAGTCCGTACCACTTCTTAGCTTAAGCACACCATAGCCCAGAACCTTTCACAGCTCAGACAGCACAGACTTTACCAATTCTGACTCACCTGTCACATACATACCTTTTTGCAACACCAAAGCTCAAAATAAGGGACCATGTCTTAACACAGTCTTCAGCTGCCCTGCAATACTGGATAAATGTTGCTGCCTCCTCATCTTGGTACTCCTTTTGGCAAGGTTGTAACTCTAGAGCAAGGCCTTGAGGATGTCTTTGCTCCATCAAATAGGGCAAAGTGGGTCAACACAGTAGGGACAGAGTGCAGTACCCACGAGGGAGACATGGTTGTTTCAGCTACCGCATTTCTCTTCACTCCTTCCAGATAATGATCTGGCTTTCATTATGTTCATGCCTCCCCTTCAGTGAGCACTGGCTTTGGGTGATGGGAATAATGAGCATTCACCAGGAGACTGTGTCATCACATGTTCCTGGAATGACTGCTGCGGATCTAAAATATCCATATTCAGAGTAGGCACCTGTCCTTTTCACCAGTAAATCACCCACAGGAGGTAAGGAAGGGTGCCAGTATGTTTTGGAGTTTGCCGACCCCCAGCTCATACTGAGTGGTGAAGAAACACTTCAGGATAAATCAACCATCAGCAAAGTTCCTTTTTCACAGAAGTCATATATCAACAATACATGGGAGTGTGAATCTCTCACATACCTGAATTACAAGGAGGCCGGGGCTCACGGCAGGAATTCCCCAGCTGCAGTGGAACAACAAACATCATACAAGGAAATGGGGAAAATGCTACATATTGCCTGTTGTACACCATGCACAGTTGCGATCCCTTGTGATTGTACTGGGTCACGGGTGGCCAAGATCTTGGGAGGGGACACAACCAGGACAGCTGACCCGAACTGACCAAAGGGATATTCCAGACCATATGACGTCTGCTCAAGTATAAAGTTGGGAGAAAGGAGGAAGGGGGGGGGGGGGGGGGTCACCCTTGGTCCTCCGAGGCAACCACTACGCTTATCGGAGCCCTGCTTCCTGAGAAGGCCCAACATCGCCTGTTAGTGGGAAGTAGAGAATAAATGTTTTCTTTTTTGCTTCCATGTGCGGACCTTTGCTTCGCTTTGCTTATATTAAAACTGCTTTTGTTTTACCCACAAGGGTTGGGGTTTTTTTTTTCCTATCTTATTTTCTTTCCCCTCTTTGCCCTGTTGAGAACAAAGGGGAAGGGGGGGGAAGTGATAGAGCAATTTGGTGGGTACCTGGCATTTAGCCAAGGTCAAACCACCACAGTGATTTACATTCGATGGTGATGCTACAGGTTTTATTTGTCACGGTAGAAAATGTACGGACATGGTGGCTGGACACAAAGCTGGGCCCCCCTCTGTAAGGCACCACTTGGTTCTCTACAGGGGAAAAGCAAGGCACAAATGTAAGATGCTGGTGGGAGAGTGAGTGAACTATCTTGAGAGAACGCATGGATCTTTCAAACCAGTAGAGGTAGCAAACTATATTTTTAGGTCTGATCACTTCAACAGCAGGTATTTCAGAAAAGATCAGCAGACTGCTGGGAATGAGGATCAGGTGTTGTCAAGGATAAAGGACAGCTGTTAGCTCAGTCAGGAGAATCCTGTTGAGGGCAATTAAGGGTCAGGAAAAGAAAGTAAAGCTTTCTAGATTTAAAAGAGATTCTTGGCTAAGAGACACTGGGTAATCTATAAAAGGAAGTGAAGAGTAAGATTGTTAGAGTAGATGATTTGGTGGGTAGCTTTTGAAGAGACCAAGGGATGGGGAAGGACGTTAAAACTATTTAATTGGGAGAACATAAAATCAGGAAATTGAGGTAGTAAGGTTAGACCCCAAAAAAGCTAGACAAACTGGCCTTTGCTTCTCAGTATACTCTAAATCAGACCTAATTTGGTAGTAATAGAAAGGCATGTGACCCTTAAGCTCCTAGGTCTGGGGGAGGAGACAGGTAGGGTATATATAATGTTGTGGCCCCTCCAGACCTGGTGTGTTGTATAGCAGTGACTTGTGAAGCTGACAAATTTGTGATTGCTATGCTGTCTTGTATCATAGCTTATTCAATCACCTCTATCATTTTTTTGTGAACAGCTAGTTTGTGTCATATTTAAGCCAGGAGAACCCCAACCCTCAGAGACTGATCCTTGTTCATACTCTGTTTCCTTTATGTCTCAAAATACGACAATCTAAAATTCTGATCTGCTTCTCCATGTCCCACCATAATGGGCTGACAACTTGCGTTCAGTATTTGATAGTAAGTTTCCATGTAAGATTTCAAAGCTCAGCAGCAGGTTTCTCATACTCTAGGGTGAACAGGATAAGCTTTATCATTCAGAAGATAAATCTCAACTATCTGTATGTACAGAAACACTAAAATGAGAACATATGTTAAGAGACAGGTATGCTGTAATGAGACCATATTTTATTGAATTCCAGATTTCCACTCAGGATGTAGAAACCACAGACACAATATTTCCTGCTAGTATAATGACCACAGATAAAACTCAGAGCAGTAATACCATCAAGCCTGATCCATTAGCCTTTACTCTTTCAATGCAATTTTATGTAAACATACATACATCCAGAAAAGCTAGAGTTTTAAGCGATGAGTCAGACACCATATCTCTAATATACATAGAAGTATTCTTATTGTCGTTATCGCGTCTTCTGCTATACTAGCAGGATCGGGACTTCAAAGAAGAGCCTGCCAGAGGAAATTGTAGGAAATGTTTGCATTCCTGTATGATTCCATCATCCAGGGGCCTGTAATGGTGAAAGCACCCTTCAGCAGATGTTGTTTAAAAGGTCAGGTCAAGTCTTACTATACAATAGACATTCATTTCAGTTATTCCCTTTTTAATTATTGATTATAACGCTCTTTAACCCTGGTTTGTATAGTGAATCCTTCTGGTGTCTCTGCTATGACAACTCACAGCAGCTGGAAACTTCTTGCAGCACCGTTGTTGTCTCTCTCCCCCTGTCTTTGTCAGCTTTCCAAACATCAGTAAAACCATTCTTTCAATATCCCAATGAGGTTAAGGAGATGTTCTTTACATTTACAACTAAAGCATGGAGCAACCAGTTCTAATTATCACTAAGGCTTTCTTAGTCTATTTTGGCAGGATGTATTTACACTTCTCCAATCAAGGCCTCTTCACACTTTTGAAAACATCATTAAGAAAGACTAAGTCTCCTTAGTTGAATCTCATCTATGTTAAGTGACTTACTAAACAACACAACTGTCCTTTGTGATCTGCTAGGTGTCTTGAGAGTAAGAGATTCTCTGCATCTACTAGCTATACAAATAAATTGTATTGATTTTTTTTAACTCCTTGGAGGTTTTTCCCATGTAAATTTGGATAGTAACTTCTGTATATTTTCTTGTGCATTAAATTCAAATTATACACCTCAGTACTATGGTTGTAATACTTGTAACTGAATTTCACACTTTTGGAATGTATTTATTTTCTCATATTCTATTCATTTTAATTCAGGAGATACTGCATTCCAATTCATACCTAATATACTAGAATAAACTAGAAGGTGTAGTACCTTCTAGATGAGTGTCAGATTGTGGTTTTTGTTGCCATAAATAGTTTGCTTTGTTTTTTCTCCCCTTTTATTTGTATTTTAAAAATGCAAGTAATATTAGCAAACTAATCCTGGTTTATATTTATTTTTTGGGTATGTCTATGGTGACTTACTAACTCTGCCATGAATTCTGCCTTAATTGCAAAGAGTAAGTAGGTACTACTTCAAAGCTAGGCAAAGCATTAGACCACTGACCATCAGCAAGCTTCCCCAATTTCTGCCACTTACACATCAAGACGTCTTCTGTGGGGATAGTTAAGTGCTGTTAAGCTGATGTCTCCCTTTCAATAGGGTGCCATTTCAGTGATACTTGTTAGAAGTGAGATCAAAACATGGTGCAGCCTGTGAAGCCCACCTAATTCACATGATGACAGGTTAACAGGATTTTATAAAGCACTGTCATTTCAGTGCCATATGCTATCTTTTTCCTAACAAACATGATCAAATTTTCTGCTGCAATGCATGTAAAACATCTATGTGGATGCAATATGATTGCAACCACTTATGCAAAGGTGAAATCAACCCACACAACCGAGTCTGGTGACAGACAGTTATTAGTGGTGACTGCAGTCAAGTAGTGATGGCTGTGCCTGGAGGGAAAGAGGGTAAAAGGAAAGGTCTGCTGCCACAGGTGAAAGCACGATCTCGTTTTGACCTAAGACAAAAGGAATGAAAAATAGGAGCTGCTGTCTCGAGGCAAAGTATCTTCAGCGTCTTACCTCTCATTGGGAGGATGATCCAACTCTGAGCTTAGCAGGATCTGAAAGTCAGAATCCCCCGCATCTTCCACAGATTAACTGATGTGTTTCTCTTCCCCATGGAGACAATTTCCAGATGATTTTCTTGCCCTGAAGTCTGTTCTTGCATAGTAGCTCCTATTAAAATCCTGATGCAGCTTTCTCCTTTATAAAATTTAAATGTGTGGTGTGATAATACTTAAACCCCTAAACAATGAAACGGCATACTTCTGCCTATCCTCTGTACTTCAGTGCCTGGGAAAAGGTCAGACTTCTGTTGTTTGCAGCCCTTTTATATGCTAGCGCATAAGATCTTTGCTTGTTTTTTCTGGATTCATAGGACTCACACAGGGAAGGACAAAAGATGACCAACACATAAAATTTAGAGATGCTAACTGAAATGTGACACCCACTCTCCTTCTAAAAAGAGTTTCTAATTCAAATACATAATTTGGAATAGGTACCTAGGCAGGAAAGGACTAGACAACTATGAAAGGAAAAGAGGACATCACGGAATTTTTTATTTAGAGGAAGGAAGTCTTATAAAGAAGGATTGCTTGAACTATGTTAATTGCAAGCTTAGGTTTAGGGGTTTTTTCCTGCTGTGGTTGTCACCTTTCAGCTGCTCAGGTTCTTCCCCCTAATGGCACATCTCAGATGTATGTACCTGACTCTGTAGCTGATGCAGTTACAAATGCATGAGATTTGATAATGTAAGGCAAATTATCCCTGTGAGGGAACAGAAACTGATGTTTCCTGAGGGATGGATGGAAACATTTTTTCATAATGGATTTTTACATGAACTCGAGATTTTTTAAGAAGTCCTGATTTGTGTGTCAAACACATGATGTACGACTGCTGTGAATATGAGTTTTCTAGTCAACATTCCAGCAGCCAGTTTGAGACTGAAGTGATCTGTACTGAACAGACTACCAAAAAATTACTCCTTGTTATTAAGCATAAAAGCTGCCAAGCACTACTGAATTATCTGTTTTCTATTACCTTGTTCTAAATTTCATACCAGTAACTGGCCAGAGTTTTGCAAATTACCCCTGGTTTTAATGGAAGTAGTCCTGACCTCTCTTCAACCTTAAACTTTGATAGGGTTTGTTGGTGGGGGTTTTTTTGAGGACAACAGAAGGTAAAAAGGGTAGGGTTAGTTTTGATGTAGATCTCTTTCCCGGTTTAACACACCACGTGGCAGTACAAGCAATTGCACCACTTTAAAAGAGGCTGATGCAAGGGCCAGACCCAACAGCAGTGAGCAAGAGGAGAGGGCACAGCTGCTTCTCCTGGCAGTGGTGATGGCTTCAAGTGACCACTCAAACTATGTCCTTTTACTCCAGATATGGAAGCCTCTGTCGTACCAGCCTAAGCCTGATTCATTACAAGCAACTGCCTATACAGTCCTTTGTACCTCTTTGTAGTTATTTATGCTTACATGAATATAAAGTGGGATCAAAAATGCTACCAAGCAGAAACAGAAGTAGCCTGTGTTCATCACAGTAGCGTGTGCCTGTGCACACACACATTTTTAATTACTAGCACTCTCGCTATTCCTCCCACCCCAAAAACCACTCCAAGTATTTAAAGAATGTTAACTTTTATCAAGGATGAAACAAAGCACGTGATCTGTCAAAATCTAGAAATGCTTGGGGACAGTGGGGGCTGTTGAAAACGAACTGGCCTTCTCAAACACAGCTCTGAAAAATCTGGCTTCAACAGCAAGACGTCTGACACCAGTACCCAACTTCAGCTGCTGGTCTAATGTTTCAAGGATTCTTCTGCATCAGCCAAGCCATTTGACGTTGCAAAAGGATGGGTGTTTATTACAGTGCTTAACATTTTAAGAGAACCATGTAAGACTGTGCACATTCGTGGATCTCCATATATGTTTGTCAGCTGTTTGCATACTAAGTAGCAGCTGAGAATAAAAAGTAAAATAAGGGCTGTTTTCAGAACCTGTGGGGTTTTTTTGACAGCTTTATCTTCACGTCTCTTGGCCTGGAGAAGTACGACTTTCCCGCTTCAGGCAACTCTTACTCATGTAGTCCAACCACTACTTTAATGGTATTGATACAAACAAAATTTCCTGCATCTCAATTCCTTTCCCTCTTCGCCTAATGATATTCTGCACAACACTACGTCTTCCTCCCCGTCGCCACTCGCCTCCCAACTTCTCCACCCTTTCTTCTGTTTGTACAAACAAGCTTTTCGTCTCTCCCATTCCCCCCAGCTCATCTGCCTGAGCAGCGGCAAACCCGGGCGCTGGCCGGGCTTCCCAACGCAGCTTTAACAGCCCTTCCCGCCGGGGGAACTCCTGAACGCGGCAGCCCCAAGGGTGAAACCCCACACAGGCGCGTCCTATCAAGGACCGCGCCTCGGTCGCTGTCACCCCTCAACCCAGCAGGCCTGCCCGTCGCTGCCCCGCGCGGCAAAACGACTTAAGCCGGGCAGCAGCGGAGTACGGACAAGCCTCGCCCCCGGGAGCCCCGGCCCCGCACCGGCCCGGCCGCCCGCCGTCACCGAGCGCTTCACCCGTTCGCCGGCCAGGGGCGGCGGCATCACCGCGCCCGCGACTGATCCGGTCCTGCCGGGCCTCTAGCAGCGCCGCGCTCCAGTCTCTTCCCGCAGCTCGGCTCGGCTCGGCTCGGCTCCGCTCCGCCGTGCGCGGCCGCCGCCTCCCACTGAGCCGGGCGCGCCTCTCTGCCCCCAGCCCCCGCGGCCCGGCCCGGCCCAGCACCTGCGGTCCGTGAGGGCCGGGGCGACGGGGGCCCCGCCCGGCGGTGGCGCGCGCAGACGCCGTTGGGCGGGCAGGTACGGGCCGGGCGCCATGTTGTGAGCGGAAGCCGGGCCCGAGCGGCGGGCAGGGGGGAGGGCGGAAGCGCGGCTCCGCCTGGCAGCGGGGAGGGGGCGGGGGGAGGGACGGGAGGACGGACGGCGGCAGCGGGCAGCAGTCGCCGCAGGAGCCGCCGTCGCCGTTAGAGCCAGCCGGGGTGTCCCTCGCCTTCCGGAGGGCTCGTTACCTGCCTTGCCGCCGCCGCTGCCGCCGGGGTGCGGGAAAGCGGAGCGCGGAGGCTGCGGGAGCCGGGCGGGGAAGATGCCCCTGGCGCAGCTGGCGGACCCGTGGCAGAAGATGGCTGTGGAGAGCACGGCCGAGAGCAGCACCGAGGTACGGGGCGGGCGGAGGGGAATGTGTGTGCTCTGGGGAAAGTTGTGAGGAGGGGACGGAACCTGGGCTCCCGCTGCCGCCGCCGCTCAAGGGACGGGCAGAGTTTGCCCTCGCGGGCGCTCGGGGCGGGCAGCGCGGCGACCGCGGGGCCGGGGGCTGGTGGGGCAGCGGCCCAGCGGGGGACCGGGGCAGCGAGCCCCCGGGCCGCCCGGGCGGGCAGCGCGGGGTGAACGTTGGCGCCTGCCGCCCGGCCGGCCCCTGCGCGCCGCTTCCTCCCCGGGGCACTGACTCAGGGCCGGGACCGGCCGGGACTCCCCCGCGCTGGGGCTCGGGGCGTGTTTCACGGGACCGGGCTGCTCCCGGTTCGCTCCCTCCCCTTCCGCCCCCTTTCCCGGGAGGGAGTAACCTGCTCCGGCGGCGGCGGCCGACTCGGGCGCTTTTGTTCCAGCGCGGTGTCTGGTTACTGTCACGGCGAGTTTCCCTTCCCGGGGCGGCCCCGCCGCCTCCGCAAGCGCGGCCCGGGAGCCTGCGGTGGGGGGGGCGGCCGGGAGGGCCGGGGCCTGCCCTCACCTTGCCCGGCGCCCTCGCCTTGCCGCTGCTCCCCCTGCGGCGGCCAAGGGCCGTCCCCGCCCGGGTGCCGCTGCCCCCTTATCTAAGCAGGATGGGGTTGTCTCTGCAGTTTCGCAAGCGTTTGGGAAACCGCAGGGACGTTTCGCATGGGTGAAGCTTTGTGCTTGGCGGCGTTTATGGGAACATCCTTGAGATGCCGCGCAGTGTGGTTTCCTGCTGTTCGTAGCGGGGAGTTCGCGTTGTGCTCCTGCCCTTGTTAGGGAGGACGCGTGTCAGCTTTCCTAGGCAGAGATAATGAGAGTGGCTGGAAATTAGATTCACCGAGGCCATAGCTGCCTTCAGTTACTTTCATTTTTTCCTACACTGTACTACTGTGTTGGTTTGGATCTATGTAAACACTACACCTACACAGTCAGTTATGCTTGCTCTGTGATTCCCTAGTAGCCCACAATGCATGTGCCAGTTTGCGACCAGACTCCCATCTGAAAAGAAATACCTGCTTCTGACAGTGCAGCGTCTACCTGAATCTGCTCCAGCTGATACGCAGCCAGGCTGCTTCAAGTGATGCTGATCTTGAACGGTATGGACTCGGGCCAGCTCACAACTAGTCGCAAGGTTAGAACTTACTCCATAGTGAGCAAAGCAAAGAGAGACACCAATGCAAAGTTTCTCCCATATCAGAAGTATGTGTCCTTTTGATGTTTGTCTAGTCTTCTGCTTAAAGTGATTGCATCTCTGGGGGTCAGAATAATTTCAGTTCTAATCTGACAGGCAGATATATCTTCTAAATTCTTGCCAGTTACTCACTGACTTCTGAAGTGGTGATCTTAGACAATTTATTTATTTTTAATGGGGAGTAGCTACAACAGTGGTGTAATGCTTGCGGGCGGTGGAGAAGGGGATAGGAGAGATGTTTCTGCAAGACCCCCTAGACTAATGATTTAGAGAAAAGATCTTAACTGTTACTTTAGTCTTCCATGCTCACTGCCTATAGTCTGTGTAACTTCGATGATGGTATATATGATGGAAAGATGTCAAAATAGATTACATTATTTGAAATGTATGTATGTGCATGATTAATCATACTTTATTACTTGTTTTAGTGTATTTCAGACATGATGTATTTTTAAACTGCTGTCATAAACTTCTTGAAACAAGTGTATTTTACCTCTTTGTAAAAAAAAATAAACACTTACATGAGTCTACAGCAGTTTATCACCAAAAATTTTTCTAGGACCACTAACAAAATATGAAACAGCAGTGAACTGACAGGTTTGCACTTTAAGGCCCTAGTCTAGAATAAACACTCAGTTCTTGAAAAGACCAGACTGTACTTGTAAAAGCTTCTCAGATGACCCTCAAAAGGAAAAGGGTAGACTTAGATAGGTTGCTTACCTGAAATGAGTCTTTAAGAAAAGATGTTTCAATGAAAATAGATAAGTTTAATACATAAACAAATGACCTAAATACATAACTCACATTTTCAATCTGCATGAGTTGTGTTTGTTTGTAGCATAGCAATAGCCTACTTACAGACCTTATCCTGCAGGAGTTTCCTTGGGCAAAAAAATTTTTTACATCCACCTGGAAACTCCTTGTGATTTCAGTTATAGTTTAATAGTAATAATGTCTTTAGCTGTAATACTGAGGGAGGTAAGTTTCTGCTAACCTCTCAGATTTGCTGACAGTTCTTGTAACACTGTTATCCACATGGAATTACAAATTATTGAGCTTTAAAACTCGGATCGGACACTTTCCTTGCTTAACAACTCATTGAGTTTTTATTTGGATTAATTTTTTTATTTGTTTCCCAGTGCAGTCCTGTATTTGGTTTTATAGTAGTACCACTGAGGAGGTGATATGCTGTGATGTGTGAGCAAATTTAGTAGGAGGAATAGAATACCTTTAACTAGCATTATTTTGGAAGACAGTATAGTTAACCATAAATAGCTTCTGTAATTCAGGTGTTCAGGACAGCAAGTCCTTCTTACAAAATAATGCAAACAATTTTTTTTTTTGATAAAATATGGGTTTATAGTTTTCAGAGATCAGTTGCAGGACTTCTGGTTGTAGAGGTACAAATAGGTCAGCAATCCACATTGCATCTCTGACAGCTTTTTCAATATGTAAAGTTGTTACACTATTTTAAACATAACTTGTCTATATAGTATAGTATGTGGCTTGGTTTTGTTTTTAATGTTTCATGTTTTAAATCACAACATCTTTAAAGCCAGTGCAATGATGCTGTCTTTTATTGACTCAGGGTCTACTCAAGATTTATAACAAGCATAGGTTTGTTTTTCATGGTGAGAATGTGCCTGTTACTTCAAGTCATCTGCTTTCAAGCAAATTAAGTATTGATTATTTTATTTTGTATTTGAATGCCTGAATAACTAGCCTGATCCTTTGATCTGTACTCCCAGCAATGCATATTAGCATCGACTGGAGGAGAATGAATTCAGTTATGGCAGCCAAATTTTGGAACACCTGTATGTTGAAAGAGCTGGCCATTGTAAGGACATGCTGTTTGCTAGACTTTCTGGGAAGCATTTGTGCTATCTATCCTTAGGAGCTTTAATCTAGGTGCTCTAAATTGGCTGTGGAGAAAGTTCAGGTTTTTCCACTGCTCTTGACAGGGGATTTATGATCACCTATTTAGGTGACTAAATACATCTATGGTATGAATCCCTTTTTGCAGAATTCCTTGTTTTATCTTCTGTATCCAGAATTATTTGAACATTGCACAAGACAAGGGTGCATGTAACGGTCATACTGATGCTTTAAAGAATCTGGTATAATGTAATTTCTGCTTTGTAATTCCATTCTGATGTCAGTGTGACATTCTCCGTCAGTGTATATTCTGGCGTGGAATCTGAAATTTGTCACGTGTCTTGCCACTTGTAGACATGAGGCTGCAGTTGTGATTGTCTCTTTACATTCTGTACTAGTCTGTATAATCAGTGTTGTACTTATGTTCCACAGGAACAAAGGCTGTATTTGCAGTCATTTCTGGTATAGCCAACACAGGTAAACAATTCAGAGCCAAAGTGGAATCACCTAAATGGACTGGTCTATGTGGATTTTGAAGACTGTCGTCTCTCCATCATAAGACAGAATTCTCTGCAGCACTCTCCTATCACTTCTCATACATCCCTGCTGTCAGTACAGTGCATTCTGAAATCTGGGTTTTTCCCAGATTTGTGGAGTGACACTTCTTACACTGGGTTGAAAGTGGCAATTGGCAATTTAATTCTCATCTAAATAAGTAGTATACCCTGTATTCCACAAACTGCTGTGATAGACAGATAACAGATGTTATATATATGTAAATACTGTCTTGAGAAACATATCATCTGCATGAAAGATGTTTAGGTGTGTGGGGTTTTTTCTTCAGCTTTTTCAGATTCTTAATGGTACAAATTTACCTGCTTTGGTTTTAGTTAACACATTTGTACTATGTGACATAGTACTGATTTCCTGCTCTCAGCTGGCTGGGGTGGGAGTGGGCAGATGCTTCACTCTGCTGAATTTAGTACCTTCATGCAGTATTGTGTGCGCTCTGCAGCTCTTGATTTCCTCGTGGAAGGTGTTAAGTTTGACTTCTTGAATTGTTCTGTTAGTATGACATCGGCAGTTCTTAGCTTGTTATTGTTTTGTTCCTTATAGCATACATAATATTTCTTGCCACAGCTGGAACATCTAACACAAAGTAGATGTAAGCACTGACATGTTTAAAGGCGTGTCTGTTGTCTTTGAATTGATTGTGATCTGTCACGCTAACCGTAGTTGTTTGTCATTTCAAATGCTTGACTTTGATTCACAATGATACATAGACTAAGGTAGGTGTTTAATTATTCCTGCACACCCAAAATATTAGCTTTATGAGTTGATTGATCTTGGCAGTTGGCAGATCTATGAACTTTAAGAACTCATTCAAGATACCAGGTTTAGGTTGTTTGGGGGATTGGTGGTGGTGGTGTTGTGTTTCAGTTTTTTTAATATGATTCATAGCTGTATTCCAGTAATGAAACTTCTAAGCAGATATTCAGCAAGAGTATAACCTTGTAATTGTTTTTTCAGTCTTTGTGACTTTCATAGAGGGGAATAATTTAATCAGTAAAACTGGATAGGTTAGAATATCTTCAGGGACTTTTTAAGTTTAGAACAACTGAAGTGTGGTTGATTACTGCAAGTATTGTGCTATATGCTTGCATACATGATATGGTGCTACTTATTCTCTCCTTATTCTCTGAAATAAGATTAAATGTGTCACCCATTGGAAATGGGGGGGGGGGGGGGGGGGGGGGGAATCCTGTGTAACAGATGGGAAAATGAAGCTCAACAGCTTAGTGACCCCATCTAGCATCATTTGTGAGGTCTGTTCTAGAGCTAGGAAGTGAACGCTGATTTCCAGGGACCTACTCCAGTGGCTCAACCACAAAGTTACTGCTAGCTCCTTCTTATCAGTAACAGTTACCATATGTTCCCTTTGATGCAAGGAACCCCCTGTGGTAGGCTTAACGCTCCACTTAACTCTTTTTGGAGGAAATGTGCTGCTTTTTTTTTTTTTTTTTTGAGTGAAGCAATTCAATTGTGTAAAAAGTAGCACGTGTCTTCTAAATACATTATTATTATCTTGGTCTGTTTTCTGACACAATTTCTAAGCCTCCATTTAACCTAATTTAATTAATTTCCATTTAACATTTAATTTCAAGCATTAATTTATTGGAACATGATTAAGCATACACAGAAGATGTGAAGAAATGGTATTTTATTGTGAAGAAATGGTATATTGGTCCAGCGAACCACAGCTTTGAAAAATAAAATCTTCTTTGTCCTGCAGGCTCAAAAAGTGGTGGTTTCAGGATGTAATCAGACCATGATGAATATTATTTGTATTATTCCTTATATAATGTGATTGCCAAAATTAGTTACTGTTAGAATTCAGGATTGAATGTTAAACAATTTTTTTTTTTTTTTTTACTTAACGGGGAGTCTTTCTCCTCCTGCCTTCCAGCATTTGACTTTGTTGTGTAGTCAGCTTGGAAATCATGAATTTTAGGAAAGAGTGAAGTTGCTCCATAGCTCGGTCTCTCTCCTTATTAGAATTTATTAAAATAGGTAAATGACAAAATGACCATAAATGAGTAATGCTTTAGTTGACTTCAATATTAAATTTCAACCTTTGTCATTTATCATGCAAAGAGATTCCTGTGTCTGCTTTGTAAGGAATTGCAGCACACAGCCTTGCTGTGCCTGTCGGCTGCTCCCGACTCACGGGGGAAGGATGTGGCACATACTCCTATGTGTGTGCCCTGGTCCTGTTTTGAAGGGGCCCAGGCAGGTGCAGGGCATTTCAATAGGCCTGGCACTGCAGGAGGCAGTGACCATGAAATGTACCTGCTTCTCATGCAAATATAGTCTTCATAAAAAGATTTGTGTGCTGTCAGGTGCTAGAGGCACTCCTAGGATAACGTCTGTGAGCAGAGAAGGAATTACTTTTATTTTCATATGTGCAGCAATGGTTGGATGTATTGAAGTAAGGGATTTCAACATGTATGTTTCTTCTTCCTCTTTGGTGCAGATGAACAGAGAATAGGTGGTGTGGTATTTGTTTTCTTTTTTCTTTACGAAGGCTGCTGAATTGATGTGTTAAGTGTAATAATTTACCACCCATACAGGTAAGGAACTATATGAAAATTTCACTTCCCTACCCCCTTTTTTTTTCCTTGAACAAATGAACATACACAATTTGGAGCTTGTTTTAGCTACAGCAAGTGGTTGGTACTATATGTCTGGTGTCTTGGATAGTGCAATGGCATTTGTCTGACTTCAAGCTGAGTTAATTCAGAGAAGTAAACTCACTGAAAGCTGCAAATGTTTTTTTAGTTTCCTTTTCTGACCTGACTTGACATAGGGCTGGACATATGCCAGTGCCAAGGAAAGCATTGCAGTGGAGGATAGGGAGCTGCTTTTCTGTATTGTTAAACTATGCTATTGAGTCAGATAAGAAGGTGGTAGTGTAAAGTAGATAGGGCTTACAAAATCACATAGTTGCCCAAGTATCCTAACTTAAGGAAGTTTGGCTTTGTATCTAACTGATTTGCATATTAATGGCTTATAGCTGAGGTTGATTGTCTACAGAGAGGCAAGTTTCAATGTCCTGCTGTTTCTTTTAATACTCAGAAAAGGAAGAAGTCAGTCACCTTAGTCAATAAAGTTTAGAATAAATTATGTGGAATTACTGAACTTGAAGTAACAAAGATTTATATAAAAGAAATACTTGCAGTAATTTTATGTTTCATAAAAATAAAGACTCATATCTTTAGTTTTTTGTTTGATTTTTCAAAAAAATATAAGGAGTTTTTAATACTCGTGTGTACTATTTTAACAGCATATGCAAAATGTATTGAATACCTGCTATGAAAGAACAGCTAAAGAAGTCTAAGATGATAGCTCAGTTCTGCTATTTACATATAATAAGTTTTAATCAGGTCAGGATTTAGGTAAGTGCTTCAGATCTGTGTGTCTTCACAGCTCAGGAGTTAGGGCACAAGTCATTAATTCAGATCCTATTAAAGCCTTATATTTTAGTTAAGCACTGGAACAGATTTGGAAAACTCCCATTACTGAAGATTTAAGGAGGGGTTAGACATAAACATCTTGTGAGCGACATTGTAGAAATAGCTGATCATGCCTTGGTGCACTGAGATAGATTGGATGACCTCTCAAGGTCCTCTCGGTCTATTTTCAACTATTTTTCTGTGGACCTATGAATTTTTTCTCAGGGTAGATCATTGCTGCTTAGAATAGCAAGTTTGAGCATGTACAGTTTGAAAGACTCTTACTGAATGTAGTTCCATGCAGCGCCTTGTGTCGCTAACAGCAAATTTGTTATGAATGTTTCAGTGGGGATACTGTATTCTGTGCTGCTCTGAAACAAGCCAGAAGCATTGTTACAGCTTTACTCAATTCAAGGATCACATGGTTGTTGAGCTTTATCTGTCAGTTGAGAATCCCTTGAAAACACCAGAGTGTAAGTGCTCAGATCTATATATGGCCAGTGTTTTAATGATTAAATAATAAATAATACCAAAAATTCTTGTGTGTTCTGAAATATTTATTTTTGGTATCCTAAACTTTATTTCAGAAGGTGGAAAGGGGGAAAAATGTTTTTTATTAAATCCCATAACTGTTTAAAAGTTGTTGGGTAAGTCTGGAAGTCTCAGTAGCTGAAAACTAGGAATTACTTTGGACAAACTTCAGACTTATCCAGGTAATTTATTTAAATTATAATTCCAAAGCATAGTTAAATCATCACCTATGTTACTCATTGGCATGTTAAAACTTCTAGATAATGATTTTTAAATGGTGTGATTCAGACGTCTTGTCTGCTTGTTTGTGTACTCAAAATATCATCCTGCACTGATACACAGTTCATAATTCTTGATCTGTACAGTTGTTAAGTCTAAGAATATAACACTTTTAAAATTATATCTTAATTTGGGGCATGTTTCTGCTAAAAGGCACCAATTACATGGAAAAGTCAATAGTTATACTATTAACAGAGTTCATTATATTATATAAAGACTGGTTGCTAACTTACATGCTCAAACCCAATATTAATAATTAGGAAATGTTGAGGTTAATGGCAGAAGAATTATACCAAAAGCTATAACTACTATCAATTTCATAAGGGGTGTTAAAATAACTGACTCATAGTCAGCAGAGAGGATACTTAAAATCCCAGAATAGTCTAGCAATAGTCTAAATGCAAAGCTGAGATCTTTTGGGGTTGGAAGAAGATATTTGGTGATGTCTAATATTGAATAAGCTTTGGGGACAAATTTATGTCCTTCAGAAAAAAATTCTATTAAACTGTAGGAAAGAACGTAAAGTTCAGCAAGGTAAGTCCAAATTAGCAGAACTTTGATTTGCAAACAGACTGTGAGAATGGAGATACTAAACTAAATCTAGAAACTTCAAGTATATACTCTCTGTAATAATATATCCTCCAAGATCAGGACCGATGCATCCCAACAAAGGGAACTCAGGTAAAAATGCCAGGAGGCCTGTATGATGAGCAAGGAGCTCCTGGACAAGCTCAAAGACAGAAAAGAAGTCTACAGAGGGTGGGAGCAAGGACAGGTAGCCTGGGAGGAATACAGAGAAATTGTCTGAGCAGCCAGGGATCAGGTTAGGAAGGCCAAAGCCCTGATAGAATTAAATCTGGTGAGGAACATCAAGGGCAACAAGAAAAGCTTTTATAAGTATGTTGGTGACAAAAAGAAGACTAGGGAATATGTGGGTCCTCTCTGGAAGGAAATGGGAGATTTGGTTGCCTGGGATATGGAGAAGGCTGAGGGACTTTACGACTTTTTTGCCTCAGTCTTCACTGGCAAGAACTCCAGCCACACTGCCCAAGATGCAGAAGGCAAAGGCAGGGACTGGGAGAATGAAGAACCACCCAATATAGGAGATGATCAGGTTTAAGACCATCTAAGGAACCTGAAGGTGCACAAGTCCATGAGACCTAATGAGATGCATCCACAGGTCCTGAGGGAACTGGCGGGTGAAGTGGCTAAGCCACTATCCATTATATTTGAGAAGTTGTGGCTGTCCTGCAAAGTTCCTGAGGACTGGAAAAGGGGAAACATAACTCCATTTTTAAAAAGAGAAAAAAGGAAGACCCGGGGAACTACAGGCCGGTCAGTCTTACCTCTGTGCCTGGCAAGATCATGGAGTGGATCCCCCTGGAAACTATGCTAGGGCACATGGAAAATAAGGACGTGACTGGTGACAGCCAACATGGCTTCACTAAGGGCAAATCGTGCCTGGCAAATTCAGTGGCCTTCTATGCTGGGGTTACAGCGCTGGCGGATAAGGGAAGAGCAACTGATGTCATCTACCTGGATTTGTGCAAAGCTTTGAACACTGTCCCATGCAACATCCTTGTCTCTCAATTGGAGAGATGTGGATTTGATAGATGGACCACTCGGTACATGAAGTTCAGCAAGGCCAAGTGCGAGGTCCTGCACATGGGTTGGGGCAATCCCAAGCACAAATGCAGGCTGGGCAATAGGTGGATTGAGAGCAGCCCTGTGGAGAAGCACTTGGGTGTAGCAGTGGATGGAAAACTGACTATGAGCCAGCAATGTGCACTCACAGCCCAGAAAGCCAGCCGTATCCTGGGCTGCATCAAGAGAAGTGTGGCCAACAGGTCAAGGGAGGGGATTCTCCCCCTCCACTCCGGTCTTGTGAGACCCCACCTGCAGTACTGTGTCCAGCTCTGGGGCCCCCAACATAAGAAGGACATGGACCTACTTGAGCGGGTCCAGAGGAGGCCATGAAGATGGTCAAGCACGTCCCCTATGAAGACAGGCTGAGAGAGCTGGGGTGGTTCAGCCTGGAGAAGAGAAGGCTCTACAGACACCTTATAGCAACCTTCCAGTATTTGAAGGCAGACTACAGGAAAGATGGGGAAGGGACTCTTTATCTGAAAGTGTAGTGATAGGATGAGGGGTAACGGTTTTAAACTGAAAGAGGGGAGATTTAGATTAGACATATGGAAGAAATTCTTTACTGTGAGGGTGGTGAGACACTGGAACAGGTTGCCCAGAGAAGCTGTGGCTGCCCCTCCCTGGCAGTGTTCAAGGCCAGGTTGGACGGGGCTTTGAGCAACCTCGGCTGGTGGAAGGTGTCCCTGCCTGTGGCAGGGAGTTTGGAACTAGAAGATCTTTAAGGTCCCTTCCAACCCAAACCATTCTGTGATTCTGTGATTATTGATGAAACTAATGGGAAAAATAGGAAAAAATGAGTGCTACTGGAAACATAATGATTTGTCCACTTAATATTTCAATTAATACAGTTTAAATACCTGTAAAAAACCTCTGTGATGGGAATGATGGGTACCTGACATTATTATCAAAATAAGATATTCTGCACCAAGTTGATAAGTTCAAGTTGCTGTTAGGGATGCTAGATGGTGTATTTTACATACAAGATTACCCGTGTGGGTCCAGTGCTAAGCAGAAGGATAGATGGGAATAGCATTAGGCTTATTGTGCAGGTGCCCAAGATAGTACAATTTTGCCAGACTTCTGAGATGAATTGGATCTCTTGCAGTAAATGTTGGAATCATAATTTTAAAAAAAAAATAATTTACGAGTGACATTAAGACTGTAGATCAATATAGACTTGTAGTGTGTAGAGTGCAGGATATTTCCCTACTTTACAAAAAGTGATTAATTGATTGTGGGTGGGATGTGGGCTACATTTCTTGATGTACTCCTTTCTTACAAAGGATGTAGTATGATTATATTTTTCTCAATACTAATACCTAAACATATGCCACTACTTAATACCTCTTGGTCCCTTCCAGTGCAGTTATTTATGGGCATGTGTTACTGGTCAAGAAGTAAAATAATCTGAATTTAAAAATCAAAACAAAACAAATCCAAGAAACTCAAAACAAACAAATCAAAACAAAACACCAAAAAGCCTCCTTTAAACTGTCTTTTTGCCAGGAAAATCAAGTACTTGATTACATCCTAAGAGTTCAGTGGGTTTAAACCTGTAATTTTTGATTGCTAGAAATATTGGTGGTTGATTCCCTGTTTTGTAGTTGATGGACTTTTGTGTCAGAGGTTCTGTCGGTTCATATGGACGACATTCATGTACCAGCTGCCTGGTGCAGATTCCCTGATGTTTGTCTGCTTTACGCTTAGTTAGGGAGCCTGTAGGATCTCTTCTGTGTTCCTGTCCATGTGCCTTCAGCGAAACTGCTGAAACACAACTGTGTTTATTCATTTCTACTAGTTTAGTGAAATGTGGCAACAGGTTTGAAGGCTTTTGGGAGTCAAATTTGTAGCTAACTTAACGTGACTGTTTCCACTGGAAAACAGAATAGGAAGTGGAATTTGAGTGGGTTGGAAGAGTATTTTGTAGGTTACCTTTATAAGGGATGTGCACCCTCCTTCCATGGTGTAAACTGATTGCTAATGTGTTTAGGTGTAAGTAGAAAGTTTCTGTGGACCTTTTCTGTTCTTTTTCTTATAGTTCTCTTGTATGGTCACCTGAAATATGTTTTACTTTTGGAGCCAGAGTACTGGAAACCAGATCCTTGATCCATTCTGCTTGCTTAGTGTCCCACTATGGGAGGCGTGCAGCTGAGGAATAATGAAGGTCTAGAGTCTCTGTCTTTTGAATTAGACCAGTCTGTACATTTGAAAGATATATTCAGCCTTCTCTTGTTCTGTCTTCATTAGACTGTTATATCTAGTCCCAATCTGTTATGTCACTGAGACATGTCCTTGGCTCTAGTTAAATACTAGAGGGAGTCTACGCCCAGCAAAACGGAACCTATTTCATTCGCTCACCTCTTAAGCATGCTGCTGACCTCCTTGCTCCACAGTGGTTTAAATATTGCCAGTTCCGATAGGAACCCTTTGGCTTTACGTTTTAACTCATTAGAAAAGTAGTACACTTTGCAGGCTTTCTGAATACACAGCTGCTTTACATTAAATAGTATCATATATCAGCAAACCTTAAATCATATATACATATTCTTCTTTACCTTACATGGCTCAGACTGTTCTGAGAAAAACTGGTTCTACCATCCAGTGATTCCTTTAGCATAATCATTGCTTGGGTAGACCTATTTAAAAAGATCTTGCTAATCCAGTGATCTGGCTCAGACATGACCGCGTGGCGCACATGCTGATTTCTTGAGTTTGTTCCTAGTTCTAATAAGTGTGTTTGGAATGCATTGCTTGATTTCAGCTGAAAAGTAACTGAAAGCAATGCAGGATTAAACAGGAAAACCAGATTGTACAAAATAGTTCATTTGCGTTGCGAAAGTTTGCTGGTTTTTTTCTGGTAGGCTGATAAACTGTTGAAAAAGTCAATGAGGTTAAAGATTAGAGCCTTTTTAAAAACAGAGGTTGATCTCGCCTTTTTGTCTTCAAAGACAGGCTTGTCTCAAGTTTTCGATAGTGTATTCCACTTTCAACTACATTTCGGTTGCCTCAAAATAATAAATGTGAAGTCTCAAAGCTTACTGTGTAGTAAATTCTTATTTAGTCTGCAGTTAATGTACATTATTATTGAGCAGAATAGTGATTCCTGCTACAACAACCATTTCTGAAAATCTGCATGTGGAGTCAGTTTAGAGCACATGGCTTTGATACACAAATTGCAGTATTTTGGGCCCCAGAGTTTAGCCATCATTAGTTGTTAGGACATTTTAGACTCATCCTTTTTGGCTAAAGTCAATTGACTTATTTGTTCTACTGTTTTCTTCTCTTTTTTTAATATTGCCAAGGTAGTTTGGAAGCTGTCTTGTTGCATGAACAGAATATACAGATGTGTAGCTAAAATACAAATGTTAATTTAATTTAAATATATGCTGTAGATTTGAGAAAAGGGAAAGTATATGACTTGTGGCCTTGATGATAATGATATATGTAGACACAATATGCTTCCTTGTAAACAGGCTTTATTAAAAATACTAATTTCTGTTACTTAGCTAAGCTGGTTTTTTACAGGCTTTAAAAATTTCAACTTTTTATGTATCTTAAGGAAGAATATTAGCTGCCTGTACACTATAAGTAAAAGATGCTACAGTGAGGGCAATTTAAGCTTTTTGGAGCATCATCTCATCAAATTACCATTAGCTGTACAACTAGTAGGTTGTACTGACTTCCCATAATTGAGACAGTTTATAAAGATTATATTCACCTCCGTAGTAACCTATAACACGTGAAGCTCATTTCTTTCTAGTCCTCCATCATGGAAAGATGACTTCTAGAGTAGACTAGAATCATACCAGAAGTCTCTAGTATCTTCCTGAAGCCGGTTAAGATGAGAAAATGGCAGTGCTACCATGTGCCAGAATTCAGCACTGGAGAGACAATCAGAAGCCCAACCTTCTTCCCTTCCTTCCCCACCCCCTTAAAAAAAAAAAAAAAAAAGCATGTGTCATATTTTGGCAACCCATAATTGTCATAATTTAGCTTTATCCAGCTGCATCTTTTAGCAAAAAAATGTGCAGGAGAAAACTTGGTAGAGAGCTGGTAATCATCTGAGATGGAACATTCAGTGTGTTTGCAATATTTGAAAATTAGAATTCATAAGTGGTTACTTCACATCAGTGACATCTGTCACTTCATATAAAAGATTCTCCTCCAGCCATGTGCAAGCTGGAAGACTATTAATCAAAAGTTGTTACAGAAAAATGCTAGGAAGGTTCCACACTAGAAGTCTGCTGAAAGACTGAACTGTGGGAAGGAAGGTGTAGAGTGAAGCTACAATCTCTGATTCTCTGAGCAGCTTTTATTAACTTTCTAACATCTAGAAAATATTTATCCATACATGCGTGTAACTTCAAGTAGATTATGTTCTGAAAAATAGATTAATTAGGCTTTATGCCCTCTAGGGAAACAATGCACAAATGAACTTAAATTCTGCCTCCAGTGGTTATGGGAAATGTAACCATTTTTAATAGTTTTTCATTTGTTTCTAAAATCATATTGGATTTCTGTTAAAGTTTAGGATCAAAGAATTAATGCCCAGGTGATAACCCATAGCATAACTTAGGAAGCACATTTTTTTTGCTTATAACTCACTAATATTCATGCTTGTTATGTAAGCAAGTCTTTCTAGGAAAAATGTCTCTTAGAGGGTCTTCAAGTATAGTATCACTGACAAGGAAAATAAAGCATTTGTTGCCCAACAAGGTATTTAACCTTTTTTAAACTTTATATGGCTAAATTTCCAGTTCAAAAGCCTATTTCTGTATGACTTGTTAGAATGGTCCTTAGAAAAGTACAGAAAGTAGTAAATACTGGCTAATGAAGTTCATATTTTTTATAAGGCTGTACTGTAGTTATAAATGTCCTTGAATTAGTCATGGTAGAGTAACGACTGACATGCTGCATAAAGTCTTGCTTTTAGAAAGAACATGTTTATCTGTTCTTTGTTGTGGCTTTTTTGCTGTTCAGTATTGATCAGGTTTAACTCTTGCAGAAGTTGTAGTAGTGGAAGATAATGTCTAGCTGTGTAGTAGTAAGGCTTCAAATGCCAGATGGTTTTATCTATTTCTCACTGTGACTTCATTCAGTTTGATAATACATGAGAATCAAAGCAAGAGTGGCATTGTGTGCCAGGAATACGCAGTCTTCTGTGTTTACTTTCAATGACTTTTTTTTTTTTAATAGAATGTGGAGAAGAGAACACTTGATCCTGTACAGTAGCATGCTATAAAAGCACATCTGCAATATAGTTATTTCTGTACTTGGATTCAGCATTCTAGTAACTTGCTGTGTCTGTTTTTTATAGAATGGACAGCAAATTGTGGATGAACCTATGGGAGAAGATGATATCAACCCACAAACAGTGAGTAGAAGATGGTTATAATAAAGATAGGTAGTACAGTATTATAGCATAACAAATATCACTTAATTTACAGGCAGTTTGCCACTATTTTTTTGCTGTTTAGGTTTACTAGACATGAGGTATAATCTAGGATCCTAATATTTTTGAGACATGTTCTTTCCTACTGATTCTGATTCTGTCTGGTTCTGTATCCAACTGTTTGTTCTGGTGAACTTTTATGCTTTCCCTAGTATTTTTGTATGATACAGGCTCTCCCTAGTATTTTTAGTATGAGGTAGGCTTTTCTGTGGGAAGCACAAAGCTGAATGTGATAGAAATTATAATTGGGTTGGGGAGTGAGAAGGTTTGATAGTAAGATGTGGCTAGTTAGAGCATTCTTGAATAGGGAGGGAGGTTCAACTCCTCTTTTCTTAGCTTAGCAGACATTAAAAACATGTAGTTCTTTTTTACTGTCCACTTTTCCTAGTGCCAGCGAGCAAAGCACTTCCATTGACTTCTGTTAGTCAGTGCATAGGTGCAAATATTTTACATCTATGAGTTCCAAAATATGCTTTATTAATAGTTAGGGTTTCAGTTGTGGTTGTGTCACAGCAAAGGATTCTGTCATGGTTAAATTCCACACAGATTCAGCTGCAGACGCATGTGCACTTACTGTATGAAATATGACTCTTTCAGTATGGCAGTGTACACCACAGCTTTTCCCCTTCTATTTTGATACGCAGCATGTAACAGCAGCTATCACCTTTGTTTTTCCATACTGTCATAAGATTTCTTGGCAGTATCTCTTTGTGCCCTTTTGTTAGCATTAGTCATTTCGTATTTTCCTTATTGACCTGTGTAAAACTAGATTATTTGCATAATAAATCTTAATTATCATAGAAGATTCTTTCTATTTCCTTTCTCCATAGAACCGAGAACCCAAGATACAAAGTTTTAGGTCCTCTTCCTGGGCTTTCAATTGAAGAGTTTAGATGTGTCACATTGGAGTACATTCAAGAACAGCAAAGTTAGTCCATTGAGGCCAGGGGTGGGGGTGTTTCTTAAATCTTTCCTCTGTTGATGTGGATTCCAGCTTTCCTCTTGTGATGCTAATTTGGCTAAATTGAAGTGAAAGAGAACTTCTGTTCATTGGTTCAGAGCTGACAAAGCTAAGGGCACCAGAAATGTTTGTGTGAAGGTACTCGAAGATGATAGCTGTAGCTATCAATTTAGATGGCGACTTAAGACCCCTTCCCTGCCTCAGATAAGATGCTAAATGCTGAAACATGCTTAGTGAAATTTTCATAGTGATGCTGAACTATTAGTGTAGATCTTGAGTGTTTGCTGTAAATCACATCTGGACAGTAAACACTGAACTAATGCATTGTGAAGCACACATAGGAGTAGAGTGGTCACTCTGAGCTTGAACTCCCAAGTGAACACAACAAAACAGATATCTATTCTTTTTTTCTCCCTTCCACATAACATTTTTTAAAAAAAATTTTCTAATTTCAGCTACCCATAAATTCCAAAAGCTCATACCTCATATTCCTTTCTGCTTTCAACTTTCAATAGTCTTTCAGAGGAAGATCAAGGATGAGCAAGGACTGTGAAACTGTAGTTTCCATTGCTTTAGTTATTGAGAGGCATTAACCAAAGGAATTCTTAACCCAGGCTTCTTGAAAATAGAAGTTGCTTCTGAAGAGAAGATCAGTCAGGAAGGTTCATTGATAATTTAAGTTCCTTATCTTCATGTCAAACTTGCAGTTCACAAATTTTCATAATGTGAAGATACCAGTGAGTTCAGGTTTCTTAGTGTGATGCCTGTGACTTTTTCTCAGTCATGAAGGCACTTCAGTGTTTACCTGTAGTTTTGTGTTAGAGAGTACTAGTGGACTGTTAAGCCTGGTGATAAATGACCTTACCAATAAAACAGAGGTTTTGGAAATGCACATTTGATTGGAGTTCAGGGTTCATATGCTGGTATTGCATATTGTGCAGACCTCAGCTTGTGTTTAGATGGTCGAAGCTGTTTCCGTCTACGCAGTAGCAACGCTGTAGCAGTTTCTGCTGAAGTTGTGGACAGAGCCAGTTTAGCTAATGAGTGGAGCTGCCGTTTCCAAGCTTGTCTTCAAACGTACCAGTAATAGATGTAGCTCTTAAGCTGATATGAACATTAGGAGATTAAAAGCTTGCACTATATAACTGCTTTTGGTTCCTCCTCATAGCATGCAAGGTTCTGCTGTCTTTAACATGGGGTGAAGAAACAAGGCAAGTGCTGACAGGTGACTCTAAAGTAGTGCAGTGTTGAAGAGTAAGAAACGAACAATATTTGTGTGGTTAGAAGGCAATACTAGAAGGATATCATTTGTTCTAATATTCTTCATAGCATAGACTACAGTGCTTGCTTGAATTCTTGTTTGAACTAGAACATCTCTTTTTGGAAAAGTGTTCAGTTTTGGTTTGGTTAATTTATTCTGACTAGTGCCACTGCTTGATGCTGATTTCCTTGTTTTGAGTCTGTAACTTCACCTTCTTCTGATGAGCTTTTTTGTTTTGTGTTTATCTACTAAAATTATATTCTTTGTCTATCGTATTGGGTTTATGTGACAAGGTTTTGGTAGAGGAGAGGGGGAGTGACCTCTGTGAGAAGAGGTTGGGGGCTGCCCCACCATGTAGGACAGAGCCAGTTCCAGCCAGCTCCAAAATGGACCCACCACTGGCCAAAGCTGAGCCCATCAAGGACACTGGTGGTGTGCCTCTGTGATACCATGTTTACAAAAGGGTGAGAAATGCTGCACAGCAGCTGTGAGAGTAAGGAGTGAAAAAGCATGAGAGAACCAAGGTCAGGAAAGAAGGAGGAGGAGCTCCAGGTGCCTGAGCAGAGATTCCACTGCAGCCTGTGGTGAAGACCCTGCTGAGGCAGGCTGTGCCCCTGCACCCATGGAGGTTAATGGTGGAGCAGATATCACGCCAGAGCAGGTAGATGTGCCCTGAAGAAAGCTGCAGCTGGTGGAGAGCCCATGCTGGAGCATGCAGAATTATTTACAAGTAGTTTCCTGTACTTTCTTCAGACACTTCCAAATTGCTGCTTTTTTGGGGAGCAATGTATTTTAACACAATATGATTATTAAAAAATTAAAACATTTCTCTAATATTCTATTACACTTGACCTACTTGATTAAGATTGTGTTAGCTTTTTAATGCCTCAGACCAGTATTTTAGGAACTTGTTTTGCATTTATTTTTAGGTTGTGTTGAGTAAAAGGTTGCCAGTAGTGATGTAAAATAATCTATTTTTTTTAAACAAAAAATTACTATGGCTGCTCAGTCAGTCATAACTGGAAGCTAGCCTTTGCTGTCTGTCAGCTAATAAAATACTACTTTAGCTGTGATGTGATACTCTTTCAGTGCTTCATATCTGTTTTGGTGCAAGATAAAGACTGAAACTCTCTTCTGAAGTTCTTCTGTTTAACTTTGAACTGAAATGGACTTGGAACACTCACATGGTCACTGACAATTTATGCAATTTCTCAGCTGTAACTGAGAACAGTAGAGTGAACAGGGCTAGGACATCAGGTAAGAAGGCAAAATTTTTTGTTAGGTGTGTAAGGTATGCAAGTTCAAGACAGTTGCCATAGTTATGTGGAGAAGAAGGTTAAAACTTGAAATATTGCATCCTTTTGCTGTGTTAAGTGTTTGGATAGTGTGCTGATAATGCAAATCAGATACATTTAAAATAACTGCTAAAGACAAACACAGTCCTATCTACATAGGAAGTCTGTCTAGTATTCCGCATATCAAAAGATAAATTTCATTTTATTACATCCCTTTTCTTCTGATCAAAAGTAAAGTTAATTGACTGGAGAGTCTGTGTTGCATAGCTTGGATTCAAATTAGGTAGTTTGTTTTAAGAAAAGCAGGAGCTGTAATGGTACATACCTGTTTGAGGAGTCCAAGATGCTGTATAGTTCAAAATCTTGCTCCTCTTAAAAGAAGAATCATTCAGTAGTCTAGTTTTATTAGAATGAATATACTGATTATATCTGACTTTATAGCTTGCTGTCAAGATTTTTTATGTAATGTATCTCATAAATGATCTGGGTCCAACAGGAAATAAATGTAAGAACAAGGAAACAACTGGCTGAAGCTTGACCTAATGTGAAAGCTGAAGTGAACATTACTGAAAGAGGGGAAGCTATTTAAAGCCTTTTATGTGCTACCTTTCTCATGCGTGCGGTCTGCCATTGCTTTCTCTATCTGTGTCCATAGAGATTGAGTAAATCAACTGAGCAAATTGTTTTGAGCTCTTGCAATCGTGATGCATGCTTTACTAGTTAAAGCTTACCAGAAACTACAGCTAGTCCACCGAGTAGCTTCCCATTTTGTATATATGTGAAAAGCATATTGTTTGCCATCTTTGTTACGTTCTGTTACCTGGATTCAGTTTAACTGTTAAAACACTTAATACTACTGATGTATTACTGCACTCTACTAGCTTCAATATAATTATTAAACATACAGAAATATTAGGTTCCAAAAATTTGTGAAAAGCTGTTTTCAGTAATACTTTGTAAGTTGCAGGAAAACTCAAGTATGTTTCTTTTTGGTAACCTGCAAGGACTGAAGATTACTTTTTTCAGTACAGGCAAGAGTGGAACCTATTCAGGCTCAAACAACTGGGATGAAAAAGTAAGCCCTCTCTCCAGTGGAGGTAGTTGGGTAATATTAGTACACTTGAGTTCTTGTATGCTTTGGTAAAACTTTAAACAAAATCCTACTTTAAGCAGAATTAAAGCATACATAGAATTAAATAGAATGAAAACATAAAGCAGTATATTAAAATATACAATCTGGATGATGACAAACTAAATCTCAGTAACTGTCATCTTTCTGTGAAAAATATATATAACTAAGATAACTAAGACTGTAGTTAATGGGTAGTCAAAAGGTAGCATAAGAAATGCTTGCAAAGAAAAGTCAGTAGTTAAAAATGTCTTTCATTTATTTTTCTCTAGTATAATTTAAATAAAACAACTGTTGGCAGTCAGGAGAGATAAAAATTAAGACCTTTGTCTTGCCAATCAGTGTTTGAACAGAAGAATTTATAAGGAAAGCATGACCTTAGAAAAGGCTTTAATATAAGTTAGAAAACTAATTTGAAGCATGTGGGCAATATAGTCTCTTCGTCGAAGTACTGAACTTGATCAGTCAATTATATGTGGTAATGTATTGGGTTTGCATGGCAAGGTTTCGGTAGCGGGGAGGCTACAGGGGTAGCCCCCCCTTCTGTGAGAAGCTGCCAGCAGCTTCCCCTGTGTCCGACAGAGCCGATGCCAGCCGGCTCCAAGACGGACCCGCCACTGGCCAAGGCCGAGCCCACCAGTGATGGTGGTAGCACCTCTGGGATAACGTATAAATAAGAAGGGGAAAAAGTTGCTGAGTGACAGCAATTGCAGCCAGAGAGAGGAGTGAGAATATGTGAGAGCAACAGCTCTGCAGACCCCAAGGTCAGGGAAGAAGGAGGGGAGGAGGTGCTCCAGGCGCCGGAGCGGCGATTCCCCTGCAGCCCGTGGTGCAGCCCATGGCGGGGCGGGCTGTGCCCCTGCACCCATGGAGGGTAACGCTGGAGCAGATCTCCACCTGCAGCCCGTGGGGGACCCCACGCCGGAGCAGGTGGGTGCCCGAAGGAGGCTGTGACCCCGTGGGAAGCCCACGCTGGAGCAGGCTCCTGGCAGCACCTGAGGGGAGGAGCCCCGCTGGAGCAGGTTTGCTGTCAGGACTTGTGACCCCGTGGGGGACCCAGGCTGGAGCAGTTCTTAATGAACTGCAGCCCGCAGGGAGGGTGCACATTGGAGAAGTTCGTGGAGGACTGTCTCCCATGGGAGGGACCCCACACTGGAGCAGGGAAGAGTGTGAGGAGTCCTCCCCCTGAGGAGGAAGGAGCAGCATAGACAACGTATGATGAACTGACCACAACTCCTATTCCCCATCCCCTGTGCCACTCAGGAGGAATAGGTAGAGAAATTGGGAGTAAAGTTAAGTCTGGGAAGAAGGAAGCAGTGAGGGGAGGGTGTTTTAAAATTTATTTCTCATTGTCCTGCTCTGATTTGGTTGGCAATAAATTAAGTTCGTTTTCCTGAGTTGAGTCTGTTTTGCCAATAACGGTGACTGGTGAATGATCTCTCCCTGTCCTTATCTCAACCCATGAGCCTTTCATTATATTTTGTCTCCCCTGTCCAGTTGAGGAGGGGAGTGATAGAGCAGCTTTGGTGGGCACCTGGCATCCAACCAGGGTCAACCCACCACAAATGATAACATTGAGATTCTATATTATAAATGCATGTATACTGTAAAATGTACCATGAATCTATAAAACGCTGGTCAACAGGCAGTGGTGGTGCGGGGAGGGACGTGTCAAGGTAAGGACAGGAAGATCACTCACCAGTTACAGTCATGGGTAAAACAGCCCCCTGTCACTCAGGCAATAATACTAAAATGGCAGTAATCTGGGGTAATCTCATTTGTTGTGTCACCATCCATGAAAATAACAAAAGATAAGAATGTTGAAATGAAGTAATTCAACAAAAAAAGCATAATTAAACTGGCGAATATTTAGATTTTGAGAGAGGCTTTAAGTGATTTTTAGTGTCACCTCTATTTTTAATGCTATAGCATTGTACCTGTGAGAGCTTTTAGTTTCAAAACTTTGTTTGCATTTTGGCAGCTTGAAGCACTGTTTCAGGACTGCTCCAAACTTGGATATTACTGTTTGGCTGCTCAGTAACAGTTTCCAGTTACAAGAATAATCATGTGTGTTAACATGACAACATATTTCTGATGATCATTTTTGATTTGTTTGTTTTACTTTTGCTAGTATAACCTTTACATTTTAATTTTCTGTATGTGTATTTTTGTCCTTTTTTTGATGTAAATTCTTGGCTCTGTGGTGGAGGTGGTAAGACAGCTAGAATTTCTTAAATACTACAGAAATGTTTGGACTCAAGTATTTGTAGACTGCTGAGTTTGGGATTCCGTATTTTTTACAGACTGATACTGAAACAGCTACTTGTGCAGCTTATCAGTAGTAAAACAGTGACAATTTAGTATTTTTGCAGTTTTACTGAAGGATGAGGTATACAGTCAAGTTAGTCTTTTACATTGCTTACACATTCTTGAACATGTACTTATTACTTGTTTATATGGAAATCAATCTGAGCAAGCTTTCTTTAGAGCAGTAGCAATCCAGTTGTTTGAAACAATAATATGTAATTCAGTATAACACCATGTTCCTTGTTATGAAGTAAGTTGTAGTTTCTGTTAAAGCCAGACGATAACCTGGCCACATAATGAGACAGTGTCTACTGTGTAATGGAGTGAAGGAAACCATCTGGGTTACAATTACTAAACTCAGATTTTAAGGTGGTCCATAAATCTTATATTCCTTCTAATATATTGTACTAAATATACTTAAATATACTTACACATGTATGTAATTCTATTTTACAGTCAAATAACTTGATTCTTGAACAAATAAGTTTCACAGGCAAACCATTTATGTCTGTAAAACCTGAATCCAGTTATTCCCTTCTCAATGCCCGGATTTTGATTTGTAAAAGGCAGAATACCTTTTTTCCTCTAATGTAATGAAATTGGAAGTTCATTCTCTTCCAAAGCACTATGCTGTGCTGCAGCTTGGATGAATTCTGTGAGAAACTTAGTGATGTACACACATCTTACCTGTGTAAGAATGGACTTAGTGGTCCTGACATAAGAAGTTACGGCATCCTTATAAACAGTGGAAGGCTTTTTACTCTGAGATGTGAACTGTTAGATAGCAAACCCATCTAGAGAAGGCAAGCCCTGGAATATTTTTTTTCCTCCCCAAGATATCATCAGATGTTGAAGAAAGGTTACAGCAAAACTCTTTCACTGATGTCTTCTAATGGATTTTCTGAGTGCCTTATTTTGCACTTGGTATCCTAGGTGCAGCATACTTTCTGGATCTTGGTCAGAAAATTGAATGATTTGAGAGTGTAAGCAACATTGGAAGTCAAGCTGCTTACTTGTTCCATGAAGAGAAAACAGATGGTAGCCCTGAAAAGCCTGTAAACTAGCAGATGGGAACTGCCACACCCCCTGATTAATAGAATATTGCTGCTTTGGCTATACAAACATATTTATTATGAAGAGAAGTACATTATTCAGCTTCTGAAAAACCAAAAAAGTAGCTCTCTGTTCCTCAACTGTTTACCTTCATCAAATGAGGGCTTTTCATTCCTTATGTGTACTCCATTTTTGTTTTTTCCAGCTAATTGAAGGCAATCCGTACTACAGAGCCTTGCTTATCTAACAGCATAAAGACTTAATTAGTTATTACACTTCTCAGACTGATGGTATAGGAAGAGTGTCAGACTACCTAATGGACTCCACTTAGGTGAAATGGTTCAACTTCTGGTTATGTGTAAAAGTGAGCATCTCACAGTGGCATGCACATTTTATTCAAAACCTATGGATTCCCACATGTTCTGTACTGCTTTGAGAGTTACTCCAGCATCTTTTAGTTCTGCTCTCTATGAAGGCTGTGAGCCTCATTCTCTTGAACGCCTGGACAGCAAGTCAGATGACATTTTCTCTTCATTTTTGTAAATTCAGAGCATCCAATTTAAAAGAGGTGGGGAAGATGGGAGATGAACTTGCTTTATATTTCTGTTCTGGAGGAGGAAATGCATTGTGCAAGTGGAGTGCTGCAATTGACAGCACTGTCACTGATGGGCATAGCAAATTCCTTTTGTTTTGGAGACAGTTGTGTTTCGTGATAAACATGTATAACACAAATCCTTATCAAAGACTTCAAGGTAAGGGGAGCAATTTGCTGGAGCTTGTCCTTGTTATCACAGACTTCCCTGTTGGGGACTGCTGCCCTCTAACCTGTCTCCTGCTCATACGAAGCAATATTTAAAAGGACAAACTCTCTTCTCAGAGATTTTCAAAATAAATTATGTGGCATATATCTTAATGTTTCTGGTTGGCTGGTAGTGCTCTTTGGGAACCATGCAGGCTTTATTCTCCCAGAACACAAGAAATTTCTTCCACCTGCTGCAGACCCATGCCAGTTATAAGAGAACTATTGTTGTGAAGTAACCCCGCTGACCCCTGAGCACTGTGCTTTGTACTTCACTGGGAGGTCACATAAAAGGTTTGGGAGAGCAGTAGTCAGTAATTGTACAAATGTTGCAGTTGAAATGCCTTATTTCTGTCACCCTTCACAAATAGAGCTTATCTGCAGCAGAATACACTCATACCCTTGCAACAAAAAGAAGAGAAAATGGTTATTTACCCACAGTATCTTTTAATCTTTAAAGAACACTGTAGTTAGTGTAGGTCTTACCACTTACTCTCTATTTCTGCTTTTAGCTCTCTTTGCTACCATAGCGTTTAATTTAGTGACTTGGAGATTCCTGCTTACTCTGCTTTTAGTGCATTCATATGTGTTCTTGACAAGGTAAGGCAGAGAGCTTGAATGGTCTCCCATTTATTTATTTAAATTTGGTTTAAGTCTTCAAAGTGTAAGCAACTGTATTGCTGTTAAACTGCAATTCTTGAGATATTTCAGTTTTGAGGGGGAAGTAGCTGGAAGTTTAAAACAATTGAAGAGAGGAAAGCTTCAAGTAATTTTTGTACTATTTATGAAATACTTGAAACCCTTGTGTTGCAGTAACTTCCTTGTGTTCAAGAAGCTTTGTTTATCCCAAAACAAAATACTGAATCATTTTTCATGCTGTGCTACTGCTGTTGTAGTAGAGGCTGTTTCTTCCAAAAAGGCTGTAACACACCGGACTGTAAGAAGTACATTGTAATTGAGGACTCAGGGTGTAGTATTTGCTGAATGCTTGTGTAATCTACAGTAATAATTGTGTATATTCAATACATAGGGTTTAAAAGATCCATCCCTGAGGATGTGACATAAATAAAGACCCAGAAGAGTACAAGAGAACACAAAAAAGGCACATTTTTGCTTGTGGGGTCCTGATAAAGCCAGGGTCTTTATTTCATCTCTGCATTTGGCCAAGAGGGTCTTCACTCATGCTGGGGAGACCTGTAATCCAGGTTTTAAAGGCAAAGTTAGAAACTGATACTGTAGACAACCAGGATGTGTGGTATAGGGATAGAAGCAACATGTTCTGTCACTTAAATAAATCACTGGCTTTGTCTTCTGAAGAGGAATTAAAATCTAAAAAAATTGCAGTGATCCAGATATTTGTTAGACCCCAATCAAAGGAGGTAATTTGGAGGGCTTGTTAGTTTTAATGTCTTGTGTAGGATTAAGTATAGTATTTTGCTGTATGTTTCCTTTGGTCCAGTCACTACATGGAGTCACCTGGATCTGTTCATAGCTGAGTACTTGTATATACCTTTGACTAAATGTTGTTACTTGCCTTTGTTTGTTTATTGCTTGAAGAAAAACAGTCTTGCTCCATATTATAATAGAGCATTGAACTGTGTAGTTCAGCATTTGTAATAAATATCAAAAAAGCTAAAGATACTGTCAATATTCAGAAAAAATAACTTTCATACTGAATCTAGAGAGAGATCAAATTAAAAGCTTCATCTCTAGCTGTTTGAAGTAATGGGATTGAATTCTAATTCTCAGAAACTTTTGAAGTTTTTTTTTTTAAACATTGAAAGAAAGTTTAGATTTATTACTCTAAGAAATTTTTCACTCTACAGAGCGATATGATATTGATGCATAAGTCAGACATTTGAGCTGGGTTATCCAATTCAAATAATTTCTGCAGCCTGTCTTTGCCCTAACCTCTATATAACATCTGTGTGCAGGATTTCAAAGGGCTATGCACAAGGTCAGTTTGGTCCTCTAACAACTAGTAAATAAAAATAGTCATTGAGCATATGCATACTGCATTCGCTGCATTGAAGTCTAAATAGTGGTGATATATCTTAAGATATTTTGTAAAATCAAGTTAAAATTAATAAAAATACAGTTATCACATGTAGGACTTAAAATAGTTGCTATTCTGCTTAACTAGTGAAATGTTGCATAGTAGCATGATTTCTGAAATAGATGTTGGTATTTTTTGTTCTTTTCTGGGTACCAGGACTAAATAACATCTGCAAGAGCGTGTTGCTATCAGGCAATTTACTTAAGTTTCCTGTGCTGATCTCTACAGCATCAGCAACGCAAGTACTACTGGTGCCCAGTTTTTCTTTACTGTGGGGGTAGAGAGGGGGGGAATCAATGTCTGTCTTTTTTTTTTTGACCTTTTTTTCCCCCCTTTCTCTCTCCCCACCCCCCCTGACTGTGTCTGACTTGCCTGACAGGAAATTTTCTAATTGCCGGAACAGCTGGTCACAGCAAAAACGCCAGGGTTGGTCTTCCCTCTTAGACTTATGATCGCTCAGTCAGAAAATCTAAACATCATGGTTTCTTAGTCATGTTTAAGTTTCTGGCTCTACGTGTTCGTTCTGTCCGGGTGAGCTTAGTTTCTTATTTAAAAGAATAAGGGGGAAAAGGGGAAATTTTATTTTAATCAAACTTATAATTTCAAAGAAATTTTAGTCTTTCGCTGGTTTGGGATCAGTGCTGTTTGTATACAAAGCCTTTTGTATTTTCTTAAAAAAAAAAAAAAAAAAAGATTTGTTGTATGCTTGTATTTTGTAGAAGTTTCTAAGGTACCTGTTGATAATTTAACTGTATTGGGAAATTTTTGCTTGTATGTAAATACTGTAAAACTTACCTTTTATTCTCCAGAAATGTATGAGCTAAGCTGTAGGTTAAGTTTTCTTGCTGAGAGTCTAGTTTTATTAAAAATGTTTGTCTTTTTAGAATTAATACTTAGTGGTTATTTTAATAGTTACATTTTAATGTAGTACTTTAAACTGTAAAATATGTGTGGAGTGACAGTTAAAATAACAGTCTTATTAAATTTACTTCTGAAATGGTATTAAGAATAGTGACACTTGCATGCATTACAGTTAATGTTATGGTTGTTTCAACTTTATAATTTAGTCTTAGCAGACAATTCATGTAATTTGTCTTGTTGAGCATATATTTAAATATAAAAGGGTTGTTTTAAGTTGAAAAATATCTCTAGTGGAGAACTGTATTATCCCAAGGACTGTTTCAAAACTATTTAACAATACGTGTAAACATTGAATGTGATAGAGCATTTTATTGTTGAAACTCAAATCACTTCTCATGTTTCTCCTCCTGTAAGTCTACAGATACTTTTCGGGGGGACGGGGGACACAAGACACACAACCCAATCTTCTTGTGTACTGTCTTAATATCTTAAGAAGCAGGTCTACTGCTTTGTAAAAGGGATAGTAATTTAACACCTATTAGCCTATGTACTCTCTTAAAATTTGCAATATGTGTTAGAAAATGAAATAGAATTTGCTTGCCATAACTGAAACACTAAAACAAGACATGCACCTAAGACAACAGAACATAGGCTGCATTATATACAGGTTTTTAAATATAAACCTTGTAAAATAAATGTTTATCAACTTATAGTTCTTTTCCCCAGGCAACATGAAAGGTATTTCTTAGAAGTTTTATCAAAAAAATTATATTATTTTATCTACTTATGGCAGCTTGATTATATTGTCTTTAACATTCTGTTGATTTTAAAATGCTAGACAGGGCAGAGCAAACTAAGGGTTTTCAGCCCATACACATTTTATAGTAAATTTAGGTTATTTTCTCGAAACGGGAATCATAGCTTTCATAGATGAGCACTGAATATGCTTTTATTTTTAAATTGTTGATTTTTTTTTTTTAACTTTGCAATGGTCTGAGATGTTCGTGCTTACAAAGTAGGAACAAAACTTATATCAAAGTTACTGGGAAATGAAAGTTCCACCCAATGAGTATTTTTTTCCAATGCTGACATGCACAGTCTAGTTCATGAGATAATTTTGTGATGTTTGATCAAAAGAGAACTGCGTTACAAAACTGCTTTTGGTGACCAGCATCGGGCTTTTAAAATGCTTACAGGAATTCCTCAGCTTTACCTGCTAAACAACCTACTGCTCACAGGTTCTTTGGGAAGGAAGGAGTAGAGTCCCACTTCTGTCCTGGCCTTTGTATTTTGATTCTGAGGAGGGAAAGCATCTTCAGAATTACCCTCCCAGCCTGGCCAGCCATGTTTATCCAAAGGGTCTCATCTATCCTTTGACTTGTTGCTCTGGGACAGGACTCTGATTCAAACTCCTATCTTGCTTCATCTATAACACCAAAAGAATGGGAGGAGTTCAGTCTCAGTAACCACGTCTGCAGTTTTCATTATGTGAGTTGGCTACCTGGAACAAATGTGGACATAGACATCCTTCTAGATCTCAAAAGAGTAGTAGAAAGCCAGGAACGGAAAGGAGTAGAAAGTATAGAGAGTAAGGAATAAATACAGTGATTTTTCTTTGTTATCTCTATGCTTTGTTTTTCTCTTAGAGACTTCACAATTTAAGAATAATAAAAAAACCCTGAAACTAAACATTTGGAAGTTCTGCTTTTAGGAAATCTTATTTTCTGTCAGGTAAAACAATACATACCATCTGCAACAAGTAATTTGATGTCAGTTGAAAATGTAAGTTTTTACTTCTTTTAAAAAGAAGCAAAGACATAAATTGTGGAAACCTGTATTTCTGACTTCAAATGTCCATGTTAATTAGAACTTACTTCTGCTCTATTCTTGCTTTTCTTTGGTAGTAGTGTAAAACAGACAACATCCACAGAATACCCTTGAGTCAACTTGACTGAATTTTATGCATGGTAGGGCTTTGCTTTGTGTTTTATTATAATAATTGCTACTTCAAAAGCAGCATTTTAAATCAGCTTTTTAGAACAATTGTTTGTGTGTGAACATTAGTTCTATTAAGTGACTCAAATTGAATATTAGTCACAAATATAGGGAATGTGTTTTATTCCATGGTTTAGCTCACTAACATTGCTTACTGAAGTAATGGGAGATTGTGAAATGCTTGTTGGACCTTGAATTTATTTTTTTTAAAGGCAGTTTTGAATTTATAGGTAGGAGTATAATGAGTATAGAGTGTAAGAATGTATATAGAATGTGTCTGAGATTTCTAAAAATACCTGGACTGGTGCATTCCTCACATTTTTAATTCCCATTTTTACCTTAAAGATTTCCTAATACAAAAGGTAAAAGTCATTGGTTTTTAGTTTGGCTCTGTTATTTCAAAAAGCATAGCTCATATGGGTTTTATTTCTTCAGGTAATACTGAAAATTAATCCTACATTCATAACAAGTTGGGAAAGTAAAAATGCATCTAGGAGGCTTCCTGACTGAAGGGAGGGGAGGAAAAGGAAATTATGTATATGACCTGGGGAATTGTGCCAGCATTGAGTCATCCTTTTAAAATCACTTGATATCCAATAAGCTTACTGTCTTTACAGGACATAACTGCTTTATGTAACTTCAGCACCAAGGTTTAATATCATAGTCAATATTTCAGAAATGGTTTCTATTTGATTACAGGAATCAACATTAGTCTGCCTGTGATGGACAGAAAAATATTTTGCAAAATCCAGCAATGTCCATCTGAGCTCTGATAACTACAATGAAGGCTAACAAAATAGTAAAAGGAAACCTGCAACTGTAGTTGGAGCAGTGTTAAGTAACTTGCTGGGGAATCCATTTTTCTGTTTTCAGCCTTATCTTCACTGTACTGAATGTACATGTGCCTCAAGAACATGCATTTGTCTAGAGGAAGCAAAACATTCCTGAAAATGAGATTGAGAGGAGTGAAAACAAAGCTGCTAATCCTGTAATGAAAATAGAAAAAAATCTATGTAGCTACATACCTAATACTAACAAGTCAAAACTGATAAAAGCAGTATTTTTGCCGCTGCTCAACTTTCAAGTGGAAAAGATTGCAATTAGCTCTTTATTCATTGGATTTTCTTTTTTGAAAATGGTATGGTCAATAGTGTAAACTGATACAGCAGTGATTTTGTCATATAAGTTAAAATTACTTAAGTGCAGTTGAACAGTATTACACAGGCAAGTACACTATGAATTGTCCTTTACACTGATAGAAATTACTATTACCTATCTTATAGCAAAAGGGTTACACTTTAATACTGTTGAAATATTTGTATCTTTATTTCAGAAACTTAATTCTAAAATTTATTTTAGGGTTGTAATCCTATTTTGAAAGATGGCTAATGTTTGAGGGGCCTGTTCACCAGTACTGGCAGTATAGATCTGACTTAGCTGATGTAATTAAAACTAGCAGAAAGATTTTTTTTTTTTCCTCTCATTCTGGTTCCTGACTGTATAGAAGTTGAAATTCCAGAATTGTGAACTTTCCTAATGGTGATTCTGGCTGTTTCTCATGTATAAATTACCACTATACAAAATAGATATATAAACCAGATTTTAATCCATTTTAAAATGTTATTTTAAATGGAAAATATTTGTGAAACACTTCCTGGAAGAGTTTCTGGTGGGATCCCATCATTTCTTAATGTATTAATAGTGTCTGTTCAGAAGCAGTGTTAAAATTACAATGTTGGCACAGTTAAACGCTAACTTGAGCACTAGGAACAAAGAATCTTGCACAATTTGGGGGAGTGACTTTGGCAGGCAGTGACTCTGAAAGGACTAGCAATACCACTGAACACTCAGCTGAGTACAGCCTCATGGTCAGTGCCTTAGCAACTGCAGTCTCTGCAGGTCGAGGCAGGAAGATTGTGGCTAGGGGTAGTATGGGGCTATCGCTTTATATGCAGTGTAAAAGCAGTCCATCGTAGCAGGGATGCAAGGGCTTCCAAAATAACATTAAAAATGAAGTATTAAAAATAAAAATTTGTTCAGAGGAGACCTTACAAGACCACGAACTGGAAGGTCACATTACAGCGAAAAATCTGAACTCTTACTTATCTTAAGGGGCAAATTATGTCATAACTTAAGTTTGTAAGTAACTATATGTAGAAGATGCTTCTGATTGTACCTTCTTAAGTCTGTTAAGAGCAGTACAGAATTAACGGATAAAGGTGAAACCTGGGCAATGTTGGAACCAGGAGTATCAGTATTAAAGTTAATTTCTCCAGTAGTTACTTAACCTGGCTTAGATATTAGAACATGTTTTAGTTATTCATTGAGATAAACAGATTAACAAATTTTAATCTAATGTTTATTTTAAGTCAAAGTCTTAGGCGCATTTTTACAGTTTTTGGTCAGCATGTCAACCATGCTGTCCAGGAAGAGTTGTTGGGTTTTTTTTTGAATAGAGGAGCTGTCTAAAGATTTGTTGCATATGCCAGATTTCCTTCCCACTGGGTTTTGATAAACTCCAGTATGTATAGCCATGTCTGTCCTGGTCATCTGTGCCTCTTATTGGAAAAATAATGTTTATTTAAAAGCCTACTGAGAGGCAAAAGCAAACACACCATAATATTTTTTTGTCCAGAAATAGTGTTGTAAAATTCAGAGGTTTTATTTAAAATAACTGTGAGGGTTAATGTTTTATCCTCGTTCTTTTTTTATGTCAGTTATTTCATAACTTCCATCACTGTTAGATGCAGAAGGGTCTGTGGTCTTTTACTTTCTCTCACCATAAAACCTTTTATTCGGATGTTAGAGGTGTGGTGTTGTATTTCTTGATATATTTCATATAACCAGCAAGTGTGCAGAGGGAAGGTTCTTTGATCAGTACTTGGTTGTCTACCAGCTGAAATTCACTGCACTTTTCAGGAGATTTTCACCTATGTCTAGGTAGCATTCATTTCATGGGAAAGTGAACATGCAACCTTGTTTTGCAGTCACTTCTGTCCCTTTTATTAACATAATACGGATGTTGTGTGTTATCTTTAATATCCCCTTCCTGATGCAAAGGATTCGAGATAGGATACAGTTATTCATCACATATTTCACACAATAAGAACTTCTGGGGTTTTCTAAATCCATATTTGAACTTTTTTGTAAAAGAGATAATTTTCCCAGGAATCTGTTTTGGAATTTGTTAGAAGCTTCCTGGTGAAATTCAGGTATGGTGAAGGAGCTATTTATTTTGTTTAGTCTTTAACTGCTTTACTCCCTTTTTTGTGGAAAATGGGTGTTCTTATTTGATGACAATTACAGGTATCAGAGTCATAAAAAAATATAATGCCAATTCTTTTGAAGTGTTTTAGCATGTCAAAAATAAAAGGAAAGTTCTTTCAGAAAGAATCTTAATCTGTAGGTACTCATAGCATATACTGCACATACTTAATCTTTGCTCTTGATATCATAAAAAATAAACTGCCAGTTGTTGTTCTGTGCATAGTTGACCACAAATATATTTAAAAAAAACCTACACTGTTTTTATCAAATGAAAACTCTCTGCCTCCCCACCCCCAGTCTTGTGCGTGCGTATCTTTGTTAGAGAGCTTACCTTTGGATATCTCGGTTTTGGTTAACTTTCTGTATTTCATCTGATTTCATTTTAATTTCACTGAAGCTGACAACAGAGATGATGCAGTCAGTCTTTCTGTTCAGGATGGGTCTAGTTTACTTTCAGACCTGAATGCTCTGGATGTCTTAAGCTGTAAATGTTTCCCTGTATTTTTTCTTACCTTTCCAATTCTATGTCACTTCATGACTTTACACTCATTAAATGTCACCTATGTGTAGGAACAATTTCAATATACCATTCAATTATTATTATTGCTGTAAAACTTTACATTTTTCAGATAACTGCTGCTTTTTCCCTTTAGTGTATTCTATATATACCAGAATTTTAATTTATACTTTCAGTATATTGAAGAATATATGCTCAGATCTTTGTCACTCACTGTGAAGCCGATGAACTAATTGAATTAATAACTGTTATCTAAAATATGCTGTCATAAAGAGTTAAGTGTTTAAAATATTTCTACTCATATTTTACTCATAATTTTGAGTACCCAGAAAAGGAGGAATCTGTCTTCCAGGAATACCTTTCCTGAGTAAGCATTCCATACATGACATACCAGCTTATTCTTTGATGTTCTAAATGAATTTACGTCTAATTCTTGCACATCTTTGAGAGTAAGGTAACTTGCTGAATTTCCCATTTCTGTCCCAGTGTTTTGGAATTTCTTTGTCAAGCACTTCTTATTGTGCTGTTGTCTATTCAAGAACCTGAAACTGAGAATTTTAGATGCAGCAGAACCCCTGTGGTGTTTGGATGTGCTAATGTTCCTTATTCTGAATAGCCTTCGTCTTCCTGATACGAGTAAGAGCATAAATCTGATCCTGTGCCATCTATTTAGATGATTCAGAGCTTTTTTCTTGTAGATTACTTTGTTAGTGTCAGAGCATACATTTTAATATTGTTTTTAGTTATTTTAATCTTTTGTTGGTTGTTTCTCTGTCCTTTTTATATAAAATTTGTAGACTAAGAATGCTTCTATTTTTTGAGGTGCTATTTAAATTCTAATGAGTGGTGGTTATATTTTCTAAATTTGTCAGATTTAGGTCGTGTCATAAGAATATATTGCATATGATACTCACAATAGTTGTTGTAAGTGCATGTCCAGCAACCCTCTCTTAAAGTGTCTACAGGTGGTTTAAGCTCAGACTCCAAAATTCTCTCATGGACCCCTTTTACTTGCTTTTCCTTTCATACCACTGTCACATTATCTTCAGAAATTGGAACTTAGAGGTAAAAGGGTTATGTACTCTTTTTGCTGCTGTATTCATGCTTAGAAAATAAAATCAATCTGTAAAAAGATTGGAATTATTAGGAGTAGTAAAAGAAGTGGAAATTAGAGGCCTGTGAGAACAATAAGAATGGTACTGTGGATGACACAGGCAGCTCTCCTAGCAGTTCAGAGCCCAGTTTACTAGTCGTAGACCAACTTTTCAGTTGTCCCTAGAACATACTGCTCAGAAAAAGGTCTGCAGAGATAAACTTACCTGTGTAAAGCAAGCAGTGTGTTATGCCATGCAGCTCGGCATAGGCCACTTCTTTACACACAGAACTGTTTTCAGATCTACTGAAAATTCAGAAAAATGAAGGATAAATTATGGAAGATTCTATGTATAGATAAACTCACATTTTTCTCTTCATTTTCTGGGCTTTTTCGTTACTACTGAGAAATAGTTACCTAGTAAGGCTCTTCTACTTCCTTTAGGGTTTGAAGTCCAGTTTCCTTTTAATACATTATCTAATAGTTGTTCCTGTAATAAGATCTGAGAAACAAATAAAGTATTTTACGTTACAGCAGAGTTAATTTAGTCTTGAATTAAAAAGTGAACATAAAATAAATTAACAAATTCAATTACTAGAACAAAAGTGAGTATATAGTGTTTGCTAAGTACCAAAAAAATGTGGGGTTTTTTTTTCAGCAAGGTGATTAGGCTATTATTTTTATAGCCAAATAATGGTTAAACAGTTTTTTCACTGCTTGCCTAGAAGGTGTGTATCTTTCTTTTGTTTTTTCCTGACAAGCATGTGTCCTATTGTAATGTGCAGCTGATTCCTAAAGAGAAAAATGAGTCAGCCTTGGTGCTGCTGAATCCCTTTTTTTCTTCCTCTTTAGCTTTTGTCTTTTAGGTTTGATTTGTCTGTGGAATGTGGTCCCTTCAGTGTTCTTTTCTATGTATGTATGCATTCCTGTGCATAGACATATATTGTGAGGTACATTACTAAGAGCTTACTTATACTGAGATACTTACTGACCAGAATAGTTCTGACTTGCAAATTGTATCAGTACAGGAAGTTATTCTGAAATAGTGGTGTTTTAAATTCATACCCAAACTTGTTTGTCACTCACTTCCCTTCTAGGCCAGTGTTGATTTAACACTATTATACTGTTAAGGAAATGTTAAGGAAACTCAGAGTAATGTTACCTTCTGTTTGTTTCCTTGTATTCTATATTTAGTTTCATGATAATGGAAGCCAGTAACAACCACTTTAAGTTGACTAACACAGTATTTATTTATTTTTTTTAATGTGGCTTCCATGACAGTTTTACTTTCTAGTGTGAAGAAAGCCTTAAGAGAGAGCTGTGTGGCTAGAAAAAGAAATTTATGTCTCAGGACTTATTAGACTTGAGTAAAGGGAGCTTTTCAAGCTTATAAATAACAGAAATAAAATACAGGCAGTAGGATGTAGTTATAACTGGAAAGAAGATCCCACCATTGCAATCGCCAGATCACTGGTGAGTGAGTGTCTGTAGTGGTGTGAAAGTTGTTGGGGAATGGAAGAAATGAGAGGACCACCCGAATCTTTCAGCACCCTATTCATCATCTCATTTAATTTGACTTTATCACATGGGACAAATGTTTTTTACAAATATCAGGGAATGATCAGAGATGGAGCTTAAGACAAATTCAGTACCAGGCTTCTCTTCCAGCTTACTGTAAGACAACATCTATCAACTAATGTAATTAGTGCAGTTGGCTGAGAGAGATCTCTTTTTATACTGTGAAAGGCTTGTATTTTAATTCAGGTAGATCGTGGATACAGTGAGGATTTAACTTCTGCATGTAATTGACATTTCTATAAAAGACTCAGCTTTTGTACTTTTAACTGCATTTGCAAAATACTGTTTAGGTTAAATAACAAACGTTCAGCAATTATGTCAGAAAAGGAAACTGCAAATTTGTGGGTAACTATTAATCATAAATCTTGCTCCCAAACATATGTTATGGACAAACTACTAAAGTGAGATAAAACAGAGTTGGATTAGGTCAGCCTTATGAGGACTGAAGAGTGTCTGAACCCTGAGAAACTGTGAAGACTGGGAATATTCTTTTGGTATCAGGAATGTGAAGTGATGGCTTGTTGTGTTTGTTTTTTGTTTTTTGTTTTTTTTTTTTTTAGACAGTGCCCAAAATAACCACTGGAAAGTTGGTTGCATAATAATTGCATTGCATTCAAAAATAATTTTTGTTTGTGTATAGAGAACAAGTTAATATCTTTTCTTCATTTCTTGTTTTTGTTACATTTTGTGATGCTTTCAAAGCAGTGTGTCCACATGATCACTTTGTGTCCCTGAACCTGAGTAGATAACAGAAAGATCCAAAGAAGTTCCGTTTCAGACATTTTACTTTCCCAAGATTTCCAGGGAGCTAATAGATAAAACAGTTAAGCAGGAACAGATCAAAGTGTCCCAAGTAATGTGTACTTGGCAATCTGTTTATTGTGCTATTCCTCCCATGGGGTTCTCTAAGATTGCATTGGGTGGTTTAAGTAGTATGTAATTGAACTGATCATATACTAATTTAGAAGATGAAAACACAAATGTCCACCAGCAAATAATTCCTTTGACAAATAGAAGGAATCAGTATTTGTTTCAAACTCTGTAAAGATTCAGCCTTGAGTCAATGATGGTAGCATTTTCTACTGAAAGGAAGGAGGAGTTTAGGTTTATTAGGAGTAGTACACGGCATGCATACATGCACACGTATGTAAAATTTTGGCTGTCGTACAGTGGAACCTGGCACCTATCCTTATTGGTCATCATAGTTTTAGAACACCCAAGACAAATCCAAGCTCTTTACATTAAAATAACTTTTCACTTTCTGATTTTAAAAGTTGCCAGGATGTTCTGTGCATTATTCCGAAGTGTACATTGAGAATTTTTTATATGTGCACATTCTCACACATACATGCTTGGGATTTGTTATGTGCAGTTTGTTTCTAACTTTGGTTGGAATATTTTAAAAAAATAATCTTTTGACAGCTAAATGTTGATTTAGGAGAAGCATGTGTTTGAGCATGCTGATGTGTATGGACAGTTGCTGTGTACTTATATATGGTACTGAAATGACCAGATACAAAAGGATACTTTCAGCAATAGTTCATGCACATACATTTTTGCTGAATACTTGAAAAATACATAAATTGGTGCTTCTGAAGCACAGCTTTAGAATGCTCCCTTTAGTCCCTAGAACTAATTAGTGCACATTTTGGTGCATATAGATAAAGTCTGGAGCAAGGGAGACATATCCTTGGTGGAAAAGGGTCAAGTTAGAGAATATTTAAGCAAACTGGGCATACATAAGTCTATGGGGCCTGACAGGATGCACACATGAGTGCTGAGGGACCTGGCAGATGTCATTGCAAGGCCACTTTTGATTATCTTCCAATGGTCATGGTGACTGCGAGAGGTGCCTGAGGTCTGAAGGAAAGCAAATGTCATTCCTATCTTCAAAAAGAGCAAGAGGAAAGACCCGGGAACTACAGGATGGTCAGCCACACCTTGATCCCTGGGAAGGTGAAGGAACAACTAATCCTGGAAACCATTTCCATGTATGTGAAGGATGAAAAGAGAACTGTGGTTAATCAGCAGGGGTTCACACAGGTGAAATCATGTTTGAACAACCTGAAGGGAGGGTGCAAAGAAGATGGGGCCAGGCTCTTTTCAGTGGTGTCCAGTGGCAGGACCAGAGATGACAGGCACAAACTGAAACACAAGAGGTTCCCCCTGAACATCAGGAAACACTCTTTCACTGTGAGGGTGACCAAGCCCTGACACAGGTGGCCCGGAGAGGTTGTGGAGTCTCTAGCCTTGGAGATACTCAAAAGCTGCCTGGACATGGTTCTGGACAACTGGCTGTAGGTGGCCCTGCTTGAGCCAGGGGGTTGGATGAGATGACTGCCAGAGGTGCCTTCAAATATCAAACAGTCTGTGATTCTGTGAAATAGATCTGAGACTTCCTCGTTAAATAGAGGAAGTCTAATCTCAGATTTATTTTATCCGCTATAGCCAGTAGAAGGAATAGAAAGAGAATGCACAACAAGTTGAAATTGTAGTTAGTATATTTATATTATGTAAGTTAATTTACAGTCAGTGCTGCTTAAGTTGGATTGTGTGTGATGCCTGGATACTTCTTCAGATGACATGCAGCTTTTTACTTACTTTTGAACAATTGCTGTTACGTTCTTTGTGGCAAGGAGTGTTGCTTTCCGGGGGATTTTCAAATTCTATACAGAAAATACTGAATTAAGTGCAGAGCACAAAAAGACTAGAAGATCCACTGCCCTTTACAGCTTTCTGATGACTAGTTTCTCACAGAAGGGCAAATGCTGAAGACTGGCAGCTTTTATAGAACAGACTCTCCTCCTTGAGAAGAGAGGCAGTGAGATTCTTTTCCTTGACTGAGTTTTCTCAGTGACAGGTGGAGAGTTTATTGCTGCTGAAGTGGGGGTGGGGGGTGCTGCTTTGGAGGAAAATGTCTTGACCCTTACACTGTCTTATAAAGATGAGCATTAGCATTGCTGCATCATAGTGGTCCTCATTGAAGTGTTAAAAAGGAGGCCTTTCCTAAGAGATCTGGTCTGTTTGATGCACTTCAGGTGTGCTTTAAGACTACTAAATTAAGATTGGTTTCCATTAATGGGTTGTGAATCTGCAATGGAGATTATGAACCAAACAATATGGGCCTGAGCACAAAAGCTTGGAAATTGCTGCCTTGTTTTGTCAACTGTTATTGTCTGGATTCTGATGCATCCCTGGAAGTTTTAAGTCACATCATTACTGAACTAATACTGCCTTTTGTAACTTTTTATGTGTGTCTTAATTATGCAAATAGCATTGTTCAGCATTTTTTTATCTACATTTGGGAGTGTGTAGTTGGTTGGATTCAGTGGCACTGGTATTTTTCAACGTATTGTGAGTTTATAAACATTTTGGGAAGATGCACCACTAATGTAAATTTATTCCATTCTTTTCCTCTGTCAGGAAGAAGGAAATATCAAAGAAATTGCAATAACTCACCATGTAAAGGAAGGGCATGAGAAAGCAGACCCTTCACAGTTTGAACTTCTAAAAGTACTAGGACAAGGATCCTTTGGAAAGGTTGGTAACTGAATGCTTGTGGAGCCAATTATTCAGGAATATAGCATTGGATAATATTAGGAGTGAAATATTTAGAACAGTCACAATCTTGCATTAAGGCAATGTTGCAAGTGAAAACTGCTTTCTAAATTAGTGCTAACTAGCCACTGTAGTTGTGGCAGATCCTTTTAAAGCAGTAGATTTTTTTCTAGTTTGTACGATGCATAGATCTCAATGTTCCATAAAAAAATTGGCTTGATATGAAATAATTGGGTATTCACTGTTAAAACAGAATGTCATTTTTTCTATAACTACTCTTCTTCTATGTTTCAGAGGGCGAGGGTTGAAAGGTTTTTCTAGTAAGTGTTCCTAGTTGCTAACTTGCTAATGGTAGGTCATCACCAGTACAGAAGCTATAGGCAGAATCTATTTTTGTAGCAGATTATAACAAACAAATTTTAGACAATAATGGGTGCTGAAGAAAACATGATATACTGTAGTCGTGTTCATGCTAGGCATTATCTGTCATAATTTGGTTAAGGCACAACGTTCCTTGATATTTATTTGAAGCTCTGTTAAAGACTCAATGTTTCTGCCATTTAGTGAGTACTGTCCACACTGGCATCTTAATTTAGGTGTACATGATTCATACTTTTAGTTGTCCAAATCCAACTTGGAAGCAAAATATTAACTTCAACAGATCATTGAGACAGAGTGGAATATGCAGAGTAAGACAACAGAGCCTTTACATCCATTTTGAACCTTAACTGCAATTCTAAATGTGATGTTAAGCTCTAGTGTATAATGCCAAATCCATCTCAGATATAGGGGAAAAATGAGAATAATTGGTTCACTTCTCTCTTGGTGGTAGGAAATTACTCTTAGTCACATTATTGGAGTAGCAGTTCGAGTTAAGCTTGGAAATGTAGATGTTTAGAAACACTAAAATTTTGTACTCAAACTAGTAAGAATTCACCGAGAAACATGATTCCAAAGGTGATTTCCTATGTTGTTTGATTTCATCCAGAATCATAACCAAGTTTTTATTTGGAAATCTTCAGATCAGAAGTAAACCATTCAGGGGGAAGGAAATGTAAGCTAATAAATGATAATTTCAACAATCCGTTTTATTTTCTTGATAATACTAAATTCAATGCTATAACTGAGGGGACAAGTTTTGAAAAAGCAAAAATAATTAACTGTCTAGCTGACTCAAAGTATTGCAGCAATGCCAATCTTATCCTCAGTTGTTTTAGCTTTTATGGAAAAAGCATTAATATTACAAAGCCCATAATTCCTTCTTTCTAATAATTTCGGAATATGTCACTACTTCCCATTCAGTTTAAAATTATTAATTCTGCATGCTTTTCAAGGTCTCTTGAAAATATTCTGGTAATCTCTGGATAATGCAAAAGGATGTTAACATAAGTGAGAATTGGATACAAAAACAGACATAAAACTAATTTCGTATAACATGTTTTAACATTCTCATATACCACAACATGTTTCTATGCTTTTTCATAAATAATCAGAAAACTGTGGCAGGTATATTTTTATTTCTTCATTTCTAAATCTAAAATTTGGCTCTACTGGAATTCATTTTGTATTAAGGATATTAAAAACAATCCCACTCAATAAATCCCATTACACTAAAGAAGGAAATGAAACACACTTTAAATGAAGTTGGTTGTCCTTTATTGGTAAGTGCAAAACTCATCCAAAGCATGTCATAAAAAAATATGATTTTATGACACAATTTTATAGGTTATTCTTTTAAAAAATATTTTGTTACGCATTGGTTAATATAGTTTTCTGGATCAACTTTTGTATGTATGTTTATCTTCATATCCAACAATTATTAGCACTTTTGCAGTGCCATCTTATGAATTTTAATAAGACAAAACTATTTAGAGATTAATATTAAAAAGCTGAACTCTGTGTTTCAAATTTCAGCTTCTGAGAGTCCAATCATACTTTCTTTTACTCACTGGAATCAATTAAGTTAAACCGAAGTTAATTTGGCAGACTGTCTTGAATGAACCTTTTAGATTATGAAATGAAGGAATAGTAGGAAAAAATGCAAAGAAATTTTTGTTGGGCTTTGAAGAATCTAAAACTCAAAGAAGCTAATAATAGTATTGGGAGAAATAATAAGGTTGAGTTTCATTGAAATAATACTGACTACTTGAATTTCATAGCAAAGTATATTGATCTGGCTTGTCTTTATTTTCTTTTAAGAATTCTTTTTAATTTTCAATGCAGGTCTTTCTTGTCAAAAAAATCTCAGGATCAGATGCTAGACAGCTTTATGCAATGAAGGTGTTGAAAAAGGCCACATTGAAAGGTAAGCATAGTTTAGAGAGGGGGCAAGGTGGGGGGAGGGGGGGGATAAATCAGGGACATCATACCAAGACTTGATATTTACACATGCTGTTCTACAGATTGTGTCTTAGAACTTTTTTCTGTGTAACAGCAGATAGCAGAATACACTGCCCTGTATTGTTAACCCAGGAGGATTACATAAACAATAGTACTATACTGAAAGTTATAGGGGAAAGTGGGTTCCTTTCCATGCGAAGTTTGTTAGGTGATGGTGGTTTAATAGACTAGTTGGGTTACATCTGCCACCTGACTTACTCCTGAGCTGCTGTTATTTGAAACTTAATATCCTTCCTTTTTTCATTTGCTGTGTATCACCAAGGTTACAGTTAATGCCTTTTGCTCAGTTTATATTTAGGTCATGATATTTAAAAGTGCATTATATCAGCTGTCTTATTCTAAAAGTTCGAAGCACAGGCATTTATGTCTTTCTTTAAAACAGAAGTATACTGTACATTTTCCCAAAACTCTTTCTGCTTGTTCTGGATGTAGAATATATTTGATAAAATCTTAAGTTAATCACCTAAGTTACTTGAGCAAAAATGAGTTGTAAATTGTTTGTTTCTTAGTTGGTTTTGGTCTTGAATGGTATCAGTAACAAAATAAGTTTAAATCTGAACAATCTCAGTTCTGTCCTGAAGAATTATATAAGAAAAAAGAATGTATTTTTTACTGTAGCTTAAAATGAAAGTGATCTTTCACACTAATCCCATAACCAGAATGTATTTGTTGCTTTATGCCATTGTTTAATACTTCTGTCTGTATGTAGTTCTTCTAACTCATGACTGCACTGAAATTGTAATGATAATATTGGAATAGTTCGAACAACTTGTAGTACTTCACCTATGTTATTGATTATTATACTGATCTACAATTTTAACATAATAGTTTAATCTGAAAATATTCATAGAATGATGGAGGGAACAAAAACTCACATTAAATTGTGAACTTCTGCTAAAATGTTGAACCTGAAATTTTTCTGCCTAAGATCTAGTCCTGAATACCTGTCTCGCAAATCTCATTATATATCACTTTCACATAAAACTGAAGGTGTGTTTTTGAACAGTTTCCTATATTTTGATTCCTCTGTGTTTTATGGCATGTGTTATTCTCATTATTTACTTCCTAATTTTGTGAAATTGATTTCCACTCATTTAAGTTACTTCAATATCCTCAGTAGCCTTTCATTCTCCAGCCTTTTAATAGCTCAGAACTGGAGTCAGAGGTCATTCAGCAGTTGCTTTTTTAAGATGTTTGAGGGCTTCTCTCCATCACCTTTTGATTGTGGTTTAACCTTACGTGTTAAAATTACAGTCCAAGCTGTGGATCTAGTTTTGCCTACAGATGGCCTAGACTGATAAATGCTGAAATTGGAAGCTTGACTTTTCATTGGAAAAGCAGACTCTTTGAGGCACTAAGAATTCAAGGATGCAAAAGTCTTGAGCAAAAGAAGTGACACTAGCAGGAGAATGCCACGCTTTTCAAAACTTTATCTGAATTTTCAGATGCTTTTGAGTGTCTTTTGGTTGCAATTTGTGTTTTAGGAAGAGCAGAGTTGCAAACAAATGAAGGTTACTGTTGAAATCTTAATATGATATTAACTGAAATTAATTATTTTTTCCATAACTGCAACATTTTTTGGAGATCTAATATTGTAATTTTAAATTACACTGTAATTAAACACTGTATTACTTGGATTTGTCTAAGGTTCTTTAGCTCTTTCAAATCTATTTCATAAAGTTATTTCTGTGTTCTAAAATTAAAGATAAAAATGCCCTTTAATACTGCTTCTTAATCGAAGGCAGTGTGCATGATTCACAAATCAAATTTAGAGAGAATATTCTCATAGGAATGCAACTATATTAGCCAGATCACGTTGATGTAACTGCACAGACCAACCTTTTAATGTTTAGAGCAAATCCAAGAATATACACATACAACTTTGTTTAGAGCAGAGACTAGTTTATTAATACACTCTGATAGAAGGTATCATCTTTCAGTGCCTCTTTATGATGGGGAGAGAGAGAAACAGGGCCAAATCATTGCTAGAGAGTCTAGCATCAAATGTGTTAAGAAAAATCAGTACTTCCAGCAGCACACATAGGGAAACTAGTCAACAAAAGTCAGATTTTACATCAAATAATGGCTAATACCAATGTCTGAAATTGGAAAGCTCAGTTCCTTATACTTTTTTTGGTTGATATTTTGTAAATCAGAACTTCTCTAGCTTTTCAGAAATAACTGTTTCATAGCTATAGGCACTTAGAAGTCTTTTGAAATTTTTTCTCAACTGAATCTGCCTTAAAGAATATTCTGAATTTCAATTTTCTGATTCAGATGAACCCTTAAAACAGTGAAATTGCACAACTATCTTGAGACATTTTCATGACATTAGATGTAAAGGTCAAAATTCAAATGTGATGTTTGCTCTGTGTCTGGTGAGCACTTATTACATGTGCTTCCATTTTTAGGAATCTGGTAGATGGAAACTTGATAGCTTTATTAATTCTTGAAAATATATCTATATAACTTTTTCACAAGTACCTGTATTGTAAGTGCCTGTTTGTAGGAAAAGATAGCTAAACCTCTAAAAGACCCTTTTGCTGCTTGACTTTTTTTTCCTGCCTTGTTATGTTTTAGTATCTGAGAACTCTGGCTTGTTAACTGTACAAAGGAATGCCAGCAACTTAAACTTTGGACTGGACTTCGTTGCTCTGGGGTGCTTCCGTCAAGAAGTTGTAACATTTGGGAAAGGGGCAGTAACAAAATGTAGAATGAAGAAAAGAAAGAGAAATGCAACATCTTAAACGACTGTAGCAAACTTTACTAGCTCTCATCTGTAAGAGTTCTGAATTTTGTCTGCATCCTGGCTGTTCTGGAGCTTCAGATGGGAACCAGGCACTGGCTGGAGTGGCAGGGGAGTTGTCTAAGACAGCTGGAGCAAGTGCCATGCTCAGCTAACCGTCCTGCCTGTATTCATGGATTGCCCACTCCGTATGCGGGATATCTGTGCGCTTAGTTTAATCTATAGTGGCATAGAAGCAGATACATGTCCCATTCTGAGCCACCATAGTGGGACAACACAGGCAGCTTGAGCAGTAACTGCTTCTGTTGTCTGATATACTTCTTCCTGCACACATTAAATAAACCATTAAAATCAAAAATATTGTCTGAAGTACACACTGCATCGATTGAATATTCTTTTTATTGTCAGTTCATAAAGAAACTATTGTCAGTCCATAAAGAAAGGAAATTTTTAAAATTTTCCCTTTCAAGTCGTGAATGTACTTAATAGTGCAAGTTATCTGAATGAGTTAAACCAATATAAGCATCTTTATGATAGTATAATTGTATTTATGTTTTTGCTCTAACTTTAATTCTCTCTACTTTTCAACAGTAAAGAAAATGGCTCTGTTGTCCATATGTAGCTGCAGCAGTTTTGCTCTACTGTTTAAAAGGTTAACTAAGTATAGAGCAGACTGAAGGGTGCTTATGTTTTCTCATGTGCTTTTAAGTTTATTTACCTAGTGTCAGATTTTGCCAGTAGCAGAAACTGAAGCAAATTAAAATGCATAAAGAGATTTATCAGAAAACTCTGCACTGTCTCAAATCAAATTCTGTCTCAAATCTCTTGTAAAGTATAGTGAGCTGCAGACAGTTGTTATACTATGGGATACAGTGTGAAGTACATCGGGAAACATAAGAGAAATACTGATTCATCATGTAAATTTTGTTTTGGTTTTTTTTATTTTTTTTTTGCTCATATTCTGTTGTAGTCCGAGATCGGGTTCGGACAAAAATGGAACGTGATATCCTAGTAGAAGTTAACCATCCTTTTATTGTCAAGTTACATTACGGTGAGTTGCAGAAAAATTCATTTTTTTTTATATTGTAAAAATGGGTGCTTGTCAAGATAGTACCTAATATTTGCTTTGTGGTTCAGAGAATCGTAGAAAATTAATGTGCTATCTGAATCCTGATTGTGCAAATACTTGCTGTGTAGTAATTTTCATGCAAAGTAAGCACATGGCTAACTTCATGCAGTGTTAAATCTTTATGACTCTGAGAGTCTGTAGCCCTTTGTGTTATTAAAAAGCAATTATCTGTTTATGTCTAGCCATTTTTTTCCAAAACCTCTTATCTCTTGTATGTCATTTGCTTTTTTCACTTATTTCTTATCCTTGCTTTATGTACTCTATAGAGAACATACACATTAGTGTTACTGCCAGTTGCATCAAAATTGGTGGGAAATGTCTTTTAATTTTAATAGTATGGGCAGCCATAAGGAAATATTCATGTGGAGGGGGGAGGAAATCAGTACTCTTAACATGTCATGCAGAAAGTAAACTGAAAAAAGATAACAGTTTCTGTTCTTTTTTTTTTTTTCATTTTATGGGGTTTTTTTCAGATCCAGTTTTTCCTATAGTTCAAAGCTGAGATCTGTATCACTCTCTGATGTGGCTTAAATAATGTGGCTTTCACTACTTGTCACTCTTTTGCAAACTAGACTAGATCTCCCTGTTAAGATGAGTTTCCAGAGGTTTTAGAATATGTGCATTAGTTGGTAATTTGCCCTTTTAAAGCTAGGCTTTTTACTTCCAAAATCTGGAATGAAATGCTAACTAACCTAAGTATAATTTATTTTTTTAGAAATTCCATTGATGACTTGCTTTGCTTTCACATGGCATGGGAGTTACTTGGTCCATGATAAAGGAATAGTTACTTAATTCATTTAAATAAATTTTTCCACAAAGGAGAAAGAAGAATAATTCATTTTGACAATGAAAGTAAGGGTGGATTATTGGGTATGTTATTCTTCTGATCATGGGTAAAATTAGATGATGTTTAATTTTTTTAATTGATCTTTTCAGCTTTTCAAACAGAAGGGAAGCTATATCTTATTTTGGATTTTCTCAGGGGAGGAGACTTGTTTACACGTTTATCCAAAGAGGTAAACTTTTTTAATTTGAAAATTGCCTGTTGATACAATTTTACTATAAATTTTCAATATTAGGAGAGTTTACTTTTTAAATTCAGTTGTCATTGAATAAAATTTTGACTATCTTTTTTATTAACCAGCTAGGTTTTTTATTTGGGGTTTTTTGCACAAAGTAGTCACTTCATGAAAATGCTGTTGGTAATATACATAGTTTCTGAAAAAAGGCTTAGACAAGCAGTCTTTCTGTGATGCTTTTTACACCTTGCAAAATTTTCTTCTATTGCTATCATGTTTAAAGATGAGTCTCAGAGCATGGATTTATATAAAGAAATTATAATCAAAGTAACTGTTTTATGTCTGGTTTTAATATCCTGAATTTAATGTCAGATTTATTTTTTAATGATCTATACATGAACACAAAATTACCTTATCTATAAATATCAAAAAAGCAAGAATTGTATTCCACTTATTTTAGTAATTTTCCAAATACGAACACTTTGCCTCTGTCAAGCTGGTGATTATCTCTGCGTAGATATGTGAAATAATGACTTTGGAAAGTTTGATTACCTCGAATTAATTTGATTATAACTCCTAAAATATTAACATTTCATATATCGGATTTTTTTTTTTTGCCATCACTCATGTGCAAAAACTTCCACATAGGATAAAGATATAAATACATCCAATGTATATCTGGTAACCAGAACTTGTAATTGTAGCTGTCTTCCATTTTCCCATGCTGCGGAGTATCTGGGACAGTTGGGTCAGCACTGCAAAGCTATATGGTTATTAAGGGGAGAGTAGACTGCAATGCATTTTGCGTATAGATATGTCATCATTTCTGTGCTGACCAGAAAAATTATTACATTTAATTCAGTGAAGCCATTCATTTCAAGTTGCTTCTTTTAGTTTTGCCACAGATAAGTAGAAAGTTATTAGTACTCTAAAACTGAGATACTTTTTTCTTAAAATCTGTAGTTCTTTCTTGATTCCCAAGAAAGACTGTATATCACTTTGCTGCTGCTGACTCTTTCATCTTGAGCCACTCAAATTTTGTAAGATTTAATATGATTAGATAAGAAATATTCATTATAGGTACCTGAATCTAAGTTAATTGTTTATAACTGATAGAGTGAAATGGGCATGCTGGATGCATTTAATGTCATCCTCATATCAATTAATGTGATTTTTAAAATAGATCAGATGAACTGCAGCCTAAAAGTTCCTGCTTTTTCCCCATAGACTACTGATTAATTCAGAGCTAGATGTCTACACTGCAGATGTTTAAGGTTAGGAGAGATGAATTCCATGCAATGTTTTTAAAGAACATAGTGTGGGTGTATTATCATCCTCAGGAGATCTTTCATTATTTGAGCTTTTACATGTTTTTTACAGAGATTTCCCTTCTTGAATGTGTCTGTACTAAATATTGGCTCTTTTGTAGAAGTAACATCAGCAACAACCTTTTGTAAAAGCTTTGATATCACTTTCTCTCTTTAAACTACTAAGGGGAAAATATATTATATTCTTTGTTCTTAACTCTTGCTTAAAATGATGTTCATATGTGCTCCCCATTGCCACTCTTTTTTCTAGGTCCATATGCTGTATCTAAAGACATTTGTCTGAAATTCTAAAAAAAAAAGCCAGAGTAGTAACTGAGGTAGAATCAAATGCAGGATTTTTATCATCTTCTAAATTCTCAGAAAGGTTTAACTAATGTTTTCTGTCAGTGGGTCACAACGGTTGTTGATATAATTGGGACAACATGTTCATTTCATTGAATGTAAACAGGGATTAGTTTATCTTCCTAACAGCAAATGTTGGTTTGCTACCTGAGATCTTACCCTTGCTCTTACATAGGCTATTTCCTTAGTTTACTCTTTGATCTACCTTTTCTGCAGTTGTATCTCAGGCTGCATCTTGGGGTTTTTACCATCACTGTAACTTCTCTTTCATAGATATTAGAGACAGTCTGTGCAAAACCAAGGTGCATATGCTTTTCTTGTTTCTCTTTGTAAACAAAATGCAGGCATTTGGACTTTAGTCCATTTGTTGTCTGGAAATGAAATGGTCATATCCAGTAAAAAGGCGTTCTTTAAATGCTTCCCAAAAATTTTCAGTTCCACTACAATGTGTCTGTCTGTTCTCTTGAACAATTAGAAGCAAGTAAGCTCAGTTTTGCAGAAAGAATAATATATTGGCTTCAGAAGTTCTTTTTCAAGTATGTACTGTGAAATAGTATAGATTATAAAATTCTAGTTTTTGTCTAACCAAGAAATTTGAATTTCTAGGATTTTGCATAGGAATTAAGTACTATGAAGAACCATTCTGCAAAACCACTGCTACCACTGTTTAGTTGGTGCTGGTGTAAGCTTTACAGATTTTACATATAAAATATGTTGTTTTGTTTTTTCAGGTGATGTTCACAGAAGATGATGTTAAATTTTACCTGGCAGAATTAGCACTTGCTTTAGACCATCTACATAGTCTTGGAATAATATACCGGGACCTAAAACCCGAAAAGTAAGACTCCTCTGCGGCAAATGCAGTGTATTAAATTAATTTCTGTAGCACTTCGACCTACGCACTTCTCTTTCCAGCTGTTAAACTTCAGTAATTTACTATGTAAACTGAACAGGGGAGGAGGTAGGGGAAGCTCGTGTGCTATTTTAATTAAAAAGGTTGGATTTCATTTCCACTAGAACATGATCATCTAGTTTCAGTGGTATGCCAAGTACTATAATCCATGTTACTTTAGAGAGTGTACAGAAATATTCCTAGCATTCATTTTCCAGGTGGTTTAGGGTGTACAATGGAGAAGAGGTGGTCTTGGCCTTTTGTTTTTGTCATTATTGTAGAATTTCTGGACTAGAGGTAAACTTGGAGTAAATGTGTGATACAAAGTTACAGTTGAATGTTCTATCTTTCCCTTTGAAAGCCTAATAGCAAACATTTTTTTCCCACACTGATTTTTAAAATGCACTGCCATAAGAGTAGAAAGGAGTTTAAATATTAAAGTAAAATACAAAAATAGTAAGTGACGGGCTTCATTTGGTGTATTGACAATGATGTAATTACACAGAAAACTTAAAATAAGCTCGAAGCTACAATTCCGGTATGGTGGTGTGTCTCAATATATTAGTCATCCATGCTTCATTCAAATGACTGAATTCTGTCTCCTGTTCATGTCTTTCCTCCCATAATTTTTTTTTAGTTTTAGAAGATGTGAAGAAGAAAATTTCAGTGCTATCATCTGGAACATTTGAGCCTTTCAGATATAAATGTATGCTGTAGTGTTACTCTACCTGGAGGGGAATCTAAGTGACAATGTAACACGTGCATTTCTGTTGTGCTTAATCAGATGGTTAACATACTCTGCCTCATTGCCTCATTGGCAGGAAATCTGTAATAACTCTGAAGTCCTGATGTCCTTGGTGATCCCACTTCTCTGTTATGGCTATGGAGAATCTGAAAAGTCTGTGTGAGATAACTGTCTCATATAAATACAAGTATCACAGAACCTGGCTGTTCCATGGAACTTCCATTAGGCTAGCTTGGCCTTTTGTGCATCTTCTGTGAAAAAGACACAAATTTGAAAATGTTTAGCCCTGACTGACAAGAAGGGAAATATTCATACTAAAATCAGAAATTTGGAGACTTTTGGCATGGGCTTGCACTTACAAATGAAAAGGGAATGAATTGCATTTAAAGTTAGGGAGTGTTCTGTTAAGTAATTCTGAAGTGGGGAAAAATAAGCTTACCAAGTGGAAAAAGATCTTTAAAAAGCAACGCGGGAGAACTTTTTGCTAACATTTACTTCCAAGAGGAAAAGGGTGAAATAGTAATTGTCAGAAAACTAAATAACTACTGCCTCAAACATAGTTTGTTCAGTGACATGCTGTATGTGTCGTGTCTCTACCTATTTAAAAGCCTTGGGTGTATCTGATTTTAAAACCTGTCAAAGGTTGAAATTACTTGCAAGTTATGGATGAGATAGATACAGCCAGTAAGAGTTAGTACTATACTGTAGAGCTGTTTCCCACCATGGAAACTGCAAGGAGGAAAAGGGAGGGGTAGGGGAAATGGACAAGTACTGTGTGCCTGGGTTGTGTCTCATCCTCAGGATGAAACACAGCTACACACAGGAGAAGCTGGAGGAACTAAGTCTGCTATGTAGGTGGTGTTAGAGAGTCCAGTTCTTGAATACTTTGCATGCTTTGAATTGCAGTTAGTGACAGTTAAGGGTAGTTGGCATCTCAGAGAAGTGTGGGCTTTTTTGTGATTAAAATAAACAGGCGGAAGCACAAGGCCTGCTCTAAGTATAGCGCCTGTGGGTCCTGTCCTTTGGTACAACATAAGAATATTTATTACTTGATGTTATTTGAAGAGGTCAACACCCTTTGAAACAGTAATTGCAAATGAATACTCATTCTGTATACATATGCAAACATACATTGTATTAACATGTCATGCTCAGTTTAAGAGAAATGGAACTGTGTCTCTAGTTTTAACAGTTGTGATGACACATGCTGCAGATGTCCAAAACTGGAAGTTCAAGATAAATGTTTCTACATACTGTGCTGAATTTAACCAGATAGTCAAATAAAGTTCTGATATGCTGATGTTTCATAATCCTTAAAAGAAATAATTGAAGGAAAAGAAAATGTGTAGTTTCAAAGTATTTCCTCCTAATGATTAGTTTTCATGCATGTTCAAATCAGCTTGTCTTCATGTATGCTGTTCTGTTTATTCCTAAATGTTGTCAGTACATACTTTGTCTGAAACAACAGTTAAAAGATATTTTAATTAGTTTGGTTTATTCTTTTTATTGTTTTTTAGCATCCTGCTTGATGAGGAAGGACATATCAAATTGACAGGTGAATAACGGAAAATTGTAATACCTGGGTTTTTTTCTGTTTGTAATATAATCTTTTCATTTTCCTTTTTTTTGGTAAAGCAATATGGTAAAATGAGTAATTTTAATTGGTAGGTAATTTTTCGGTGGAGCAAATACTGTAATTAGTTCGAAATAAATGAAATACATAAATATTTAAATATCTGCTTTATAAGTATAGCTGATGTTATGGACCTGTGATAATGTGGGGAGGGGAGGGAAATTTTGTAATTACCATATGTGTGCAATATGGGTATATATATAAACGATACAAGCATTCCATTTCACATTATGGTGAAAGTATTAACCGTGAGTGATTTTAACAAAAAAAAAAAAATTACATTTAGAACTATTTTTTTTTTTTTTTCCTTCCAGATTTTGGCTTAAGTAAGGAATCAATTGATCACGAAAAAAAAGCCTACTCTTTCTGTGGAACAGTGGAATATATGGCACCAGAAGTCGTTAATAGACGAGGCCATACACAGAGTGCAGACTGGTGGTCTTTTGGTGTTTTAATGGTAGGTTTCTGGTAAATTTAAAAAATAGCAAAACTGTGGTTTGCGAGGTTTGGTGTAACAAATCAAACATTAAACTTTAAGGTGAGCTTTAAATGAATTGTAATTACCAAAAAAACTCCAGATTATATGAAATTAATAACACCACAACAGAGTTTGGATCAAGAATATGGACTAGGTCTTATATCAACACCAACAATATGCCATATTTTTGTTATTGTTAAATTGAAATATTATGCCTCTGTTGTAGTTTGAATGTTACAGAGACTAAGAGGAATACTAAAGTATACAGGAAAAGCACTGTCTCTTCCAAGGTGGGGAAGAAATTTAGATCCAATTTTTAAATTTTAATTTACTCTCAAGTGGAAAAAAATGACTGATAACTTTCTAATTAGTCTCCAGTGTAATTACAACGTAGTGCAATAATGGCAGCTGTTGCTCTCACATATCAAAATAATCTAAATGACACTGAGCTGATATGGAATATAGTTGCTCAGTTGCTTATGGTGTTTCTGCAAGGAATTCTGTGAAGTTACAGGGTCGGGGGAAATAATGTGTGTATCAAATATGCTTTTGGAAAAGAAAAATCATGTTTGGTATTTTAGGAATGCTGAATGGCTTTTAATATTTATAATCTCTGTGTGCATTTTTGGCATAAAGATTAAATAATTGTCTTTTTAAAGGAAATGTTTTTGTTTCTTACTGCTGCTGCTACATATGACTGTAACAGTACAACTAACGTGTGCTCTTTGTAGTACAAGGACTCTTGTGTCTGAAAATAAGTCATCCTGTCACCTTTTAATCATCTAGAATGCTGTTGTGATCTGAAAACTGACTATGTAAAAGTAGCACCTGATAACCAGACTCTGCAGACACACACCCTCACAACTGCACATCTTATCAATAAGAACACAGTCAATTAAAAGATAATTACAGTGTAGTTGCAGAATATTTGTTGTTGATAACTCAGTTAAACTTCAGCTTTACTTTATAAAGCTGGAAAACATAATTTTGTGCTTATAAAATGCATATGTTAAAATTGAAAATTGCTGAAAGATGTTAGACGTGACTGATGTAGTTTTCACAATCTTAAGTGCACTGCATTTTAAACACTTTGGCTTCTACTTTGAATACATAAATATGACCTTAAAAAGCAAATTCTGTAAATTAGTATATGGAATACAGTGCAGTTTTCTCTAAGACATATTTTTGTTGCTTGCATTTCTAGTTTGCATGGCAATTTTCATAGACAATCTGTATGTATCCACTCCTAAATCACTCTTAATTAGAATCTGTGTTGATTGAGAATTCAAGTTGTCGTTAGTGTGGTATGAGAAGTTATAGCATAGAAATGGAGACTGGAAAGATATCTCAACAAATCATTTGGCCTGTTTTCTCCTGCTGCTAGACACTAAGTATGTTTAAACCATCCTTGAGAAGTATATTCCAATTTTTCCTTTAAAACAGTGACTATTTTAAGGGATGCCAGACATCTAAATTCATTTAAAGTTTTCAGAAGCATTATGTATTTGCTGAGGTACTCTGCTGCTGAAATAAAAGATGATAACTAGGGAAGGCCAGTATTGGCTTATTCTTAAAGTACTATTAGCCTATTGATGTTGGAGTATAGTCTGGGGGGCTGGGGGCCGGGGACAAAGAACAAGCGTGCTGAGTTGTTAATACAAGTGTGTATGCTTGTGACAAATAGGAGCTCGCTAAAGAAACTTATTTGAAGTAAGTGTAAACGAAACATGCAGCACTACAAATTTACCTTTATAAAAGTTTTTTTGCAAGTGCAATTTGTGAAGATAATTCTAAACTATAAACAAGTGAAAGGTGAATTTTTTTTATAGTTTTGACTTATGCCTCTCACCTTCCTGACAATTGTCTTAAGAAGTGTTAAAAGTAGGGTTTTTTCATGTTGGCATTATGTTAAATTTAAAATTTTAAATTTGAATATATATATATGTAAAAAAAAATATTTAGAGTAAAAAGTATCTAGCAGTAGTGAAGAGTTGGCAGCTTTTACTGTCTGAATGCTTTATAGGGTAGTAAGAAATTTAAAATTTTAATAAAAAGGGGTTTTAAAGAATGCTGTTAGTGCAACTTCATGCTCTTATTGTAGATCTAATAATACTAGTCCCACATTATTCACTCAAGTTATTAATGTACATTTTTAATGCTTAGAAGGCTGAATGTTTGGGTCGTACCAGAACAGGGAAATAGAGGATACCTTGTGTTCAGGATCACTTAAGTTTGCATATGCTGTTCAGAGGGTTCCTTTATGATTATTTTAATTTTGATGGCTTTAAGTGTATGCTGTGAAATTTCATTAAACTAAATTGTTTTGCAATTCTTAAACCAAAAATCAGGATTTCTGCCTCAGAGTGGCTGCTGTGACTGCTGCTGGGCTGCTTTCACTACCTCACTTAGATCTGATATCCCTGCAGTATGCTGCAGCCCAACAGAAGTGGCTTCATATTTATCTATTTTTACTCAGTCACTTTCAGAACAAATCAGTATTTTAACAGTGTCTGTTGCCTACTACCAGGCACTGTAGAATGTGCATGCACGTACTGTGTAGCTCTTACGTGTTCCTTCAGGCTTTATTTCCGCTGTATGCATACAGTAACCACTTTTCATCATGCATGTCTCTGTCAATCAACTAACCTTTTTTCCCTTTCCAATGAAGGCTATGTACATGCCAATTTTTAAATTTTTGACATTTTTAGATATCTCTGCATGAGGAGAAATCGTCACTAACTTTTGAAAGGGGAATTTTTCCCTACCCCCCACTCTCTTGAAAACTAAAATACAGTTGTATAGATTGAGACTTCCAAGAATAAACTCTTTAGGCAGAAATTAATCATACAACATTATAGTCTAAATCGTTCCGATAAAAGCATGTAAAGCAAGGTATCAATATAGGAAAATATTTTGCAGCTTTAAAAATGGCAAAGGCTGCTCAATGTTCATAGTAATTTAAATTGTACAATGAGAAGTTGTTTTGCACAGACTTGATTGTTAACATGCATGAATTTTGGAAGGTTAAGATGCTAAGTGGTTTTGTCAAAAAATAGATTTTGTCCAGGTAATGTAATTGATGAAAGTTTTACTCTATACAGTTTGAAATGCTCACTGGTACTCTACCTTTCCAAGGGAAAGACAGAAAAGAAACCATGACTATGATTCTCAAGTGAGTACACTCTTATTTATATATCTCATCAGGTATTCTACAGGGATGCCCTCCGGGCTGCAATATCTAATTTCTACTCTTCCCTCATTTCCAAAGGTACTGGTAAATCCTCACTCCCTATTCCATACTATTAATTCTCTTTGCCACCTATCTAATTTGCCTTTCTATTCCTCCCCCATACCAGGTACAAAGAATTTCATAGCAGCTCTTTAATCTGTAATAATAACTTCTCCAACCACATGATCTTTCCCATCTTATTTCCATAGTATTTTTTAACTTTCTTATCCTTTTTGATAACCTGTGCATTTTTTCCTTGGTTTTTTTTTTGTTTTAGGTTTTTCTTTTTTTTTTTTTAAGAAAGCATTTACTCTCCTTATCCTTCTCTATCTTACTAGCTCCTCTCCCTACTTCTTTATATTATTGGTGCTGCCAACAACTTGCTTCCCTGATAATTCCCCTGTTTGCTAAAGTGCATCCTCCCTTATGTACTCTCCTATGACTTGCCCAAGCTCCAATTTTCCCCTTTGCTATTTCAAGTATAGATTTTGCATTAGCTATATTGTGGAAATTGCTTTCCTTCATGCAGTTAACATTCTCGTTTTTGCTAATGAAGGCCTGCTTTTTTTTTCCTTGCTGGTCCCCTACATATTCTCTGAACTAATACAACCTATGACATAATTGTCCCATTTTTGGGACTGTAGCCTAACGCTGTGCAAACAACTCTGTTTCCTCATATCATAGTGTCACTTCTCTGTTTCCATCCATTTTTTACTAATACTTTTTTTTCCCCCCATGAAAGCTCCTAAGACTATTTTAGTTTTCTCATTTGTTTTCTGCTTCACTGTTTATCATCGTTCTTAGTCCCGTCACTACTTGTCTACCCATATATCAAAGCCAGCATTTCTTTTGCATCAACAGCCTGTTTTCAAAAGTAAATATATGAAACTCTTTTCATATTTTTTCTAAGAATTAGAATGTGAAAACTGCTAGAAAAACTCATTCTTTTCCTTGCTTTTGCTTTCATAATGCATACATGTTATTTTATTCTTTGCCCTTGGTTTTTCTTCCTCATCTTACATTTGCAAATGTATTTAGTGATGCTAGTTTCTGCTGCCTCAATACCATGCCAGTTCAAATCTTCATGTTGTGGTTATTGAATGTCTTTAACTAAAAGGTTCTATCTATTCACAGCAAGCATAAACTCCTTCTGACCACCTCCTATTTACAAGAAGCTAGTCTGAAATAGTTCTACTGCACTCTCACTTGTTTCAGGAGCCATGCATTTTTTTTTCTATCCATGTCTCACAAGTCACCTTTCTTTTCTTTCCTCTGCCTGCATGTGAATCCACTCTGTTCCTCAACAGTCTTTCCACTGTTTCTACAAAAATCTTCTGTATTCAGCTGCCATGTAGAATATCCTTGCATCTCCCCAGTTAATTGACATTCATAATTACTTTCAGATTTCATCTGAGCATGTATCTCTCATTCCCTTTCCAACTTCTTTCTTATCTTCTAGTCTTTGTAATTATTACTAGTTTCAGAGCTGCACAAAAAATGTGGTATGAAGTAAAGAAATTTTACCTCTGTTGTAATGTTCTGTACACTTAGGATTATTACATAGAGATCTGTTTTGCTGTTGGTAATATGAACAGCTGAAAACCAGAAGATATTCTAAAGTATTTTCTGATAAATTCACATTTTTTGTCTGGCCCCATAGGAATGGCAATAGGAATTTTATTTTCTGTATACTAGTAAATGTTTACAATGGACAGATGTGCATACAAATTCATATGTTCATAGTGTATCATTTAAGATATATTGCTTTTCTTACCTTCTGTTCATGAAAATCCACAGAAAATGTATTCTTCTTACAACACATGTGTTTCTGGGCTCTTTATTTCTCACAACATTACCAAGACAAGTTTTTGTTTATTCTTGTGTGTTTTACCTACTGAGAAACTCTGCAATTTGAAGAAATCATAGTTTGCAGCAATAAAGTTAACTTACTAAAGCATCCTTTCTCCTTTACTAAAGAGGTATGCCTTCGTATAAAGTTTTGTCTTTGACCATCAGAAATGTCAGAAAAAAACTGCTGTCACTCATGTAAGGTAAGAACTCAGAGGACCTGGTGATCACCTTTTCCTTCTGCTGTGTCACGTGGCCAGTAAAGGATTTTCTGAAAGGAGCACCTTCGTGATGGAAAGGGAGCAATGACAATCTTAATCTCTGCGGTTTGCCCAAGGGCCTCCAATTCACTCCACTGTGGACTGTAGTACATACCAGTCCTATGGAATTTCTTCTACATATTCAGTTTCTACATATTCAGTGAATTAATATGTTTTCATATTCAGTGAATTTTACATATTCATTTTCTTCTACATATTCAGTGATTCATTGAGTCACTTCTCAGTAAGATTAATTGCAGTTATGTTTTTGGCCTAGTTCTAGATTTTTCTAAGCAGTTGGCTTCTCATGCTGAACCTCCAGGGCTGCATCCTATTGTTGGAGCTGTTTTGGATTATAATAGGACAAAGATTTTCACCCACTCCAGCACAGTCCTATCATATTTAGTTGTCTGTTCTCTGTCCTTCAGTAACATCATAAATGATACCATTGTGCTTCTGCAGACAATGTGTTCCTTGCTTCCTTCTTACAGTGTAGCTCTGTGATACTTTGCTGTGAGCAGAAATGACATCAAGTGAACGTGAAATGAAATCACTGCATGTAAAGTGCATGAGTAAGAATTCAGCTGCTAGTGATGCACAGCAAGCAGGGAAGCATTGGATGGCCCACTGCCCTTTCCTCCACTCCATTGGTGGTCTTCATCTGTCTGTAGTATGTTACTGAAGAGCCCAAAGAAGGCAAAGTTTTTCAGACTCTCCACCCCCCAGCTTCTTTAATGCTGAAAGGAATGGAAGATATAGTAAATTCTGGTTTTAAAGTAATAAATAGTGAATCAATGACAACGTATATGCACTCGCTGAAGTCAGATGGAGGTGGACATTACAAATAGCTGGAACACAAGGTAAAACATGTTTTCTGGTTGAAATACCAGAAAGCACAAGAAAGCTTATGCCATGTATTGTTATGAAAATATTCAAGCTACAGGTTGAATAGGAGATGGAAAGCAGGGAATTATATCCATCCTTACCATGAGCATGCTTGTAAGAAAAAATGAGACCTAGTAATGGTGAGGGTATGGAGGCTCAACATTAAACGGAGAGAAGGAAAATTGGCGAGGATTACAAAACAAAATTAAATGACAGAACTACAAAAACTTAAATTTAAAAATTCAGGACTGGCAAGTTGGAAAGTAATATTTGAAATGGATTGAGGGGAGCAAAAAGAAAGGAGGGAGTGGTCTTTTTCTCTTTTTTTTTTTGCCTGCTAATCTTGTAAGATCTGTCCTATCTTAATTCAATTTCTATCTTCTAGCTTAGCTTTCCTGTTTTGCTTGGATGTTCTTGGTGTATGTCATACTGTGATAATTTTCTCACCCGTTCTAAAATGTCTTTTATTGTGCTATCAGAATGGATTTGCTTGTTTGGTGTCATTTGGTAATAAATGGACTTAAAAGTAGATCAAAGCATATTACAGAAACTTACAAGTTTGTAAACTGTTATCCTGTAACTATTCTTTTCTACATTTTTACCACCTCTTCCTCTACTTTAGTTCTTGAGTCACTACTGAAAATATTATACTACTCAAAACAGGGAAAAAAAAAAAAAAGAAATTACATGTTTACATGACTGACAGCACTTTTGCTCTGTTTCTGATGTCTGAAGGCAATTTCTCAGTGATGCTATTTTGTTTGATATGGATTTGTTGAATGACAAAGGACAGGGGGGATGCAAAGTTAATTCTTACCTAAATATGTTTGTATGCTATTAACTATCTTTGTTCTATAGGGCCAAACTTGGAATGCCCCAGTTCTTGAGTCCTGAAGCACAGAGTCTTCTGCGAATGCTCTTCAAAAGAAACCCGGCAAACAGATTAGGTAAAGTGTTTAGCAGACTATTTTAAATATAATCATAATATTGATAACATAAATGATCATTAAACTGACTAAATAAATTTACAGTTGCTTGTGTAAAACAGGCTTTGAAGTAAGAACATAGTTTGCCTGTTTACTCGTATAATGAACAAAATATAGTTTCTGCTATTTATACGTGTAAAAAGAAAAAGATAAGAAATATAATTTTGCTAGTCATTCTTTTGACCAAGAAGAAAATAATTCACAGACATTTTCCTTCCTTATAAAAGGAGCAGGTCCAGATGGAGTTGAAGAAATTAAGAGGCATGCATTCTTTTCCAAAATAGATTGGAATGTGAGTTTCTAATTCAAAATTTAATTCAGTACATTTCTTAGTTAAGTGTTTGGTGGTGTCATATAACTTTTTAATTCACTCTGGCCTGTGCCTTCTCTTCAGAAATTGTACAGGAGAGAAATTCATCCCCCTTTTAAACCTGCAACTGGCAGACCTGAAGATACGTTTTATTTTGACCCTGAGTTTACAGCAAAAACTCCAAAAGGTAAAAAGAGAAGAATTAAACAATTTACATATTAAAAAACTAGAAACACTGTTCCTGTTCAGCTTATGTAAAGTGTCTTGTTCTTGCAGATGTTGCTGGGCTAAGTAAATGCTCACAGACAAGTATTCCATTGTTCGTAAAAGTTTTTGTGGTCTTTGATATAAATATATCATGAGGGACAACTCAGTTGTCCTATGTTAGAAATAAAGTAATCCTCAGCAACAGAACATACACATAAATTCAATTTTACTTACCAAGGTAATCTCGTTTTTTTTAAATTCAAAAATATTATCCGTGTCTTTAAAGGCTATGTTCTGTGGCTTCATTTAATTCATGATGGTGACTCTACATACTATTTATATGTAGAAGCTTAGTCATTTCAGGCTTTGGGTGGCAAAGCTGCTGTTTCAAGGCAATGTATCTCTGCATAGTTTTACACTGATCCATTCAAAATATGATAGAAATTTTTGTCTTTACAGATTTTCGGTGTTTGAGACTTCTCATCCATAAGTGTAACATGGATATGCTGCTATATGTAAATAGTATTGTCTGACAGTACTATGATCTGTGTAGTCATTGATTATCAGTTGTGTGATCATCTAGATGGTATATGCAAAACAATTCAGTAACTATTTCTATTCTGATCCTCAGAAACACTTTCTGCAAATTCCAGCTCCTCTGTACTTTATACAATAAAGCTGTAGTTTGCTCTTCGGAGTAGACATAATCTCATCTATACATTTTAAAAACTGCTTGTAAGTAGATGATGTGTTTTTCAGATTCGCCTGGTATCCCACCTAGTGCTAATGCACATCAACTTTTTCGGGGATTTAGTTTTGTAGCTATTGCATCAGATGATGAAAGCCAAGCAATGCAGACAGTTGGAGTGCATTCAATTGTCCAGGTGAGTACCTCTGCTTTAAAAAAAAAGTCAATAAAGCAGTATTGCTGTCTCTTGGTGGAGGGATGTTTCCTTCATCACAGAAGGAAGTACCATGACAAAGTCATTATCAGCTTTATACAAGAAAAGTAAAAATTAGATTATTTTATCCATAGAAAACCTCTGAAGGTGCAGGACCTGTGTAATTACTGAGCAGCCATGGGTGTGAATACGCTTCAACCCTTAAATGAAAACATTCTACCATCTGTACTGTATTAACTCTTTAATATCAAGCCATAATTACAAGGTGGAGGGGAGTAACAGACATCTCGATCTTTTTCTCCTATGCATGAAAATATCAGTTGATTCCTGCAGTGCAGTAGGAGGCACTGAGTACAATTGTGAATTGTATTTGGATATTTGGGGCTGCCATATGTTTTGGAACCCATGACCCAAGGACATAGTCTGTCCCTCCCAAGCCACTTTAAGTTAATGTGCTAATCTGTGATATTTTGTAATTAACTTCAGTGTATCATACAAGTCAATGTTACAGTACACAGACAAGCTTTGGCTTCCTAGCAGTATTAGAATGACTCCAATACAGTCTCCCATATTAATAATTGTGAGGTTGTCACATTCAATAGCCTAATACAGTTGCTATTCTTATATATTCTATTACTGCCATAACTGCTTATTTTTGGACAACAGACCTTTGGTTAGGTGCAGTTTTGTATGAGGCAAGAAGGGTGGACCTCATGCTAGAATGGGGAGAGGCATGCCTTGCCTCCTTACGAGGCTGAGGTTATCCTAAAAGTATGCTTCAACACTGGAGAGTTTACGACCAGTGGGAAAGGAGCAGATGCATGTCCAGGAAAGAAAACTGGAAGACCTCTGCAAAAATTGTATTTCTACCTCCTCTTTCTGCTTTTAATAATTCTAATTAGCAAGGAAGACTGAGTCATGAAAACCAACTGGTGATCTAAATTGTGTTGAAAACTTACTGGTGTATAGGTAGGAATAAAAATGTATGCTGTATGATTGGGTTTGTTTATATTTTTCACTGCAAGGATATTTTGCAAATGTCTGAGAGAATTTTTCAGAAACAGTTTATTCAGAACATGAATAGTTCTTTTATTTCTTTAATCCTCTCATGTCTAGAATAGTCATGACGTGCTTCTTTGTACACATTACCTGTTTCATGTGTAATAAGCCATTACATTTCAAGGGGTTTTGGATCTTTTTTTATTCTGAAGGAGGTGTCTGATTAGATATACGCATCAGAATGATTTCTGGCCCTGAAGCCTTGCTAAAATTTTCTGCAAGCTTTTCCATGCTCCTTTCCCACATAGTTTTGTAGATGAAATTCTTTCTCTTTGTATATGGCTTCCTTCTCTTGTAAAGGTCTTTTTCTCTGCTGCCTTTCCTCTGTGCCCCTCAACCGCTTCCTCACTCCTATTTCCTCTTTTCAGTGCTGCAGGATACCCAGATGGTTTCCTGCAAATGCTTTGCATCCTTTGCACAAACTCTTTACACTAGAACACCATTTCCTTCCCTTGCAAGAGTGAACACTTGTCCTTCTTTCAACTTTTTATTTCTGTGAAAGGATTTTTGACTGCCATTTCATGCAATTTCTGGTTAATCTGATTCTATTCAGTATGTCTGAATTTTCCAGCTGGCATTCATCTGTTCAGATAATAGAAACAGTGAAGATTTTTTATCATTATTTTATCATTATTTTACCATGTAGTCTTCTGATCTTACTTGTTTTGGAGATTCTATCTTTAAATTAATAAATCAGTAACCAGAAGAGTCACGTTGTCAGTTTCTAAAATAGTGTGCATTATTTACAGTGTCTAGTGTATAATTTATCTCATACTAATATCAAACAGAAGGTAGTGGCTATTTAGACCACTTTGAGCTAGTACAGCCCTCAGTTTAAAACCTGAAGCAAATCCGTAGGAATTCAAAAACTTATTTTTAATATAAAGGTCAGTTATATATTTAGAATATTCATCAATTGATAATATTATTTTGGTAGCAGTTGCACAGGAACAGCATTCAGTTTACTGATGGATATGAAGTAAAGGAGGATATCGGAGTTGGGTCTTACTCTATCTGCAAGAGATGTATTCATAAAGCCTCAAACATGGAATATGCTGTAAAGGTAATTACTTTGTTATAAAACACACTGTTTTCAGGTTTTAGCATCATAGACATTGGACATCATTAATTTATTTGCCATAAATAACATAGCAAATTAGAACAATTTTTTAATATAAAAAGATTTTAGATGAAAATGTGAATTGTACTAATCAATCAAATAGAATATTTACTGGCAGATATTTATACGGAGTTGCTATGGGGTTTGTTATCCATATGCTGGTTTGGGTCATGAAAAGCAATCTGCAGTCTCTGAAACACCTGTGTAATTACGGTAGGACTGATGGGAGTTACATGACTGCTTCTAGAAGGAAACGTGCTATGAAAAACTTGCACAACTTTTCATCATTTTTTAAAAATGTGATTGATTACTTTTATTTAAACATAGTTATAGATGCTTCCAAAGTAGATTTATAAATTGTCAGAAAGCTAGGAGTTCATAACAGTGCTTAAGTCTGGTATACCTTCCAGAATAAACTTAAAGTCTTTGTCAGTTTTTAACAAGGTTTCTAAAGTTTTTATGTTATTCTATTGGGTTTTCTGGGGCTTCTTTGAAGGCATTAAATTCTTAGTTGAAATCAGAGAGTTCCCAGAAGTGGAATGATAGGTTAACTTTTTGTCTTTCCATATAAAACTTTGGGGCTGAATTGTTACTATGAAAGCAGGAGTATGGATTAGCAGACTGTAAAGGGGCGGTGGGGGGAGAGAGAAATTTAAATCCTGTACTATGAAGTGGTTCTTTTTTTGAATTGTTGAACAGTTTACTACTGAATTTATCTTTGCATTTTACATATTTTAGTATGTTTTGCTGTATCCTTGTACGTAGATTGTTCACTGAAAGCCCTCCAAGTTCAGTTTGGTAGTTACATACTTGTCTTTTATTCTCATTCTGGCCAGGAACGGATTTGACTTCTGTGCTTGCAATTTGAAGTAATTTCTTGAAACTGGCAGAAAGTACTGGCATTGCTGTTAATTCTCTAAGCCGTAGCATTTATTGTGAAGATTGTCTTACTTTTCTGTTGCCTCTGTTGTGGCTTTTTTTCCTGCAAGGAATCATGAAAAAAGAATAAGGTGATCAGTGTCCAATGTGTTAGGATGGTGCTGGTAGCAGTTAAGGCTTAAGGATGTCAAGACGAAGAAGGGGTAAGACAAAGATAGAGAAGACATTAGAGGAAATCCTATAGTTCAGAGGGAGAGGAAAAAAGGAGAAGAAGAAGAAGAATACTTTTTAAGTAGGGCAAACTAATATTTTTCTTGTTTGCACAGGAAGAACTTCAGAGCCTGATAGCAAGTCTCCAGAGATTCAGATGAACTTCCATAACAGAATGGTTGCCTGAATTAACTCTGAGAAATTTTTTCAATGTCTTATTTTTGATTCCCTTACTCTCCTGCTTTTTCTTTTGCTACACTAAACATTTGTTTGAGATTAGCTTTGTGAAAATCCATTCATTACCATCGTCAAAACAGTATCTCATGTCAAATTAGAAACTTCCTATTTTATTAAATGATGGGTGACTGAAGTCTTATCTACTGAACAGCCTTGCATTATTTATTACAGCCTGAGGGATCAGATCATTTATCCTCCAAAATTGTTTTCAACTGAAAGATTTTTCCATGTTTTTCCAATGTTTTTTGCTTTGCCTTGCTGTTCCAGTTTAACAAACTTTTAGTTATAATCCATGCCCTTTACCAACAACAATAAGTGTTGCTTATCTGCTTATGCTAGTAAGCACACCAAAGTATTAGACTATATAATATTCACAAAAAGAATTATGCCCATGTATCTATTTGCTCTTACAGATTATTGACAAGAGTAAAAGAGATCCAACAGAGGAGATTGAAATCCTGCTGCGCTATGGACAGCATCCAAATATAATTACCCTAAAAGATGTAAGTAGTGTGTTTAAAGACATCCTTTAGTGTATTGTAATTGCATATCACTTTCTAATTTAAGAGATGACAAACTACATCTTTTAGATGTATGTTCATGTTTTTCAGTATTTAAAAATAAAGCAACATTCTAATGCAATTCAACAATATCCAATTTTTTACTGAGATGTCTCATTGTTCTCTTTTAAAGATGCTCATGTTTTGGTACAGTGTAATCCTAAACAGTCAAGTAATTCATCCTTCATAAATCCTAGCACAGGAATAATTCATTCACCATTGGCTCTGTTTTTAAAGGAATAAAGTTTTTTGATTGCCTTGTTAACTTAGAACCTACTTTTGTTTACATTAGTCAAAAGCAATTTTAAAGTACATTATATAACTGAGGACTCACTGTTAACACAATACCCACGGTAATTTTCATGGACAGTAACGAGTATTACTCAGTGGTGCACAAAATCTTTTCATGTCCATGGTCATCACTTCTACGTAGTATCTTTATCTGATCTTTGTATGGAAGATTATCTAGCTATTTTTCTCTTGTGATTTGCTCTGAGCATGGAAACACTTTGACCATAAAAAGCAAAGAATAACATAAGTTGGGAGGTAGAGGTTTTTCATAGTGAACAGTAGATTCTGATGATCTAACAGAAACAGAAAATTGTCTTTCTCTCCTTAATTATGCATTAAAGAGGATTAAAAATCAAAAAGGCACATGCTTAATTACTTTCTTAGTCTGCATGAAAGTATTCTGGTCGCCAAAACCAAACCTCAAGCAAAACAGCTAACCATTTCCAGGAAGCTGAGCTCAGCTGAAGGGAGGTTCTCAAACATTCTGAAGTTATTAAAACAATAGCTTGTAAATAATGTGGAGATGAATACTAGAGAACTCTGCCTAAAGTTCTCCTGTAATGTGTCTTCACTTTATCAATATCATGTAGTCTGGCCCTTTCTTGGGAGAACAAAGTCAATCAGATATACAAGGGGGCAAACCATGGAGCTTACCTTATTGCAAGCTAGATATCATTTGTTCTGCTTCACATGGTTGGACGGTAAAGCTGCCTGAAAGCAGCTGTGCTAACATGGAACCTGCATCAACATTCATGTTGCTTTTAGTGCCGTATGCTAGGTTTATGTGTCACTTGAATTCATAATAGAGGTTATGTTATTCAAGCAGGAAGACAAACATAAGGAATAGGAGTACTTACCTGAACTTCAGCATTGTGAATATTTTACACTGAGAGCAGAGAAGCCCAGGCAGCCTTGAAAAGTTGCCACATATACTGAATTATTTTACTTTGTAATTAATTTTTCATCATCATTGGTCATCTTCTAGCAGGAGCCATCTTTCATTCACACCAACAGTAATACACAAATAGCAAAAGGAGACTACAAAAAAACCCCTTAAGTCCCCAGAGGAAGAAAGGTTGTAATTCTCACTTATTTCTACTCCAGATCAATTCCCCAAGCAGAGTTTAGGGAAGTATGTCCAGTGTAAGGAAAGAAGTATTCATATGTAATAGATGTAATATGTAAAAGGATTCATATGTAATAGAAATTTGTATAAGATCCACTATTGTAAGAATTTAACATTGGTTTAAGTTTTCATTGTTCTAATATAGATGCATGGGGTAGATTGCTTGCATATCCCACAATATAGTGGTGTGTTATTACAGCTTTCAGAGGAAAGAATAAAGAGTACTTGGCCTTCAGGTCTCAACCTCATCAATAGCTCTATGTATTATTGTACAGGTAAAACTCAATGTTGATTTGGCTCAATTTTTTATTCAGTTCCACACCAAAATTCAAATGTTTTTATTTTGAAGCGCCAACATAAAATGTTTCAGCATTTAAGTACATGCCTTTAGAAATCACTGTTCTGTGAGAAATTATTTATTTCTTTTCTTGTATTTCAAGAATGAATGCAGTAATATTTGAATTTAGCTTAGGATGGAAATTTTCATTCTTGCTCAGCCTTTTTGTGTAATTTAATTCTGAAGGTGTTTGGATTGAAACAATGGATATTCAAAAGACCAAATTCTTTCTGCAATGCACAGTCCTCTGGGGTTTTTCCTTCTGATTGTTATCAGTGGTCTTTTTCAGTTACACAGTATATAAACAAAAGAAGGAGCTATATTGTGCTAAATCAGATGTCCTTCTTATCCAATATCCTGCCTCTGACAGTGGCCATTAGTGGATGCCTAGGAAACAGTGTAAGAATGGAGGAAGCACACGGCTTCCAACAAACCATTACCTAGAAGCTTCCTGTGCCGGACCATTATATGTATTTTACCCTTTTTATCTATTAGTTACTGTTCTATAACAGAACTTTTGCCCTGTTTTGAGTTATTTAAAGCATTGGCTGAAGAATCTTTTCCAGAAGCATTTTAGAAACCTGAATACAGTATATCCAGTCTCCCTGTCCAAGTGCTTATTATGAGTTCAAAAAACCACCTAATATGTATGTGAAATCTTATTTCGCTTTGCAAAAAACATGTTCTCTTTCTTCATTACCTTATATTTTGTTCATGTGCCTGCATCTGTTTCTCACCATAGTTTCTTCCAGTTTGCCTGGTAGAGAAGACATACTGACTGATCTTTGGCATGTGCCAGGAGTTCATTTTAAAAACGAGCATCACATTTATGATCTCAGCACAATACTGTGCAGAAAACTTGAACAGCATTTAATGCAAACAACTAAATTGATAATACCATTAGAGAAATCGGGGTGAGGGGCATGATTTGTTTGTGGTGGCTTTTTTTTTTGGCAGGCAGACAGGACCAGCAAGGGGTAGCAGATAAAATAGTAATCAAATGCAAATTTTGCTTGAATGCCCTCTGCAGTACTGAGATGTGTATGCTCTGTCATGTCAGATGAAAAAAGCTTATTTCCTCATGTTATACCAGGATTACAGAGAACTTGCCTATTAAAAAAAAAATCTAAAATCCAGTTTAGTATCTAGAATTAGATAATTCTGCTTTTTAACACCATGTAATATTTAAAGTCTTAATACAAGCACATTCTGATGATCGGCCACTTACTTCATGGGGGAAAAAATTGCTGTTAGAACATAGAAACCTGTCATGTCTTCCTCTCCTTAAGATCATAAGCTTGTAAAGCCTGCAGAATTATTTCTTTAACACTCTTCCCCTTTTTTTATTTGGTGAGAAAGACTATACTAAAAGGACTTATAAGAGCACAAAAATCTCTAAGCTTAAAACTTTTAGTAGCCTGTATTTCCCAGATATCTTAAGACAAGGAAATCGGGATGAATGCTCTTTTTTTTTTTTTATTTAACTGATATCTATCCCTAAATTTATTTTACAACTTGGATAATTGTTTCTACGTAAACACAAACTAATTTTTATTTCGCATGTATTACTGAAGAGAACGATTCCAACGTCACCGTAAAAAATAGGTTGAAATAATAGGGAACAGAGTCTGCAAAAGGTTTTGCTAAAGCAGGAACCACTTTCTGGATTAAGTTAAAAGCCCAAGAAAGTGCAACTGAAATGAAATGCTTAAGTATGCCTGAGAATATGTTTTGGTATAGTTCAGTCTGTAGTGCCCCCTAGTGATAATATAAATAATTATCAACTATTGTTTCCATAAAAGATAAAAGCCGTGCAAAAATTAAGCTGTTTTCCATAACTAGAAATAAGGACTAAAATATACATATTTTAATAATTTCAGACTTTGGTTTAGGCTTTATGTGCAGGGTAGTGTGTAAGTTGTAGGCTTTTATTATCGCAGCTTTGCATGAATTAACTTCAGTCTTCGTAGAGCTTCATTTGAGCTGAACTTAGATTTATTTCTTCTTTTTGTCTGACTGAACAGAGATCATTCCAACTGAACATACTTGTAATTTGGTGCAATAACTGCTTCTAGAATTAGCTCTGGTTTTGCCTTAATTAGACTAGTTTCCATTTATTACTACTTCTTAATTTCTCCCATATCTAGTTTAATTTGTTTCAGTAAAACTATGTGGGGAAAACTACATATTATTCATCTTTTTTTGTCTTTAAACAGTTACATGCTGGTATTTTTATGTTATTTCATTACTGTACTGCCTTTTTGTAGAAGGTTTTGTGTTCATTTCTGAAGATGAACAGTGGTTGGATAGTGTGTGGGGTGAGAAATATGGGGAAAAATAATTGAAGAAAGCTTGTGGATGCACCTGCACTATCTCTATGCATTTCACAGGAAGACAGTAGAGAATAAATATTTTGAAATTTACATCTTCATGTACTCTTTGCAGGTGTATGATGATGGAAAATACGTATACGTAGTAACAGAACTTATGAAAGGAGGAGAATTGCTGGATAAAATCCTCAGGCAAAAATTTTTCTCAGAACGAGAAGCTAGTGCTGTTCTGTTCACAATAACAAAAACGGTTGAATATCTCCATGCACAAGGGGTAAGTTTTCATCTTGGACAAAATGCTTATAGATGTTAATATTTTTCCCTTTTAGAATTATAAACTCATATCTTGATGTGTTCTTCTGTATGGTAATTGAGTCATTTCTGGTAAATAATTACATTGCAGCAGGCATTTGTGTCGAAATCAGAACATTCCTCATAAGCTGTGTAGATGTCCAGATAACGGAGATTATGCAACTGTTTCTGCTGTCCTTCATGCAGTCTGTCAGCAGTTCTGTGGAATATGCAGATAATGATTAATAGAGATGATATGAGAGGAAGTAAGTGAGGAAGAAATGTTAGGACCGGTACTGTTGCTTAGCCACAGGACCTAATGTAATTCAACCCATCCTGTGATAGAACCTGAAAATTTATCTTCCACCACCTATCACACTTGCAATTTCTTCCACTTCTTGGTTTTGAAGAGCATGGCTTATGACTTTTAACTTCTGTGCCATAGGGTCAGGAAGTTGCAGTGGACTGCTAGGAGAAAGAAAATTAATGCTTCAGGAAATAAATTTGGAGACAGGAGAAGTAGTTCAAAGGTAGAGGAGACCGGTGTGACAATAGCATGGCAAGAATGACAAGTCGTGTTGCATTTTTAAGTAAACAAGAAAAGGGGGATAGAGAAAAAGCAGAAAGCAAGGGTGCAAGGAAAAAGTCAAGTTGCTAACACCTAATATCGTTATCCAAGAAAAGATGCTTTGGAACACATAGTACTCAAATTATTTTAAGAAACAAATAACAATTCAGCACACACTGTCATTTCTGGGAGCTATTATTTTAGAAATTTTACACTCAAAGTTATCTGGTGTATCTTCTGTGATTCATCACTTTCTTCAGTTGCTTGCTCACATGTAGGTTTTTATTTGAGCCTGTGTGTACAGGACTAGAATCTTTGGCCAGCAGCATCCATAGGAATTATGAATAAACCTCGATACCTTCTGTTTGGAAATATAAGTAATAGAATAACACAAATGATAACTTGGTTCCTTTTTACCACATGTGGCCAAAAAAGACCTAGTGTCCTTGCATCAAGGGATTTTAGGGGCCTTTGTTTGTTTGTTTACTGTAGATCTCTGTAAATATTGGCATTTTAATTTGCATTAGATCACATGCTTTTTGGAACTTTTACTTTTGGAAATTTTTGGGTCATCTTATGTTAAGTACACTTCTGCATGAAAGGTGGCCATATATGTAAATAGTGAGCACTTCAGTAGTCTAATTTTTATCTGGAAGAGTCCACCCTGTCTTCAGTGGATTTTCCTTTTGTAGTTCTGGACACCAGAGGAGATAGCTCATTTGAATATGGTATTAGGTAATACCTGGTTTGACAGACTCTGAATCTGTGTGCAGCCTCCACAACCCTTCACAGAAGGAGTTTCCTCATGGACATTCATAGGATACTTTTGAACTGAAAATTAGCTAAGCAGGAATGCAGTCCTCCTCCTCAGGGTAAGCAATACTTCCAACTCTCTCCCAAATCATTCTAAAAGTATTAGGGCCAGCATACAACAATTAAGGGTTGGCACAGCAGACATTGTAAAAAGGATAAACAAGAAGTATCATGTCATCTTGGAGCAGAATACTTCTGCATGCTGGTAGATGATTGAGACTGCTAATCAAAACATGATGCTAAACAATAAAGAACTGAAATGTCCTGCATATTGTTTTGCTCTCTTCTTCTGCTCTACAATAAAATGTTATTTCTGTGCAAAATACAATATAATCTAAACATCTGATATATTTTTAAAATTCACCTTTGGGAAAACAGCTTAATACAGGAAGGTATTTTATTATTCTTTGACATAAACATTTTGATTGCCTTGGAATTAGTATTTGGATTTGAACTAGACTGTTACACTTACTCTTCCGCCCACTTGCGAATTGCTTCCCCTTCAAAAAAAAAAAGTACAACTAGAGCAGACTGGTTGTAGAAACAGTCTGCCAAATCCCCAGCTCTGTGCTGCTTCTGTTGCCCACCTCTTCCTTTCCTGCCCCTTTTAGAATCTATTTAAAAAAACCCCACCAACTAGAATAAAACTGTGGGTTTTTTCTTCTGCCTCTTGGAGCAGTAAAGGATGTTTTCATTCATTACTTAGAAAATAAAGGATTCTAGTCTGTCTGAACACTAAAAAATGAAGGCTATCAAGAGCCAGTTCTCTCATACTGACATCTCAAGCCAGGATGTTCCCCTTAACATCTACTGTTCCAGCTCAAATTCTTTAATATCACTTCTGTATTTCAGTTTACAAGGTGCTTATTTCCATAATTTTAAGTATTTGCTTTGTTAAATCTGAGAATTGCAGCGTATTTGCATGCTGAAAAAGCCTCTAATAGATAGACCTGCTGTGTTGAATGGCTTTACAATGTACAGACCCTCTGCAGTCTTTTACTTCTTGGTCTTATATTACTTTCCTGAAACACTGCTAGCTTCCTGGAGGAGTGCATAGAACTTCTGATTCTGCACATCATTTACTTGCAGGAGTTTTGGGGTATCTTCTCATTCTAATGTGATTTTCTTCTTAAAATATTTCACCACAATCTCTTCTATTCAAATTTAATCATGAAAAGCTGTGTTTATTATTAGTCAAATACATAGAACAATCAGAAAGATAAAGGCCTTCATAGCAAGTCTATTTAAATATTTAAAAGAGAACATTTAGATCCACTCTGCTGTCTTACAGCTCTTTACAGAGAGCAGACTCTAGAAGGCTTGTGAAGAAAATATAACAGGTCATCTGATTTCAAAGACTGTCTTTGCACATTCCAGGTTTTACTCAGGCTTGTTATAGCTTCAAATAAGATCAGATTGATTCTGCCAAAACTTTAGCAACTTCTACAGTTTTTGTCAAGCCTTTTACATCTCAAGCCCCTTCAAAACGGCACTTGGGAACCAGTACGGGCTTTTTTTGACATGACAGTCCATTAGGAGTCCATTGCTCTTTGATATATTTAGTTATTTTTTGGCAGAACTGTATTAAAATTCCTCCTTAATCAGGCCTTCAATGTTTGCACTTGAGATTAATTCAGACTATCTGAATGAAGAAAATTGAATATATAGGGTTACTCCAGCAATAACTAGTGTGTTGTTACATAGCACAGTGGTGCATCAGCAGCTGCGGATATCCATGACTCCAAAAGATATTACTAGCCAAAGGTGTATGCATGTTAAAATAGGAAATACAAATATTCACCCATTAGAACAAGACATCTGGAACTGTCTGTACAAATTTTTTAAGGGGGAGTGGGATGTCTGGAGGGGTCTTTAGTTTCCTGGGTAGACCTGTAGTCCTCTAAACACCACTGAGCATCAGAATACTGCAGCTGATGTTAGAAGCTGGAAATCTGGAAACTGATTGCTGATTGGAGATTTTAAATTAGGTAGCAGAATTTATAATTACAATATAAAGCCTTTCATATGTTTAGCTTATTGTATTTAGTGATTTGTTTTATTTCTTTAGGTTGTGCATCGAGACTTGAAGCCTAGCAATATTCTTTATGTTGATGAATCTGGTAATCCAGAATCAATTCGAATTTGTGACTTTGGCTTTGCAAAACAACTACGAGCAGAAAATGGTCTTCTGATGACTCCATGTTACACAGCAAACTTTGTTGCACCAGAGGTAAATACCATGATAGCTTATATGCCTTGATTTATTTTTATTGGATTTTTTTGCTAATTAGACATTTGTTTCATTCTTGTGTAACAAGTTAAATCACTTTGTAAACACTAAAATTTGAAATCTCACTATTTTTATGGCATGATCAAAGCATTTCTAAGCATTTTTCTCAGAAGAAACGTTTGTTTCCTCAGGTTTTAAAGAGGCAAGGTTATGATGCTGCATGTGACATATGGAGCCTTGGTGTTCTACTTTACACCATGCTTACTGGGTAAGGGTAATTTTAGTTTGTTTTGCTGTAGAATAGCAAACCAATATAAACAAAAAAATAATAAATGTAGGCCCACTGATGAAGATTTTTCTATCAAGGCACTGATTAATCTCAATTTTGTCTTCAGTGGGCGTAGAACATGCTTTGCCTTCAGTAGAATCCAAGTTTACAGGGACTGATGTGAAAAATTCTTGGCTTCTTATGATCTCATCTATTTTAGGTGTTTTCATTTCTGCTTTATAGTGATTTAGGAGTAAGAATTAATTGTTTCATGTGAAAATTAGCTGATTAAGCAGCATATATGTTGAAGGAAATACATGTTGCAAATATAATTGCAATGCATCGAAGCATGATTGTGTGCAAAATTCAGCCACTGAATAGTTTGAAGTGATGCAGTTAGGATGTAATACATGCATAGAAATGCATTTATCTATGCAACAGAAATTAGTTGTATAAAAGATGATGAACAATAAATTCAGCTATAGTTCCACAAGTTCAAAAGATAGTTGCTGTTGCACCTGCCAAATAAGATTATCTTTTCTGCCGGATTATTCAGATTGCCACTTTGGTTAAGAGTTAACATCCTCAGAGACATTTTGGCATTTTAAAATAAATAAGTGACAAACATATTTGTTTTTAAATATATCTTCTTTTTAGTTGTGGATATTCTGGTAGCAGCAAGAATGCTTATAGTGAAGCAAGGAAAATTGCTATACCTTCCTTCCTCTAGTATCAAACCATCATTTAGTCTTTTTCAGACTCCTCATAAATTCTTCACATTTAATTTTATAACAGCTTGTTTTATTACTTCACTAAAATATGAAGGCTTAAGGAATACTTTCTGTAATCCAGTACTTAGACAGCTATAGGAAAAATCTGGTTTTCAGACCTGATATAGAGGGAATATATACAGTAAGAACAGAACTGTAGTCAGTGCATGCATGTTCATGTGTTAAGAATAATTTTTTTTACACCTATCTGACTATCTGTTGCCTATAATTATGTTGAACTCACTGAATGTTATGATCAGACTTGTAATAACTATTGAGGTCCAGGTTATGAAAGTTCTTAATATTGAAATTGTTTGGTTAAACAGCTACACTCCGTTTGCAAATGGTCCTGATGATACCCCAGAGGAGATTTTGGCCCGAATAGGTAGTGGAAAGTTCTCTCTCAGCGGTGGGTATTGGAATACCGTTTCAGATACAGCTAAGGCAAGTATATTTGTTTTGTCCTTCGAGCAATGGAAATGGATTGCAATGTAACATGTTGCTTATAATGTATATGTTATATCGTACATGACTAAGTTCCACCCATTGTTATTTTAAAATACTGATCTGATCCTTTATGTGCCTTGAACTGTGTTCTCTATTTATGATCACTGTTTCAACAGTCACTTGTGTGTAGGAAGAAAAAAAGGTGTGCCTTATACTATAGAGGTTAACAACTGTCCTTAGAAATATAGTGTATTTTATCAGTATTCACACACATGCGCAATCATCCATGATGAGAAATGCTGTAACAAAACTTCATGTGGAAGCACGATATTCAAAAAATCGTACAGATAGTCTAAATCAGGATAATGAAAATATTACGATCATTACCATATCCTCCACTGATTCACACTAGAAAAATAAATAGTTTTTCACATTTTTCTGTTCGGGTCAGTTCTTCAGAGTTACCCAAGACAATTTATCTCATACTCTTTCATTAGGATTTGAGCAGTTTATTCTTTTAAGTTCTTTAAGAACTTTTGGTCCTTAAGGATGTCATATCTACTTAAAAAAACAAACCAAAAACCACTGAAGTATTATATTTTCTTACTGTGTTTGTACAAAGTAAAAATTTTAGACAACTTTATTTTTTTGAGAAGTACATTTTTTTTTATAGCAAATAGACTCTAAACTTAACTGTGCAATATGCTTTATGTCCCTTCTGGGTAGCTACAGTAAAGTGCTAGTTTTCCCAAAAAGGTCATCTAATATGTTGTGCTCTTTCTTGCTAATTGATTTGTGATGTGCTTTCTAATGGTACTATTCTCATAACTCACGATGTTCCCACAAATCACGTCATTCATTTGATTGACAAATTAACCTATTAGAATAACATGTTTACACTAATCTGGTAGCATCGGCTTTTTCTTCCTTCAGTGCCGTTATGTTCAGTTGTACTTGGGAGTCTAGAATGAACCAAAAACCTATCAGCCATGTAAAAAAAAAAAATCTTAGATTCCTTTTTAATATCTTTGCAATTCAAAAAGAGTTTGAACATAAAACAAATAGTGTTTTATATGAAAATGTCCAGTATTGCTCATGTAACTTCAATTATCTTAAATCCAGTTGTAGTCAACTAAATGTTTTTCTCCACAAGTAATTGCTTAATGTAGAAATGTTATTTACACTTTACCCTTACTGACTGACATCTAAAGTCATCTATAAAATATTATGCTGCTGTATAAATTTGTTTTCAACAATTCATCTTGAGTGTCGTATGCAATTCTCACTACCATAATTTGAAGAAGATAAAATAGAAGTTGAAAAGGTGATAGAAAAGGATGTACCAAAATGAAGGTGAAAATCTGATCAGATCTCGAGAGCCACTTCCATGTAAAGCGAGTAAATAGAATACGGTGTTTCATCTCAGCAGAGTTGACTGACATGACAGACAAAAGAGATCATCTTACTGATGGTACAAAGAAGGAAAGACTAATTCCTTTTTTCTCATATGATTTTATTAGGACAATCAGGAATAATTCAATTAATATATTCTGCAGAAGTTAAAAACCAAACAAAATTAAATACCTGTTCATGAGGTTCACAACTTAGTTGTGAAACAACTGTGAAAGATGTTTGAGAAGGGGTGGGGGAAAAAAAGTATAAGCAGCAAAATTAGTTCAGATGGGGTGAGGTAAAAATCCCTATAGGTATGTATATGGCCAGCAGGAGTACTAAAATTCAACTTTCACCTTGCACAGTTGTTGAAAGATTGTTAGACACAGGGAGGTCATGCAAGCGGAAGGATCGTCTCTGTTTTCTTGATTTTTCCTTTTTCAATACTTATTTCCTACATATCTGCTATTTGTCATTGTTAAAATACTGGTATAGTGGGGCCTCTACTCTAGCCCAAGGTGCATATTTTTGTTTGTGGCTTTTGCCTCACTTAATTGGATGCCTTCCTGTTGTGTTACTAAACATCCATTAAATCACATAATTAAAAAATACAGTGTTAGGCATTGCTGGGCAGTTTTCCAGCTGTTTCAAACTGACATTATTATAGCACTAAAATCTTCAAGTTTGAACTATAATCTGTGTTAAAGCTGAAGTTTTACTGTTATTTGCATTAACTCTTTGTATATTACTGACAGGACCTTGTTTCAAAAATGCTTCATGTTGACCCACATCAGAGATTGACTGCAGCCCAAGTTCTTGGTCACCCCTGGATAGTTCACTGTGACCAGTTGCCTCAATACCAGCTGAACAGGCAGGATGCTCCCCATTTAGTGAAGGTAAATAGATACTAGTTCAGCTTGCTGTGTAGCCAAAATTAGTGTAAACAAAAGGACGTTTTTTTAAAAAAATTTACTGTAGCATGTGTTTCCTCTAAATACTATTTAAAAGTTGTTATGAGTGGGAGTTGCACTAAGCCATAAAGTGAGCTTGTAATATGTAGTAGGATTTCATAAGAACCCACTCATGGATAACACTTTTTCAAAAGACTTTCATTTTCTTAGGTCTGAAATTTATTGGACTGACTTACACTGGGAAGCTTAACTGCCTTAAGAAGCCAGCATAGAAGAAATCATTCTTCTGATAGTGAAAGTGTTGTCAGGTGACTACAAGGGAGCTGAAAAATAGTTTGGCTAATTTTACAGTTTCAGAGGAGGTTAATTGTCAGTGACTAAAAGAAAACAGTATACTTCATGATCACATTATAAGCTAAAAAGAACTCAAAAAGGCAGTGTTAATTAATATGGTATCATACTGTTCTGCACTCTGAAACACAATCTGGTTTTGACTCTGATAAACTTTTCATTTTGAACAAGCAGAGAGAAATCAAAAATAATTCAATTCTACTTGTGTCTATTCCACTCTGCCTTCAGTGCTACATCCAAGAATCTCTGTCATGCAACATAAAAGGGATCTGAAGAATATAATTAACACTCTCTCTGAGTCACCTATTAGAAATTTCCAGCATCCAAAACACACAGGTGGAAAGAGGCGGAAGTTCTGATTCCACGGCTCACAACTTTCTAACTTTTTAAATAATTCTTCATGTGCTGAATAATGTGGGCGATTTTTTTATTTTGTTGAAAACCAAAATGGTTATATAAGTGATGAGCAGAAACAGCATAACGATGGGATTTCATTCCCCAACTATCTTGCAAAGCATGGATAGAGAACTTAATTTAACAATATATCTTCTACCGTCTGGGTTTGGCTTTTTAAGCAAGGTAAAATTGCTTTAGATTGATCTGAAAACTATTTATTACCTTAAAAAACACTCACTCCTAACACTACTAGTATTTGAATAATGCAGTGGTACGTTTCTGTTTTGTAGATGAAAGTAGACTGGAAGCTAAAATTCGTTCAGAATCTCTGGCACTTAGAGCTGTGTGATCTCTAGTGTGTGCATCAGTCACAAGTGGTCTTCTTGGTTTTTGTCCCCTCTGCCCCACAGGGTGCAATGGCAGCAACTTACTCTGCTTTGAATCGTAATCAGTCACCGGTTTTGGAGCCAGTCGGCCGTTCTACTCTTGCTCAGAGGAGAGGTATAAAAAAAATTACCTCAACAGCCCTGTGAAGTGACCTCAACCAGATATTTGGTACCATGGCATAAGATGATAGCACAAATCATGGCGACAGGTAGCACATATCTGACAGATACCTGCAAGCACACTCTGTCCCAGCTGGTACCTATAATGCTGCTGCTCCTGCTGCTGCTGCTGCTTTCATCTATTCTCGCTTTAAACTGTTGATGGCAAGTTACTGATCTTACTGGAGCTTCAAATGGAGTGACAAGTGGAAACACAACAAAAACAATCATGTTCACAACTGAATAAACCAGAAGAATTACGAATGCCACCTCTGTCAAAAATACACTGAATAAAGCACTCTGCACCACATAGCATTATTTTTATAAGGAATATTTTTTGTCCCCTAAAATATTCTTTGTTACAGGTAGAGATGGACAGTTTATGTTAAGCACTTAGCTTAAACAATCTGTTTATATTAGCACTATATACTTTGTGCCATCCAACATTTTGTATGTTTTTGTAAACAGTTCACAGCAGTACATTTCCGTGCTGTTTTCTTTAATGTATACATGCCTTGTTTTACTTAGATATTATTAATCATTTTGACAATTAAGTCTGATTAAACAGTTCACCTGGATTAATCAGTGTTGTTCGACAGTTCTAAGAGAAGCCTGACTGTTAAACAGCTATTGAATGTAATACTATGAATATGTATTTCTCCTTGCCTGTGTCTTTTCTACATTTCCATGTTTTTGACGCTGCATGTCATGCTATGAAAATCAGGATACTGTTTATAGTATTCAAAATTGAAACAGTGGATCTTTCACCATACTATATATTCAATAGGTAGTGTAACCCAGAAAAAAGATAACTTGCTCCGTATCTCACTGTCTTTTGTTCCCCCTCCCCTCCCATTTATTCTCTCCCATCTAAACTCTGGACTCAGGAATCATTGCTAAATACTTTCTGATAGAGGACATTTCTATATTGTTTATTCTTATAATCCATTGTTAATATTTTATCTCTAGTCTGTGACTTTTAAGCTGCAAAGGATTTGTTCAGTGAATGTTGGCATTATTGAAGAAAGGCAACATTGAAGATACTGCAAAACTTATTGTCCGCTAATAAGCAGAAGCCTGCAAAAAGTAGGTTTAAACTGTGTTCATTGCGGTTGGATCTAATGTTCTGTCAGTTATTTTCCAATAATTTTAATTGACATCCAAAGCAAAATGAGAGGACAGTCATTCAGATCCGTCAGGGGTTAGAAAAGGTTCGTTATAATTTGCCAGGAAAATAGTATTGTCCCAGTCAGGTAAGACAAAGCTGTTCAGAGTGAGTGTTCTCACTTCTCCCCAGGTGGAAGCAAGTTTGTAAGGAGGGTGAAAGACTAATTTTAAATACTAATATCTAAACTTTTAATATTCTGGGCCTCTTGGTGTCTTAAGTAATTAACGGTGCATCTTGATGGCTACTCCTGAAAGATCAAATTGCCCACATGAGAAGGTGCACTGGAGTGTGTTTGGATTCAGTGAGTGTCCCACTCTACCAAAATGATACGCTACACCAACTCATTCAAATATGAAACTGGCTATTTGGAATTCCAGCTTTAATAAATATGCATCTGGGTGAACAGCTCTATGTGAACAATACCATTTAAAAGGTGCAATTTTGCGTTTTGCATAAGAAGGTATTTTCTTGATTTAGGGGTCTTATATTTCTTTTATGGTAATTAATTTGCTAGTTTCCCTGAAATCATCAGAGGTTTGTTGAAAGGGAGAATCATCTTTATGACACCACAGATTTGCTCTAAATGATTGTGAGAGTATTCCTTCTGCCACAAGTTTTTCTGAGTTCCTTGGGGAAGCTTCCTTGTTAGACTTGCAAAGGATCCCACTTTTATTGCCCTTAAAAATCTGTTAAATGTTTAATTCCTCATATAGTTCTTAAGGAATTGCTTTTATGAATAAGGATTCTTATTTTTAAATTAGATCTCAGAAATTTGAACACATGGCTCTTCCAAGCAGTTAGCATTTTTTCCCTTACTTGGTCCTCTAGCACTGAAGTTCCCTTTAGCTGTACAGATGCATCTACCCTTCTTTCAAGAAACATCTTTAACTAGAGGCAAAAGAAGACCTTTTTAATTTTTCTTTGACAGTGTCTGCAGTTCCAGAGTAATTCAGTAAAACCTTACCTTTCAGAAAATATATTTTCAGCCTGTTAGCGATTGTAAATCAGGCTTATCAAAATCAAGAAACTGTACCTTCCAGAGTAGCTTTTAAATGTGTCAATCTGAAGATCATCTTACCTTGTCAACAAACAAGATTTAAAACTGATACTGTTGAAATAAAGGAATAGCAGTACTTGCTAGTGTGTCAATAATAGCATTTCAGTTCAGGAAGAAATTTCTTGTGTGTTCTCAGTGTGTATATACAGGCACCTAGCAAAGAACAGCCCGAAAAGAGGAAGTGTTAAACTGCTTCCCTATTGGCAATATCCATGTGAAAATAATATAAAAGTATTTTCAGTAGTTTTATTTTAGCAATATTTTGTGGCCCTCAAGCTCATTGGTCATTAGCCAAATAGCAAAGCAAAGTTAACTCCTGTATTTTATGTATCTACATTCTCAAGTAAGCTGTTAATTTAGTCTAGACTTTACAGATGTTGCTACTGTGTCAGGTATATCGCAGCATAGGATGAACAGTTTAAATGCTAATAAAACAGAGCAGTTTAGCACATGCTAACTTGAGTGTGTTGAAGTCTAGATCCGCTATATTTTTAAGTTACTTTCTAAACCAAAGTATAAAGGGCTACCAAGGTATAAAGGGCCTGATTATGCAGGTGTATTTTACAGATTAGACTTACATGGTTTTATGTACCTTACTTCCTGTTTTGGATCCATGTTCACAACTTTCACATTTATTTTTATGTTTTTGTAGCTGCAGTTGTTAGAAGCTATAAAGAAATCCACATAATGCTTCTTTGAATCCCAGCACCTTTCTATTAGAATGTGAGTACATATGACACACTGTGTGAATTCATTGCTGGACTGCTGCTTTGTCTGCAAAGCATAGCAAGTGACTCTAGGATACAGAGTCATAGAGGATAAAAAAGGAGGACTGCAGATACAGGTGAATTTTCTATATGTGGGCCGTGGTTCTTTTTTTTTTAGTGTGAAATTACCACTTACTGTGCTTTGAGAGCATGAGAGAACAGAGGGAAGAGTGTAGTTGCAATAGTCATTAAATGTCATCTGTATCCTGTAAGGGCAAAGTTCTTTACTTGTAATCACTATAACATTGAACGAAACTTATAAGTTTTTCAAGAGACTATTTAAAACTTTTTTCTAGAGACATGGGCATAAGAAAATAGATTTACGCATCTGGGATTTTTTTGTGTGTGTTTTGCTTTTGTAAATGTGGTGTACCAACTAAAGCTGTGCTTTTCTATTATTGGAAGGAAAGGATTCAAAGTATGCTGGTCCTTAGTAAGCAGCAATGGTTAATAGATGAATTTTCACTTATGAAAATGATGTAAATGATTAGCTTTATCTTGATACTCTTGACCTAATCAAAGGGAAGGTGTACTTATGAGGGATGTAATTATTTTGCAACCTAGTTGGGGGGGGGAAACTACTTAAAACATTTTTAAAAAATGACAAAATCACAGATAAAATATTTTTCTACAATTCTATACAATCATACTTTATACTAGTTTTCTCAGCATGGCATGTAAGTGAGTCTAAGGTACTGTTCCAGGAAAACAGTGGTATTGTACCTTGTTCTAGACCATTACAATAGCATCTGTTAGATGCTTGTCACTGCTGTCATAGAACTGAAATGCTAGTAAAAAAAAAAATAAATTGTACTGAATACTTTAAATGATTGTTTTATTCAGAGTCTGATCTAGGAAATGTTCCAATCATGCTATTAATGTGTAATTAGAACTGTTCCAGATGTAACTATGAACAGTTCTGGAAAGATAATGCTTGTACTCCTGTCTCATGGCAGGTTTTGTAGTCTTCAAAAGAAATTGAAATTTCTACTATGAATAAACTTTCAACCATCTTAAAGTGCTTTTTTGGTTACTCATTGGTTCTGCTCAGTTATGAAACTTTTTGTTTGTTCATCACTAACACTGAACTACACTTGCAGCATACCACATCTGCATTTCCAACCAGAAAGTTTTTAATAAGTGTTTGTCAGTTGTCACTATATTACAGCATATTTAGTCAGATCACTATTAGTAAGGTAAATAGGGACACAAAGGAAAAACACTTGTATGCAGTAGATGCTCTAGACCCAATATATGACACAGCAAGACCAAAGTGCAAGAATATTGTATTTTTAATACCGTATAAAGACTCCAGTCAACTGCGAAGTACAACTTAAAGGGAGGCTGCTAAATAATACTTGCAATGCCTGCATTGCTCTGGACCCTGCAAATGAACTTTTAAACATTTGAAAAATGGAAATATGTACGTAAGTACTTCATAAGCAATCTGCCCATGTTTCAGCAGCTCCCACAACTTGGAAGCTTACAACTGTAATCCTTTTTAGCCTTGCAACCTGGAAAAGATGGAAGATTTTTTTTTTTAAGTTTGCATAGTCTACATAAAATTACAGTACTTGTGATAGCAGGACCTCTGGTTATGTTCCTCTTCTATTCTCTAAGTGTACTGAAAGCAAACTGTAAGAGGATAAGAGAGTTGGTAACAGGCTCAACAAAGCTCAAGAGAAAACAAGGGGGTGGAGAGCAGCGTTCTCTCCCAAGTGAAATTCCCACCGTGGATCCGAGATGTGTATTGGTGTGGCCTTGGGCCAACACCAGGCTTTGTCCTGCCTCTCTGAAAAACTTATATGAATTTTCATGTAAACTGGATAATCTGTATGCCTTGAGAAGCTCTGGCATGGAAGGGAGGGCCATAGGACACGGCACCCCGATGATGCACACTTACCGTGCCTTACTTCAGCCCGTCCCCCTTTCCTACCCTCACGCTAGTAACCGTTTACCCGGCGCGTTTGTAACAGCGTGAGTGTGCGGGTCCCCGGGCTCGGGGGGCGGACGCTGCCCGCTGCTCCGGCCGGAGGTGCGAGACCTCCTTCTGCTCCTTGAAATCCACCACAGAAAGTCCCCGCCATCCCCGGGAGCCGCCGTGCCGGAGGCTGCGGCTGGGCCCCGCGCGGGGGCAGGGAGCGCCGGGAGGGCGGCGGCTGGAGGCGGGGACCGGTCCCGGGGCGGCGGCGGGCTGCTGGGGGGCGGCACCAGGGCGCCTGCCGGCCCCGCTCTTTGGGGTCGGCGTTGTTAAAAAAAGCCTCAATCACCCCAGCACTCGGTGGCGCCGGCCCGTTCCGGTGAGACTCACGCGCCCCCCACAGGTGTTGCCCGGCCCCGCCCGCACCACGCGGCTGCCGCGCCCGCCCGGCCCCGCCCTTCGCCGCCACAGCCGCTCCCTGGAGCCCCCGATTGGCCGCCGCCGCCCGCCCGGCGCGGAGTTCTGGCCAATCGCGCGGCGCCCGCCGATGACGCTGCCCGTCGAGGCGTGCCCCGCCCCGACACCGCTGCGCCGCCGGGAGCGGGCGGGCTGCCAGGAAGGCGCCAGGCGCATGCGCAGTCGCCCCGCGGGGCGCGTGCGCAGAGGCGGCGCTGCCGGGCGGCGCGAGGCCGCCCGCGCGCCAGGGGGCGCTGTGGGTCGGAGCGGCGCCAGCGGCCGGAACGCACGAGTCAGCGCGGCCCCGGCCCCGGCCCCAGTCCCGCCGCGCGAGGAGCCGCCGCCGATCGCCTCCGCTTCGAGGGAGCCGTGTGAAGCCCCGACCGCCGCCCCTGCCCGCAGCCCCTCCGCGGCGGAGCGCCCAGCGCCATGCCCAAGAATAAAGGTGAGGCGCCCTCCCCTCCGCCGGGCCTTCCACGGCGGCCCGTCCCTCCGCTGTAGCGACGAGGCTGGGCCCGGGCGCGGCCGCGCAGGGGAGGCCCGGGGACGCCCCACTTCCCGCTTGCCGCCGCCTCTCACGTGTGTGCCGCCGCGGCCCCGTGCCGGCGGGCGGTGCGGGGAGGGGGCGGAGGAGCCCTCCCGCCGGGCCGGCGGGTCCGCCGGGCCAATTCCCCCTCCCCGCTCCCGGCCCTTCCCGGACGCGGGTCCCGGCCTAGCCCCTGTCCTACGCAGCCCAGCGGCTTGTCGGAGGCCTCTGGGGCCTGGCCGGCCGGGAGGGGGAGGCCCTGGTGGGTCTTGGCTGTCAGGGGCCCAGGGAGCGGCCGGGTGTGCGTGCTCCTCGGTGTACTCGCCGGTGAGTGCTGCTTCTGCCGTCCCCCCCACCCCGCTGCTTAAAGGAAGAGAAGAGAAAGTGAGAGGAAGGGAGCAGCAGCTTTTTAACAGGGGGGAAGTATGAACTACTCTTCTGTGTTTTCATGAAGAGCACTTAACCCTGTTGCCACGTGTGTGCCTTTTAAAAAGGGCATCTTCACTTGGATCATAAGTTTTCCCCTGAGTATTTCAGGGATTTCAGCACTACAATAGCCTCTCAAGTTATTCTGCTCTTTGGTGGTTATGAGCATCAGATCATCCCACCATTATTTATGACATTTGGTAGCAGTGGCCACAAAAACTGAAAACGGCAGTTCAGCTCTGGGGCCCCCAACATAAGAAGGACATGGACCTGCTTGAGCAGGTCCAGAGGACACCACAAAGATGATCACGGGCCTGGAGCACGTCCCCTATGAGGACAGGCTGAGAGAGTTGGGGTGGTTCAGCCTGGAGAAGAGAAGGCTCCAGGGAGACCTTATAGTGGCCTTCCAAGGGGCCTACATCAAAGCTGGAGGGGGACTTTTTACAAGGGCACGTAGTGATAGGACAAGGGGTAACGGCTTCAATCCGAAAGAGGGTAAATTTAGATTAGACATAAGGAAGAAATTCTTCCCTGTGAGCGTGATGAGGCACTGGAACAGGTTGCCCAGAGAGGTTGTGGCCGCGGCCTCCCTGGAAGTGTTCAAGGCCCGGTTGGACGGGGCTTTGAGCAACCTGGTCTAGTGGAAGGCGGATTGGAACTAGATGATCTTTAAGGTCCCTTCCAACCCAAACCATTCTGTGATCTTGGGCAAATCCTTGTTGAAGGCTATCGTCACTCCAGAGCAACCAGGATATTTTAAATAGTGGAGGCTCTAATCTTTTAATTACTGTATTACTATTCAGTAAAAAACTTAGAGCTAAAAATGTTAACAGCAAGCAAAAAATCTAGATCTGGATAGGATACTCAAACAGCCATATAGAGAACAAGCACAGAAGTCCTCATAAGTCATTCATTATATTCAGAGATAGTAACACATGCTCTTTTTTCACCCTTTTAATTTAGGCAAAGGAGGTAAAAACAGACGACGAGGTAAGAATGAGAATGAATCAGAAAAAAGAGAACTGGTGTTCAAGGAAGATGGGCAAGGTGAGTTTTTAACTATAGTATGGTAGTGTCATTGTTTTCAGTCAGATACTGTAAGTGACATACATTGGAAGTTAATGCACAAAGAAAACATCTGGATGTCTGAGAAATACGAAGTTGTTGTGGAATAAAGAGAGGTATTCTTGGGGTTGTATCTGAATTCTAAATGACGTGTTGAGTGTGGGAGGAAGACATTGGGAAAAGGGAAATTTTAAATCACTTTGCCACTTAAGAATTTACCACTTTACCACTAAGGCCTCTCCTTGACCTTGCTGTGGTGCCATGTGTAATACAGTATGTGTGTAAACATTCCCTAGAAATCCCTTGAGTAGCTCTGTGTGAGGGTCTGTAAGCAGCTAGCTTAGCTGATGTAGTTCAGTGTTGCCAGTATTTGTTGCCTCTTGGATGCACAGTCCCGCTTTCTGTTTTATACCAACTGTAACATTTCTTGGATCCCTTGATGAGCTCTCCAAAGTCACTGACCTGGCACAACAGTACATCTCGCTGTTCTTCCGCTGTCCCCTGATGGTTTGGTTAAATTGGCTCCTAGGTTGGGATGCCTAACAATTATTAAAACAGGAGCAATAGGTAAGGTCCTTGCTTGGATGTTACCGGGTGAAGTAAGCCACAGGAGTGTTCGGCTGGAAGGTGATGACTAGAATTCCCCTCTCCCCTGCCTTTTGGTGACAGTAAGCTCACCTCCCTTTTGGCTTAGCCTGTCTTGAGTGTCACACTCTTGTTGTTGCTCATGTATATGTGAGTACTTGCCTAGTGACCAATTAATCAGCTGGTTTGTTAGAAGTACAAGAAAAGTACTGACTGAGATCACTGTAAAAGAAGTGACCACTGAACTCATTTTTTAAGCTCTTTCTGATATTCTGTGACAGTTAAGCAAAAAAGGAGTTGATGTTGATGCACCTATAAAACTTAAAATCCTTTTCAACTCCCAAGTAAAATCTACTTAATGAAACATTATTCTCAGTTATTAATAGTCTCATGTGGTTTGTTGGACTATCTAACTTGTGCTAAGGAAAGATTTTAGGATATTGAAATACAGCTTTGGCTAATTGAGAAATATTTTTTCCTGACAAGTATGGGTGGTCAGATAATGTTATAATTCTTACAAGCTTTATTTTTTTTTAGTTAAATGCTAATACATTATACTGCAAACTTTAATTGTGTGAAGTACTTCAGTAGTGATTTCTGGAACTCAGTGAGGGAAGGAGATAAAATACAAGGTGAGAGGTTAAGGGTGGGTGTTGGAGAGCAGCTTCATAGTTTTCAGGTGAAGCATGGTACTTGTCTTTCAGATGGTTTCTGAGAACACCAGAACGTGTCCTTTCACGAACAGCATTTTTTTTCACAGAACCTCAGCAGGAGGGATTTGGTGTATCAGTGGGGTACACAGGATGTGCTGCTTTCTCCTCTTCCCTCAATGATAGTGCCAGATTTTGTCAGGACAGGTGCTGTGATGCTATCATAAACTTTCAAACTCTGAGCGTGACTTGATAGCTCTAAAAATTACCTGTAGTAAGCATTTTGGAGGGAACAGAAGCATAGACACAACCAAGAATGATCAGTGTTTGAAAATACTAACATCAATGATGATATGAGAACTGCAGTACATTGAGCAGCCTGTGTTGCTGATCAAAGCTCCTCTCAGCTGTTGATGTTTGATAAAACATTATAGCAAATTTTGGTTATGGTGGCGAAAGTTATTGGTTATTTCATGAAGCAGTATTTGTTTAGAAGTTTTGCTATATGTTACCGTCTCTTTCAGAATATGCCCAGGTGATCAAGATGTTAGGCAATGGAAGACTGGAGGCATTATGTTTTGATGGTGTGAAGAGGTTATGTCATATTAGAGGGAAACTAAGAAAAAAGGTAATTCTGAAGCATTGCAATAGCATTATGCATGTTATGTAATTGTAAAAATTTAAGTATGTAGCTTGTTAAAAAAGTTAATATCTCTACTGTACTTAATATCTTAAACTTCTTTTTTGATAGTAAACTAGTGTGTTCTTCTGTTTGTCTTGCCGGCACAACAATAGGCAGTCTTTGGCTTTTGAGGTGAAGCTCGTAGTTGAAGGGCTGCCTTTAGATGGGTATATTTCAGGGGAGACTTTTTTGTCTGCTTATGAAATACTAATTTTTCATATTCTAGCAACTTATATCAAATATTAAAAAGTTCCCTAATTGTAGATGGGGAACTTGACCATTTTGAAAATCAGTATGTTACATCTGAGACTAGATCAGAACTTATCTTAGCAGCAGAACTTCTGTTAACATGAAGATTGACACCCAAAGTAGGAAATAAAGGTGTAAAAGGATTGTCCAAAGCCACCTTTTTTGTGTGCTATTTCCTGAAACCAATAAGAATCAGGGTTTGATACCCCACTTAGTTTGATCTGGGGAGGAACTAAATAATTATCATCATCTCACTGGGTGACTTACCTGAGAATAGCTCGGTAAGAGTGGTTTGGGAAGGTTTCTTTATAGCTTCCTGCAGGCACCTCAGATGCCATCGTTTCATTGTCCACCTCATCATTTCCCAAAATACTTTCATGCGAAGCTGATCTGCAAAAGTCTGTAGCTTCAGGGAAGTCAGGTGTATGTGTTTGCATTCTTAACTTTGCCATCTTTGGATGGTGTCCCCTCTTGCCCTTGTCAGATGTCAGCTTTCTGTCCTCTGCTGGTGTATGGTACGGAGGAGCCCCTCTCAGATAGTCTGTTCCCAGTAAAAACAGACATTCACTGTGTTCATTCTGGATTGTTCCACCTGTCTGGTTTTGGAGACCGGTGGATAGCCATATCTTGGTATCCATGTGAGCCCTGCTAGCTGCCTGCAATGCACTGCAATGAGCTGTTGAAAGTGAGATAAATGCTAGGTGCTGCAGAATTAATTTCTTGCTACAGAAAGCATCACTCAGCTATTCCTCGTGTCTAAAAGAAAGGAAATCTCAACTGAAGTATATTTCATCTCCAAAAAAAATCAAACTGATGTGGGATAGAACTATCATGTGCATTTAAATTCTTGCAGGCTTCAGGCTTTGTTTTGACTGCTTAGCATAGACAGTTGCTAGAAACAACTCCATTCATTTTCTCATGCTGTTCACTGTGCTTGTCCATCACCCCCTTCATCAGGGTTTTTTTTTTCATTTTTGCCCTTGTAGAGCTCAGTTCACGGAGTGGTGGCTTGATGCTTTATTTGTTTTCTCAGAAGTTACAACTGAATAATCACCTCATTGGCTGGAAGCTCTTCAAAGAAGTTTGATTTACCTTAGTAATAGCCCCATTACACGTGAAATAATACGAGTATTTATGACCTTGGTTTTGATGTTAAAATATGAAATTGAGTATTTCCAGTTTTCTGGTTAGAAAGTGAAAATGGTGGCTGTATTTTGTGTCTTTCAGTAAACATAAATGTACTGTTTGACTCTTGTGTTATACAACAAAAGTTGAATTCCTGCAGTATAACATATGTTTTCTCTTTCAGGTTTGGATAAATACATCTGATATTATATTGGTTGGCTTAAGAGACTACCAGGTAAAAATTCAGTGTAATTTGCCAATGAAGAATATCTTACAAACAGTTTTATTAAATGTTAAATTGCAGCAGGTATTGTGAGGGAATTCCCATCTAACTTTCTTTGAATTTGTATTTAGTTATGCTAAATCATGATTTTTAGTTTCCTTGTATTACAGAAAGATTGTCAAGAGTAGATGACAAATCCTGGTTCAACTTGTTCTAAATTGTCTAAATTGCTTCCTGAGACTTTGTGAGGGAAGGTGCTTATTGACATCACACCTGAGCCTTTTTTTCCAGGTGTAGCTGTTTGAGGATTAGGTCCTGTGGGAGATTGAGCCAAGCACCAAACATGTTGTTGTAGTACTCAGAATTCTGGAGCCTTGATGTTTAGGCTTTTACCTTAAGAGGCCAGCTGATCAGAGATTAGTTTCTGCTTAAATTTCCAAAAATGAAGTAGCGTAATTTTACCTAATGTAAAGGTTAATGGAAAACCGTTGTCAAATTTTCATTAGGTAAATACTTTTCATGAATGTTAGTGTCATGTCATCAGTTGTTCAAAGTTAGATTCTGCTTCTGAAATGTACATTACAGGGTGTTGTGGTTTAGGCCCAGCTGGCAACTAAGCACTGCACAGCTGCTCACTCACTCCTCCCCCCTCCCAGTGGAATGGGGAGGAGAACTGAAAAAAAGTAAAACTCATGGGTTGAGATAAGACCAGTTTAATAACTAAAATAAAATATAAATCTAAAATATAATAATAATAACAATAATAAAATACAATAATAATTATAATAACTGTAATGAAAAGGAATATAACAAAAAGAGAGAGAAATGAAACCCAAGAAAAGTGATGTGCAGTGCAGTTGCTCACCACCTGCTGACCAATGCCCAAGCAGCAATCTGCCCCTCCTGGCCAACTCCCCCCAGTTTATATACCGAGCATGATGTCCTACAGTATGGAATATCCCTTTGGCTAGTTCTGACCTGCTGTCCTGGCCGCACTTCCTCCCAGCTCCTTGTACACCTGCTCGCTGGCAGAGCATGGGAAACTGAAAAATCCTTAACTTAGGATAAGTGCTCCTTAGCAACAACTAAAACTGTGTGTTATCAACATTATTCTCACACTGAATCCAAAACACAGCACTATACCAGTTACTAGGAAGAAAATTAACTCTATCGTAGCTGAAACCAGGACACAGAGTTGTAAAGCATTTGAGATACTGTCATTTACTGTATATATTAAACTACTTAAAACTAGGAAGTTTTGACACTTTCTGACTGACCATCAAATACCTCACTATGTGTGTCTCTGAAGAAAGATTAATTTCAAAGGCATGAAACTAAATTTCTGTCTTACACTTGAAGACTTACACCCAGAATAAATGAAGATACTCTACAAATGAGCATTTTTTACTTCAAATTTAAAGGAACTGGAGGGGAGGGAGTAACAAGATATTCTTCTGTAAATAATATAGGTGTTACTCTTCTGTAAATAATATAGATGTTACTAGTCTGCCGAAGTTAATAAGGAGGTTTTTTTCCTTTATAGATTGCTAATAAATTCTAATAAATTCTTATTTAGGATAACAAGGCTGATGTTATTCTAAAGTACAACGCAGATGAAGCCAGAAGTCTGAAAGCATATGGGGAGCTTCCAGAACATGGTAATCTTTTTCACTTCAAATTGGAAGTTCATACTGGACAAGAATATTCAGTCTATCTTGACTTGATATAAGTGCATTCCTTAACCATTCTAAATTCCTTTTTAGCTAAAATCAATGAAACAGACACATTTGGTCCTGGAGATGATGATGAAATCCAGTTTGATGATATTGGAGATGATGATGAAGATATTGATGACGTAAGTAGTAAATATGTATTTTGTATCATATGCTTGAAACTGTCATCTTTGGCAATAAGCTATTTTTCATTTAGAGCAAGTAAAATAATACATGAATGTTCAGAATAGCTCACTTTGTCAGGGACTGCTTCAGAAAGTGGTGTGGATGTGTGCATACCAGCTCTCTGTTCTCACCTCTGTCCTACAATCATCCTCCAGCTGACCTCTAAGCAAATAGTATGCTTAGTATCATACTATTAAAACATACATGGAGAGCAGCAGTCTTCTCATTACCCTTAAGATGCCTAAAAGAAAATCAAAAGTCGTTTGACTCCAAAGACCTAGAGTTACATAGCAGCCTCCGTTCAGATGATTGCGTGTGTGTGTGTGTGCGTGCGTGCGAGAGGCGTTGCAGTTACACGAACCAACAACTGCGTACGTACATGTAACTGGGAAGGTTCATATTGAAGGAACTGAATGTGGCCCTCAGCGCTGCTCTCTGTACAACAAGCTCGTGACAGAAAGCGAAGTAGATGATACGGGATGGTTTAGCAGACTAGTAGGATTTCCTTGCATCCCCTGCACAGAAGGCCAGAAAGACCTCTTGGGGAGCATGCACAAAGACTGGTGGGTCAGCTCCTGTGCCACATAGAGTGGCTGCGGCCACTTCAGTGGAGGCAGGGTGAGCCATAAGCTGCTGATGCGCACTACTTTGGACACCAACTGCTGGAACGGGTCACAGGTTATGTAGGTGTTTTGGCAGATTGCACGAACACCTGTGGCTTTCACCTTTCTGATTCCCCTGAGTTTTAACAACCTCGCTATGTAATAATAACTACAGAAATAATTGAGGGATTTTTGTTTTTAAAAAACAAAGACTTTAAGTCTCCATTTTCGTTTACATAAAAATCATAAAAAGCTGCACCTTAGTAGTTACTAAAGTTAACCGTAATTGTGAATTCAGATTGTCACAGTATCACTAAGCTGTAGTAGCTGACCATGCACACTCTTAAATTGTAGTAGTACAGTTGTTATAATTCAAATTATATAGTAAATTGCAGAAGTAGAATCTGCTGTGAGGTGTTTTCTAAGATGATGCACTTTATTTTACAGTTGAGAGATGAATGTGTGCAGGGCAGGGCCAACTGGCTGACTGGATTAGTAATTTACCAAGCCAGTGAGTTAATTGGCTAGACTGTTCTAAGTATATTATTATGTTTTAATTCTTCATCTTTTTAGTCCTCTCTCTGAGTTGGTAATATGACTAATTCTCTTTAAATGCTTACATTATTTTGACTTTTTTGAGGTTCTCAATATTTGATGTATCAGATCAAATATTTTAAAAATATCAAAATCGTGATTTGATCTGAATTTTTCTTCAGGCTTTTGAAAATTGCACTTTGGACCTGTCAGTGGTTGAGCTTACTGAAGAGAGAAACACTTTCTAGTACTATATGCTTTTAATAATGAAGCTGTTGTAAGACATCAAAGCAATAAGTAGCTGCAGGAATACTGAAATAGTAAAATTTGCAAACTAATGGATCTTTGTGTGGGATAGTATATTTAAGTGAGCCACTGTGATTGTTTGTAAGCTTCTGTCAGCTATGCAATATGATATTAATAGCATGCCTCAAGAAAGAAAAAGGTATAAAGAGATAAAATGTGAATAACCTGTCTGAGGATCATCCTAGTCTACATAGAATGAAGTGCAGCTTCCAAGGTCATAGTTAACATGAAAGACTTGGTGGCACCTTTCCTTTGTTGTTTATGTCAGAAGAATGGTTAAAAAACTTCATTTTGGTACCAAATTAATTTGGATAGTCACTACTTGGGGAAGGTACCCTTAAACTAGGTTTTGTTTTTGTTTTTGAGAGTCGTGGACTAATTCAGGTCTCTACTATTTACGTGTAATTGGCAGAATTGCTCACCTGTGTAACTATAGTATTGTGATAGTGGTAGTAGGACATAAGAAGAGAGTAATTGTTCACACGTTACGAAAACGGGATGTGAGCTGAGGCAAAACCAGTACTGTACTGAGTTCAGGAAGTCTCCTGTAGAACCATAAAAACAGCTTAAAGGCAGAGTTGCATAATGAAAAATACATGTGAATTAAATACATCGTGTGGTGTTTTTGCTTTTCAGATCTAATTTGGAACAGAGGTTTACATTCCGACTTTTTTCCTCCAAGGATTGTTCTACATTGATGCTTTGATTATTTTTGGGTGAAGTCCCTTTCTTTTAAGAAGACTGAAAATTCTCGGTAAAGAGTGTAGTTTGTTACATCAAAAGGATTTATTTTCAATGTTTGTTTTAAAGTATTTATATTTCTTTAGAAATGGATAACGCTGGATTATCACAAAGGTTCAATGAAATGCCACAAATATTTTCTTTCAGCAGTTAGAGCTTTTACCTCTGCGTGTAAGTGAGATACAGTAACATGGGCTGTAAAAGACTGTGTTTTTCCCTCTTCTGCTTTCATCACTACAATTCCAGTTAAAACTTGTATTTTGAAATAAAAATTGTTTACCCTGTAATTATCATGGATTTTGATTAAATACAAATACCCAGTTCAGATTAGTATCAGATCATACTATGCAGTGTCTGTCCCTATACCCCTTGCCTTGATGTTAACTTTAAAAAGATTTTGATAATATAAAAGGAAGGCGGAAATCTGCATTTAAATTCATAATGCGTGATGAATCTGCTTTTCATGTCTAGTAGCATGCTGCTATTTTTATACTGATTTTGATAATTAAAAACACTCATTATTTCAAAGATGTAAATTTGCCACAGTGGAGGGGTAGGGGAGAAGCAAAGATAAAAAGCAAGCAGCATCTCAAATTTGCAGTTGTTGAAAACTGTCTTGTACGCATAGCTCTTCTGTGTTGTAAGTGCAGTAGTCACGCCGTAGTTGCAGAAGATGAACACTGGGTGACACCCAACTTAACAGGGATACGTTAATACAAAACTTTTAACTGTTGGGTTTGTACTGAAAAATGCATAAAATAGTTTTTCCCCAAAGTGAATGGTTACAATTCTTAATACATTAAACATGTAGAATATTTTTACATTATAGAAAAGGTTATGTTAAGAGTAGAGTTTTATTTTAATCTTAAATTCCATACATTGTAAGGTACAACATTAAAGCTTATGTGATGAACTTTGAATAACAATATGAATGGGAAAATAAAATTGTGTCAAACATAGGAAAAGAATCTTTTCATCCAGAATAAATTGCTGAAACAAACTAATGGAAAGATTCTTCTCCACCTTCAGACTGGAGGAATCAGTTAAGAAGCTGAATAAAGACTAACATCGTCATGCAAATATTATTTTGTGGTAGCCTTAGTTTGTCTTCAATTATGTATTTAACAACTCTGAAAGCAGGTTAATGGAAAACTTCCTTTTGTGCCATAAAAATCTGATTCTTGACACTTGTATTCGTTATGCAGTCTTTTTGGTATGATGTAAAGTGACTACCCCAATAGATAAAACCAAAATGGCTTTAAATATGGAGTGGCCTCATTGCTTTACATGATTTTTAAGGAGGAGTTCAGTGCTTGATTTGAACTTCCAGAACTTTTGTGAAAATGTCTTCTCTTTTTCGTTGTTGTAAAAACTTGTTAAATATTGGGAAAAGATACTACGAGTACAGCATTCTTACTCCACTGATCTTAAAGTATATGAATTTACTGTCTTTGTATGCCAGCGAGGTTCATTTGTGAAGCAACATAAATGCTGTAACATTTCAGGATAAGGTTTTATGAACCATTCTATAGCTCATTGGTTTCCTCAACATATTTCCCTGTACCAGAGTTCTCCAGTATAACAGAGACTTCAACTGTGGGACAAAGATGAAATTTCCTGGCAGAATTGGTTACGGTTTGCCCTGAGGTTCCCTCCAATCTTTATTGCTCCCAGGCTCGTGTCTGGCTCAGCCTAAACTCTGCAGAGTTTTTAAGGAAATACTCTGTTTAACTATTAATTTCTTACTAATGCTTTGGCTCAACACCATCTGGTTTCTACTTACATGCCAGGCTGTGTTGCTTTCCTTGAATATATTTCCTCATCTTGTTTCTCTGTCCACTGCTAAAGCTCCTTTCATAGCCCAATCTATATTGACCCTTCTCTTTTCTTTAGGGGGGAAAAACAGCTAGCACAAGTAGTTCTCTTTTCAGTGTCTCCGTGCAAAGAACAGTTGTAGAACAGCAGTTACCAGGTAGAGGATTGCAAGACTGCTGACTGTAAAGCCACGAAAAGTGCTTCATCCCTAAGGAGTATTTTCTAGATAAATTTTTAATAATTCTTGTTTAACTTTGGGAGTTGCTGCTGGCTTTTACCTATAGTCTAAAACTGAAAGCGGGATTTGAAAAATTAATTTCCTGTAGCTAAAGTGTAAACTGTGTTCCCAAAGGTGTTTCCCACTTTGAAGTCTTCTCTGTGGTTGAAACTTTGAAACATGATTTTTGTTCATTGTTCCATATCTTTGTCTCTTCACCTTGTAACAGGGGCAGCTGTGCATTTGGTTGGACAGCCCTAATGCTTTTCCACCTCATCCTTAGCAGATATAGTCCAGACATACTAACTGAAAAAAGTATACTGTTAAACAAAACCAAAACCTCTCCTCCTTATGCAAGAGGAGGTAACCCATGATTGTTAAGCTCTGTGCCATTTACTTCTTACTACTGATAGCACTAGTATGTATATATGTGGTACTACGTGCTAGTGCCATACTTAGATATGGTACCACATATATACACGCGCACACACTTAGTGTGCAGCATACAACCTGGTAGAGGTTAGGCTGGCACAACGATTGCTCTGTCATCTGAGTGATGTCCATGAATGAAAATGAGCTGGTGACTGAGGGTGCCCGTTTGCTCGGTGCAGTACCCGGCTGTGCTCCGGACCAGGTTCTTCCTGGTGAAGGGATAGGACTCGTGGCACGGCTGCATTACAAACCGGTGCTGGGACTGCTGCTCCCTGGGGCCCTCTGGGGATAAGGTAAGCCCTGTTTTCAGGTGAGTTGGGGTGTCAGCTCTTCCTGCTGTTGAGCAACCTCCAATCTAAGCCATAATTATTTGCTGTTACTGAACGTGAATATCACAGAACTTGAATACCTGTATTTTGTGGTTCACTAGAGGACAGGAGCCTAGCTTTTCATCTGTGGATGCTATGCTCTCTTTTAGGTAGTCTGACCACTTCACAGAAGTGAGGACTTGAAAGTTAAAATAAGTGCAGCCTTTTGGAAGATGTGTGGGAAGAGAGAGGTATTACCTGAAATAATCTTGGGGTGGTCTGAGTGCAGCTTTATCCCTTTAAACTTGAGGCCCATTGCTGGCTTTTGTGAAGGTAGCTGTTGGCAATGATTTCTCATTTTGATACTGAACAACGAATCTTCAGAATTTATTTTTCAGGCTTTGTATGCCCTTCTCTTTGGAGAAGGAGGGAGAAGAGCTGAGCAGGAAGGATGCCTTTCTTTTTTTATCACAGCAAGCATGAGTCAGAGTTCCTATTGATTAATTCAGGTTGTTTGTGCTATATCTTGCCCATCAAATTTAATGCCAAAGATCAACTTTGTGAGTATAAAATACAGTCTCAACCAATTAGAGAGGCAAGCTGAAAATAGTGAGTACCTTCATGTAGTAATTCCATCTAGGAAGTGGGTACTAGCATCAGGGTACCACTAGAAGCATCTAAAGACCTGCTTCTCCTTTCAAGTGCTTGTTTGCTCCTGGGCCATGCTTGGGATCCAGATGTTTTAATTAGACCATATATGTTTTCAGACTTCCCTTTAGATGCTTAGTGGGACAAAAATACTTTCAAAAAATACACAGACTGTGTTGTCCTATGAGTTAGCTTTTCTTCATGCTTTTTCCAATGTGTTTGTAGACAGAGAAGACACTTGTACAGCAGTTTTATTTATATCCAGGCTGTCAGCTCAAGAAGGGAAATCTTAATCAGAAGCTGAAAGAGACTTGTTAACAGTTATGGGGCCTGTTACTACATTACTTGCCTAACAGTAAATTCTCTTTTGAAGTACTCTTACTGTATTTTGTAGGCACTCATTCTTCCCTCTTGTACAAGTGAGTAGCTTGTATTTGTGTCTCTAGGCTGTGGTGGTATAGGAGTCTCTTCTGCCATCACTAGCATCTGTATTCCTTAATCAGCTCTACTTTTCTTTATGGTTAAGTTAATGAATTTTATTCCCAGTTGAGGAAGATCATCAGCAAAATGCCTTTGCGTGCTTGGCCTCTGGAGGGAGCAGACAAGCAAAAAACCAAACTGACCTTGGCAGTTGAGAGCAAGCAGATTACCTCAACTTCTCGGAGGAAGGAGTTTCTATCGCTGGGTTTCAGGGTCTCTGCGGTGCCCAGTGTCTGCAGTAATTGTTGCCAGCAATGGAAATACTTAAGATTTTTTTTTTAAGGTTTTTGAAGTAGGTCATCTTCCTAAAGAGCAAGCTGATTCAAGCTTGTAAGCATGGGCTGAGGTGCAAGCTTGTCACTAGCAGCAACCCATGATGAATACTGCTGTTTCCATCTGTAGTAAATACAGCAAAGAGCAGCAGATGTACTGGAGGATCGGTGTGGGAGACCCAGACCTGCATAGGTTACATACGTTCCGCCATCAGTGCTATGTGCTGTCACGGAGGATTCAGTTTTGTGACAATCCTTAAGACAGTGACAGGACTCTGCAGTTACCGTGTCTAGTCTCTGTGCTTAGAGAAGAAAGCCAAGTGCTGCAAAGCACTTCAGGAAACAGCTTCTGACTTACAAGGCTTTAAAACGAATTGTAGTAGATAGGGGGGGAGGGGTGGCAAAAGATGCATTAACAATGTTTCTGAGAAGCATTTTACTCTCTTCCTGCTTGACCCAGTGTTGTGGTTTACCTGGCTGGCAGCCAAACACCACACAGCTGTTCATTCACCCTCCCCCATCCCAGGGAATGGGGGGAGAGAACTGGAGGGGTAAAGGTAAGGAGACTTGTGGGTTGAGATGAAAACAATAATTGAAGTAAAATAAAATAATAATGACAATAATAATAATAGAAAATACAAACGAGTAGTGCAGAATGTGATTGCTCACCACCAGCTGACTGATGGCTAGCAGTCCCAGAGAAGTGAGAATCCCAAAACTGCAATCCCAGAAGTGAGAGCCAGCTTTCCAGTCAACCATCATCTCTATGCTGAGCGTGACATTCTATGATATGGAATATTCCATTGGCCAGTTTGGGTCTGGTGCTCTGGCTGTGCTCTCTCCCAGACACTTGTGCACCTGCACACTAGCAGGGCATAGGAAGTTGAAAAGTCCTTGATTTTTTCACAATAACTAAAAAAATCAGTGCATTATCAACATTCTTCTCATACCAAATACCATACTGAACCCAAACCACAGCACTGTTCTAGCTACTAAGAAGAAAAAATTAGTTCTATCCCAGCCGAAACCAGGGCACCCAGTGGGAAGATCCCCCCTGTTCATGGCTGGAACTGGAGATGTATACAGAAGCTACCGTGGTTAAAGCTGTAGTCCTGGAGACTCACCGAGAAGCTCAAGACCCTGCAACAGTGTGGAACACCTTGCCGCCTTCTGAACCTATGGACAGCAGCTGTCCCAAATTGCCCTGTCAAATAGCTCTGGAATGGGTATGGGATGTTAATGATCAACTGATGCAGCAGGTAGCTGACCAGAGGGAGTCTTGCAACAGCTCAGTCATAGGGACCCTTGTGTCTTGAGCAAATAACAATAGGCAGCTAGATCCTAAGTTTTGCTGAAAATGGCAAAAGTAGCCAGTACTAAGTAACTGTGTAGGGTCTGACGGAATATCTAGAGATGGATCTTCAGATTGGCAATATAACCTCACAGTTTTCTGCTGCTAATTGACTGCAACTTACAAGCCTGAATAGAAATGAAAAGGAAGAAGCTGTAGATCAGTTAGTGTGTGTAGGGACAGGTAGGGACAGGTTCTCCCTGGATTTGGTAAATAGCTTCTTAAGCTCTGGAGAGGTATCATTTAGACTTAGCCTAACCAGAAGGACCTGCAGTATCTTATTCTCAGTGAACCCATGGCTTATGAATGTTTTAATGGAACATTTGGTTCTTCACACCTAAATGGCACTAGCCACTTTGGGAAATGAAAACCTATGGGTGCATCTATTGATTTTAGTATTCATAAAGATGTTAGATGGTTCTGCCAGCCCTGATAGCTGCAAACATCTTAAAAGATGCCCTAGGACCCATTGGTGTTGTTGTCCAGTCTTACTGTATTCCACTTGAGTGACTGGGTCAGAAGTAATGGGCACCCTGTACCCCACTGTGGTTGTCACATCCATCCCCTTAATAGCAGTTTATACCACCTGCAACCTAGTAATGTGTCTTTGGACCATTACTGTTAACCAGAGTGTTGGCGAGTGAGCAGAAACCTCTTCCCAAAACAGGGCATCAGTTTCACAGAGGTGTTGGAAATGCGTAACAGCATAGGGATTGTTTCACTGAAAATGTGAGTATGCCACCTGGAAGTGGAACAAATAGTGTATTGTTACCACCACCTAATGAAACAGTTGCAGAAAAGTAAGTGGAAAAAGCCAAGATTAGCTAGTGCCCCTCTGTATTTAATTATGGTGTAATCTTCAACTCCCTCCTCCTTTTTCTCTCTCCTCCCCAATCTGAATTGATGCTATCATATTGCTAGGTGTACCTTTTGTCTACAAAGGTCTGAAGAGTGATCTTGGGCTTCATGAAATGTTTTAAACTAAACTGCTATAAAGTTACCGTTTAGGAGTACAAAAGTCATGGTTAACTGTAGTATTTAGTATAGGATAATACAGAAAAGAATGTATGGTAACTAATAATGGAAAGAATATAGCCAGTAGCTGAATATGTGTTACTGTAGGCAGCTTAGGTTAACCTAGAAATAGTTATATTACAGGCAGATGTTAAAGAATCAAAAAAATGAAGATAGTGTCTGATTTAGGGCATGGGGAAGCATTTAGAAGAAACAGCTTGAGTGCCAAGTAGCCAATAATTTTATATTGAGAAGACAGCGTGACTGTTTCTGATTACTTGCATAGATTGAAATCTTCTAAATCAATTAAAATAATATAAGGGGGAAGGAAGAAGAGTATGGCACCTAATAGTTTCCTGCTGTAATACCCAAGCCCTCCATAAAACAGGTAATTTTCTTATTACTGGTTTTCAAAATAATATTTACTCTTAATTGAATAGTTTTTTCATTCTTTTTTTCTGTACTCACATAATCATTTGCACATATGACTGTAGAAAATTATAGTTTACATTCTTATATTTTTTATTCATATTGCACAGTAAGAATAAGTAAATATCTCTTCATCTTCCTATGAAAACCTGATTCTTCTGGTTCAAAGTCCTTGAACTCATTATTTCTCAGTTGTTGTTGGGTGGTCACGTGCATTTGTTTAGCTTCATTTTTTGCCATCCACACATTACACTGGTTCTCTTGTACTGATTGTTGTTGAGATTTCTCACAGGACTTTTGTATCTATTTCCTCTATCAGGAGAAATATTGTTATCATGGGAACATAGTGTTGTTCCTGATAGCTTAATATGCCCTAATAATTATCCTTTCCATGTCCTTCCTGTAAAAAATAATATTCTTTTTATTTTACCTCAACATACCAAGTGGATGAACTTGGTAGGAGCATCAGCTACTATTTTTCCTAAGGAGTAGATGACACTCAATGTTCCTTCCAATTGCCAAGAGAGCATATTTTATTTTTTTCTCTCTTCAAAAACCATACTTTCCTCAAGGGCAGCGTATATATGTGTAATTACAACTTAGACATACAGAAATAAAGCTGTTTAGCTGAGTTCCTGTCTTATTGCAAAAACCTCAAAGGATCAAGGAATCTTTGGTAACTGTATGCCATAGCTGAATGTCTATGTTTCAGAATAACTTAATGTGGACATTATAGCTAGAAAATGCTTTATCAAGCCATATATTAATATTTTTCAGAAATATTTTTTAAATTGCCTTGTATGGCAACTACTTCAAAGAGCACACGACTCACTAATCATAATTCAGTCAGAGGTATCTTATCTTGACACCTAACTTACTAAAGCCGACACTTACTGTTCTGGTAGACTAAATTCTTTCTTCCAGTAACAGCCTATTTCTTGTGATAAGAGATGGAGTGCCTAAGGGAAGTTACTAGTACAGTAAGTAGATTTGAAAGTAGATTTGAAATGTATTGGGCATGGATCTTCCACCCCCACCAATATCTTTTTCCAGTAAATTTTAACCTATGGATTAAGAAATCCAAAGGTGGCAAAGTAAATTCTGTTTCTTGTTCCATGTCCTGTCTCTACCACATTGCACTTCACTGATTAGTCTCTTTTTAATCTTAAGTAATAGGGCTCTAAGTAAGTGCACTTCATCTCTTGCAGTATCTTGGAATATTTCAGGTTTGGTACATCAACTGAGCACTTGATAAACATGTGAAAATATCCAATCTCTGTCAGACTGAAAGGACCATCTGGACCATCTCTTCATGCTTTTGAAATAACCAAAATCAGATAGAGATGAATGTGGGAAACAGGTCACATACAACAAAACCTCTCTTCTTGTATGATCTCCCACTTCCAGCGCTTGGAGCTCACTGTGTCATGATAAACCCATCCCTTTTCAGTTAGGGAAATGGGGAGTGAGGATGGAAGTCACTCAGAAAAAGTCAGGAAAGAGGTGTTTGATCCAACAAGTGACCAGGTTGCACAGGTGTACTCTGGGGCTGTATCAGCAATCTGGTTTGGGTGCTCAACTCCAATCAGAAATACATATTTTAGTGGCATTGCTTAAAGACAGCAGCACAAGATTTGTTCTTTTTGGTCAAAAGCAGTTTCCCCTTGGAGTCTGTTCTGTTAGAAAGCTCAGCTGTAAATCACTGAGAGCTCTATATATGCTCACAGAATATTTGAATCATGACTGAGAAAACCTTGAGGTCAGTTCTATTCATCACATGCTAGGAAAGTGCTAAACCTTCAGCTCCAAGTCAAGTCTCTCTCCAGGCTCATGTTGTGCGCTCCCTACCCCATCTGAAAAGACTTCATTATTCTCTCCATAGAGTTGTGGTGGTGTTTGCCTTGCTTGCTAGCAGTCTGCTGAGGTTTGTCAGAGAGCAGAACCACCTCCTGTGGTGGTAGGGCTGCACAGGGCTTCTCTGAAGCCTTTGGTGTTCTCAAGAACTGCTGCTGTCACTGAGATGTGCAGAAATACTGTCTCAAGCTCTGTTCAAACTTTCACTTGGTGTGCCGTAACAAAAGCATTTAAATACAGTGGTGGACTTGGCTTGGCTGTGTGCTCCTGCAGTCTCTATTTTTAGAGGTTTGCAAGACCATAATTGAGCTGTATGAGGCTAGGTAAAAGTGTAGGGGATGTACAGCTTAGAGGCATCCACCCCATGACAATCTAGAGCAAAAAGTTAACTCATTTACTGAAAATCGGAAGCTATTTAAAATGTACGTCCTTCCTTTGTATTTACCTTTGAATCCCTCAACAAAACTTGGGTATGAGATGCATCCAGAAGATGGGGTATGTTCTTTCCCTTTTGTAGGTTGCTTGTATAGTTTGAGGAAAGTAGTGATAGGTCTAAAAATGTTTCCAGCTCAAATAATCACACCTATGCGTAGCACATTGAGAATATGTCTTCGGATGGCAGGTTTTGAATAACTTCCTTTTTTGTGCTGTGGAGTAAAGGCTAAGTGTACTCTAGTCCCTGTTTTGAGCCTCTTGTGTAGATGATGCATGCATGCCTAAAGAGACAGGGTGAAAACCTCTGAGCACTCCCCAGACTAGAATTCTGAGAAATGTAAACTTTCACTATATTTGGGGAGTTAACACTGATCCTCAGAACACACCGAAGAACATGGTATGTGAGGAGAAAATGAGATCCAGTGGAGATCAGAAGGACTGTTACATCTTGCATATCAATCAGAGATTCAGATTAGTGGCTCCTGCCTGTTTACATAGTTTTTAATATTTTTCATGGTAACGATAATGAATGCACCTAGTTTACATAGCTGAAGTACTATATCCATATGATTTCTTCAGCAGATATTACTATGTTGTACCATTATACAATAATAAGAAATCAGAAGCCACAGAAACTGTGTTCTCGCTTGGGCTGAGCTGAATTCGCAGTAGCGTGGGAGTCTTTTCAACTAAAGTTCCCCCACCGTAGTTCTTCTGTGAAATTAGTCCCCTGCTGGTACTGAAGGTTAGTTTCATGTTTATTGGTATAGAGTTGAGTATTGACCACTTTATGAAGTTGGTATTTGTGTTACTCTACTTCTGTACAGTTGTGTTGGCAGAACAATATTGCATTGGTATAACTGGCACAGAAAAGGGTTGGAAACTAACATTTATTAAAACATGAGTTTCTGAAATAATAAAAATTCTAACATTGTTCATTGGCAAGACAATGTTTTTGTATAAATGTTCTTTAGGTATTTTCCTTGTCAATGTTCATTTTGAACCTCTGTCATAGTGTACCAATACAACAGTTGGTGCAGCACATTCTGAACCATCTCAGGGCAGTTAAGTTACTTAAGAAAACTTTTTTTTTTTTTTTTTTTTTGCAAACCTGTTTTTAGGCTGGGTCACTTCCCCTGTTCAGGTTGCATTAGTGCCTGCCCAGCTGAAGGAGAAAGGCACTTGGAAGTGAGAAAAGCAGTGGAGGTATGAAGACTGTTGTAAGCTGGTAAAGCATCTGAAGACTTTGAGGAAATCATGGCCTTAAGTAGTTGTTAGACTCACAGAATTATATAGGTTGGAAGTCATCTCCGGGTGTTGCTAGTCCAACCTCCTGTGCAGAGCAGGTCCAGTTATAAAGCAGTTTGTTCACGGCCTTTTCCTGTTGCTTTTTGAGTGTTTCCAAGGATGGAGGTTCCACAGCCTCTCTGGGAAACCTGTTCCAGGGTTTGAACAACCTCATGGCTAAAAAGAAATAACTTCCTTGCATCTTATTGGAATCTTCTGTGTTCTGAGTTGTGTCCATTGCCTCTTGTTCATCCACAGTGTGCAACTGAGAAGAGCCTGGCTCTTTCTTCTCTTCCCCTCCACCCCAATTACGTAGTTGCAGACAGGAGTAAGATTTCCCCTCATTATTCTTTCCCACAGACTGAACAAACCTAGATCTTTGAGCCTCTCCTCAGTATCATGTGCTCCAGTTCCTTCAGCAGTCTTGTTAGTTACCTGCTGGACTCGCTCATTTTTCTCATGCTGGGGACCCCCAAAATGACGTGGTATTTCGAATGCAGTTTCAACATAACTATCCTTCACTGCAGACTGAAACAAGCATCTGGCGTATGATTTTTTTTTGTCCACTACCAAGCCATTGGAGCACTTGATCTGAATCGTAAGACTCAAATTTACCTCCAAGAATCCAAGAACTCTTGACTCACTTCCCTGATAGAGAAGGTAACTGAGTGACTCTCTCAGCAGAGGAGTTGCACGAAGTGAAAAAATATAATTGAGAGGTATTATAAAAATTTAGAGGTTCCTTTTTTTTTTTTTAAGACTAGCTTTTATCTTCAGTGCAGTCAGATGTGCCTATACCTCTAGTGAAAACTGCACTGTGGACTATGGTACTGGTTACTGTCATAACCACAGATAGATCTGAAAACTTTTTGGGAAAAAAAAATTATCATGTTTTAATTACTCCCTGTGAATGATTTTTGAAAATTTTTTTCAACTGTGCGTTTTTTGAAGCTAGTTTTGTTAATAGCCATTGAACATATTTGGGAGAGTAAGTGAGATTCAGACTGTCACTGCAGATTTCAGAACCAGGTAAAGAATCCTCCACAAGATAACAAATTTTATATGTGCTTATCTCTCAAGTTTAGATTGGGACTTTTTTTAAATTCAAGTTATTTTGTCTTGAGGCTACCCTCCTAAGATTTCTTCAACTTTCAGTTGCCAATTTTTGTTCTATTAAAGTTTTTTTTTGGTTTTGTTTTCTGTCAGAACTATATGGTTGCCAAAAGGGATTGGCTGCATAGGATGGTCATGGAAAGGGTTTTATCTATTATTTCAGTGGTTTTGTTTTTTTAAGTTCCAGCTAAGATTCAAAGGTCTGATTTATATCTACTGAATCCCAGCAGAGAAAAGTGAATGCTAGTATAGAGGCTAGGACATACTTCTCATACCTTCAGAGGTGTACTTGTTTGAGTTGTGAGGTTCTGGAATTATTTTTAAGTTCATGTTTAAACAAAGTATTTTTCTTAAGTCTATAATCAGTTTGAGTGTTTGTTCTGTAGGATCATTTCTTCATCTTTTTACTTAATTAGCTCGCAGCCTTTCTTCTAGGGAGGTGCCTTCTGAGGAAATAAACAAGTGCAACTGCTGGAATAACTTCACTGTTGTTGCTGACAGCCTGTCTATTCAAGCCCCATTTTAAACTGGCTACCTGTATCTACTCAAAGGCCATAATTATTTGTCACCGCCTTGGTATCAGCAAACCCTTGAAGTCACAGTTTTCCATCTGCAATATTTAATAGAAAAGAGTCTAAGACATACCACTAGCTTCAGATCAGTCTTCTAAGTGTCAGAAGTTGAAGACCTCTTCCATGGCTGAGTAGCAACTGTCACAGACACACAAATGGAAACAACAGTCATTGGTGGTTCAAACAGCACCAGCTTTTACTGTACTGCTGGATCAGGTACCGGATCTGCATAAGACAAGGGCAAAACGCAGGTAAAAGGAGACTTCTGTTGCTTGGACTTCCACAAAAGAAAAAGGAGGTCAGATACACTGTTGCAGTACATCCTCAAGTACTTCACTTTTTCTCCTCAGATGCAGGACTTGGCATTTTCCTTCCTTGAACTATAGAAGGATTCTGTAGATCCATTTCTCCAGCCTGTCAAGGTCCCTTTAAATGGCAGCACACCCATCTGATGTATCACCTACTCCTCCCAGTGTCGTCTGAAAACTTGTTGAGGGTGCACTCTGTCCCACCATCCAGGTCATTAACAAAGATGTCGAGGAGTATTAACTCCTGGGGTACACCACTGGTGACTGGCCTCCAGCTTGACCTCATGCCACTGATCACAACACTCTGATCCTGGAACTTCAGCCAGTTTTCAATCCACCTCACTGTCCATTTACCTATTTCATCAGTTTGTCTATGAGGAATGTTATAGGACACAGTGCTGAAAGCCTTGCTCAATTCAACATAAATAATAAATAAAACATAAATAACATAAATAATGTCCACTGTTCTCCCTTCCTCCACCAAGTCATTCGTATCATCTCATAATAAGGGAGGTATGATGATCACTTTGTAAATCAATGCTGACTACTCCCCAACACCTTCTTATCCTTAATAGGGTTGGAAATAATTTGCAACACCAGCTTCTAAGGGACTGAGGTGACACTGCCTGCCCTGTAGATTCTTGGATCCTCCTTTTTGCTCTTCTTGAAGACAGCAGTAACTTTTGCTTTTTTCCCGTCCCCAGGAATCTCCCCAATCACCTCCACCTTTCAGAGATTAGTGAGAGTGTCCTCACAATGACATCAGCTTCATGATGTTATAACTCTTTGTCCTGGTTTAACCAGGATAGGGTTAAGTTTCCCCAGCAGTGGGGGGGAGCTCTAGCCGGGTTATTCAGATACCATGCGGATGTCACATCCTGGCAGGTCACATTTTTCCTGGCGCGGAGCGCGGTGCACTCGTGGTTTTGTACATCGTGCTTCAAACTGCTGTATTTGGTAGCTATTTTGCTCTGTTCACTGCTATCACTATTACTGTTATTGTTATTGTTGTTGTTGGTTGTGTTGCTATTGCACTGTTGTATTAAACCTTTCCTTATTTCAGTCTTGGGGCTTTGTATTTCACTCCCTTTGTGGGGGAGGGGCAGCGGCCGCGTGGTCTCAGACCCCGGCAGGGACTAAACCACCACACTCTTACATAGTTCAAACCTAGAGGAAGCAGCACATTCCATGAATTGCGTGATTTGCAGGGAAGAAGAAAACTGATCCTTAATTGTACATGACAGTGATCTTTAACCTTTGAAGTTAAGGTAAGTTAATGTTTGATTAACATCAGATGTTTGCTCAAGTTTTGAAATGTATGACAACGATCTATAAATACATCTCTGAAACTTCTGTAAAGTTACATCAATTTACCTTTTTAGCATATGTATTTTAGATTACTTTGTTGAATGTTTATACATTATAAACCAAAATATCTGATTTTTCAGCACTCGTAGGTGCGTTGGGTGCATCCCATCAGGAGTCTTCTGCTTCTAGTTTCTCCAAGTATGGCTGCTCTGCTCCTGTCCTTTAGATACATCATGTCGTACCCTTTCTCCACTGAAACCTAGAATACTGGATCCAAGGTCAAATCCATCAAAAAAGGAAAAATTCAGATGTGTAGAATATATGGATATATACTACCCTCTGAGGGTTGGTCCCACACCTCTAAACAGGAGACAAGCAGATTAGTGTTCCCCTGAATACGGTAAAGCAAGTTCTTTTAGTGGTGACACCTGAAAATCATATTGACTGTAAATGACCTTATTGTTATTTGTCTAAGATTATAGAAATCATGTAGACTCTCATTAGCATGGCCACTTGCCTCTTGCAAGTATCAAAAACCCTCCATTCTTTAGATCCCCAAGAATGCAGGTCCATCTGATTCATGCCCTTTGGAAAGCATTCTCCCCTGTACCGTTAAGCATTGCTAGAACAGAAGTCTATGGCCAGCACAGAGGGTCAAAGATGTAGGACCAACATTCATTCATAGGTCTAGTTGCTTCAATTTCTTCTGCTTCAGAGGGTGCCCTATAGCTCTGTTGTATTGAGGGCAGAATCATAATTTTGAAATTACCTTTCTATTAAGATTTAAGCATCAAATGGACTATTACAATTTGATCTGCTCCATCATGTCAAGCTATATTGAAGAACTGGCAAATTTATATTTTGTTCAGAAGCAATTGTCTTTCACGTGCAACTTATTCCTAACTGATAAAGGCAATGGCAGTCCACAGATTTAAAGGAAAATTATGATCTTCAGAATTTGATGGAGAAAAAAAACTTTAATGCAATTGAGAAAGACACACCTTTTTTTCCCAGTGTGGGAAACTACTGGGCTGACAAGTATGAAATTGATATAGTTCACAGCAGAATATGTCAATTTATACCAAAGCATTTCCCACAAAGCAAAGAGGTTGTATAATGCTTTGATAACAGTAGGCCAGAAAAAGGTTAATTAGTAATTTAAGTTCTCTTTGTTTTGGACATGGCAGAAGGAGCAACTGAGTCTAGATCTAGATTTTAATGTGGTGGAGGACAAAAGTAAGTCAGAAAGGTGGACGAGTGCCAGGGCAAGGGAATGAGGGATGTGGAGCAGAAGTTGTGGCTTTATGCCCTTCCTTAGCTAGAGTCTCTTGTTATAGTTCTAACTCCAGAAAGTGGGTTGATGAGAGGTGTTGTCTCAGTTACGTAACTCAACATGGTGTTTCCCATCTGTTGAATCTTCTCTCTTCAAACAGGCTAGGCGACAATCTTCTACCACCGCTCATGAAAACAAACAAGTTAATAGTTTATTTGAATAATAGGGCTTTAATAATAAGCTGTTGTGAAGACCTGAGACCTCCTGCAAGATAAAAATGTTGGTTAGAAGGCACCTGTGGAGGCTATCTTTGAGTTGGACCAGCTCAGCACTAGATTATGTCACTCTTGGCTTTGCCCGAGTCTTGAAAAGCCTCAGTGACATACATTCCTCCACCTCTCTGGACAACCTGTTCTAGTGCCCAGCTACCCTCTTGTTGATTTTATTTTCTGATGTCCAGTCTGAACCTCCCAAGCTGTAAACTATGGCAATTGTCCTTTGTTAGACCAGTTGGCAGTAGCAAGAAGAGTTTGGCTCTGTCACTTTTGTAATAATACTTCAAACAGTTGTAGGTTGATGTTAACTTACTTCTTACCTTCCTTCTCTACCACACTAAGTCCAGCTCCTTCAGCCTCTCCTCAATAGCCACCTTAGTAGCCCTTCACTGAACTCTCTCCAATTTTGCCATGTCCCTCTTGATCAGAGGTATCCAAAGCTAAACACTATTTCAGGTATGGCCTCACCAGTACCAAGTAGAGATTATCAGCAAATTTCTCTTTAGGTGCCGGCCACACTTCTAATGTAACCCAGTATGTAGCTTCATTCAGAAGAACATGTCGCAGGTTCACATTCAACCCAGTGTGCACTGTAACCGCCAGGACTACGACCTAGCCAGCCACTTCCCAGCCTGTGCCCATCATGGGGTTAGAACTCCATACTTCTTATAAGGATCATGAGGTCTCTGTCCAATCCTCAAGTATTTCAGGGTCCTCTGGGATGAATCAGCAGCCACTTCCCCTAACTTAGTTATCAGCAGATCTGCTGAGAATGAGCTCTGTGTTGCAGACAGGTTGTTAATGAAGGCATTTGATATGGGTGCCAGTATTGACCCCAGGGTGCTTTGCCAATTGCCAGCCAAATATTGAGTGCTATCCTTACAGCCAGTTTTCAATTCATCTGAATAGTCTGTTTGTCCATGCTTCTGCTGTTTCCAGAGGGGAAGACTGGGGAAGGTGGTGTCAAAAGTCAAATTCAAATTAAGCTATATTACACCCACCACTCTGCCCTTGCCCACAGAGCCAGTCATTTTATCACAGCAGGCAATGAGGCAGGTCAAACACGGTTTGCCTTTCTGGGTTGACAATTGCTGATTATGTGCTCCCTGATCTTTCCATTGACTGAGGTGAAGCTGACTGGCATGACTTTCCCAAGTCCTCCTTCTTGCCTTTTTTAAAGATGAAGAGTGATAGTAGCCTCACACTCAGGCCCACCAGGCCTTCCAGTAGCTTGGGGTGATTCCCATCCAGCCCAATGGATCTGAATACATCCAGTTTCTCTAGCCTGTTGCTCCCCCATTGCTGGCTGCCCCATTCCTTCCCCGACTGTGCCTGTACAGGCAGGGGTCTGGGAGTTGGCTTTGGATGTGAAGACAGAAGCAGAAAAAAGGCGCTGAGTTAATCAGCTTTTTCACTGACACCTGTTGTCACTAGGGGCCTCCATCAGCAGGAGCCCATTTTCCTTGAACTTGCTTTTCCAATTAGAATTCCCACAGAATCTGCCCTGTTCCAACCAGTGCCAACCAGTCTCAGCTCCAGCTGGGCTTTGGCCTTCCTGGTTTTGACGCTAAGTACCTAACACTGGGGTTTTTTTTGGTGTCTGTTAAGTGGTAGTGGTTTACTTAAGGTATTAGAATAATTTTATTTAGTTTGGATAATCTAAACCACACAGGAGATGGGCTTTCTGACTCTTGCATACTTTTGCTCCAGCGGGTCAAGACTCATGAATGAACATGGGAAAATTGCTCCTGCTGCAGAAGCAATTGTTTGCTAGTAGGAAGACATGGAAAAGATGTCTGAAATTACAACCCTGATAAATGTGGTTAATGCAAATATGAATAAAAATGGAATGGAATTCTTCTGGTCTTTAAAGATTTAGAGGAAAGATGCAACTAGACAGTGAATACCAACAGAGTACCCTACAGGAAGGTTTAGGGTTGTTCTGCCACTGGGAAACATTCTTGTAAGAGGATCATACACCGAATAGTTTGAGTTCTGGACTGGGATCAAGGCTAATTTGATTGATAAGAGCTTAAATGTAAAAGTAGGGAACAAAGCTGGGAAAGGCTCATTTAATCTGCGTGATGATAATGTAGTAAGAAGGAAATATCAGAGGGTCAGAGGAATGAAAGTGCCAATACCGATAAGAGCACTTGCTAGCTAATACAGAGTGGGAAAGTAAAAATTAGCCTCTTGTGGTGGCCAGTATGAAGCTATTATATTGGTACAACAAAACAGAGAGTCCAGAACAACTGAGTCTGAATGTGTAATACAGAGGCCGGTGGAGGGTTTCTGGTTGTGGCTGGAATATCAGGATGGAAGTATATGTATCATTTAGGAAAGCTAGAAGAGAAAAATAAAGATGGTGAAATAGCGTTATGCATTAATGACTTCAGAGAATGAAAAGGGATGGTATGTATAAGATGGATCATGTTTGAGTTAAAATCATTTAAAGAAAGGTATAAAAAATACTGTACTGAAGTATCAGCCTGCAGTACCTAAGAGAGCCTGGGGGCTGGCTTTAGACAAGAATGCTGATCTCTGTCATGTCATTTGGAAAAGAAAAGAAGTACCCTTAGTAACTATAAATATGGAAAAGTTTAAGTCCTCAGATTGGAAGACCTACCTATTCCTAGATGTCTTAACAGATACTACACTGCAGTAACAAGATATGCAAGAGTGCTATGAAAACTTTCTATCATATGGCTAGGAAGAAATATGAAGAATCCTTAAACATTTTTTAACTACAAGTAAGTAATTTCCATTATTTTTAACTGATTCGTAATGAAAAGAAATTCTGAAGTGGCAAAATTCTCATTGACAGAAACACTGGTTTTAGCCATCTTAATTTTTTTCCAACTAGTTGGGTTAGTTGCATCAGGTTGTATCTTCAAATTGAGTTTGAAGGCAGAGTAAATAAATAACTGCTCTCATAATTATCACAAATTAACTTAAAAACAAACTTTGAACATTCTGATAAACAGTAGAAATTTTTAAAAAAAGGAAATTACAAGATACATACTAGACATAATTAGACCTGATTTTCAAGGGGTGTGTTTGTGGGAAGACTAAATTATCAAAAAGACACTAAATGACTGCAAAACCAACATTATGCATTTGGTACTGTCCTTTACATTATTTCCACAGAATCTGTTATGCCTATTTTTATTAACCACTAGCAATTACCAGGTCTCTTATGTTGGCTACAGAGGTTTGTAAACATTTACAAACTCCATTCACTATGTTTGCTTGTTACAATTCCTATAAAATTCAAATCTAGGGGAAGCAGCACGTTCCATGAATTGCCAGATTGGCAGGGAGGCAGAAAATCGATCCTTCATTGTACAGGGGAGTGATCTTTAACGTGTGAAATTAAGGTAAGTTAATGTTTGATTAATGTCTGATGTTTACTCAAGTTTTGAAATGCATGACAACTATCTAAGTACATCTCTGAGACTTCTGTATAGTTGTTATTTTATCTTTTTAGAATATATATTTAAGATTTCTTTGCTGAGTGTTTATACATTATAAACAGGAATAACAGATTTTTCTGTTCAGATTGTGTAATTTTTTCTAGCTGTGTTGAAGTCAGCGGAGCTCAGCCTGAGGATCCATTTCATTCTTGATGAACAAGTTTTGTCAATAGACCCTTTTTGTGTTAAAATGTTCACTATAATATTTTATACCTATTGATTTAATGCTCAGCTCAACCATTTTTCAAACACTGCTTGCTTCAAAATTACCGATCTCATTTTAGTAACCAGGAGACCTTTAGGCTGTAAGCATCTACAGGCATAGCCTGATTTACCTTCCTTTGAAGCAACCACAGAATCACTGTGACCAGTGTCACATTCTCTATGTTCGAGTGTGCCAAGTCACATACATGAATAAATGTCACAGTCTCTGGAAGTTAAGGAAGAATGAAAACTGATTATGAAAGTAAATAAAATCCTCATCTTTTACAATGTTCTTTCTCTCTCTTTTAAAAAAAGCAATCAGAATTCAACTTCTGTTTTCCTATGCTGGGCAGGTATTAAGTATATTCTTACGTCACATCTGGGTCTGTTGTAGATTCCCAATAGGTAGTTATGAAAGCAGACCTAAGCCACACTGAATTCTCTCCTCCAATTATTATGTCTCTCCCAGAGTTATCTTACAGATAGTGCTCAGAAAGGCTGAGGCACTGGACTTGTGAAGGGGTAAGCACGAAGCATGCAAATGGTCCCACAGTGAGTGTGAGGCAGAGTCCTCTGTGCACATACAGTATTACTCATAAATTTATGTAGTCTCAAGACCACCTAGCTTCTTGGACCTACACGGTTTGTATGTTCCAGAGGTTTTGTATCCCCATGGTAGTCATGACCTCCCTTCCCTTCAAGGTGACTTAATTTCTCATACACAGGATGCTAGTTTAACCAAAAAAGTAAAAAACTAATTCTCTGCTGACTGCTTGCAATTTGATGCAGTATAATTATTATTCAATGTTAACTAAACTTAATTAGTTTAATGCTATTTTAGGCATTCAATCAGAGTAGAAATATCTTAGGACTTGATATTCCATAACCTTGAGAACAGCCCATTATCAATCTGATGTAGATATGTTCCTGTCCATCCTTCTATCATATTATGAATATAACATAATCTTCACTTATATGAATAGATGTACTGCTGGGGAAGGAATGTTCCTCCTCCTGGCAAAGTACGCTGGTGCAGTTAAACAAAAATACTACAAATAATTTCAAATCCTTCAGGCAAATATCAATCACTTCAGCAGGTGGTGAAGAGAAATGGAGAAACGTTTCTATGGCTGCAGGGCAGACATTCTTTCCTTCCTAAGCAAGACTTATCTTCTCCTGCCTCTCCCAGCAAATGCTAAGACTGTGTCACATCCTGTTAAAGCATGAAAAGCTAACAGAGTTTGTGCCTTTTCTTTGCCTAATACTGCAGTAAAGTACCTGTAGTTTAATGCCAGAATCAAAAGCAATCCAAAACTCATCAAAATCTAACTTGTTTATATCCCCAATGATACCTGGCCATAAATCTGCAAAGCAATTAATAACACAGCTCTTAAGATTCGTGCTTCACAAGGTTTTGAATGTGGAGAAGAGCAGGTATTTGGTGGTAGATAGGAAGGTCTTATTTACGGAAGAACTGGAGAAATAATATATATCACCCTTTCAATGAGACATTGATGAAAAAATATTCAATTTAAATCAGGTGTGAAATAGGTTTGTGCTGCATTCCTCTATTGTTTATCCCATTACTGTGTTCAGTAAAGCAGGGTGTGTAAGGCAGGGCTATGTTTGTACATGACTTAAAATGCCTGTGCCGTCAGTAAATAACGAAGGACAAGGTGATGAGAGAGTTCCTATCATTTTCTCTGTTTTCACCTATTTTTGTGAAGATTGACCCCATTAGTGTCAACCTGTTCCAAGTCAAATAGCTCCAGCTGAACATCAAAAGATAATATAAATGTATGAGGCAAGTGAGAATATGCCCCTAGTTCAAGGCATTCTGGGAGTATAAAAAAATCATATATGGCACAGGATATTGGGGTAGAGGTAGAAGATGTGGATTTAACAATGTAGGGTTTTTTTAATATATATTTTCCCATGGAGGAGAACTAATATACTTTTTGCACGTCAAATGGCAAACACAAAAACAATGCATTATGATTAATCCTAAAAATTATTTTAATGTTAGGCTGATATTATTCGCTGAATGACATTTCTTAGCAATGGAAGTACACAAAAATAAAGCAGACAGATGTAGTTCAGACTTTGCCAGACTGAGCTGCACATTGGTCCTGCTCTTCAATCAAGGGAACTTAAAAAGATAGTTTTATTTCTGCGGATATTTTGCCCATGGTTTCTTAGACAGCAAGAGACAAACAGAAATCAAAGCCATTTCGCCAGGAAAAACTCAGCTATATTTTATAAAAACATTCATAACTAAAAGGTAGAAGTCCTTTAGAAATACAGCCATGACTTTTGATTTCAAACCTGTGGTTTTGAAACAGAGCACCATTTTGTTGTTGATATCTAGCTTCAAGACTGACACCACCAACACATTTTATAGAAAGGTTTCAAGCGACTGGGAAAAAAAGATTTTCTCAGTTATTATACCGTGTCTCAGTTTATTGACTCAGTGCCCATGAATTTTTTGTGTAAAACAGATCCCTCATGAGGAAGATTTCTTATCAGTTAGATCATGAGCATTTCTGTCATTTGCAAACCTTATTTCTCGATAACTCTCTAAGTATAATTATGATTTATAATCTATTTTAGGGGAATGCTTAAGTTGGTGAGTTAATATTTCAACAATCAGGAATAACTATAATTAGTTATACCCACCACCTTTCTTCAGTTTCTGATATATGTGTTAAAACACTCTTTTTAACTCCAGAGTCATGTTGTGTTTTTCTTGGAGGACACGAAATTACTTGATCAAGAGGAGTACTTCTCTTCAGATGAATTTGTATCGTCTATAAAAATACTTTGGTGTGAGCACTCAGTTTCATTCAGAAGTTATGAGGCACTGGACTTGAAGCAGTTTCAGAAAAGGAAGGATGATTTCGAAGTTAAAGCAGGCAAATACTGCCTGGGAGAACTGGATTTCCCATCTTTGGCACACAGTGTCTGCGTGATGCTGGGCCAGTTGCTCTAACTGAAATACTACGGGCAGCCATTCTGTTTACCTCACTTTTATGGGTTCTCAACTTGTTGGCTATTGATTCAAAATGGTGAAATAGAGCAGAAACTGGACCACTGTAGATTTGTTACATTGTAGATTTGGCCAGTTTGCTCAGGGCTCACCATTCTGTTTTCCCTCAGAAGCACTCTTAGGGATAGATGGCTTTGGTCCCATAGATACAACCACAAGATACAAAAAACACTGAAAAAAGAAGCCAAGCTTTTCAAAATTAGTTTACACTTTTGACAATTTTTATTTTAATGTCTGTTAAGGTGGCAAAATTAGCAGTCCCTCCAGCTTCCTTCTGCCTGAATCCTGAACTGACTTTAAGACTTTACCTCTCTGCAGATTTACCTCTGAGATTTTCCCTGACTTACATTGACCAACACCTACTGTAGATCATGTATGAATATTTGCACAGACCTGTTTAAATACAGCACCTGCTGAAAATGTGTCATAAGAGGGGAAAAATTTTTTCCACAGAAGAAACCCAAAATGGTGTTGATTTTAACAGTGCACAACACACCATAAAAGAAAGAAAAACACTTTAAAATACAACAATCTGGAGCAAGTATTACCAGAGTTTCATTCACAGAAGGACAAACTGGGCATCAGATGAAGAAAGCAGAATAACCAGTGTCTGCAATAAAACACCTTCCCAATCAGAGGGCTCAATGCAATGGGCCTTACAGAGATAAGTTGCACTTAAGAGAATTCTTGCATTGCCTTTAATTCATGCCAAAGACCTGGTAAGAGGCTGGCTACAGCCCAGCACACACACAGCTTCTCCCTGCCCGTCTCCCTGCCCTCACAGACAGCGCTGTGATAATTCACACTCCTGATCCTGGGGGTGAGGAGAAACTTCCTTGTCCCATCCCTCAGCTCCCCAAAGCTGTAGAGCTGTCGGGTTATGTATTCCTTTCCCTTTCACTCAAAAGTGGAGCCTCACATGGCTCCTGGTGACATGCTGCCTCTAGGACTATTTCCTTTAGTGTGATATGAAGGGACAGTAGAGCAAGGTGGGGGGTGGAGCGTTGGAGAGGGACATGGTGACATCTCCAACTCTAACCATGCAGACACTGGCTGTAGTCCCATCACAGCTAGAAAAGCCCCTTTAGCTGCTACTGTCAAGAAAATGATCTTGTTCTGTGAAGTATGGGCAAAATTAAACAGTTCATAACTTCCTTTTTAAATGTTGAAGATTAAAAAATTCTCTAGAGTTCCTCTATCTGTCATAAAGAAGGATACACAGATATGCCTGAAACTAGCTCCTGACTCCAGGGTGTAAGTGCATATCAAAGTTTTGTAGATTCTAAGTAACCCACTACATCTGGTGCTTAAAGATCCATAAAGTATTCAAAGTCAGACCTGAGAAAGAACAGTTATGGTCTTGTTTCTTAGACGCTGGTAGATGCATACTGTATTAAACCCACTATTTCCTGCTTTAAAACAACCTACCAACCTCTACAATGTAAAAGAATCAACAAACAACTATGGACAACTCCAGATCCTTTACCTTGTTAGTTTTACCCTGTGTGTAAAATGTGATAATAGCACTACTTCAACTTAGAAGGCTGTTATAAAGTTAAATTTATTAATGCTTGAAGGAGTTATGAAAGTACTACACGAAAGCCATCATGAAAATTAATTAGCCTGCCTTGAAGGCAAGATTTGAAGAATGTACAGTGAATATGACATGAAAGATTCTACTTTACATGATGAAAATGAAGAGAAACACTGAAGAACTATACATTAATTAAACACATCCTTTGCACTGAATGAGGCAGAAGCCCTGCAGAAAAAACACTCCACAAAGGTAATTTAAAAACTGACTCATATCACATACTACATACAATAATACGGGGGAGGTTTTTGTCTTTGGAGCTTTAATCTTTTCCATACAGTTTCCTTAAGTTTACTTTAAAATCTTTCTTTCACTGCATGACTTCGTCTGAATATTGGTGAGGCTGTGAGCCAGCTATGAGAGGAAATTACAGTCATAGGAGACTACTTATTTCCCTGTGTGACACGCTACACTTACGGGCTTCATGACTGCTTGAGAGCCACCACTAGCAAGCTCACGTTCCCCAGGGTAGATTCTCCTGTGGTTCTGTCCGTCCCTCTCTACCCAGCCACCAGCTCCTGCCCAAATACCCTCCCTGCAGATACTCTCATACCCCCTTCCCAGCTTGTGGCCATACTCCTCCACCTTTTCCTGTCCCTTTGTATCCCCCACATCCATTCCCCGCTTTCCTAATTCCCAGTCCTGCAAACTCATCCTCTGTTTCGTTTCCCTCAGCGCTAAGCCCATGTAACTCACACTGAGACCAGCTGTTCTGTCGCGTGTGTTTGTTAGGCACCAATAGGCTAAAGATCAGTTAAGATTAGAGGAGAGCCTTCCTTTTGGTTTTGTTGCCAAAGGAGCCCCTGGAAACCAGGAGGCACAGCTACAGTAAAACAGGTAGGATTTTTCTTCTGTAACATGAGCAAAACAGCACAATTTCATCTTTAGACAGGTAGAATAATTTTAAGCGCAGCCCCTTGACAGAAGTTTACCCTGAGAAACAGCTGACATGAAAAGTGTCAATTGACACTTTTAAACTTGGCAGAGTGATAAACAACAAAAATGAAGTCTTTCACTGAGAAGGCAACATTAGGAGTAATTGTTACTATACACACCAACAAAAACTAAATCTGTCTAGTTCAATTTTTATTGAGGTGTGTGAACCCAAACAGGAGGACACCACTTGAATGGATAGATGGAAGACAAATTGACCAGCACACCAACAGAGTAATTCGCACTTAAAAAGAAATAGCTATTTACTGGGAGACACATCAGGAATACCAAAACAAATGCTGTCCAAAAAAACAAAAAAAAAAAAAAAGGAAAATACTTTCCTCCTCCACCCCCTTATATTGACTATGGTCTGTATTTTCAGCTAAAGAATATAATGGGAATATAATTGCTAGTCAAAAAGAACAGCAGGACTAAGAATGGGAAGTGGGAGGCTTAAACATGTCTTAAATTTCAATTTTGGTAAACTGGCATTGAAGATGAGGAATAAGGTATTTGGCATCTAGCACCAGTTCTGGCAACTGGTTTCGAGGCCGTGGAGCAGGAGCTGCCCCAAGGGCCATGCACGTTCCTGTACCACTGTGGCATCTCCACATGGTCAAGCAGCAGCAGCAAAAAAAAGGAAAGTGGGAGCAAAACAGCTCTGCAAGCTGTGTGTTAAAACTTCTGGGGTTTTTTTGACCGCTAGCATATACATGTTTAGGAGAAAAAAAGACGACTCTCCTGAGTACCAAACGGTACTGCTGCGGCGGGGCCATCCCCTGGCCCGTGCATGGGGACGGCCCTGGGGGGAATGGCGAGCAGCCACCGGACCAGGAGGGCACACTGTGCCTTCCTCAGTGCCACCACCGAGGCGGGGTGCAGCTGTGAACAGCGCACGCAGCCTCCTGGATGGAAAATTCTGGAAAAACCTGGAAAAAATGGCAGAACCTGCCGGAAAGCCGGAGGGCACGTTGCCTGGCTCTCCGAGATAAACCGAATAAACGTGCCGGGTCACCAGCGCACAGGCCCGGCCGCGCCGCCTCGCCTGACGGTGCGCGGCCCCGTGGGGCGAAGTGACAAGCGGGCGGCGGGCCAGGCCTTCCCCCCACGAACCGGCGGCGCCCCGCGGCCAGGCCCGGCCCGGCCCTCCCCGTCCCGCCGGCCGAGGTGCCGCGCTGCCCGCCGCAGCTGCCGCGGGGGGCAGGGTGGGGCCAGGCTCTCCCGAGGGGCTGCCGGCGGGACCCACCTTCCCTTCCCCTCCCCATAGCGCTGCGGGGCGGGGCAGCGGCAGCACCTGGCGGCGCGGGAGCCGCCCCGCCCCGCGCAGGCGGCACCGGGCGCGGGGCCGCCGCTGAGCGGTACCGGGCTGCTGCCGTGCCCGGCCCCACTCCTGTTCCCGCTCCTCCCCGCCTGCCGCGCCGTGTCAGGTGCCGCGGGGCGGGCAGTGCGCCTGTGCGGCGGCCGCTGGGCGCCGCGGAGCGGAGCCGAGCCCCGGCGGCGGCAGGACGCGGCGGTGGCCACCGTCCGAGGAAGATGGCGGAGCCGGGGGCTGCGCGCAGCTACCCGCGGGCGACAGGTAGGGGATGAGCCTGCGGCCCCGCAAGGTGCCGGAGGACGGCGGCTCGCCCGCCCGCCTCCCTCAGCTGCCCCCGACGCTGTCCCGTCCCCTCGGGCCCCGGGCTGGGGCTGCCAGAGCTCAGGGGGGTGGCGGGCGAGGGTCACTCCACCGCCCGTCTGGCAGGTGCTGGTCGGCGCGGCGCTGAGGGGGCGGCGGCGGGAGGGTCCGGCCGCCATCTCGGGCCGGGCCCGGGGCCGCCGTGGGGCGCGGAGGGGGGGCAGCCCCGGCCCCGCGGAGGGAGGAGGCGCGTTTTCCTCGGCGGGGGGAGCCGGCGGTTGACGGAGCGGGGGGAACTGGGGGGAACGCAGAGCGGGTCTCGCCCGAGGCCCCCGGCGTACCCCTTCCTCTGGTGCCGCCTTTGTGGTGCGGGAGGTGTTTGCCATGAGGTGGCTTTTGTGCGGCGGGTCGGGCTCGGCAGGCAGCCGCGTGTGCCGCCGCGATTTCCCCGACCGCCGGCGGTGCTGCCGGGGAGGGCGGCAGCTTGGTTTTGCCCCGAAGTGGAGAGCGGCGAGGGAGCGATTTATAAACCTAATTTTCAGCGGTGCCTGGGCCTGCCTGTGCTGGTTGGCCAACCCGGGCAGCAAACTGGTTGAGCTGGTATCGAGCGTGAACGCCTCACTCCGAGCCCTTGTATAGGCACGGCTCCGGTTAAGGTCCCTCCTAGTTGCTCGGTGAACATAACTTCTAATTTCCGAGGGCAAAAAGGGTGTGTGAGAGGTGGTGGAGGCTGCTGCGGTGTGTGGAGTTGCATGTGGCATGGGATCAACTCCCCCAGCACCTAGTTGGGCCAAGGCTGGTGGTTGTGACCTTAGCTCCTGGCCTCGGTGTAGGTGTTAGGGTGGGTCTGGCAGCTTTTTCTTCACATGACCTCTCCCTGGTTCAAACTATGAGGTGAGCAGTGATTAAGGTGTTAGGCAGCTGCTCATTATACTGTTACTTTAATTATCTGATACGGGGCCTTTGGTTTGTGGATGGCAAACCATCTAAACCTGGGGTGTAAGAGGGAATTAGTTTCCCTCTTGTCCTCAGCCACTGTAGTTTCTAAAAGTAGCTTTGCAATTGCTTTGGGAGATGAGGAAGTAGTATTATCCCAGATCTATGGAGTGGGAAGATGAATCTGAGTCTTTGACTCTTCTGAGGTAACAGTGTGTGGGGAGCCAAGGAGGGAGCTGGGAATGCCTGTGTTTGCTGTTCGTTGCCTTCCTCCTGTGCCCAGCAGTCACAGCTCCTGCTGTAAGCAGTTGCAGTTAAGCACTTCTAGGTCGTGGGTCTCCATTTTTTCATGTTTCACATGAAAGAGAAGAGAGAAAAACAATGCTCAAAATTTATATTTGTGACTTTTTTTTTGCCTTCTTTCTAAAGCTTAAGGAAATCTGCCCAATATTCACTTGTACTCTTCCCAGATGTTTTATTTTTTTGTATTTTCCTGCTTTATCTAACTTCAGAGGCAAATGTTGCAAAAAGGCTTTGATCATTATATAGATCAGGACATCATCTATTTTTCACCCTGTATGAGATTGAGAATCCATAGAAAAGGCACCATGTGGTATAATTTAAAGATGATATCAAACGAACAAGTGTAATCACTTGTGGTCAAGCATTGACGTTTGAACACTAATGCCCAAGCACAGCAGTATAGAGTGGTCTCAGTCAACTCTGTTATTTTATTTGACTTGGCTGCTAGAAGATAATAGATGTAAAAGGTAATAGGTGTGGAAGATTGTCTTTGTGTGTGTGGTTACAGACAGCACTGTGGATGGGATTTGGATCTCTTGCAGCAGAGAATGGGGGACCCAGTTTACCAATTTTGTAACAAGCACAACAGCTACTAATGCAAATTGTTAACATGGATGGGGGAAATGATGCTCTCTTAATTCACATGTTTGTATGTACATCTTGGTCCTGGAGTCCTCATCTTGTTCATAGGGATAGGAAGAATCTTACCTCGGTGTTCCAAAGGAAAATGTTCCCTCCCACTGTGTTGCCCCCTAGAAGTGTGCTGCCCCAGCAGCGGGTGGTGGCTGCAACCACCTTCCCCCTTCCCAAACTTTGTAGTTCTCTGATAGCACCTGAGTTTTGGTCGCTGGTGTCTTCCAGTGCTGAAGGTAGGATGGCAGTGAAAGTGAGGCACCAGATTTAGCCTGTCCGTCACTTCAGACTGCCCAGATCAAGCTGTAACAAACAAGCCTGCAGTAAGGGAAGGTATTTGCATCTCTTGACTACTAGGGAAGAGACTATTGTTCAATGGTTTATAATTCTGCAAAAAGTAGCAAAACTCTGTGGCACAAGCAAATAGTTTTTGCAGAGCTCTTTGCCAAAAATCAAAGGCATGTGACAAATAATAGAGATGCTACAGCCTGAGAAGACACTGCAGGAATCTTTTTGTCAGGGAGGGCGTTAGGTGACCAAAATGTAGGCATTATTGCTGCTGTAGTAATGGTAATGACTAAATAGCATTTGAAGGACAAGCTGGTGAGTATTGAATGTCTTCACTTTTGCTGCCCAGTGAAATTTGCTTAATGTATATTCTGAGAGCTTGAAATGCTGAACACTTTGGTTTTCAGAGCAAAATATATTTTTTCTTAGAGAAAAGTTGGTCAGCTCTGAAAGTATTTAAGAAAAGACTGTGTTGTGCCAGCTTAGGCTGTATATCACAAAAACAGTGTGTGTGAGAGTTTGTGTGTGTATTTCTTTAAAAAATAATGTGTGGGTGTTTCTTGATAGCAGTGCTTTTCCAAATGATTTCTTATCGGCAAAAATGATTTAAAGAAAGTATACTTAACACTTTTTTTTTTGTACTATATTATTTTCTCTCATATGTGGACATTCAAGCTTGTTTATCCCCAAGGTTAATTCATGTGCTGCTTTTCATGTGACATTACCATTTGCAAGTATAGGGTTTAGTTCAGAGCAGTTTAGTACACTAAATCCTCTCAAGGTTATTGTTTTATTATTTAAAATACTGTAACACTGACAGGCTTTACTTCTGTCCTTTCAAAAAAAAGTCAGATCCCTTTCCAACTGTTTCATTAAATTGCAGTGAAAAAAACCCTTGCCTTTGAATTCTAAAATTGCAGAAATAAAAGGAAGGTATATTGCTTGAAATATACATTTTACGAAAGTGAAGCATCTGAAAACTTTAGTGTTTATAAGACATTGTTATATAGTGTCACATATCTACTATTGCTTTAGTGACTGGTGTATCCATAGCAGTGGAAAGGCATTAGGGATGCTTTTTTTAATATTAGGTAATTATTTCTAGACATGCTAGTTGAAGGAGCATGTACATATTTAATGTAAATGAAACGATATATCCTGCATGTTGATGTTATATGAAGATTTATGTAGTAAGGCACATTTTGTCTCATGAATAAATAAAATGCAATTATAACTTTCTTAGTTATTGGTCTTTTAATGTGTGTGGAGCAAAGCTGACAGGGGAAATGCTTTTAAAATCTTATTCATATCTATCATTCACTTACAAATGCATTTTAAGGCTACAGAAAAGTAAGAGCAAGGCTTTTAATTCTGTTTAATTATGGACTGTTCAGGTGATGAAAAAAAAATCTTACTGCCTTCTTGTGTGTTTCACCTCTGTCAGAAGGTCCCAGTGTCAGTATTGATGTGTAGCTTGTTTGACTCTTCTCTGTTCCAGTTATCTTGACCACTCCTCATGAAACCTGCTTTTTGCACCCCCTCTCTAATAGGGCATTGCAGTTTTCGGCCCTTCATTTATTACTGGCTGAAGCTGTTGAGCAGATCCTAGAAGCAGTTATTCTCAGTTTAAGTTCTATATCCACTTATGTGTTGTGTTGGGGGTTTTTTTGAAGTATTGTTTGTATAGAATTTTTATAAATAACTGCATCATACAGGTTGGGGGGACATGCAGCTGATCAGGAAACTAATGCAAATTATGGGAATGCTAACTGTGCTGAGTAACAGCCAGCTCAAGTTGTCGCCTACCTGCTTCCATCTTTCTCCTTTAATTGGCTCTCACAGTTGTTCTCAGCCTGATAACTTCGGGTTGTTTGAGGTCTGTATATCTTCTAGGTCCTGTTTGATCTAGTTACCTTTCAGGTGATGTGTGTGTGACAGGTTATAATTGGCAATCAGTGTACTGTGGTACAGTGATTCGGGTCAGTAAGTATGTTAAATACACCTGTTTTACACAGTCAAATTTAACTTTCTTGTGAATCTTTCCTACTGGCTGAGGGGGAAAATCTGGATAATATGCTTAAATAATGGAAGGAGTAGTAATGCTGTAACTCAGCCAAGGTTATTGCACTAATCAAAAGCAAAATTCTTTCAGTACTGCAACAGATTTATTTTTTTTTAACTTGCATGGTTTATGACATTTAGATAATGTCAGAGTTATTTTGCTGTAATTGACTTGTGTTTGGTATTGCCATTACAACTTGATATATATTACCTGTGTAGTTTCTGTGGCTGGAATTAGTACATGTAAGAGCATGATATGTGTTAGTTTTCCTAATATACTTGTGTTCAAGCAGCTTACCCAGTGAAGAAAGTGACTTGAAATCTTGGTTAAGCACGGAGGTATTTTACAGCATAATATTACCCTGGAGTGGCTTTAGATAGATACTTAGAAATATCTTTCACTGTGTTTTATCTCTACAATGATGAATGATGAAGTAGTGTGGGGGTGTAAAGGTAAGAGGTAAGTGAGTTTCACAAAATGGAAATCTACCTAATGGTTAAAATGGAAGAAAAAAGGTTATTGTTACGTTATTTAAAATACTGTAACACATCTGCCAGACTTTGTGCCTGTAATTCAAATAATGTACTTTTTTTTTCTTTTCTTCATTTGTATCATGAAACTGTCAAGATCCTAAAACTCTAACACCCAGCAGCACTCTGCAGGTCTGAGTGTTGTAAGGATGTTAGTAAAGTACTTCTTGTTGCAGTTACAGTAATCAAAATGTTTCATACAGAATTGCTTCTGCTTTTGAATTGTCTTGTGTGTTCTGTGCATGTATGTACATAATGTATATATGTTTTAGGCTTTCTGCAGATGTAGTAAATTAATATATTAACATGCCTGTTGGTCACATCTTACTTTTCTTCTTCATTTTCTTCCTGTAACTATTAGATGAATCATCCACAGTAGTTACACTTTTCCTTAGCTGTTTAATATCTGTCTCTTCTGTGATATGAAGTCTTGTGAAGTATGTGCTTGTTTTCATTTTCTGTGTTATTTGCGTATATAATTTTTGCTTACCAAACTGTGTGGAAATATTTTGCCCTAAATTCTGGGGCATCAGTTTCTCTTTTGCACTCGAATATCTGGCAGTTTTTGCTACTGCTTTCATGTGTTTGTGTCTGTTTTCCTTTGATCAAGAGGAAGCTGATCATTCTTGTGGTATTAAGGTGCTGCAGACAAACGTCTACTTTGCTGAGATTGATAAAGGATTTCTGTGATCTTTGCATAAATTTCATTTATGTAGCAGGTAGGCTCCTCTTGGCTTTTTAGCCACTTCTTGGTGAGAATGTCTGAAGCAGTGATGACTAGAAGAATTCCTGATGTTGTGCAGGGTTTGCACAGTTGCACCGTGATAGCTGTTTGCTTTGAAGTCATTTTGCTTTAAACTAAACTGTTTGTTTCTCAGTGTGCCAAAGTTTGTTCTTTCACTGTGGTTTCATACTATTTTTCTTGGCAAAAATAAAGGTGCCAGTAGCAAACTTCTCTTATTAATGTTTCACTGTTGTTAAATTAATTCTTTTACAATATGGAAACTGCAACTTTTTGTGTTCCAGTGTTACACATATGTGCTTTTATCATTTGGGATAATTTGAAAAACACAACGTCGAGCTAAATTTCTTGTGGTGATTTAACAAAATAGATTGTTCCTGTGCATTATATAATATTTAACTTCTTGTACCTTCTGTTTTCCATTACAAGAGTAAATACATATTTGGCGGAGTCTTGGGCATTCAGATTCTTTTTTTGATGTGTGAAAAATCTGGAAACTCTCCTTTTTCTGTACTTTGAGTATAGAAATAGATGAATTGTTCAAGCTTTTGAAGTTAACCCCTCACTAATAATTACATCTGTTGTTTTGTAAAGTCATTCCTGTGTGCTTGCATTTGCCTTCCAAGAGGACCAGTCCACTGGATATGTATTAACTTGGTTTGATATGATGAGTGTTTTAGTCTGAGGTGCCTTCTGAGTTGGTACTTCACACCAGAGCTGGCTGCCTGTTGGCCCCATGTGCACATTAATGCGTCTGCTTGCAGAAAAAGAAAAACGGATTTTACATCCTATAACGTTAGCACCATCATTGGTGAACTGTGCATCCAACCATTTTAGAAGAAGAAAGCATGTGAAGCTTCATAAAGCTACTTTTCTTTGTTGAATAATTTCTCTTAGATACTCCTTTTTCCTAGCAGTGATTTTAACCAATAAAATGAGGCTCTAGAATTTATCACTTCTGCCTGAGGTTTTTGATAGGATAGAAAAGGATGTGTTGGATAAAAAATACTGTGTATCAGTTTGTGGATGCAACTGTAAGAGCATCTAAAAAAATCTTCAAGAAAATAGTAGTAACGCTAGTATAGCTGATTGTTTTGTGTGTTTTAATGCCAGATGCTGGAGGACGTATTGTGGTTTTGTTTCAATTAGGTAAGATCTGGAAGTATGCCTTGCTTGGTTCAATCCGTATGAATTATCAAATTACTTGTCTCATGCCATGCAGAAGCTAGCAGAGCTCTTCTTTATTTCAGCAAAATGTTCATTCACATATTTGTAGTTTGCAACTAATTTTGGTTGTAGGTGTGGTGGAATACTGAAACTCTTAATGTGGCTTTGATCAGAAAAGACAGACAAATTTTCCTAAGGTGGTGTGGCATGCCTGGGTTTGTTAACTACAGCAAGAGTGCTGAAGGGGTCTCCCCTTGCCTAGCCAGGGAGAGCACTGCTGCTTTTTCACTTCAGCAGTAAATCAAGTGATAGTTTGAAGAATACTCCAGGCTGAATAAACTAGCCTTGATTACTGAGTTGGAATAAACTTCAATATACAATTATATTGTAAGTAAAATAAACCTAATTTTTAAAAAAATCCAATCATACGGAAAAAAAAATATTTTTTCATATTACTAAGCTGGCTACATGGCAAATCACAGAAGGGCCTTTCCTTTTATCCCAGAAGGGAAAATAGGATGATATTGCAGTGTTTACCCATGCTTGATTACTGTGATTTTACATATTTTAAGTAAAGGGGTTTAATTTCCCTTCCCTCAGGAGGGTGGTATCAGCTAATGGGAAGTGCTTTCTTTCTGTGCTGGCGAGTTGCCTGCTCTCACCACTCATTTTCATTCCCTCGTTTTTGTTGAATGTGGCGCCTGTGTGTGTGTGTGTGTGTACAGACCCACTCTGTGTCTGGGGAAAGAGACCTCAGGGAGAGGACTGAAAACCTGCTGTTTGGGCCCTTAAAATGTTAATAAACAGTAAACCAATTGTGGCTTCCAAAATAAATGATGGATGAGCTGGTTCTCCTTTCCCTGTCCTAAAGGGAAGAGGGAGTAGGGCTTTACTCTTAGTTTCTTGACTTTCAGTACTGTGCTTCAGCCACAGGTCATCTTTTCCCGGTATGCTTAATGGTCTATTAATAGATGTAAGTATTTCCATTATGTTTCCTGGGTTTAGTAGCACTAAGTGCTGTGGTTATAAGTGAACTTGGCAATTTTCAATAGTCATAGGAAGTGGTTTAATGGTGCAGTGAAATAAATGGGTGGCCTTCCTTTGGCATAAATGGGTTTTTTGATGAGGTTCTGGATGAGGATGCTGGATTGCAGGATTGTGGTCCAGGATGTGTTTCATGGCTCTTTGAGAACAGGTTATGGCACTGAATGAAAATATTTGAGTGATGCGTAGGGGAGGGATAGTTTATAGAAAGTATTATGCAGGAAGGTTGGATTTCTGTGGCATTATCAAGTTACAGAACTGAAAGAAAATCTGAAACAGAAATAACTGCACAGGTTATTCAGATTATTTGAGGCATTTACAGATAACGGGAAGAGTGTGTTTTTCATAACAGTTTTTATAATCTAAGGGCAGTTCTGCATTCCCCCCCAGTATGTTTTCTCTGGTTTGGTTTATGTTTTTTTTTCTGTTCTGAGGTTTTGTAGTAGCTGTTCTTACACCATAGTCACTGCCTGTATCCAGCCTTTAAGTCTCATGCTGTCAAAGGGTGTCTTAAAAAGAATAGGTAGCCTGTCTTTGAATCTAATATATTTAATCTATGTGATGAAGTTGTCTAAGGGATGTGTGAATGGAACTGAAAGTCATGTTACAGAGTACAAGCACGTCCACTTTCAAATCCAATTTTTGTCATGACTGCTCTGTTTGCAATGCTGAAGACAAACTGAAGACTAAAGGAGGTCTTCATGCAACCAAGGTTCCTTGCAATGAATGCTCCCTAAAGCATAGTGACAAGCTTACAGGCCACGTAGAAGCTCAAAAGGTGTTTAAAATAGCACAGTAATGTTCCTGGAAGACAACTGAGTTCTCTGTTGATGTAAACCCCCTTGCTGATAATGGTGTGCCTATGCTGTTGATAAACTGACATCCTACTAGGTTAACTCTTGGATTTTTATAAGTTGGCTTTTTATTTTTCTCTCTAAGGCTGTTTTTGTCCTTCCCCATTCTGATCCGCTTGCCCCTGCTCACAGGGTCGTAAGGATGGTCACTTTAATCAGAGCAACAGGATCTCCATCACTGCTCTGACTTCCCCTGTGACTAGAAGACATTGAGGGTAGGGCATAAGATCACAGCAAGCATATGGTATGCTTCCTAGTGTCCCACAATTTACAGTTCCAGGAGCTAGAGGTGTATCCAGAAGACTTAGATATATCTTCCATATATATGTATTCCCATGCTCTAGCCTGCTCCTCGCTCCAACTTCCTAATTACGCTCAGTGCAGTAATTCATTCTTGTGTTCCGTGCTCCAGCAGAGCTCACCCTGCTCCATCCAGCCTTAGGAGTGGAGAGGGAGAGGGAGAGAGAGAGAGGGAAAAGTGTGATGCCAAGGAGGAGGCTGGGCCCATCAGATGGGCTCTGGCAGGAATCGACCTCTCACCAGCCCACCTGCCTCCTGCAGTGGGAGCCCAGAGGGCTAAAGTAGCTCTTAAATTTTTCTTGTGGCAGCTGCAGGGAAGGCAAGTAGACTGGGAAGAGGAAAAACGTGGAAAGGAAAAGAAAATGCATTCCATGCTATTTAGCCTCTGCTTCAGGCATTACTGTTCAGAAATGGAGAATCACCATATCAAAGAGCTCTTTGAAAACTGAAGGTAACAAAGAAACAAATAGACTGAGGAATGTTTTCCTAGTCTTCACGGCAGCTATTGGTTAACACGTGTTGCGGTGTGATATACTTCCTTAAGTTACAGACTCAGAGAAGCAGAGGGGGAGAAGTCCTCAAGATGGTTTTCTGAGGGGTATTTTGCACTGAAATGAGTCCAGATATCTCCTGGTGATGCACACATCTTGAGAAACTCTGGTCAAAACTCCTATGATATAAGGTAGTGCTTGGAAGATGTAATTTTTGTATTCTGACCTTCAGTCCCAATGGCTGAGAACTGCTGGAGCTGATTCTGTGAAGCAGCATTTCAGGCTGATTATATCGTACAGTCCTTCATAAAATTGGATAGCTGGAAAGTTCCAAGAAAGAAGACTGCTAAAGGAATAGGAACAACTGTTCAGCAGCTAAAAGCTAGCTTTAACTCCAGCTAGATTTGAATGCATTCAGCCCCCACTTTTTGTTTCCATCTATATGTTCTATTCTGTTACTTCATGCTTTGCCAGAATAAACCCAGTTTGTAGTTCTTCAGTGTCATTCAGTTAAAAGGTGGTTTCAGCATTGTCTGGCAGGTGCTAAGTACTCTTTTTAGGGAACAGTGAAATAAATAAACAAATATACATATTTATTTGTCGGGAGAGCTTGAATGACAACCACTGAGTATACAGTTTGAGGTCTTTGGGAATTGAATTTGATGTAGTTTACACAAACTTATAAGGGCTGATGGTGTTGGGTTTGTAGAGAGAAAAACTTCTTTTAGTGTGCATCAGCTAGCACTGCTTTGGTAAGGTGGTGCAGGATTTGGCTTCTGGTTCTGGATCTACCCAAGCACATTATACTAAAGTATCTGCCCCCGAGTCTTCAAACATTTCATTGGGCACAAGAATCTCTTAATTTTCTGGTGGTAGCTGACTTTCTCCTTTTTGTTCAGAGATGTTCAGTGCATCAGTAAAAAGGTACTAGAAGCAAAACCAAAGATATTTCTCTCTTAGTCCTCTTGCCTATGGACAGAAACAATACCAAAATGTTTGCTTGCTTGAGAGAACTTAATTTCAAATACCATTTGTGTTCTCATGTAAGAAGTTTGGATGCTCAATTTTCTGCTGATTTTTTTGTTGTTGTTAGCTTTAATTCTGCTCAGTGAGGTAGAGAAGGTGGGTATACTTGGCTGTTTGTGACAGTATACATGTAATTTTCGTTGTGCCATAGCCTGCAACCGCAGGTGAATCCATTCCTCTTGCTGCTGTCAGTTCAGCATAGAGGAAGGCCATCCTTCTTGTGTGTGTGTAGACCTGTTCTTTCTTTTTCAAGCTTTCCTCTTACATGCACAGGAGGGGATGCGACTTTTGCTGCAACTGTGACTCCTCCTCTTCCCTCCCAAAATATTTACTAGTTTCTGTTACTTAAGCCAACTCAACCTACTCATCCCTCTCCTATTTTCACTTGCTGTGGGTAGGCAGGTTTTTCAAGCCCTAACTCTTATCTCTTGATTTCTATCTACGTGTGAAACACAATTCTGGAAGAGCACGGGATTTTTGTGCTAGTGCTGACTTTCATCCTCAGAGCAATGGTGATACAGTGTTCTGCATTCAGCAGAACTACCTTCCGTTGCCACTACCAAACAAAAGCCTTTCCTTGTACAGGTGTGTCTTGAACTTTGATCTGACTACAGTTAGTCTGTGTCTAATCAGTCCTGGCATGGAGCTCTATGTCAGCTGCCTTCTGCTAATAATGCTGCATCTGAGGAACATATCTTTCCAGTGAGGCAAGGTTTGTGGACAGATAACCTCCTTTTTATTAGACCAACCAATTATAGTCCAAACAAGAAAGCTTTCTTGCCCATCGATCTGGAGAAGGAGCAACTGCATCCTGGTTCATGACACGTAGAAGCGGAGAGGAGAAAAGAACAGGAGAAGTGGATGCAGGAGGCTTGAGGCTCCTTTGGCAGCAGCAAATTCCCGGTCTTACAGCGGCACGGGATGTTGTGACCCAGCCTTTTATATTGAGACACGGCACCTGTGATGTTTTACTTTGCTATAGGTGCACTGCAGTGTGGCAGCTGCTGCTCAGGGTGGTTCTATTCAACTTGGTGCAGGTTCTAGGTAAGCGTTAGTCAAGAGGTAAGGAATAAAATTTCAGATGTTTGATTTACTTTGAAAAGTATTCCAGTATGGTCCCTGGATTTGCAGGGTGCATGCTGCTATTATATTTCAAGAAGTATTGACTAGATGAAGTTAAGACTGATCTCTTGAGATATAGAACAAAATGTGCAATAAGCAACTGCTGCTGTGCTAGTATTACCGTTGATGGGTTTTGGTTTTTTGTGCTTATGTCCAAAACTACTGCAGTTCTTGTTCACTTTCCCCTACTGTAGCAACCCTTATTAGTAGGTTTATTAACTAGAGCTGTAATGGTGGAATTCCAGATTAGTAAAAGAAAATTGGTGTTAAAAAGGAATTAAAAAAAAATTAAAACCTTTTTGACATATCTTTCTTGTCAGTATGCTTTGATCCAGGATGCATACTTCCATGATTTTTAAAAGTAACTTAGCCAAGAGAGAATCACTGACATATAGTATTGTATGCAGTTTTCAAACTTCTTGTTGTAAATGCTGCAGCTACTATTTTTTTGAATGCAGTCTCTCTCGGTAATTGCTAAATATTTATCAATTTCTAAATGCAGTAATTACATTTAAGTAGACATGGCTCTTGTTTTATATACTGCAGTTGATATGTTACCTAGATTTTTCACCTGTTTGCACTGTATAGTGAACTAAGAGATAAATGACACTGCTGGTTAGCTTCCATGAAAAACGTGATACAGTCTCCGCTTTCCTTGCTTTGAGAGCCTTCTTTGTCAGGGAGAAATGTCAGATGCAAGCTTCCTGGAAAAAGTAGAAATGTCAGCCATAATGCTGTTAGCAAGCGTTGGATTTTTAGTTCTGAATGTAGTGGGATTTATGGCACCAGACTGTGGGCACATCTGGAGCTAAACTGCAACAGGCAAGCATGTTGCTGTGGCTCTTTTTGCATGGACTCTGCACATGGGGACTCTGCTGGTATAGGCTTCTACCATTTCTTTAGTAGAAAGGAATTTAACAGTGGCAAGTGTATTGTATCCCTAAAGCAGTATCAGCTTTGCTGTCTTTTTGTAAGATTTTTATGGAGGATTTTAGGGTTAGGAGAGAGTAGAAGAGATCCTGCTGCCACCTACAGCATCACCAAATATCAGATCTATTCCTAGCACATCCATGCTGTCCTTCAGTGTTTCAGGATTTAAGTTACTAAGATAGTTAGAGATATACAGTAATTACCTGAAAAAACACCTTTTCTCTTACTTAGCTGATATAACCCGCTGTCAGAGCCTTACATGCCCAAGGGCAAGTTTTTTCAGTGCATTTGAAGGGAAGGGAATATATAAGGCTGTGTACAACTGCTTAGTTTCAGATCTGAGAGCTTTTAAAATCATTATAAAATTATTCTTGATATTTAGCCTTGCTGTATTCCTCTTGACGAAAAGTTCAGGGCAGTGTAAATAAGGGGGGGGGGGGGGGGAATTAAGTTTCAGTTTTGAATGTTGTGTAAAATATCCTTAAAAGTTTTTTGCCTTTCAAAATAGTATGTATTTTTATCTCCTACACAGATTGCCTGCTAAGTATAGAGAAGTAGCAGCTCTTTTAACACTTAGTTTGTAACATGAGGGCATGTGCTTTTTAAAATGGTTGGCAGAACAGCAAACTGCCAACAGGAGTGAGGTTTTTTCTGTACAGCACAGACACATGTAGGAGATGGAAAGTTAATCCAAGCAAATATGGTAAGCTATCGAGCAAGTTGGAGATTTCCCTTACTACTTTCATGTCTTTTTTTTTTAAAATATAGCTTGCTGAAAGGTGTGTAGTAGTTTAGTTTGACTGACAGGGTGAGAGTAGTAGATAAATGTGTGTTGGGAGTGGAAGTTTGCAAAAGTATTTTAAACTGTGTCCTCATACATTTGGGTGGAGGCAGGGGGTAGACTACAGGGAGGTAGGTGTATGTTGGCAGGGATAGTGAAAACAGTCCACTGCAGGAAGAGTTGAAAGTAATGAGTGTGAAACTGTTTTTTTTCAGAAGCTCTAGAAGGAACATAAAGCTGAAGGTGGTTGCCTCCCTCAGGGTCCTGATTGCTTAGGGAAGATGATAGGGGAAGAAACTTTAACCACAACAAAGGCACATCTTTGGCTTGATTTCAAGGAGGTGAGAAAGTGGGGTGTCTGCAGTTCAAAGCTGGGATACTGAGCATCCACATGTCTTGCAAATGGGCCTTATGCTGGGGAGACAGTATAAACAGCTGTGAGGCAGTGTGGGGTTAACCTCACCTTGTTGCAATTGTGGAAAGCTTTCAGTTTCAAAAACCACCTCTGTATTTGGAATATTTTGTGCAAAATATTAGTATTATTCTTTTTATGCCTGTGTTAATGCTACGGAAGCCTTAATGATGACCAACATGAACCATGGTTGAGGTAGCGTGCACAGCGTTGACAGCTTTGATGTCAGTAGTAAGGAAGGAATCCATTCGCTCTTTGTTTTTCTGTAGGAGCTTTTAGGTTCTGAGCAAACAAAATCTCTGCTTCAGATATACACGGGCAAGTTCTGCCAAATTATTCAGTGATTTTTCTGTGCAGCTGCCTGTTGTCTGAAGAACAGTGTCGGTGAGGGGAAAATGGTGGGAAACTCAAACTGATGTTTTGTTGTGGGGGAAGTACGGAAATGGGAATGCTTATTTACATGTAGCATGTTCTTTTATGTAGCTGATGCTGCCGAGACATAACTGTAACTATGTTTATGTTACTGATAATGAGCAATTGGTATTGTTTTACCTAAGCCTTCTCATGATGCACTGATTTTTTTTCTCCCAGCTTGAGTACTATACTGTAAAAAATCATTATTAGTTGAAGTAACTAACTCGTGATATTTGCTCTGATGTTTCCCTTTCTACTTAGCTTACTTAGTCGGGTTTGAGTTTTGCAAGGAAGATACGTTTGCTAATCGGTGATTGTGACTTGATCCTCTAGAAGGATGTAGAGCTTTTCAGTTTGCTTGAATTAAAAAAAAAAAAGGGGGGGGGGGGGGAGGAGAGAAGACGTTGGAAAGCAAGTGGGTGTGTTGTTTTGTTTTTAGAGATGTTGGCTTAAAAGCGAGAAAAAGCTCATCATTTTAAGTGTCAAAGCTCTGAAAAATTATGGAGGAATAAATAAGTGGTGAATCTGTTAACATTTTGTAGTGCATTATCTAGCATGCTTCTTGCAAGAGGATTAAGACTATGTAATTACTTTTTAAAGATGCTGGGATACCATGGGTAAAGCATGGAACTATAACCTGAATTTCTCAAATTTTAATCTCGCCTATGTGCTATTTCTGCAGCTATCCTCTCTCCTCAACTGTTGCAAAGACAGCTTTATTTTTATAATGCTTTTCAGAAGCTGATTCAACATATTAAGACAGGTAAAGGTTGTTCATTTGGAGATATTAATACCGTTTTTTCTTGCCTCAGAAGTTTGTCTCCTCTGTGGTTAGGAGGATTGAACTTCTTTTATGAATAGGTATAGTTTGCATGGAAAAAATCTTGAGGGATCTGTTTTTGAGAAATACCTCTTTAATTTATTTATGTCAAGTGTAAAATGAAGGCCAAAGAAAAAAAGATGAGAAGAGGGCATTCCTATTCCCTCTTTTTAACATCCATAAGTGACAAAAGACCTGCTGTAAAATCCACTCTCAACTACAGTTTTTGCAAATACTTTTGTTTTTAATAGATCTTGCCTCCTACTACTTAGTTAATATGAAGACAGTGTGCAGGTGTCTGTGCAGGTGTCTATGCAGAGTGGAGAAAAGCATCCTAGAAGCACAGGGCATGGGCAGACTTAGGCTCTGATGAATAGTGCAGGATGTGGGAATTATCTTTCACTGATGAAATTGCTTTTTTCTCCAGCTGTTTCTGCTATTCTTGACTCATCAAAAGGTATCTGCTAATATTTCTTTTACAGAATGGGATTTTTGCATTCCAGACACTTGGCTAAAATTGAGCAAAACCATGCTTAATAAAGAATGTATATATATTAATTAAAGAATAAACAGGGTCCATATATATTCTTATTCTGTGAAGAAATGTCATTATATTAGAGAGCAACTCATTGATTGTCCTCATGGTCCTGTTACATATTTATTTATAAATGTGGAAACATAAGGGGTTTGCATATTGATTTTTATCTTTAGTCAGATCTCTGCTTTTATGAAAGAATTTTTTAAAAGGAGCATCCTGCTCCTGTTAGATCCTGGAAAAAATCAATGTATGAGGTTGTATACCGGAACATCTGCTGAATGTGTTGACTTAAAAATCTTTTATCCTGCATATCAACAGAAAGAAAAAATGCAGTTCAGTAAGGTTATTTCTTTATTGTTACTGTTTGTTATTTTTTGTCCTCTGGTAAGAGATTTTGTGCATATATATAAGAATTTGCAAGTGTCCTGTATTTACTTGTACTTCTCATAGAATTCTTTTACACATAGTCGCAGGAAGAAAATAGCATATATCCCTTTGGTTCAGTGGGATTTATTGTCATGATGGGAAAAAGGGTAACGGGATTAAGATTAAATAAAGGTAGAGCTGTTTATGTTAGCATTACTGCACTGCTGTTGTTTCCTAGTGACCTTTTCCAAGCATCACTCTTGCTGTGCTTTCATTAAACTATGAAAACCCTGAGCTCTCCCCGGGTTTATTTCTTATCTCTGAGGTTAACAGGGCGTGAGTGCTGTCTGTTTCACGCTGTTCTGAGCGTTCAGCTTCAGCAAGTGCTGAACCTGGAAGTATATTGGAAAGCTAGTGCTATTACTGTGTTAATTTGTTGAAAATGCTTTCCTGGGAAATGGTGCCTGCTAATAAGCGTTTGCACAGGTTTGTCACAGGCAAAGAAGATGGCGTCAAGTGCAGATTTGTCAGTGTTACATCAAGAACTAGGTTCTCTTCATCTATTTTAGGCACTCTGCTTGTTAAATGTTTCAGTTCTGATGAAATAGGTTTTGAGGCTATGTTTTATCTCTTTAGCAGTCCAAGGAGATAATTATGAAATTAAGTGCCTAATATTTTAGTTTGTGTGCTAAGATGCTTTAGCTGGTGTTTTTTCCATCCTTCCCAAAGCCTTGCTATTCTGTCCTTTCGTTCCCTCAAGGTCTGTTCCTCTGACGGTGAAGGAGTGCTGCCTTTGTTCAGGAACCCAAAGGCTGATGATGCAGGGTATAGTCATGTATAATGGAACTGAAAAATATGAGCTTTAGGTAGTCTAATCTGTTGGAAACCCTGGTTTTAGTGTGTTCTTTTAGAAGCCTTTGATACTTAGCTGGAAATTCATCATTAAATATCCCTTCCCTGGAGGGATCTATGTTCTGCTGCCTAATGTTCTTCCTTTGTCATCAATAAAAATGTAGAATTTTGAGATTCCCCCCCCCCCCCCCCCCCCCCCAATGTTTACATATAATAGCAATGCAGGCGGTTTTTATCTGCGGTGTCAGTTTTCAGTTGTTAGTAAGCAGGCAGATGAAGACAGGTGGTATTTTTGAAAATACCTGTAGAAAATCTTCCCATTCCTGTATGCACCCTAATGCCTCCCTGGTAGGAGAGTGCACAAATAGCATTACTGTGCATGATTAGGTTCTCTGCAAGAGTTCATCTGACTTCTGGCTGCCCTGGTTGTCTTGGGGCTCCCTTTAAGTAGAGTGGAATAGGCACTTCTAAATTCCTCCCTCAGGAGGAGGTGACGGGTCCTAGAAGTACCCCTGCTCTTCAGCAAGTGAGTGAGAGGGAAGCTGAGAGCTACTATCTCAGAGTTGGGTGTCTCTTTACTCAGGCAACTGAAGTTCAGGATGAATCTCACCCTCCCTAGTACACTGGAGATGCTGTAGCTGTCGTAATGGAGTGCTCTGTATCTGAGAAAATTTGCGAACCGCCATGCGCTCTTCATGAGATGCTGACAGCTATAGCAGTCACTTTAATCCTTGCTGGTCAGGCTTTCAGTCGTGCTGGAGAGGCGCAGGAGGGCTGGTTATCCCCCCTCCCGTACACTGGGTTGAACCTGCTGCCAGTGTTTCTGTGGGCAGGTAGCCAGGTGCTGTTTACAAGTCAGGTTTATCATTCACATTGCAAAGGTTAAGTGCCAGTCTGCTCTGACATTTTCCCCTCTGCAGGAGCGTGTTGCTGCTGGCTAGCAAATCATGGAGCTTCCACTCAGCCTTGGCCTTTCTCAGAAACCTTTTGCAAACTCACAAAGATGCAGTCCGTGAGACTTTTCCAGTGGCAGCAGTTTGTTTCAAGTTGCTGTCTTCCTCATTATACTGATCGCCTTCCCGGGGTGTGAGTTGAGATGCCCCATCTATGCAAGGGAAACCTGATCATGATCTGTGACTTGCATGGTGGGCAGCATTTGACCAGGAGGCTGTTGGTTTGGCACCACTGAGTTGATTGCTGGTAATGACTTCATTCAAACCACTATCACTGCATTTAAATATCTTCTTCATTTAAGAAGATAGGCAGATTTCATAGGACACTCTTAATAGATACATTGATGTGTCCTAAAAATAAATTATGGCACACAGTTGCTTTTCTGGCTCTGAAATAGAAGCTTGTTTAATAATAAATAGTATTACTGCTCCATATATACTGTACGTCACTATAACCTTTGACCACTGTGGTTACAACACATCCTACTTAAGCAAATAGTGTTTGTGGTGTTTTAGCTTTTGGCAATATAATAATTGGAAATGGGGGGTGGATGTTATGAGAGTTGCCTGTCCCTGTTTTAGAAAGGTAAACTTGTATACGTGGGTTCCTGTGAAGCAAAGCATTTGGGACTAGGTTTGGGGGGAAAAAAAAAAAAAAAAAAAAATTCTAAAAATCATTGAACTTGAGGCTTTTGATTTGAGTTTTGCTTTGATTATACAACTTGTTGATCTGTGTAGGGTATTTTTACTGCTAAATTGCAGGTAGTCAAGAGAAGAATATGTAGCTGGATTAGTAAATGATATAAGTATATTTAATGAAGACTAAAACTTAACCTACTATATTAATTCTACTTATTGGATATTGGGTACATATTTCTATTGCTTATTATGTGTTTGCAGGTGAATGTAAGCTTATTTTCCAGTTATAACTAGAGGGCCACATATTTAGGAGGCTGCGGAGCCCCCTGCCTTAGAGATGAAGCCATAACTGAATAAGTTCTGAAAAAGAATCAAGATGAAGGGGGACACTGGGTAGAGTCCCAGACAGGAAGGAGCAGTGGGTGATGGCTTTCAGATACCTACTTGGTTTTTCTTGTAATTGACATCAGGTCTGTAAAGACCCCTTCAGTGCTGCACAGGAAGCTGTAAGTATTCTTCAGCCATACAGACCCTCCTTTGGATTCTGTCAGGAATAACCATTCTTGTCTCTCGTAAGACAGATTTCAGCTTCAGGAGGTGTTTGAGTGAGCACAGCGGTGCAGGTAGTGGTTTAGATGTCATTGCACCCCATCTCCTGCATCCTACTTTTGTGAGGAGCTGTGAACTTTGCCTTACTGACACTCCAAAACTGCTTGGGTAGATTAAACCTCTTTTTCTGCATCATTTGCCAAATACAGGTAGTATTTAATCTTTGACCAGTTTTCCTTCCATGGCCGCCTTATGTAATTTTTAATGCCTTATTACAATTATAACTATAATCACTGTGGGACAGGAACTAACTTTTATTTCATGCTTCTGATTAAAGCACAGTGCAACTCTGAGCCCAATATTAGAGACTGTGCAGGTTTTTTCTATAATAGAAAAGAATACTTTTTTTCCTTTGGGAGGAGAAAAAAAAATCTATCAAAATAGTACTTTCTTTGAATGCTTAAAACATGGTTAAACAGTAAAGGAGGATATTGGAAATAAAAGGACAAGGGGAAGTATATCCAAATGAGAATATGGAAGAGACCATAATCTCTGGAAAGTTAAATATTAGATAATAACATTACAAGACAAATATTTTTGAGGAGCGAACTGGTAAAGGCATAAAAAGGACAGTGAACACCCCACCCCTTCACACAGACCCTGCCAGACTTTGAGGCAAGTTGCTAAATGGTCCACGTGTGAAAGCAACAGTCAAGAAACGTAAGGCTGTATCATTGAAGCTTAATTATTTGCATCAGTATTCTGCGTGGAGGAGCTTAAGAGGTGTTTCTTGTCCAAGTCATTCTTACCATAGAATAAGTTTAATTTACTGCTTAAATTATATTTGATGCCAGAGGAAATTAACCTCAATACAAAGACTTAAAAGATCTAGAAAACTGAAGAGTGACAAAGTTTTCAAGCATAAAACAGAGTAGGCAAAATATGATATACTGGGAAGACCCTTTGTGCTTTCTGTAAGGAAATGGATCTTGTAAGCCAATTGGACGTCTCACAACAGGTCAGCAGATGTGTGGGGTGGAGTAATTCAGGAGTATGCTTGGGTTTTCTAAAAGGTATTTGTAGGAACCTTCATCAAAGATCACAGAATCAACTAGGTTGGAAAGGACCTTGAAGATCACCTAGTCCAACCATTAACCTAACACTGCCAGTTCCCATCTACACCATATCTCTCAGCGCTATGTCGACCCTACTCTTAAACACCTCCAGGGATGGGGACTCTACCACCTCCCTGGGCAATCCATTCCACTGCCTAATAACCTGTTCTGTAAAGAAATACTTCCTGACATCTAGTCTAAACCTTCCCTGGCGCAATTTGAGGCCATTGCCTCTTGTCCTATCGCTTATTATTTGGTTAAAGAGGCTCATCCCCAGCTCTCTGCAACCTCCTTTCAGGTAGCTGTAGAGGGTGATGAGGTCTCCCCTCAGCCTCCTCCTCTCCAGACTAAACAACCCCAGTTCCCTCAGCTGCTCCTCGTATGACATGTGCTCCAGACCCTTCACCAGCTTTGTTGCCCTTCTCTGGACACACTCAAGTAATTCAATGTCCTTTTTGTAGTGAGGGGCCTAAAACTGAACACAGTCATCGAGGTGCGGCCTCACCAGTGCTGAGTACAGGGGTAAGATCCTGTCCCTGCTGGCCACGCTATTTCTGATACAGGCCAGGATGCCATTGGCCTTCTTGGCCACCTGGGCACACTGCTGGCTCCTGTTCATCTGGCTGTCAATCAACACCCCCAGGTCCCTCTCTGACTGGCAGCTCTCCAGCCACTCCTCCCCAAGCCTGTAGCGCTGCTGGGGGTTGTTGTGACCCAAGTGGAGCACCTGGCATTTGGCCTTATTGAAACTCCTACAGTTGGCCTTAGCCCATCACTCCAGCCTGTCCAGATCTCTCTGCAGAGCCTCCCTACCCTCAAGCAGATCAACATTCCCACCCAGCTTGGTGTCGTCTGCAAACTTATTGAGGGTACACTTGATCCCCTCATCTAGATCATCAATAAAGATGTTAAACAAGAGTGGCCCCAAAACCGAGCCCTGGGGGACACCACTCATGACTGGCCTCCAACTGGATTTAACTCCATTCACCACCACTCTTTGGGCCCGGCCATCCAGCCAGTTTTTTACCCAGCAAAGCGTGCGATCATCTAAGCCTCGAGCAGCCAGTTTTGCCAGGAGAATGCTGTGGGAAACGGTGTCAAAGGCCTTGCTAAAGTCAAGGTAAACTACATCCACAGCCTTTCCCTCATCCAATAAGCAGGTCACCCTGTCGTAGAAGGAGATCAGGTTTGTCAAGCAGGACCTGCCTTTCATAAACCTATGCTGACTGGGCCTGATCCCCTGGTTGTCCTGAATGTGTTGTAAGATGGTACTCTGGATGAGCTGCTCCATCAGCTTCCCGGGTACCGAAGTCAAGCTGACAGGCCTGTAATTTCCCGGATCATCCTTCCGACCCTTCTTATAGATGGGCGTCACATTGGCCAATTTCCAATCTGTCGGGACCTCCCCGGTCAGCCAGGACTGTTGGTAAATGATGGAAAGCGGCTTGGCGAGCACCCCAGCCAGCTCCTTCAGCACCCTCAGGTGCATCCCATCCGGTCCCATAGACTTGTGTGTGTCTATGTGATGTAGCAGGTCACTGACTCTCTCCTGGATTGCGGAGGGGGGTCGTTCTCCCAGTCTCTATCATCTGGCTGAGGGGGCTGGATTCCCTCAATACAACTAGTCTTGTTATTAAAGACTGAGGCAAAGAAGGCATTAAGTACCTCAGCCTTCCCCTCATCACTTGTTACCAAGTTTCCTTCAGCATCTAGCAGGGGATTGGAGACTCTCCCTGGTCTTTCTTTTGCTATTGACATGCTTATAGAAACATTTCTTGTTATCTTTGATTGCTGAAGCCAGAGTAATTTCCAGGTGGGCTTTGGACCTCCTGATTTCTGCCCTGCATAGCCTCACAGCATCTTTGTAATCACTGTGAGTGGCTAGCCCCTTCCTCCAAAGGCTGTAAACTCTCCTTTTCTCCTTGTGTTGCAGCCAAAGCTCCCTGTTCAGCCAGGGTGGTCTTCTCTGCCGCCTGCTCCTCTTAGAGCACCTGGGGACTGCCTGCTCCTGAGCCATAAACACTTCCTTCTTAAAGAGCGCCCAGCCTTCGTGGACCCCTATACCCTTCAGGACCATCTCCCAAGTGATTCTGTCAAGCAGGTGCCCAAACAAGACAAAGTCAGCCCTTTGGAAGCCCAGGATGTCAGTCCTGCTTAGCCCTTTCCTGGCCTCTCTAAGAATAGAGAACTCTATTATTTCATGATCGCTGTGCCCTAGTTGTCCTCCAACCACCACATCATCCACCAGTCCTTCTCTGTTCACAAGGAGGAGATCTAGCAGGGCACCTTCTCCTGGTTGGTTCTCTCACCAGCTGTGTTAGGAAGTTGTCCCTCACACATTCCAGGAATCTTCGGGACTGGTCATGCTCTGCTGTGTTGTATTTCCAGCAGATGTCTGGGAAGTTAAATCTCCCACAAGAACAAGGGCAAGCGATCGTGAGATTTCACCCAAGTGCCTATAGAATATTTCATCCACCTCTCTGTCCTGGGTGGGTGGCCTATAGTAGACTCCCACTAAAACATCTGCCCTGTTGGCCTTCCCCCTGATTCTAACATAAAGACACTCCACCCTGTCTTCACTGCACTTGTATTCAAGGCAATCATAACAGTCCCTAACACACAGTGCTACCCCACCGCCTCTCCTACCTTGTCTATCCCTTCTGAAGAGCTTGTAGTCATCAACTGGCGCACTCCAGTCATGGGAGGCATCCCACCATGTTTCTGTGATAGCCACTACATCATAATTTTCCTGTTTCATCACGGCTTCAAGCTCCTCCTGTTTGTTACCCATGCTGTGTGCATTGGTATATATGCACTTCAGATGGGCTGGTGTTTTGCCCCCTTCCCCCTTCAAATTTAGTTTAAAGCTCCGTCAATGAGCCCAGCTAACTCCTGCCCCAAGATCCTCTTCCCCTTCTGGGACAGGTGCATCCCATCTAACGCCCAGAGGTCTGGTGCCCTGTATACCAACCCATGATCAAAAAAACCAAAGCCCTGACGGTGACACCAGTCTTGAAGCCACGAATTCATCTGCTGTGTTCTTCGGTGTTCATCCTCATCCATCCCCCCAACTGGAGGGATGGAGAACACAACCTGTGTCCCTGACCCCTTGATCAGTTTCCCCAAGGCCCTGAAATCTCTCTTCATTGATTTTATACTTCTCCTGCTAATGTTATCGCTACCTACCTGAAAAAACAGAAGAGGGTAATAGTCCTTGGGTTTGACTAGAGAGGGGAGTCTTCTTGTGAGGTCCTTGACGCGGGCCCCAGGGAGGCAGCAGACTTCCCTGTGATGCGGGTCTGGTCTGCATATGGGGCCTTCGACACACCTCAGAATGGAGTCCCCCACTACAATGACTCTTCTGGGGTTCCTTTCAGAGCTGGTTTTAATACCTTTTCTAGAGTGACCTGGTCCTGGTGGTCCTTGGTCTTCCTCATTGTTTGTCTCATTCTCTTCCTCCATGTCTTCATTCAAAAGTTCCAGGGCTCCGAATCTATTGTGAAGGGACACCATGGAGGGTGAGGGAGGTTGGGAGAGAATTTTCTTGTCTCACTGAGCAGGGACCTGTTTCCAGTCTCCCTCATCTCTTAGGTCCCCTCCTTCTGCCTGATAGCATGAGGGTGAGGGATCACCTGCCTTGCCTGGAGCCTCTATTTGCTCCTGTTGATTCATGGGTGCCAAGGTGGAACTCCACCAGTCAATCTCCCTTTCACATTCCCTAATATTTCTTAATCTCTTGACCTCTTCTTTGAGTTCTGCCACCAGGCTGAGCAGGTCATCCAGCTGGTCGCAGCGCACACAGGCGCTGTCACCACAGCCCTCCAACAGCACTGACAGGCTCAGGCACTCCCTGCAGCCTGGGACCTGGACTGCTGCATGTTTGCGTGGTTGCTCTGTCTGGGTCGCCATGTTCTTGCTGGTGGTGCTTTTGAGGCGAGTGGAGACCATGGCTCAGGCTACCGGTGGTTGACAAGTACTATCAACCGGTGGTTTACAGGTACTATCTGATCACCCTGAGCTCGGTGGCCAGCGACCAGGTCCCTGCCCTCCCACAGGGTTCTTATCACCGAATTAACGGTGGGTGGTGGTGGTTCCGCCCATGCTAACTAGGAAGCCCTCCCAGCCTGTTACCGAGGTGTGGGTGTGAGCTGCTCTCCCCGGCGAGTGACCCTTGGTGTGTTTACACCTCGTTCGAAACAGGCGCCACCGGCCCTGGGCTCCGCCCACAGCCCACGCCTCCTCAGCTGCCCGCCCACCGGCTTGCCAGTCTCATTAGAGCCGGCTAGCCGCCTTTCTGTCTCCAAAGAGATTCAAAAGCCCCCCCCCCCCAAAAAAAGCTCCTTTCCGGTCCCTTTTGCCGCGAATCATGAACATCTTAGATCATGATAAGATCATGAACATCTTAGCTCTTTACTGTCTGGTGAATTCATAATTGATGCGGAAAAATGTGTGAATACTGAGATGGGGTTTTCCGTTGATAAGGTGTTAAGAATAGTCATGTAAAGAGTAGTCTCTTTCAGAAGTTTATTAGAAAAATTAGTACTGAGTGACTGAGCAGTAAACGGCTGGTAAAATTAATCCGTTTTTACAAATGTATGTGGGAAGTAATGTCTGTGGGAGGCAAATATAAACAATGAGGTGTTTTGAATTACCTGGTAACACTGGGGAAGGTGGTCTTGGAGGAGGGCCAGTTTGTGGAGGATGGACCTGTACAGTGTATCAAACGTGGGGGTGACAGCCTTCCCTGCAGAAAGTCCCTAAGCTGCTTGTCATGGTGGGCTTGGCTGGGACCCCCTGCATGTGCTTCATCCTGTGTCTTCAGAGTTATTGCTGTTGCCCGTAGATGTGAACAGTCTTTTGTTCTGAATGGTATTAATGATCATTCAGAGGCTGGTTATCTGTGGAGCTTTCCTGTGCAATATGTGCAAGTGAGTGAGGCTTTTTTTAAAATCAATATTTAAGTGCTTGTGGTAAAATTATTTCCTAAATAGTATGTATAACTTATTTTTAGAGATAAACTCTGTCAGTTGTGTTAGAATTATTGATGATAATTTCAAATAATTAAAAAAAACTTTGTCCAGAATTTGGCATACATGAAAAGATTAGCTATTTATAAATGTCTCTAGCCATTATATGCACTGTGAAATCCCAAATCTATTTGAAATGTAACTTTCTGCAAAATATATGCAGCAAGGAAAATTTTGTCAAGCCTACTGTCTCTTGTAAAATCTGTAGGCCTACTGTGTATTTTGTGCTTTTTTCCTAGTATATATTAATCATCCCATTTCATAAATATATAACCATAGTATAGACTTGCAGAGATTTTTCAATTCTCTGTTAAAACTAGTAGTTTTGAGAATGAAAATTTAATTATAGAGACTATTCTCTTTTTCCTTATTCAGTATTTTCTATTTTAATCAGTTATAAATGTAAACCTCCATAGTAAAATCACTTCTTTCTTATTGTTTTGTGTTCAGTGGAACTTCTTAAGTTGTCCTTTAAAATCCTAGACTGGTTTAATCAAGATAAGAATATAAAAAACTTTCTTTTTTCCAGAAACTAGGAAATTGTTTGATTTTCAAGTTGATGATGTTCTTATTAATAGTCTTCAAACATCTACAGTAATGCTGTTTCTAGAAAATACGTTGTCTGAAGCTCCTGAGCAGAGAAGTATGTAATTTGCCCTCTAGATTATTAATTGACCTTGTTGTATGTAGTCGTGTAGTGGTATGAACACAACAAAACTCCCCTCCCAAAGACAAGTCAGAGTTCTTGGCACCAGTTTTTGCTTTAGAAGGCTATTTATTCTTACTTTGTTGGCTTTATAAATCAAATAAGGCAAAGAGTGTTTCTGATGGGTTTCAAATCTAATGGTTTTTATTATAAATGGGCCAGTTCTTATCAAGTTCTAAGTAAGTGGAGCTAGTGTGTTGAAGACTTAACACCATGAAATATTTTCATTTTCCATCCTGATTTTTTCCCAAAACATGTTTTCTGCATGTGAATTTGCATACATGGCCAAGCATGCTTTTTCTACCTCTGTCTCTTAAGTTATCACCTTCAGGAATGCAATTACAGTATTGTATTTGCTTGTTTTTCATCATCTTCAGAATATCCACATCTTTATCTCCTCTCTGTGCTGTTGTAGTATGTCCTAGTTGTCACTGGTCTCTGAAGAGGAAAGTAATCCATTCATGTGATTTTTATGCTTGGCTCTATTGGTTTCAAGTCCAAATCAAGATGCTGTGCTGTAAATCTGTTTGCTTTCTTTAAACTTGGAACTCTGTTTGATGAAGCAGTTCCTTAGTGAAATCTCATTTGTATGTGTCTATTAGATGGACATTTTGTTTTTCCTTCAAATATCCCTGTGATGTACAGAAATTAGCTTCTAATTTTTCTGTCAGTTATATGGGATAGGAAAAAATAGAGTCAGGGATGTCAGCATTTTAGACTATGTCTTGTTTGTTTTGTGAATGCCTATTCAGTCAAGACGCGGAGAAAGGGGGATCCCTTCCTGGTTTTGCCACGTCCCAGACAATAGTAACTTCCTTGTGGCGTATGTATCCCATTTGTCTCCCTGCGCAGCCCAGAGAAAGCCTCCTGCCTAGCCCTGGTTCCTTGAGCTTGGCTGTTATGCAGGTTTTGACTAACCTTAGTCTAGAGCTGTACAGTCTGCTCTAAGTCCAGCTTATTTCATGATGCTGTAGACTTTCTTGAGCTTTTCTTTTTTGATCTACCAAAGAATTGCTGTTAACAACACACTTAAAAGTACAGCAATATCAAAGAACTGAAGTTTTGACCCTTAAGAAGGAGCACAGTGCTCTGAACCCCTCTAGGGCTCTGGGATGTGCACATTAAGGGAATTTCTGCTGTATTGCTCTGAAAGATTGACTGGCTTTATAAAGTATTCTGAACTAGGGCTTGAGTGATTGCAGATAATAAAATATAGAATGTTAAGAGCATGTAGTTAAACCTTCATAATGCCTTAACTTCGTCTTTCCACGTGCGCTATTTGCTTCTGTTTTTCTTTTTAAAAGCTTTTTTTGCCTCTGGAGGCTATCAAAGTGATGCTCTTTCTTCTCTAGGTCACATTTCCATATGCCAAAATATTTAGCTTGGTCTGTTTTTTTGTGTGCAGATGATGGAGGATGCTGTTGTGTATGCTTTATTATTACGCTCCTCAGTGTTCTCAAACATCACTAGCATTACCTTTACAAGTAAGATAAACATGTAAAAAAAAATGGATCTCAGTTGCCACAAATAAAAGCCCTTCTTCCTTGCCTTGTAGAGCAATTGGAGTCCTCGATTTTCATTTACCCAGTGGTGTTCTTAAGCAAGGGTATACATTTAGATTGGTAAAGTTGAAATACCACAACAGATTTTAATAGTTTGAAAGAAGCTAGTTGTCATGCTCAGACATAGTCTTGTATTTACAATAAACTCAAGCATTAAAATCCTAAATCAGGCCTGTCAGGTTGTGTGGTTTAGGTGTGCAGTTCCCTAATTTAGGCAGGTCAACACCTGCCTGGTAGCTTTAAAGAGCTATGCTGTTGCCTCCCTCCCACGTGTCAGACAGCTGCCTGCTTCAGCTGTAATCTGCCAGACCCCTGTATTAGATTTGCTGGTCATGGCACGGGAGAGGGGATGGCGCAGAAGCGCTGTGGGTCTGGGTGTGCTGCTTGGGCTGTCCTGCCTTCAAAGCATTCCTTTGCTTTCCTTCAGCTCCCACTGCACGGGAAAGCCCTCCTGCTCCTTTGCCATGCCCAGCCGGGGTACAGTCGCCTTTGCACGGTGGGCAGAAAAGGCGAGTGATCCGCTGTGCCTGTGTGCAAATGTAAAATAGCAATCCCCAAATGTAAAATAGCAATCCCCAGTCTGCTGCTTGTAGGTTTGAGCTGGTTTGGTTAGGCATACTCTGGAGTTCCTGGATTGCATGTACCTATACACACACACTTTAGTAATTCTTTTCCCAAGGCCAAATATTTATACTTCAAGCTATTTTAGTACAGTGAGTAGGATGAAAATTTTCTTGATAAACCTTAAAACATAATTAGAAAAAAACTAGTATTTTCAAATACCACCCTTGAGTGTGTGACAGACTTGCTGGGTGAGTAATCTACATCAGATACCTATAGAACACTCATCACCTTTGATTGAAATACTAAATCATAGGGGTTTTAGATTCATGGACTTTGTCCATAGGGACTATGGTGTCTCATTCTGTTCTTTACTGCTGGGGTGCCAAGCAGTCTAGCAGTGTACGTGCATACTGCTGATACACTATATTGAACAGGTAAATTCTTCTAAATAAGTTTCACAGGGCAATCTTAACATGAGCATTGCTGCAGCAATGTAGAGCTATTTCTAGCTGTCAGAGACAGCAAACCAGTCCTCTTTGTGACACAGCCTTGCAGGTGGCCATTGATTTTTGCACCTGCACAGAGCCTTTCTGGCTGTAGTAGGGGGAATCTAGCTGTATGTATCCGTTGCAGGATCAAGGCATACAGCTATGTAGTATATAGACCCCTGCCCCTCACTCCCAGAAGCAAATCTGATAGGGTCTACAATGTAAAGATTAATAAGTCTTTTTTGCAATAGAAGTCTAAGAGCACAGCTGTGATATTTCTGGTTGCAGCTACATATAAAATCCCATAATTATGTCTTGGTATGATAACGTCTTAATTTCTTTTAAATAAATTGACTCCCTAGGAAAAGCTGTTGTACTGAGAAGGAGCTTCACTTGTCATTTACAAATAAATGAATTTCATAACAGCTTGAATGCCTTATGTTGAGCTGCCTATTGCAGATTTAATGAATAATGGAAGAATTGGAGGAGGCTTCATGGTGTTTTTGTTGTTTTTTTTCTTTTTTTTTAAATTGCATAATTTGATCAACATTGTAATAGATTTTAGTAATTATGAAGTCTGAGGCAAGCTCCTGTTGCCCAAATCAGCATCCCATACTTTGTGAAACAAGTAAGTGTGATCCACGCTTCCTCAAGCCTGTTGACCGAGGCATATATAGAAAATTATGAAGATCCCTTCCATTTGCAAAAAATTGGGTATTTTTGTACGGAAATTAGATTCTGAGCACCAGAAGGCAGTTATCAAAAATACCATCTTGCTCAGCTGCTGTAAGCTGGCGCAGTTCCTCCTCCCAGCTTGGATCCTCATGAAATGAAAGCAGTACATTTACTTTTTGCCCTGCTATGGTTCTAACCAGATATGTAGCTATGCTGCTTATCACTGCTTAGATGTGCATGGTTTTGATTGCCTTATTGCATAGGAAAATAGTGCCCCGAGTATGTTAGACAGTTATTTTTGTTACTGTATTCGGAGTTGCTGTAGTGTAGAAGCAGTAGCATCCAAATGATCTCCTCTGCTATAATTATGTATAATAGATGAGATCCTAGTACTACTTACTGCAAAAGGGAATTTGTTCAGCAATTGGCTACTTAGCGCTATGAAAATATTCCTTAGAAAAGAGGCGAGGTTTGGTTTTGGTTTGGGTTTTTTTTTTTTTTTTAAAGGACTGTACAGGCTCACCCCGAATTAGCTACATTAAGGTAATCACAATATTCACCAAGTAAAAACAATGTGTGTTTTGGGTACAGATGCTCAGGGGCGTCCTTCTATGTCAAAATGATGGCTGCAGGACTAGTGTTTGTATGGACTCTTTTGGTGTATATTTATTTTTTCCTTAGTTTTGGTCTGGTCTTACTTATAAAGAGGGAGCAGATCTGCAAAGTTGACTATGTTCCTTCCTGTTGCTTTCAGTGAGGTGGTGCGATAATGTGAAGCTTTTAATTGGCTTTTAACTTGGGTCTCTGCTACGTGTGTGTTAACTGCTTTTGCTCGCTGAACCGGTAATAAGCTTCCTAAATTGTTCTGCTCGGTCAGTTCTCACAGCTGACAAGAAGAGCCTGCAGCGCCCACAGCCTGCCTGCAGGGACCCCGAGCCATTCCCCTCTCCCGCTCCCATTTATCAGTGGGAAATTTTTTTACATCTTTACAAAGCTTTTGTACTCAAGCAAGCCTGTCACCCTCAGTTTCCGAGCATTGTGTTGAAGTGGCTGTGGTACCCAGAGACTGACTTTGAAAAGTGATGTATTAAACAGAAATTGTGGTCGGTTTGTGTGTGTAGTATGACAAGATGTTGTTTAAAAGGTGGCAAATAAGTCTTTAAAGCTTTAAAGCAGAGAGATCTCTGAGGACTCAGAAATTGTAGGTTTACAGAATTAAATGTCTTTGCAGACAAGTATGTGTGGGGTGAAGAAGACAAGAAATGTTCCTTAAAGGGGATTCAGAGACTGTCAAGCCAAAATAGCTTTAGCCAAGGATGAAAAAGCGAGTTGATTTTCCAGTATTTCTTAGTTATAAAATTACTGGTTTGTTATTGTTCAAGTATTTCTGAATGATGTCATATTTTCCATTTATACCAGAAGTTGTTAATCAGTGATTTTTCTATTAAAAGAAATACTCTGAACACTTCTGAAAAAATACATGCTGGAATTGCTGATTGTATAAGTAGAAACAAGCTGAGAATTCTTCTGTCAGTGGAGGTGATGAACAAACTTGGGAGGATCCAATTGAAGATGAGGTTATAGTTCTTGCACTTTAAAAAAAAAAACCCCAAAAAAACCAAAACAAAAAAACCCCCCGAAAACCAAAACCACCACCAAATCTGTCATCTGCACCTTTCTCCCTCTCATGGAAAACAAAACCAGATGGAGTTAGAATTCTGAGTAGTGCCACAAGTTAAGACAGCTTTAGTCATAACAAAAAGGATGCCCAGTACATCATCTGCGTATATCGGACATACCACTGTGAAGGACTTAATCATGCACTTGGATCCTTGAATCCTTTTAGATAAAAACGTACTGACATTGTTATAGTTTGGGTCAGGTCATTGCAAGGATATTCACATATGCCAAATATTTATTCAGCTAACTTCTGTTTCATGTTGGGGGGGGGAGCGGGGAGGGGAGTGTTAAGTTTAAGAACTAATCAGAAGTACTTTGTAAAAACTAACATTCAGACTTTGCTTTAAGGCAGTTTTGGTGTACTGACATTGCTTTCAAATTTTTTTAACTTCATTTTTGCACATTTCCTGAACCTTAAGCAGTCAAATACCAAGGCTTATACACATCTGAAGCGTAAGGCAAGGCTTGCAGGAGACACTTCAAATTAAATTTCACTCATTCTTTTGATTGCCATGTTCTCTTTTGCCAAACTATTTCAATTGATCTTGCAGAGATTAAAGCTATTAAGAGAGAATATTAATATAGCTATTATAGCAGTGAGAACTATTTATAGAAGAGTAATCAACTTGCCATACCAACTTAATGTTCTTTCAAGTATCCTCCTATATACATTTTGATTAAGATAGAAGTTGAAAGTTTAAAAATGGAAGCATACATGTATTTTAGAACCAATATTTATTGAAATATTGCTGTATACTTTTTGTATAGGAAATCATGTTGCCTAGAATTTAAGGGCATAAAGTTCACCAGATGGTTTCTAAAAGCTTTATATGATTTAAGATCAATTTGCATTTTAATTTTGTAGCTGAATAATAATCACTCATGAAGTTTGCATGATGGCGAAGAGCATGGGATGAGTAACAGAGAAGATGAATAATGATGCAGGAGAGAGGTGTGTAGTCTAAAAAAGTCAGAGGAAAGCAAGTGGAAAGCTGGAGTAATTTTTAAACTTATGGTGAGAAGAACAGGTTGGCACTAGAGGATTTATATTCCATCTCTAAATTTAGGCTATTTTTATTGACTATTTTATTATTAAAATAGTACCAAAAGCTGTATATTGAGATCTTGATACTGTTTAAGAACTGGCATGTAATTTTTTCATCAAATATTTCTGGACTAACTTGGTTCAAAAAGAAAAATAAACCTGTTCTTCCCAGTGAACTGAGTACAAAACATGTTTCTGATTCTTGTCAGAGAGCAACTAGATAAAGTTCTATAAAATGTAAGCTTTGAAATATTTATATTTTAATATTCATTTGTTTGCATTCATTCTCTTTTTTGTTCTATTGGAAATTGGAGGAACTCATTACTTCAGCGTATGTTGGAGGAAATGATGCTTTATAACCTTGCAACTCTCTTTAATAAAATTGACAAAAGTAGTAGTCCAGTCAACTACGATAAGGAAACAAGTGTTGTTTTCTACTGGCATTTGAAGTCTGTCCTGCCTTAATAATGATTATATAAAAAAAAAGAGTAGTGTGTGTTTCTGTTGTGTTAAACCGTGACAAAATATGAGAGATTTGGACTTCTTGTAATTCACAGAATTGCCTTAGATTATTTTGATGTGTTTGTCTAGGCTGCTCTCTCATTCTTACAGTACTGCAGGACCCAGCTGCAGGTCTGTGCCTGCAGCTTCAAGAGAACAGCATCCACCTCTCATTTGTGCCTCCTCCATCTGCGCTACAGCCTGGCCCTTTACTCATCTCTTTCCTCTGCCCCACCAAGAAAAATCAGTCTTTGGGGTCATATGGTGGCAGCACAAGATGCTGGGTTTTATTTTCCTATTCTTTCTTTTGGAGACCTGGAGAAGAGAACGTTCGTGGGTGACCTCATCACCATCTTCCAGTACTTAAAGGGTGGCTACAAAGAGAATGGAAGCTCTGTCTTAACAAGGAGCCAAAGGGAGAAGGCAAGGGGCAACAGGTACAAGTTGTACCGTGAGAGGTTTCATCTTGATAAAAGAAAGAAATTTTTTACAGTGAGAAAAATCGATCACTGGAACAACCTCCCGAGGGATGTGGTGGCGTCCCCATCACTGGAGGTTTTCAAGATGTGATTGGACAAGGTGCTGGATAGTCTCACCTGGGCTCACTTTCCCATGAAAGATCGAATTAGGTGATCTTTTGAGGTCTTTTCCAGCTGGTCTGTGCTGTGGTTCTATGAACCTTTAACCCTGCCCTCATCTTCAGAAGACAAACTTTAGAAAGTGAGAAGCAAATTACATATTTGCAGCACCAAAACTGAAGTTTTGGAGTAAGACCTAATCTGTGATTTTTGTAAGGAAAGCCCATATATTGTTTCTCTGTGTGGCCTAGAGCTGCCCTGCGCCAGGAGCACTTGCCACATGGCTGGCAGGCCAGGCTGGGCTTGCCAGAGCAGGCCAGGGTTGGGGGTTGCTGCAGCCGGCAAAGCCCATGGAAGTGTCCAAACCACCTCCCCCTGTGAATGGAGTGGCTGGGTTAGGGAGAGACTTCATAGTCCTGAGGAAAGATGCCCATTTTCTGGCTGAGGGGTTCTCAAGCTCCCCTAAACAGCGAGCATGTGTGAGGTGCGTGGGTTTGCTTGCAGCTGTTGCGCTGGAACCTGCCAGCTGCCTCTGACAGGAGAGGGGCCGGCAGCAGTTGTCCTGCTGAAGAAGTCAGGTGAGCCCCTCTGGTGCCTTGGGGGCTTCCTGGGGCAATTTGCAAACTGGGGGAGAAGATGCAGGGTGGTTGGGTGCAGGGCAGTTTTGCTGGAAGACGCAGGGCTTCCAGAACAAGGTGCACCAGATGTGGCAGGAGGCTTTTTGTTTGAGGTGTAAGGTTCTGAGCTCATATGCTGAGAAGTGGGAAGGTATCGGGCATGCCAGAGAAGAGGCATACGTGTATAGACAGGGCGCTGATTTTGCTGGAACTTGAATTATTTCAAAAAAGAAGGGGTGGGAGGGCAGGGAGAAGACTCCTTTATTAATTTCTTGTTCTCTTTTAATAAAAAGAGTGAGGAAAACTGCATAAAATTAGGAGAAACAGCAGAGCTCAGGATACTGGTACTCTCTACAGCCAAATTCTGCTAAGGTAGAAACAGACAATGATCCTAATCACACTGAAGTGTTGTCTCAGCAGCATTGTCTGAATATCCGTATTTCTGAGATGTATATAAATGCAACTTGTTTTCTTTGCAAAATAAAAATCTAAAAGTAAACACTGAGTAACACTCATCATCACTGAAGCTTAACACATGCATTGTTCTTTACACCACAAAATTCTTAACATGGCTATAATATGTTCGATGCTGCCCATTCTGGCAAATTGCAGTCCTCTGGGGAGAACTGCAGGGGCACTGCTGTGCTGGAGAAGGAGGTTTGGGAAGTCGTGGCAATGGTTTTTCTGTTGATCTTTCAGATAACCTTGTAAATTGGTGAGCATCTTGGCTTGGAAATAGTGTTAAAGGCAGGAAAGTGAAATAAGCCTACTGTCTGATCTTCAGTGAATAAACAAGCACAAGAGGTATTTTAAAAGAGAAATGTTCACACAAAGCTACTCTTTATCATCCTGCTTCTGAAGACTGGAACACACATATATATGTATGTGGGGGGAATAGCTCTATCTGCACATGCATAAATAAAATCTTTTTCTAAATCTTTCTGTTTACTCTTAATCCTGTAAATCGATGGCTGAGAAAAAAATAAATGAAAGAGCTAATCCAGTCTTTGGCTGCTCATGTAATAGACAACGCTTTCAGCTGACCTCTGCCAGCAAGGAAAGTAATCTTGAAATAATGATGTGCTTGCTGTGTAAAGTATATATATATTTTTACCTAGAAAGACAGTATTTACAGAGCGCTAATCACCGATTCTTCTGTAGATGTCAGCTTTGTATAAATCATAGTAATCGACCTACTAATTTTTTCATAGGCTTAAAAGATGGAAAGGGCTTAAAAAAAGCATGCATCCACTTCCAGTGAGAGGAAGGAAGCTCAGTTGCTGATATCACTAGCTGGAGGTGTCTTTGTCAAAAGCAGTTTGAGAGTGAAACTGAATGGCCTGTATGCATACACTTTTTATGTTTCTGAGTGGAGGGAAACAGATACTATCTTTTCAAATAGTGTTTAGGAATCTTGTCTTTGAGATTATTGTGTTGTCTACTTAAGTCGTTTTCGAAAACATCCTTGAAACCTCCTTTTCAACACGGAGAAGGGAATAATTTTGGCTTCACTCTGCTGCAGTGGCCATTAGGAGCAAGACTTCTTAGGAAGCGGTACTTTACTTTTTATTTCAAAAAAACCCCTGCAAAATGTTTTCTGAAAATAACTTTTAGCACTAGCTATGGTATTACAGTTGAAAAGAAGAGTGATTTTATTTCCCTGCTGTTGTTTTTCTCAGTTGCGCTATGCAGGATATTGTCTCCCATCTGGCTAGATCTACATGGTATTAATAATTAGAATTATTTGCAGAGCAGGCCAATTTAATTTTCATCTTGAATACTTCCTATTTTCAAACTGAAACTTTTCAAATTTCCTCCTGGGTCTACATTTATAAATTTTAGAACTTGCTGTAGTTGTATTGCATATATGTATGGCGTCATCTCATTTTGGTTATTTTTTTCTTAAATATGTGGACCTTCTTTAACTGGGCTCTGATAGACACATCACATGGAACTTTTTGAGCTGCAGGTTTTAATAGGCAAGTAGCCCTGACCTTTTAGCTGAACTGCCCTGTTGGATTACATAGGGTGGGAGCCTGCCCTTCAGCAAGTGTGTGTTTAAGACACCCTTTCTCCTAAGACTTGATTTTTAAGGTGGCAAAATAAAAATACTTCTGTTTCAACACTCAAAACCTGGTCACTCTTGTTGACACTCCAGCCTTTAGTTTGGGGAAATGTTCATGAGCAGTTATGTCCTAAATCTTCGGAAGAGGAGAGGTTAATACAAGGGGTGGGACACCCCAAAATATTGCTGTGTGTAGGTATCTAATGTTTTCTTTCCCCTGAATTCTTCTTTATCTGATCACTTCTCGCTTGTTTTGCAGGAATGGCTGCTAGTTTCTTGGGGTGTGCATTACAGAGCAAAAGAGTCTTTCCTTCCTGTCTGTTAGCAGCTGGTGGCCCCTGTGCAGTGAGCCAAATGGATGGTTTGCTGGCCTCTGGTTACTTGTGCACCAGCAGCCATTTCTGCATGTTAACAGAATTGTTTATTTATGAACATCTTTTATGTATAAAGTATTTGGCCTGGCATGATCATAGGTTTGTGGGCATGTGTGACTTACTAAGATAGAAATACAAGAACATAATAATACTAGTCATGAACATGCTGATTTTTGTCAAAAGCACTTCACGCTTTATAAGCCTCTATTTGAGGAAAAAAAAAAAAAAAAAAAGGAAAAGTAAATATCACTTCCAAAGCATGTTTTGTTGTAATCTGATTCACATAAAAGTTGGGCTTGAGAGGCATCTGTGTTTAAAAATGTCTGAAACCTGGTATGCTATTTGCTATTGACATAGCTATTATTTTACTCAGTTGTCATCTAGTGGACAGACTAGTAGGATAACACCCTATTACTGGGGGTTTTTTGTTGTTGTTTTATGTGGTAAAAAAGCATCTTGTTCGATGCCACTTAGTGATTCCTGGAAGCCAGAAGTGGAAAAGAACGTGCAGGTTTTTGTTGCAGTAAAAGGGATGAGAAACAAAAAGGAGCCTGGGAGAAAAACTGCGCTTAGTGGTCCTCTGCCTTTACAGGGCCATTCAGGTACAGTGTGCAGCCTGTGCCCTCCACATACAATGAAGTAGCTCCTGGGCTGCAGGTAACAGAGGCATGGAGTTGAGCACTCTGATGGTTCTCCCACGTGAAACGAAGGAGAAATTCGAGTTTTGTGTGTTGGAAATAGTGAGGTCTGTTGCCCTGCCTTCTCTCCCCAGTGCTGTCCTGCAGGACTCAGGCAGGATGAGCACAGCAGGGTGCTGCTGGTAGTGGTGTCCATTGATGGTCCCACACTGGCAGGGTGATCAGTTGGGTCCAGGAGTCCCAGCTGGGAAGAGTAGGAGTTGCACTGGAGATGGGGCTACCTGAGACATAGCCCAGAGCCCAGCCCAGAGGTGGTCTGCAGCCCGCTTATGATTTCAGCTGGGATCCATCTGTATGGCATTGATCCCTTCTCTGTGCCAGAAGCGTCTTCGAGGGGGTAGTGTTCTGCGTAAAACCTCTCTTAATGAATGAGTTGACTGGTGAAACGGAATGGACAGATGGGTGCAAGGTAATTTCAGCGTTTACCCAAAATTCTAGTGCTGTCCAGTGGAGCTGTTATGTGGGTGATCGGGGTGCTTGGACCTTGGCTTCTGTGGGCACTGCTGAGGTCTTCAAGTAGTGTGGGTTTTTTTATTTGCAAATTCCTTTGGATTAACTCAAATTCTGTTGTCCTGTGTCTGTGCAGTTTGTAAACAGGATAAATTAACATTTTCCAAGTAATGTTTAATACCTTTAGCAATTACTTATCATTTGTAATTTAGTTTATATTGTGTAATTCATGGGAGATTATTTCGGTCAGTCATATGAAACTGATTTTCTGCTACAACCGAGTCACTTTTGAGGTAGAACATAGCTGCTTCTCTTTTTCCGATTATAGCAATAGGACATGGTTATATATATATGGTAGATCCTAAGTAACTATATTGCAAACCAAAAGATAGGTGACTTATACCAATTTAATAAAATTGGTAATTGCTGGAAGAAAAAATTCCATTGATAATTTTATGGTATTTCTGTAATTGTGTTGCACAATTATTTCAGTTTACACCTGCAGTATAGTTGAAGATTTTTTTAATAAAAACTTTTTTAGTTTTGTAGGATCGAGAATATAAATTATTTTAAATAACGGAAGGAGGAAAGTTTTGTATCTGTCTCTATAGCTGTTATGTAAGTTCTGGCATCCTGTGTGAGATAGACAGTTGGGTTGTCTCAGAGACCACAGTGAGAGATATTAAGGGCAAAGATAAGGAATGAATTTTAAGCAGATGCTCAGCTATGCAATGACTACAGCAAGGGTTTTTTGGTACAAATGTCATAATAACTGAAGTACTATATAAAACTAGATATTTCTGTCTTACTGGTTTTATGGCATGAAAAGAAAAATCATCAGGTAGGAAAGAATATAGTTGGGGATTTAGTGTTGACGTTGGGGCAGGGAAGGATGATGACACACAAGTTGTTACAAGAATTAAAACAGGATATTTTGCTATCTTTTTTGGTGCAAAGTGGATGAGAAGTTATAAGCTTTTGACTGTAAACACCTACATTCTGGTGCCAAATAAAGCTATGTTTGTTTTATTTGCAGGATCAGTCAACTTAAATTTCCTGCCAATAAATTGCTTCATTAAAACCACAATTGCAACACATCAGAAAAGGGGGAGAGGGCAGAACAATGAACAAGAGAAAAAGTAAATTTTAAATAGAAAAAACCACCTAACCCATGTACAGGCTAATTGTAGACTTACAAAGTCTAAACACACGTTAGAAGAAATTAAGCTAACTGTTCTTCATTGTCCAAAATGTACAATTACATTGTATTGGAAGTAGATCATTTAATTGCGAAATCCTTATTCAAGTGTTTTCAAAATCAATTAGAACAAAGTATCATCTGCCAAGCATGTGACCTCCACTTTCTTGCATTCACCATGCATTTATCTCTGCTGAAGAGCTTTCTTTTTATTCCAATGTACATATTCACACCATGTGTTACTAGACTGTGTCATAGCATTAAATAAATCTGTATGCCAAAAAAAGTCTGGCTGGGTGATTAGGTTTGGTGTATTCAGTGTGGTATCTCCCACAGGAGAAGGTTGTGAGTGTGAATTCAGCAATCATCCTCAACCTTAGTACGTTTATGCTACTGTTCTCTTGTGCAAATAATTATCTTTGTTTCCTTTTAGAGCTTGTTACATTCTGTGCAAATAATTCCTTCAAGCTCATCTGTTATCATCCACTTTTTAGCTGAACAGTGCTGTTTTGATAAACTGCAAGCATTCACAGTTTCTTATTCTGCTTTTTATAAATAACCCAAAAGAAATTAGCACTGAAAATTATCCTTCCATTATTGTTGGTCAGTTTATCATGGCAGTTTAATGTCATGAAATTGGATTAAGCTTCTTTGAAAGTGCTCATTTTATAGGTTGTCTCTGTCTTTCTTTAAACCTGTCAGTTTAAATGCTGGGCCTTTAATTAGATGCTCTGAAAATCAGTACAGCGTAACATCATATGGTAGTTTCCTAAAACGTTTAAATGCGTGTTTTTTGGCCAATCTATGTCCTCTTACTTTTTTAGTTGCATTTATTCTATATGAGTTATTCAGAAAATTATGTGCAGAAGAGGTATCTATTTTTCTCTGAACTATTAGGTTATTAAAGAAAAAAAGTGTGCAGATTTCTGTATTCATTATTTTTAGCAACTTCATTAATTTTGATAGATTTTTCTTAAGTTGTTATGAGTTTTCTTTTTTACCCAAGGCCATCCTGTTGTGGGTAGCTGGGGCCTTGAAGATAGAAAACCCTTAACCATGTAGGGTCATCGTGCACTGAATATGCTGTATTTCTTAAGGCATGCAAATGAATAGGGACTTTGATATGGGTTTTAAGTGTCTGGCTACAACTTCAAGATTTCAGTTGTCTGTATTTCTTCAAAAAGAAATGAAGCATAGAGAATCATACCTATCTGTCCATCCTTCTTTCTTCTCACCAATAATTAGCTGTTGAAGCCATCTGGCAATTTCAACCAAATTTGACAGAAGTTACAGTGTAAAGGGTGCTATATTCCTGCAAAGATGGTAAAAACAGGTGATGCCACAGAATGCAGTAAAAGCTCACCCTGTATTACATGCCATAAAAATCACCACTCGCAGGAGGGAGTCAATTATAAATGCCCCAACCTCCAAGAACACTTCAGTAGAAACTTGCATCTTGATAGACAGAGTGTGGTGTCTAGGCACGGCCCCATAGGAAACGAGACATTTTAGTGCCCTGTAGAGTTTTTTTCCAAGTCACTTGTTTGAAGAATTTGTTACCAGAAAAATAAGATTCTGTGGGCCAGATTTCCAGCTCTGCCCTTGCATATGAATGAGAACAGAAATTTGCTGTGCAAAGTGCTACCCATTCCGGTGCGAGAACTAGCAGCATTTGTGTTGCATTCCCAGAGTTGTATACAGAGGCATAAAGACTAAAATAATAAACAAATTTTGCTTTTGAACCAAACCAATAGCTTTTCTTGTACTGGGATGGAAGACCCATACAAGCCTTTTAGTAGAGGTTTGTAATTTGGGACAAATAAAACCCATATTTTTTTGTTAAAACATTTTAAATTAATTTCTGTTGGGTTTGTATAGTGTTTTAAAAGTGTCTGGACACTGATGTTGAATCACTAACTCTAGCACTTACTTATGGGCCAGTGTTGGACTTCATTCTGAATCAAGTCAGTCTTCTCCAGATAGTTGAAGGATCAACAGGAATACTCCAAGAAATGTCATTCTTTAAGTATTTGTATTTTCTTAAAAAATCATATTTTGGGCCAGTGTCTCTGGTCTCTGAAATGAATTCAGGTAATGGTCAAAAGAAAACACCATGCCTGGAGAGTGCAAGTATATGTGCAAGTTCTTGTGCGTGTCTAAAATCATTGTGCCAAGGGAAATGCCCGCCAAGTTCCCATGGTCCTCCCCTGGCGCCTACACTGCCTGCCCCGCACACTCCTGCATAGGACTTCCCTGAGCTAGAGCAGAGGCAGTCTTGTCATGGCAGTGAAAATTGCACATTAGTGGCTTAAATACATCTCTTGACTCCTTTCTCTTTGGGCCATGAAGGTCACAAAAGAGGATGGGAGATACCTGTGCAGACTGGAGTCTCCCTTCATCCTGTTTAGCTTTGCTACACATCACTGACAAAGTTCAGATGAACTTTGACAGGAAATACTGAATACAGGACCTGATCTCTGTGCTAAGCATTACTTACTGCAAAGCTTAGTGACCCGCTATGTTTTAATTGGCTTTTTTCTGTTGGCACAAGTGTGCGGTGAATCCTGGATTCATGTATGTGTTTGTCTTTGCATATCATTTAAACACTTTGCATACAGCTTAGTCACTTTGTACAGGTAGCTTTCACAACTGTTTTATCCCTTAGTTCTACAGATTTTTGTAAATCTTCATAAAAGCTTCAAATTCTTACCCTGAAAAAACCCACTTCCTCTTTTTGAGACTTGAAAAATCAGTGGATGAACAATCCACTCATCTCTCTTGTGTAGAAAAGTGTTGGTTTGGTAAAATATGTTATTTATTCTGCAGGTTAAGAGCTCCACATATAATGTGACTTGTGTTCTGAATTTGCATAAACAAGTAAGACAATTTATAGTGGAAACTCAGTGAACAATCCTCTAGAAATTACAGATTAAACAAAGATTTGTCCTTTGTAGTGGTAAAAAAGTATTCTTAATCTTTTAACATTTTTTTTAAGTGCTGAAAATCCACCTAAATGCTACTTAAGAACATAGGTTCACATAGCTCTTTCAAGGAATACAGAAATGATCAGCCTTATTTGTGTATCTCTCCATCTGCATACTGTCTCTTGCCCTTGAAAAATACTGTTCCAAGTACTAATTTAATAGATCTGATGCCTTCTGTCTGTTTCCACAAAATGCAGACGTAGTCTTTCCATCAAAACGAAGAAGGATTTGGGCAAGGTGGGTGAGACCCAACATATCTTCTCAGTGTTACAGGTGTGACTATGTCTCATTGTCCCCTCGCAGTCTCGGACTCCCAACAGCCTGCACCAGCTCCCTGCGTAAATTGGGTCTTTGTCTGGGGCAGTGAGGTTGTCAGTACTTGGTCAAGTCTCAGCAGTGTCTCACAGGTGGAACTGCATGCACTGAAAGCTTCATGCTTGGTGTTAAGATAGTCTCTACTTTGGGATATTTCCTAAGTAATTCAGACCCTTTAACATAGTTCAAGGGTAAGAGTTGAATGAGGTTCTTGCTTTTGGAGCATTATCCTGGGGGGGGGGGGGGGGGGCAGCGGCACATGTGTGTTTGGTTTTTGACAGAGATAATTAATATTTTCTATACACAGTGGCTAATATTAAATAGTTGTATCAAGAAAAATAATTATAAATGATCATGCAAAGATGCATTCATTATGTACAAAAGGATATATGTGAATATACAATTTGTGTTCTTTTTGTCTGGGGCAGTGGGGTTGGTCAAGTGTCAGCAGTGTCTTGCAGGTGGAATTGCATGCACTGAAAGCTTCATGCTTGGTGTTCCCTAAGACTCAGAAGCTCAGCTAAAGGGACAGGTAGAAAACTAGGCAGAAGTTGCAACAAGGACATGTTAGGCTCTTAGTGAAAGACCTAGAAGGATTAGATTCTCAGATAAGATCAATAACTGCCTAAGTGCTAGAGGGAAAAGTTTATGTTCTGGATTTAAATAGGTAAATACTTGGATCCCACCACTAAATTATATGATTTATTAAGAATTATATCTAGGGGCCAAGACTGAGGAAATCCAGAAGCAGAAGCTATATGGAATACACTTTGATAAACTGACCAGAAACATATTTAAAACTGTAAATCTATACATAATGCTATTAATATGAAGTACATTGGCATAGTACACCTACTAAAAGGCAAGAAAAAGTTAGAAGATGACATCTAACTGTAAAAGCTTTTCTTCCCTATGAGGATTTACTGTGCATGTTTCTAGAATAAATTGTTTTGGTTTTTGATAATCAGTGGATGTTCTTCTTTTCCCTTAAATAAATCTGTGGGAAATGTTATTGGTGTGAAGCACAGTAAAAGTAACATTTTAACTCTCTCTCCTAATCAAAGTCAGGTCCACAGAGGATGAAGTTCACTTGATCATGTCCACTGTGGATTAATTAGCTTTGCTTATTTTTGGAAGTTTTTGCCAAATAGCAGGGAGAACGTGCTTTGTACAGCTGATACCTGCTTCTGTGTGGAATAATACACTATTTCAGTGATGTACCAGGTAGGGGCAGAGTGAAGTGAAGGTCATTTAGGTTAGTCTTTGATGGGAATATTCCATGTTAGTAAGTCATCAATGCTTTTTTTTTTTTTTAATAGAAAGATATATAAATGGAATATTGCAAATGGATTCTTCTTTTGTTAAATGCTCTATATTCACTTTGCTCACCACAAAAAACAGAAGAGAAACACCCTAAAGCCTTCTCCAAATCTTCAGTCATCACTGACTTAATGATGGAAGACAGGGTGTAGTGACATATGAAGGCAATGTTAAAAAGTTAATTGACCTATCTAGGAAAAAAAAAAAGGAGGAATATTGTGGAAATAAAGGGCATGCTGGCAGCACTTTGCATCTCTGTTAGTGTTGTTAGAAGCCAAATATATTTTCTTGATTCTCTAAATATATATTTTCTACAACTCAGAGCAAATATCAAAGCACAGATACCTCCATTGCAGTGTCTATTAAATTTGACTTGAAGTGAAAAAAAAAGTTAATAAAAGGACTCTACAGAACCATCCCTGTACATATATGTGCAGTGGATTGTTCAAGGTCAGTGCTACACTGCACCTCCAAAATGCTTATTTACCAAGCCTCTGTCTCCCCACTGAGAGCCCTTTATTTGCAGATAGTAACCTTGTTTTACCATTTCTTCAGTGATTATCCTTAAATTTTTTTTCATGACAGTTAATGAGAATATACTGACAGATCTGTGTTGTCACTTTTACTCAAGTGTGTAGAAGAATGCTTTCTGGCTGAAACTGGTTTAGAAGCAAGCTGTAGTTTTGCCAGGTCACACTTCTGTATGGGTACTTTGACATAGAGGTTAATTAAGAGTTTGATTATAGGACTTGTTTTTATCTCTATCAATTGGCCCATCTGCAGGCAGTTGCTTTCCTTGGCTGTCTGCTTTGCCCTCCAACCCTGCAGGCAGAGACCACACAGGAAGGCAGGGTGTACAGAGACTGCTGGGGCTTCCCCCAAAATGCTGTCCTGTGACCCCCAAGTTACCTGAAATAGGAGACTTGCAGCTGCTCTGTACCAGTGCTGTGAAAGTTTCCTTACAGATAAAAGGAGCTCTGGCAGCAGAATAACGGACTTTAACAGCGCGCTTCAGTGCCTTGAGCCGTGCAGCTTGACACATGCTCTAGGCTACTGCCATGGTGGGGAAAATCATCCCAGCTTTCCTCTTCGCTGTGAAGCAGAATTTTAGCAAGGGGCCCTGGCTGCTGGTGCGGTGGGCTGCAGGGAGGCCTGGCCTGCGGCTGGAGGCAGCACGGCTGCCTACTGCTGAGGGGAGTATTGCTCGGGTCGCAAGGCCAGCGACACTGAAGAGCCTGAGTGGAAAACAGGAGCTCTGCCCAGTACGCTCTACCTTTTCCGAGTGCTCATGTTGGGTAAGGTGTCTGTTTTCTCCAGACAACCATCTTTGCCGATACAGGCTCTTGCACCTCTTGGTTTTAAATTACAGCATCGGAAGTTGCTGCGAAGGTTTGAGTGTTCATCGTTATCAGCGGGGAAAAAAATCAAAGTGAAACGAGAGGAATGGTGCGGCTCAGCTGCAGGTCATCTGCTTGCCCACGTGGGGGCTGTGCAAGACTGCAGTGGCTGTAAAGACTTCCATGAAAGCTCTTGCTACCTGGATCTGGAAAAGCAGTTCTGTGCTCTGCTCTCCCTTCACTCTTGATGTCTTCATGCACTTCAGCTACCGTTTGGAAGTGTAACACCGAAGTGAAAATTGTAAAACCACTAAAGCGTTAAGATCCCTATTCAGTGCCGTACAGCAGCAAAGCCAATTAACTTGAATAGGAGGTGGGTTTTAATGTGCATTTGGGGATTACAGGCTAGCTGGAGGTGGAAGAAATGGATACTTACAGTTTCCATCTCATTTGCTGATGCTAAAAATATCTGAATCTCTCAGTGAAATGCTAGTTTTCACTGAGATCTGGTTATCTAATACCTAATGATAAATATATAACATCAGCAGATGTTGATACATAAATGTGTATTGCAAGTCCAGAAACACTTTTAACGATGAAGTGTGCTAGACTACACTATAGAAGCAAAGCTTTTGTTTCTAGTTCATTTTGGTGATGAAAGTTGTTGGAAAGTTGAATTTCTTTCATTTTGATGTGTGTTCCTAAAATGAGGTTGTTCAGGTTCAATTCTCTGAGATGGAGAAATGAATGTGTGTGATCCTAAAACATTTCCCTTTGATAATTTGGGCAAAATAATTATGACTCAAGGCTTACTGTCTTACAGTGAGACTTTCTTGCAAAGGTCATATGGTGAAGTGAACTAGGCAAGCAGTGTTTACAGTACTTAGAGATACTCTCCTTCCAACAAATATTTTCCATTTATTATGATAGTACATGAGTGGTAGGACCTCTTTTCAGATTTGGGTGGGGCATGCAAAGGCTTCTTGATCCTAACAAGATATTTCCATCTCTTCTGTTTCAACAAAGTAGTTCTGCTGAAGTCAGTGAAACTAGTCTGTGCAAGTTAGTAAATGCATAAATCTTAAATACATGTTGGGACAATTGTTAATTCAGGAGATAGGTGGTGAGTGAACAAAAGAAGAAAAAAGTTCTGTAGTGGAAAAAAAGTTGTTTTGATTGTAATGTTTATAGATTTGGGGGTTACTTGTTGTTTTAGTATCTAATTTTCAGCTAGTGCCAGAAATTACTCCTTGGTGAACCCTACTTCCATTTAGTTTCAGAGTGTTAATTGTGAGTTAGAAGCATATTTGGTTTTGTTTGTTCCTTTTTTTATCCATTCCAGAATGCACAGTCTTTCCTTCAAGGAACTTGCTGATTTGATTCCTGTGTGTCATGTGTCATCTGTCGTGTGTCGTGTCCCCCTACCCCCCATCCCTGCCCTGCCCTGAATTTTAAGGTTATTTACTTGCTCAGGGAGCAGGTTTGAGAAGAATGGCTTTCCTTGGACACAGCGTGTGTGTGTAAGATGAATTTGTTATCAAGTTAGTGTCATAACTGCATGAATTCCTTTTGGATTATACTCTTCTCTTGTCCCACTCCTCATTATAAATCTTGTGTGGTTAGATATCTTAAGGGGGAAAGGCCTATGTTATTATTTTTGGTTAATATTATCGAGGATTTTTTCTGGTAGTACAGTTAAGTTGTAACTGGATGAATTTTAAAAAACATAATTTTCCTACATCTTAAGTCATCTTCAAATTTGATTACCTGTCCTTTACACTAAGAATTTCTACGTTTACTAGAAAAACTCTTCTTTTAAAGCAGATTGTGGGGGGAAAAAAGAAATAAATCGACAAAAAACCAAAACAAAACTGCCAAACCCCAACCCTCCCAAAACTCTCTCAATCCCTGCAAAAAAACCCAAACCCGAGGCCCCCAAAAAACCCTGCTTAGGCTACTTTAAAGGATAGGTCTTAAAAATCATTCGTAATTGTGATTCTGATGTTGTGCAATATCCTTTTTTTTTTTTTTTTAAGACGGCTCTGGGAATTGTCCATAAACTTAGATGGTACTGCAGATTTGTAACTCAAATCAGTTGCAGTTAGGAAAATGACTGGACGTTTTGGTAACAACAGTTATAAATAACTGAGGCTCTTCAGGCCTCTTTTTTTGCTACTTCTCCTTTCACCTAATTTCAGAATTTTTAACTCTTGACTTTTTTGTAGAAATATCTTGATGCTAAATTCTGCTTCTGCTGATACTCTGCAAAAGATAAAATTCTCAAGACTTGCATGAGAGCAGGAGTGCCATGTATATCTGGTTGGGTCCCTACCTGCCACGTTGCTTTGGAGCCAGAGGTAGAGCTGTGTTTACTTTGATCGATGACTACTAGAAGCTATCATTCTAGTAATCAAGAAGCTAGCATTCAAGCACTCAAGAACTGTTAGCTTAAGGCCCTGGACATAACGTTTACATGTATGAACATTTTACTTTGTATTAAAATTGAGGCTATTACTAGTTGCCTGTTTGCCTTCTAGCAGAGGAATAATCTCATTGGTAAGTAATTACTGGATGAAAGATGTATAATAAGCAAAAGGAACCCCCCTTCTTTTTTGTCTCCTTTTTCCTTCCCCCCTGTGAATCAAGAGTCTTGGAAAGTGTGTAGAGAAAGGGAGTATAATATACTCCCTTGGAGTAGGATGGAGAAACAGGTCTGTCCTTTATCCCTACTTAGTAAGAGTCTTTGCACAGGCTTTTTTCTGCAACGTAGAAAAGCTGACATACATGTCTACCATTTAATAGTGATCTCAGCATCTGTGTGCTTGCATGTATGCCATGAAGATGAACTTTTCATAGAAATTATGCTACTTCTAAAAGTGCTTGAGAGTAGTTTTTCATTTAAGCTTCATGTGAAGTTACTGAAGGTGTTTTCAAGGTAGCTGCAGTCATATAATAAATACAGAAATAGTTGTGGAATTTGTGTGTTCAAGTATATCAGCATCTGCTATTAAAATTACTATTCATAAATAGTAAAAGATTACAGAACACAAGATTAAGATTAAAATTTTTATATCTACTTGAATAAAAATTCTCTTCATGCATAGTATGCATTCACATGTATACAGACTTTTTGAAGACAAAATTTTTCAATTGGTATAAGGTTGAAAGGATTAATTGGGATCTGTATCAACAAAGGTAGGAATGCAGAGTTTTTATAATAAGTGCTGAACTTAGAAATTATGTATTTAACTTTCTGTCTTAATAGATATGAGTGATACAGGGTATATCCTGAAGACACAAATTTAAAAAAAAAAAAAACAAAACAAAACCCACAAACAGAAAAAACAACAACAAAAAACCCCCAAACCAAAAACCAACCATGGTTAAGTTATGGCTAAATACCTACCATTTGCCTCCCTTTTTGTGCAATTTTTGCAATTACCTGCAGTGAGGAGCTGAAGGGACAGGCTGGAAGGGGAGGAAGATCCTACCTACAGTATTCTACATGGATCTGGTGTGGTTTGAAAAATATACCTATAAATGTTCATGTGTGTTAAATCTGGGAGGAGGACACAGGCAAGCTCTGGTTAAGTCCCGGAACTCCTTTCTGCCTGAGAGATTACAGAAGCACATGAATAAAACAGCAATGTAGAACACGCATTGACGTAGTGTTGCTGCTCTGTATGTGCTTACTGTGTGGTAGGCTGTCTAGTAGGCACCTTTTCAGTAAACTAAATTATTAATCTAGTGTTGTTATTTATCTAGCATTTTCATAAGTAAAAACATTCTGCTAATGTATCTTATCAGTCCTCTGCATGATCTTGAAATGCATCTGCTGTGTCTACCTGATACTGGAGGCTCCGTGGGGCACTGATAGGGCTGTGCACACCGTTTATACATAAAGCATGCAATCCCATGATGCTGATAAGGTGTCTGTGAGCTCATGCAGAACTGAAAAGATCTGCCTTTTATATTTTAGCAAGTTTTTCCTCTCCATGCAGTAATTAAGATATTTTTGTTACTATATATGATCCCCAAATGACCTGTATATACTTTGTGTATCATTTTAAAGTTACTTGGTCAGGATTTTGGAGTGATTTCACTTTAAACTTAAACAAACTTACCAGTAGAATGTATTTTGCTACTGTAATCTTTGTGTAAGTATGGTATACAGCTCTAGTTCTTGATGCTAATGAATAATTTGAAAATCCAGGGTGGGGATCAGGAGCATAAGGCAGGTACCTAGTGACGCTTTGTGTCCTAGCCGTTTAACCAGAGTGTGCAGGTCCCTGACAGCTTCTCTGTCCTATCTGCCAGGCCACCTCTCAGATAATTAGCCAGGGGTGTCTGAAATGTCACTGTGTTTGGCAACTGAGTCTGCCTTTAATGACTTCCATCTACTTAACATCTTTATAACAACAGATAGCCATCCTGGTATTTTAATTAGACGTAATGGAAAATGTCCCTTCTTTCTTTTCTGGTTATATTTGAAATCCAGCCTGGCAAATGTAAAAATAAAATTAAGTAGCTGAAACTGGAAAAATTCTGATTCTTTGTATTCAGATTTTTGAGTGTGATACGATAAACAGCTTTTTTAATTAAAGAAAACTTTTAAAAAGACAATTATCTAAAAAGAGGACAATCAACTAAATCGTACTGAACATACCTGCAAAGCTCTTGTGTTGTTCACATGTTGACTCTACCTGAAAGCCTCTCAGCGGTATACCATAATTAAAATTTAGAAAAAGTGCCTTTTGCCAATAGAAGGTGTCATCCAGGTACAGTCACATACAGTTTCATACCTTTTTTTCCCCTCAGAGTATAGTCAGTAACTGAAAACTTGAACATAACTTTTTTCATTCAGTAGTACCCGGAGGGAAGCAGTGTCAGGTGGAAAAGTCTGTTCTTTATTGTTTCAAAGAACAGTCTCAAGGGAGAGAGAGGAGGTTTTTAGGGAGCAAAACCTTGATTTTATGGCTTAAGATTGTATTATTTGAAACAACAGTTTGCCAACAGAACTGTGGGTCTAAGTGCAGTGGGTATCTTGGGCTGGGCTGATCTGCTGTGTAGACCACTTCACCACACCCATTGGCCCAACTGTATTCAAACCGGGAATTTCACCAACACGAGTGTAGATGACACATACTGTTGCAAAGGTCTAAAAATGCTGGATGGTGACATGTAGAATAGACAAAGGTCTAAATGTGTTGAACGTGGTCATGTAGGACGACCAAAGGTCTAGGTATGTTGAACACTGTTATGTAGAGCTGGCCTCAGATCCCCAGCAGACTTCCTACTGTGTTGGGATGCCTGTTATCAAGGGCTTTTATATCTGCTATATATAAATACATTGTGAAACCAAACACTGTAGGATATTACAGAGGACAGAAGTCTATGTGGGTTCAATGACAAAGTAGGAAAAAAAATAATTAAGGGAGGCCCTACCTGCTGGCAGTTACTCAGGTGCAAATTTCAGGAGAGGTGTCCAAGCAGCCAGTTGGTCCTGAAATGTACTCACAGCAGGACTTCAGTAACTGGATTGTCCTGCTTGAGTACTTGTTTTCTCAACCGGAAACAGGGTACGGATTTCAAAGGACAGAGCTTGCCTTGTGTCTCATTGGGACAGGACAATCTTCCTCTCTGTCTTGAGCAACCACCAAGAGGCTTACACAAGTGGTATGTGGAGCAGAGGAGAGTGTGTGTGGACATGTTCTGGCACTGTTTCATCAGTCTGAATAGGTTTACCTTGCCCATCAAAAAGAGTTGAAGCAGTGAATAACATGTCAGTTTTTAGTTGTGTGAATATTTATTTCAAAGTAACATTGAAGTACTAAAGAGTTCTGCAGCATTAGGTGGTATATTACTTCTGCAGGACTGCTGCTGACATTGTAATTGGTTTTATGTTATGGTATTCTTTAGAAATGCTTGTTGTAACAAAGTCCCAGAGGAGCAGCTGGCCCTCTTCACTCAAAAAATGAGGCACAATCTTGAGGAATTAGCTCAGCGGTTAGATGAACGCCTTTGAGTGTGGGGACTCTTTGGAAAACGAGCTTTCAGGGAGGGCTGGGAGATGGAGTAGAAGTAGCAGCAATTTGTGTGTGTGTGTTTCCTTACAGTAAAATCTTTGATGTTGTTACTTGGACAGTTTCCTTATTATTCTTCAAGTCTGGGAATAAAGGGTTATTAGAGAATTTTTTGTCAGTGTTTCTTTGTATTCATTACTCTGGTTGGCAGAAGGCACAACCAGTCTGCGTTTACGTCCTGACTCTTAAACTTGTTGTTTGCTGCTACATGCCTTTCTGACTGAGGGATTGGAGGCTTAGCTGTAAATATGAGGAAGGCTCAGGATCAAGCAGACTGTTAACCTGAGGTCACTTATCACAGTGAAAACTTTTTTACGGTGACGTTTTCTTTCTCATTCAAACCTTGTTCTGCCCTCTGCTGGCAGTTACTGCCATGAAACAGAGATGGCATTGCTTTATTTTCATGGCAGAGTTGCCTGTACTAGCCTGCTGTTTGCAGTAGCTTTACCAAACAGAGTTTGAATTCCTGTCATTAATCAAATTTCTTGCCACAGGTAACTACTGTGCCCATTACATTTGTAATGTATATTAGATGAAGATGTGTAGTAAATACACTGATTTTGGCCTTGGAAAATCATCACAAGGTACAAGTTATTACTCAGGGAATAGTTACTCTGTCCTTCAAAGCTATATTTACTTTCTGAAGGCAAGCAAATTTCTGATTTTTGGCAGGCATGCTGATTCGTGAAGTCAAGTACTTAAATGCTAGTAGTGAGGATGCCTGTGCTATTCTAATGCTACCCTTGCTGCCCGCATATGCATTTGATGCCTATACTTACAAGATTGCGTACTATTTTTCTCCAGTTTTTTTCACATTGGTGTGTTGCACATGTAATGAGCAGCAATTCCAGGTATTGGTTATTTCACCTGTGACATAGCCAAGTCTGGAGTGCTGGTCTCAAGACAGACTTCAGATTACAGTTCTGTCTACTTTCCAGTTTCAGAAAGAGATGAAGTAAGAAACACTAATCACTTTGAACTTGGCTCACCTTTTGAGGAGGTTCATCCTATGCACTGAGTAAGCGAAGGGACCTAAAAGGAAAAAATGCACAATATATGTGTAAATGGAGGAAAAATGATTGTACAGACTGCTTCGGTTCAGATACATCCTCAAGTATCTGGCATTACAGCCTTGATCTTTTAATATTACCTGCGTGCAGTTGAGACATCCAAGCTCTTGAGAAAGCCAACCTGAAAAATTGTGCATCAACTTTGGATAGCTATGGCAGTTGTGAGCAAGGCCAGAGCTCTTAGATCCACTTCTGCCAGTTGCATTCATGAAGCAAAGTAGAGAGAGGTTTGCTGTAATTTTATTGACAAGCATAATGGGATGGTTTTTTGCCAGTGGGTTTCACAGATAGTTGCTGAAAGCAGGGGAGTGATGAGAGTCAGTGCAGGACTTTGTGAGCATAATCCATGCACATGGAAATGAACTGTCTTGCTGTTCCTCTTCCCATCCCTCCAGTTTATCCCCATACTGGTTTCCATACTTCAGGTTCCACCTCTCCATCTGTTACATCCCTTGCCACAGAAGACTGTAGCTTCTGCCTCTGCTTGCCTCTTTCCTTTCCTCCAGCCTCCACTTGCTCCCAAGCTCAGTCTTTGGGCTCTTGATTCAGTCTTGATTTCACCTCCTCTGCTGCTTCTAAGCCTAAATTGTAGGTTTCATGCTGTTTTGGCTTTCAGATCACTGAAGAACTTTTCATTGGAGCTCTAATTTAACTATGCTGACAACAGGATTCCCCTTCTTGGCTACTTATTGCAGGCCCCTTCAAAGTAGTTGCAGACCTTTGCTATGGTTGCTTTACTGACCTGCCTCCTCTCCTCCCTGCTTGTCAAATCTGACAACAAATGACAGCTAAATGAACAAATAAGTGGACTAGTATGGAAGCAGAATGAGTCTTATAATAAATAGATATGTATTTGACCCACAAATTCCAGTTGTAATTAACCAGCTGGGAACTATAATCGCAATTTTCCAGAGGCTTGGCTGCCGTCAGCTAGTCGCTGTCTGTGTGTGCAGAGGAGGATTAGAGATGGTGTTTGAAGTTGCTGCTTGGGGAAAAAGCAAGCTGTTACTCTAATGGGGGACAGCTGAGACCTGTGTTTTTCACCGGTCACAAGGGACCACCGAGGCTGGTTTTCAGCCTTCCTACAGAACCATGCATTTTACAGAAGGGCACTTGCTATGCAAAATTTTTGCTCCCACAGACACGATGCCCTCGGAGAGGAGCCTGCAAGTATGACTTTTTAGGAATAGAGTTGGGGTTACAGTCTAAGGAGCTTTTCTACTCATATTTATCTGATAAAATTAACAACTGCAGTTCTTAAAGCAAAAGAGAAGGAGACTTAATTATAAGTCAGTAACTCAGTAGGGAGCCCAAATAATGATTGCAAAGGATGTAAACTGTGCTGTGAGACACAGTGTCTGTTTGCACTGCAGCCTTGCTAAGACCCCAGGAGATCCTGAAAACAAAGAAGGAAAGGAGGGCACTGGAGGCCCTGTCAGCTCTTTTAAAAGGATTCCATCTTCTAACTGGTCTGTCAAGTCACTAGCTGGTGAGCTTACCTGTGGTATTGCAGAAGGTCCATCTAAGGTCCGTCTAGTTGCTTGTTCTAGGGCACGCAGGCAGGTGACCCTGAGGCACCTCATGTGTCGCGCTTTGCCAGCCTGCCTGCCTTCTTAAATTGGGCTTTTCGGTGGCTCATGTTGTGCAAAGAACTGGAATGTCTGGATCCAGGTACAAAATATCCTTAGGCAACCTCCTCCCAAATAAGTAACCTGCTTTTAGATACCAACTTGAGGAGGAAACAAAGTGTTTCCTACCTGGAAAAGAGGGCAGGAGGGCTTCTGCTTCCACAGCCTCATCCAGCGCTGATTGCTGGTTTTTGAAATGAGCTGGTGCTAGTGGCTTCCTGTGGGTAAGGAAGCTGTGGGGCTGTGTTAAGCCATAAATATCAAGGCTGGGACTACACATAGCATTAGACTATAAGAGCGCTGCATACTGCTTTTACTACTTTCCTAAGCTACCTATTTCTTTTTTAGCCAAAAATGTTAAAATGAGGTTATTAACAAAGATGAATATATGTTAATTGCATCCTTATGGTTTTACCCAAGAAGGTTTTTAAGTTTTAGAACAAGCACTAACAGCATGCTTGTTTGCTCTGAGAAGAGGAGTCGGGCATTTACACTGAGGAACTGTGCTTGGAGTTCGGCAGTAGGTAGGAGACTTTGCTCAAGATCTATCCAAATCCCAGCCTGTTAACCCTTGGACATACAAGTGCAAAATCGTTGTTATTGTTAAATGCAGTAGATACGGTTTATTTTTGGTGGATTTCTTTAGTTCTTTTGGATACTTCTTTAAGTTCTACTAACACTTTTTTTAATACTTTTTTTTCCTCTCTGTGACTTCAGCCATTGATGGATTTCTAAAAACCGATGAAAGACAAAGACTGGCAAAGGAGAGAAGAGAAGAAAGGGAGAAATACCTCGGTAAGATAGTAGGAGGTGTATGTATTATTTATGTATACTTGTTAACAGGCTTAAGTTACTTACATGACATTTTTTTGGTCCTGAATTATAAACATTGTGGTTCAGTCTGTTCCTAGTCTTTATCCCTTATATTACTACTTTAAAATTAAATTACAAAAAAATAATCTGTGTTGTCTTTGATTTCCATTTTGACTTAAATATTCTATAGTTACAATTTGACTTTCTTCTTTGATTTATGTACATTTGAATGTAGGTTTATGCGCAAGATATTGACCCTTAGGATTCTGATTTGTAAAAATACCAAATAAGCCTTGAATAATACTCAGGATAGTATGTAGGATGATTTGGTGAAATAGCCTCAATTTTAGTCTATTAAATTTTAGCTGTATTAAGAGAGATCATGGAGTTGTTAAGTATGGAATAAAGAAGATAAGTTTTCCATAAGTTTAAAAATGGTTAATCTTTCAAGAGAATGAGAAAAAATTATTAATTAATTTCCTGAATAACATAAGTATTGTTTTCAGAGTTTTTAAAGTAGTCAGTTGTTTTTAATCTACTAATACCTCCAGGGAAGTGTTGAGGAAATTGGAAAAAAAAAAAAAAATATAAGGGTGTGAGTGTGTACACAGTTAATTTCATACATATATATGAATGAAATTTAACTGTTTAACATTGTTATGGACTTCCTATATATACATATATGTATGTGTATATATATATAAAAAAAGAAAAGTTGAACAATTAACTCCACTTTTCCTCATTGTAATAACAAGAAAGACCGGTAGCACTGTTCCTTAAGGTTACCTGACAATACCTATTAGAAGGAGTTTGCCAGTGTTTTATGATTTTGTAAAACTTAAGCTAGGCATATTTTTTGAGGAAATGTCAACTAAAGCAGTATGGACACCTGTGAAAAGAATCATAGTAAAATACTGATTTCTTGCAATAAATAAACAAACTACTGACCATTTCTTGACAAAACCTGAGGCTTGAGACCAGTGACTTGACTGTTTTTTAGTACTGTTGACTTGGTGAGCAAGATTCCTTTTGGTAGTTCCTGTGAAAATCAGCTGGTGTTTAGTACTTAAATCTCCACAGAGGTTCTGTGTATATGGGGCATGCACCAGCCTGAGTTGGAGCTTACATCTTTTCTGGGTATACTCAGTCCATGCTATTTCTTCTGTCCTCTTTGTTACCCCTTCTTTGCTGGTTCCTGAGAAAGTAACATCATGATGAATAGATTGTAAAGGATTTAAAAGCGGAATAGGAGATGAGAAGGAAACTGAAAGCTGGAGAATCTGGGCTTGGTTGGCCCAGGGGATTTGGAAGGTGTTGGCTGCAGTTCTTGTCTTCAGACATCATACGTGCTTTCTGGAAGCATACTTTTTCAGGGTTAAAACCATTTCTAGAATGGGGAGTTCTGGGTTTTGGTCACAGTTTCTGTGGCAAATTTCTTTTAAAAGTTCAGAAAAAAGCAGTGAGTTCCCCAGAAGGACATCTTAATTCAGGCAGCAGGTACTTTGCAGCAATATGGAATAACCTTTTCACCAAAGCCAAAACTCATTAATCAGTGGTTTAGTATCCCTAAATTAAGGAACAAGAATTGTATGTACGTCCATGATGACAGAATGGTTTGCTTCTCTGTCCAGAATCGGTCCCAGATTTCACCTGTTTACTCAGAAGGTAATCTTAGCACAGTCTCTGGACACCTCACTTTATTTTTGGTTTTTATCAACTCCAGCATGCTGTTTTCACCTGCTCTACCTGCTGTGGCTAGTAGTCGTTAACAATTAGCGACTGGTCACTTGTGTTCTGCTGTCTCTGAGGTAACTCTTTATCTGTTGACAAGTCTGATAACTTTATGTGTATGAGTCAAGGCTTGCCTGCAGCACTGACACCTCTCTCGTACTGCCCTGTCCTGAGGAGGAAGGAATAGTGAATTCTCATAAGGCAAAAGGGGAAGACAACATCAACTGCATTTCGAACAAAAATAAGGTAGAAGGTGTTCTATAAAGCATGTTGGATGTGAGGAAGAAGTATTTTAGGAGGAAGAAGTGCAACTGTTGGAAAAGGATCTGGTGGTGGAGGGACTCTGGCTTTAACACGAGGGCTTGAGGGTGGAGTGGGGCTAAGAGGGATTGAAGGTCATGGCTGTCATTAAAGAGCCTGGGGATAGGAGCCGAGGGAAAAAGGCTGATCTGAGAAGAGGGAATTGAGATGACTGAGCAAGAGCCTGGGACTGATGGGAAGATACTGAGAGAGAGTTAGAAGGGTGAAAATTTGCTATACAAGGAAATAGGAACTGAAAAAGCAGACTGAGGCTGAATAGGTGAGCAGGATGAAGGACTAGCTCTTGCATAAACAGTGTTAATTGTGGCTTTCCCTAACTTTCAAGTTCTTAGCCCAGCAACTGTGAGAATATTCCTCCTTTGATAGCAGCTGTATGTGTGTGGTATGTGACATTATAGACTTGTGTATGTATAGGCATGCTTACTGAATTCTTATTTCCTGCCTTTTTATGCAGTACGCTTGCATGAGAAGTGTATCCATGATTTGTCACATTAACTTCTGCTACTTGTTCTTCTTTGTAAACCTGAAGCAACAGTCCTATAGGTAATGTTGCAGTCTGAATTTCTGCAATAAGCTAATGTCTCAAGAAGAACATTGTGACTCCAGTTGGAATAAACAACTGGGCAAACCCTAAATAACAGAAGTAATTTTATTATTCATGTAAAGAGGCAGAAGTGGATAACGACGTAGCACCAAATTAAGAACAGAATGGTGTATTTTCAAAGCTTCATAGAAAATCTAGCGTATGTTCTTCTCATGTATGTATTCTGATGGCAGCCCCATAATGAGAAGCACAGTTTTAAAGAAATTCCAAGGACTTTTGCTTCAACGTGTATAACTGATTCACTTTAAAACCTGCTGGGAACATTTGTTATGTCTGAAAAAAGAATTTGGCTTTAAGCTCTAGAGGGATTTGAAATGTAAACAGAAAAGAGTTGTTAACTATTCTGTACACTCTTTTTTACATAGGTAAGGGGCACAAACTGTCACCTTGTGTAGAAAGGGCTTCCCTATTTATTTATTGAGCTAATCACTTAGATTTACTAATTATTCCAGCACTCCTGTGCACTATATTTTTTTATCTTGGTGGAGTAAACTCCTGTGTTCTTGTATTTGTTGTTTTACTCTATTGTGCCATGTTATAAAATAATTTTAAAGCAGGAGAAAATTTGCATAAGGTGAAACACACCTTTTATTCTGCCTAAGCTGCTAGGGAACAGCAGATACTGGAGAAAGAGAGAAGAGCAAAACTTCAATATGAAAAGCAAATGGAGGAGCGGTGGAGAAGACTAGAGGAACAGAGGCAGAGAGAGGAGCAGAAGAGAGCAGCTGTTGAAGAAAAGCGGAGACAAAAGCTTAAGGAGGAGGAGGTAAGGTCCACTGGGAGATGTATGGCAGAGCAACTCTGTATGGTAGCATTAAACATAGCTGAATATTGACGTGCACTAAATGTTGATTTCTTTTTTTGGCCCAGAGACATGTGGGCATTACTTTGGGAACTGCAACCACACATCACCACAGCTATAAAAACGTTACTACTATTTGTGCATCAAAAACATTTTCCAAAGCTTTTTTTTGTCTCTTGATTTTTGTCTGATCTCACAGAATAGTCTTCCACTTATGCTCACATATCTGAGACTTTGACTGTCAGATGATAAAGCACCAGCTTTCCAGAAGGTGGCTTTCAATGATGAGAGTTCCCATAAAATGGTGAGATTTTTCTCACTGTTTTGTTTATTGTCCATGAAACTGAACTAATGTTTATGAAAATGTTTGGATTTTCCTCAGTAACATAAAATCAGAAACTCTTACTTAAAGCAGTGAAGAATCTGGGCTGGTTTAAAATTCTAGCACAGAACAGAATTAATCACATATCTTTTGAAGCATCTTGATACCCTTTCTCTCTTCTCCCTGCTGAGATCATTTAAGGTTCTTTTTTGCTCTAGTGAGTCCAGTTTCTGATGCACATCTCTGAATGCATTGTGTGTGTCTCTCCACATGACACTCTGGAGAAAACACTAACACTGCTGCTGCAACTGATAAAGAATTAATGATTTTTGGAAAAGAGGGCAGTGGTTTTTTTTTTTTTTAAAAAAAAAGGGGCAAACCCAAGATATTTCCCTACTTCCTAGATAAAAAGGCTCTAGAAATGTGCAGTTATTAACCTTCCTTCTTTTATGCCCCCATCTTTTGATGAAAATATCTTTGTAAAAGAAGTAAAACACTTCTGCATGGGATCAGAATAACATACTGCTGTCCACTGAAGTTTTTTTGTTGGTTGATTTTTCACTTTAACCTGAAGAGAAGATTATATCCTGCCATTTCTCTTTCAGCTGTAACATACTGATTGTGGCTGCTGCATAATAGCTGAGAATTAATTTTAAAATATTTTGTCCTGTGTTTTGTTTCAAATTTTGGTAAGAAAAATGGCAAAACCAGAAACAAAGCATAGGAGATCTCTCTTCCGCGGTAATGTCATTGACCTGACATGCTCCTTTCCTGGTATTTCCCGCTGTCATAACCTTTTGTAGCTAAGCAAAATTGATCCCTTTCATGGGGGATGTAGGGGAAAGCAGTAAGTACAAAAACTTCTAAAACCCTGTCCTCAAAATTTGTACCGGAGCGGGAGAGGTGTGGGGAGAGTGAGCAACTGCCTACATTCCCTGCCTGTGTGGTTTGCTTGTGCTGGAGAAATCAGAGTAGGGTTGTTGGACATAGGAGAGGCTGTGCCAGGTCAGACCCAAGGATCTGTTCAGTGAGGACCCTGTTTCCTGTAATGGCCTCCTGCTGTTGCCCAGAGATGGATGTAAGAAGAGAGTGAGCACACAGTGATGTTTCTCCCAAGCATCAGCAAGGCTGTTAGAGCTCCCCAACACCCTGTACGTATGATGGGAGACTTTTCTAGTGGCGACAGAAAAGCTTGCTGCCTCCATATGTTTGGTCATAATATGAATACCACTCTTGGCTCTGCTCACTGAGGTGGTACTTCAAGCTTAAACTGGCCCAAATCTTTTAGAACCAAGACAGGTCCAGGCCTGCCTCCTTTCACTTTCCTTTTCTTCTCCCCACCAGGTTGAGGAACCTGAGGAAAGACTATTTGGGCAGGAGGACAGGAGAGGATGCTTGTTTGGGAATGGATTAGACCTGGTAGGAAGAAAAATCCAGGAGCCTGTGAAGGAGGGGAGGGTACATAGGGGAATAATCTGTAGAACAGGGGAGGATGAGGGAAGAAGGAAATTGGGAAAAGGAGATACCACCACCTCCTGGCTTCCCTTCATGATAACTTGCCATTCCCTTATTTCTCAAATTCCACTTGAATTCTACTAAAGAATTTGCCAAATCCCATTCCCACCCCAGCTCTTCTGATGAGCCCCTCAAACCCTGTATCTGTAGTAGCAGTGGAGGTCTGAATAAGGATGGTGATGAAATTGCAGTGCCCAGGGAGCTGCAAGTTACTCACTGCTCATGAGTCATTCTGGACATTTGAGGCCTCTTTTACTGGAAAAGCTTTGAACCTGTATTTCCCACACCTGTGTTTGGGGTAGGGGGAGTACCCTGGCCAGTGAGCCAGTATACTGTAGCATGTCCTCAGTATTTCTCCTTTTAACACTGGTTTACATTGAGTTGGGGACTGGAGCACCCATTTTACCTGCTCATCAGGTGTCTGAAGTACCAAATAGAAAGATTTTCTTCCTTGCTCTCTGCCTTATTGGTTGTTCTTTAGATCTTCCTTAAGTGTTTTTTCCTTGCTTTTTAACACAGCAGAAGGCAGTGCATATTTGTGATAGGAACAGGTTATGTAAGTCTCCCTAGAAAATACCGTTGTTGCATCTGTAAGAGTTTGAGACATGAATGGCTCTTAAACTGTGGGGATTGTTGGCTTCCTGTATCGGAGCCTGCTCTGTTTGGCTGTTTGCATGCAAAGGACTTCTCAAAGAGGAGGTGGCTAAAGTTTGATTTATTTTGCTTACTTTTTCCCCCTCTAAAGTGCCAGATAAGAGATGATAGTTTTAAAGTCTGTGTTGATGGGAATGGAGATGTTTGGCAGAGTTCTCCTCTGGGGCAGCTGGGTCTTGTTGCAGAGCGCAGTAGAATTGTGTCCAGTTCCTCATACAGAAACTGAATAAATGTGTCTGAAAAACATCCTGTCTGCATTGATTGCACCTTTCTTATCTGTAGAGGTCTTCAGTAGCACTGCCCTTCCATCCATATTACTTTTAAAGCTGCCTACTTCCTTTAGTAAAAGCAGTCCCTGAGCCTTAAGGAAAGAAGCGTGGTGGTGTTCAACAGAAGCTATTAAAGAGTTGCTTTTAACAGTAAGTAGCCAGTGGCTTTAGGACTGGGTAAAAGCAAAACTAGTCCTCGTTCCCTTAAAATATTTTTTCCCTTTCCCTATCTTTAACTTCCATGTGACTTGGAAATACCTTGCAAATAAATGTCTAGCTGTACACAGGGTATTGGGAAGTCTCTGTAGAAGCTGTGTTCTTCTGTTCCTGTATTCTGTAGGACAATATGAGCATCACTTGTACAGGCCATGTCAAGGATATTAGTGCAAATAAGAGCAATAACATCTGTCTAGTCAAAGATACATTTTTGATAAAACCATCAGATTTTTTTTAAAAGGAAATTGTTAAAATTAGTAGTGATCATACCAATATACTAACTTCTAAATGAACTGGTGCTGCTAGACAATATCAAATCTAATCCAGCACTCAGACTTGAAAAATTGATGTAACAACTGCTAAATGGAAAAGAATATCCTGCAGCATTTGAAAGATTGGTTTGGTGCACACGCAGTATTTGTTACATTTGTAAAAAGTATGCACTTAAACACAAGAGAGTGAAAAACTCTCAAGATGTTATATTGCTAATTACTTACTATATTATAATTCAAAGCTAATTACATTTTGAATTATATTGTATGGGAATAATAACTGCTTTCCAAACATATTTTGGCAATTCATATGCTGAGTGGAATTCAGTTGCATGAGTAATACAAAAATTTTGCTGCAAACTGTTTGAGATTGCTGTGGAAGCAGTCTTTCAATTTGCTGTGTGGTGGACATGAGAAGAGTTTAGTCCTTATTACAACACTGACCGTCCTCTGCTCCCCTCCCACCATTGCTTGCTGCTGCAGCTTTCCATGTACCTCAGTGCAGAGCCTTCATTTGTCCTATGTTGTTCTTTGATGCACACACCCTTAGTATGCACCTCTAATGGTAATTGCTTGAGAGTAGAAATTAATTCGATTCAGAAGGGTAGTTAAATTTTAAAATACTGTATTGCCTTTTAATGCTTTCTTTAAATAGAAAATAACAGAGCTCTTGTTGCTATGTAGAAGAGCCACTCAAAGGTAAAAAAGATGATAAAGGCAACTGATAATATCAGGAAACAGTAAGCTACTTACAGACAGTGATGATGAATATAAGAAGTAAAGAGGAGGAGGCTTTTTGGACTCTTCTAGATGTTTGTATTGTAGGTATAAGGTAGATTGTTTTAAATTGTTTGCATGAATCATTTTCAGTCATAATACTTGTAAAACAAATTTTTTTTTTCTTGTTTTCATGTCTGTGTCATGTTTTACATAGGGAAAAGGAAAGTACTTCAGTCAAATTATTTGTATTCTTATGTTGGTATAGTTTCTTTGGTTTTGGGGGTTTGTTTTTTGTTTCTAATTCAGACAGTGCAAACATTTGTTCTGTTGCTTAGTCTGAGGAAAACCTGGATGAATAACTGTGGATTTTGGAAAGTAACATGTATATTTTCGATACAAGCAGTAGATGTCTTTCTTCTTATGGTTTTACTGATTCTTAATTTAACCTACATGCAAAGCTTGTACATTATAGTTTTTTGTGGAAGCTCACTTTATCTTTAGTGCAGAGATGATTTCCTCTACCTATGGCTGTTAGATTTCCCAAATGAGGATCACGTGGATAGTTTGCTATGTTTTTAAGAAGGTACTTCATCTGTAACATAGACAGGAAGGGGTTTGCACATTGTTCGCTGATGAAGGAATGTTTTGTCTTGTTCAGTTTTCATCACAGACCAAATTATTATGAGTTGTTTATGCTATGCTTCCATGTGTCTTACTGTTTTCTTGGCTTTTTAGTTTTGTGCTAACTTAGAATGTTTTTTAAATAACTATCCTTTCTTTGTGAAAAATGGCCTTCATGTTGTTCTTTATCTAAACTGTATCTGCAGGCTTTCATGAGGTTTAATAGTTATGTTCTGTAGTGCTTTAATGAAAAGCTCTTTGCAAATGAGAATGAATGATCCTCTCCACATCATGTAATTGAAGATTTCAACCTCAGATTGTAGGTAGCATGGGCTTTCAAATACGTTATGAAAAATAATTTAATTTCTTTTATCTCTTTCATCATGCATTTTATTCTTAAAACAGTGCTTTCATAGTAGGTGGTATAAGTGTATTCTGTAGTTTGCAAATACAGAATATTGCTGGTCCTTGCTTCAAGCCACATTAAAAAAACCACCAAACTTAAATCACCCAGATAATTGAAACTTGACTGCTTTCATCTTATCTTTTTTGATTAATGTATAACAACATTCATTAGATATGGAAAGAAAGAAAGATTCTGTAGAAGTGTATGCTTTAATGAGAAAGAAATGGGAAGGTGATTTTCCTTTGTAAAGAGTGTGGGTAGAAAGGTATATTGGGGCAAGATGTATAGTAGAAGAAGGTAATGAAAAGAAGCAGGCTGCAGAGAAGAACTGGTGATGAAATAGGAGGTGAGGTTTGGAAAAAGTACAGAAAAGGGACTGAAACAGAATTAATGTTGGGAGGTGGGAAGTTAAAAGCAAAAAGTGTGAATTTGAAATCAAAGCCACCACACACACAGATTTTAAACATGAAAATTGCATCATCAAGTAGCAAGAGGAGAAAGACTGTATCAAACTAAATCAGAGGGGAATGACTTTGGATTCCAGAGATTGGAAGACTGTTTTCTTTTCATGCCCAAACTACAAACAAAAAGTGATAGGGTGTTCAAAACTGAGTTTTTTCTGTGCTGTTGTAGAGTAGGCTGTGCTTTGTGGTACTTCCTGCAGTTTTCTTTGTAGGGAGAAAAAGGAGGAGGAGAGACAGAGCATTTGCATGCCTGCCTGGACACTGATGGCACTGACTAGACGGAGGAAAATGAGGAGGAGGGAGGGTGGGGAAGCAGCTGCCTGCTTTCAGTGGTCTTTGCATGATGTCACCTGATAGACCATGAGCTAAAGACATAGAATGGAGATGAAATTTAAGTGAGAGCTCAAAACACATAACCAAAAGATAGTCTTCCTGGAGATGGCAGTAGGAATTGTAACAGCAGGGTGGGTCACCTGGCTGAAAGGTAACAGGGACTGGAGAGCTGAGAATGATAGAAAGGGTGTGCAAGAATTACCTTTTTTCACTCTCTGTATAGAGGGTAATATAATGGGATTCTTTATGGTACAAGTGATTTGTAATAAAATTCAGAGCTTAAAGACAAAAGGTAGTGGCTTCCTGTTGAAATTGATGCATAAGTGTTAGCAAGGCTGGATGAGATGGAAAAAATGAGGCCAGAAATAAATTACTGGAAGTCATGGTAGTAGAAGAGATTCTTCAAAGATGTGGAAGAGACAAAAGTATATTGCCAGAAAATGATGAGAGGGCATCTGGCGTTGTAGAAAGCCAGTGACCACAGACAGAGCCCCAGGAAGGTAGCACAAAATTTACAGGTATGTGCATAAAAGTTCCAGGCATGGTAGTTACAGGAGGTGCCTGATATTAGGGTCTGATCTGCTGAAGGAGGTCCATCAGAGACAGCAGGCTCAACATCAGTGCAGAGACTGAAGGTGACACGCTTGAACAAAGACTGAAATTTTGTGGTAAAGTATCTCAGGGAAGGGGAATAGGAAACCTAGACCGAAGTCATGAATCAGTGAAAGTAATCTGACCAGGAGATGCAGAAGTTTTTCACAGCTGATCTGAGCTACCAAAAGATACTGGAGACAGAGCAGGGGATTGGTAGAAATTGAATGGGATGTGATGTAATTGTAGAAACCTGCAAGATCAAGAGTTTGAAGTGAATAGAGTAGGAGTTTTATACTAGACTGGAAGAACATAGCAAAGTTAGTAAGTAATAGGACCAAAATTACCGATAAGATCAAAGGGCTAAAAACCATTGGGGCAGGAGTTGGGGGCAGCAAGAGTAGACTCATCCTTCACATGTAGGGCTTGGGCTGCTGAAATATGAGGGTGAAGAGGTTGCCAGATGTGAATGAGGTACTGGGAGGAGGAAAGGAAGAGGGGGGTAGGTGATGGAACGTGGGTGGGGAAGAACCAGGTTTTATGTGCTTGAAAGGAGGAGAAGAAAATGTGCAGAGATCATCGCCACAACAGTAAACCACCGAGAAACTAGTAGAGGGAGGAGGTGGGAACAAAACTGAGTGGAGGTCTTTGAATGAGAGTTAGAAGATGTTGGAGAGGGAATAAAGTGACCATACCTAGCTGTGAGTTAAAGGCAGCGCAGGATTTGGGGAGGGAAAGAAACCTCCTTCTTGTTCTTCACATCTGAAAATCCTAACACATCAAGCCATGGAGAAGAACACGGGGGTGGAGGGAAATAAAATAAATCTCAGAACAGCATGATCTGGGCATATGCTAAAAAAAATACACAGGGGAAAAAATAATCAGAAGCTCTTAAATGCCTAGACTGTAGTGGAAGAACATAGTGGAGGAAAGGGAGGGAGTTTTTGTAAAAATAAATAAATAAATCGGGCATCCTGCAAAGTAACCTACTTTGGGTTTGAAGTGATCATTTATCTGCGTGGCTAGGAGGAGCCACTGGCATTGCAGCAATTTAGCTGTGCTCAGAAAGGGATGGAAAAAAAATCCTGAGGTCTGCATAGACAAGAAGGAGTTAATGCTTGTCGAGCATTATTCTTATACAAATTAAGTCCAGAGCACAGCAGCAGCCTCACCAGCAGGAGCAGATGCTAAGCAGTGATGCAACCTGTGTTATTTACTTAGGCCTCTGTAGTGACCTCAGTGGCTTGCAGACAAAGGATACACATATCTGGAGGTAGGTAGCATGCTGATACCTTCTTTATTCAGTCCCTTTTCTTTTACTGCGGACAAGCTCCTGTAATCATCTTGCATGGAGCAACAGGGGAACTGTGTATTTTTAGCATGGTTTCAGGAGGAGGAAAAGAAAAAAAAAAAAAAAGCTCCTGAAGAACTGATTCAGATTTGGTATCTGGTTTTCTACTAATATAACCAGGAACGTTTAGAAGCCATGATGCGTCGATCCCTTGAACGCAGCCAGCAGCTGGAACAGAAGCAGAAGCGATGGTCGTGGGGAGGAGCGCTGGCTGCAGGCTCAGGAGGGAGAGATGGTAAGTGAAACAGGCTGCCTGCATTGCAGATCTTCAAGTGCAAAATGCATGAGGTTGTGGAGATAGTAAGGATGATGCATTTTGTAGTTAGGGTGGTACTGTAGGGGCTACTGCCTTGGGGCGTGAATAAATGCTTTGTAATTGCTTGCCAGGCTTTCTCTCTCTAATACCTTCTGGGGAGAAAGGTCACTCCTAACTTTAGGAATGCGGATAATTTTAATAGAGTAACCAAAATCTTGTTTGGAGGATGCTACATGCTAAAATTAAAATTTATGCTCTCTTTCCCTTATCTTCTTCCCCCGCATTGTCTTCCCATGCACACAGCGAATTTAATATTCGCCAAAGGACTGAGTGCTGTCTAAGCCTTGCAAAAGATGATCTGTTTTTGTTTGGTACTTCTAAAAACCTGGTGGGAATTTCTAGATGACTATGCAGCATATGCAGTTTAAAATAGTTTGGTTTTTCCCCCCCACATACTTTTAGTTGCTGCTTTTTTTGATTTGGCTTCAGAACAAATTCTTTTTATTACATAATCAGTCATGTACTGCTTTTATATTTCAAAAAGATGCATGTTTTCTGTTTTAAGTCATATAATTTATTTAAATTTGTGAGGTTTGAATAAACTGATGTTATGGAAAAAATACCCATGTTTGGGTGATGATGAAATATGACCGTTACTCTCTTTTAAACAGTGTGCAAATATACTTAACTCTAAAAAGGCAAACTCTGTTTCACATCATAGTTTTTGTGGTATGCCGTCAAAAAAGCCAGGAAATTAAATATATATGATAATAAAAGAAGTCTTTTATACTTCGAGAAAGAAACCAGTTTGTCTCTGTGATGCAGTTTATGCTTAATTCCAGCTCCCCCAACTTATTCAGTAATTTCTTTCACCTTTTTTTGCTCTGATTTCTCTGCTGTGTAGGTGAATCAGAAAATACCCCACCCCCTGTTCTAGGTTTAGCTGCCAACACCCTTCCTCCAGACCCTGTGACCTCTACTGCTCCTGCTGATTCCTTCAATGGTATTTCAGAGAATCACAGTACCATCGTGTCTCGTTTATAACTGTTCTAATCACTGTAATCCATCCACTGATCTCGTCCTTCCTAACCACTGTTTTCTTATTATTTCAGTCTGGTACTCTACGGCATTACCCTTAGCGATGTGGACCAAATGTCTTTTTAATTTCCTTTTAATTTTGCCATGGTGGAACAGTGCATGCCTCGCATTTCAGCACAGTAGAGGCATTTCATGGTTTTGTCACTAACTGTAGACTTCTGCTGCTCAGATTCTCATCTTTGTTAATTCTGCGGGTGCTCTGTGTGTGTTTGTAAATATAATTACGCATATATTTGACAGTTGTAATGGACATGCGCAGGTGCTGTTGAAAAAAATTTCAGTTGCACAGTAAGAGAAAATGTGTTATGGAGACCATGTTTCATTGAAACAGTCCTCTTTTTCCATCTCAGGGGCCTTTTTCTAAAATATTTTAAGAACAAGTAAATTTGGTATAAACAGTCATGCTATGTTTTGAGCCCCCCAAAGTGGATTTTGGCCAAGCTGGTGTCCGTAACCAACTCTAGTTGACTTTGTTTAGGCAATTGTGGTTTGGTTTTCTTTTATATTGTTCAGTTATCCTTTTATTTTTTTTTTAAATTATTATTCTCATAAAAAGACTGTAAAGTAGATGAGTCTTCCAGAATTAAGAATGGATTGCATATAGGATTTCTAATTTGGTTGCAAATGTACTTGGCATTTTGAAAACATAACACAAGTGCTTTTTAAGAACTAGGTTCCCTCTCTCCCCCCAGAGGAGCTGGGCTTGGATATTACTCCTGCAGAACGCACAGTAAATGTTTTTCTGACCACAATCTCACTGAACTATTATTTCTGTGCAACAGACTCAAATTTTTGTACTAATTGTTGCTCATGTACAAAGAGATTTGGATGTGCAACTGATGTTTTGCAGCATACCAGCATTATACCTGCTTTTTTAAAACAGCAAACAGAGAATTGTATGCCTTACTGTAGTAGATGAAGGCAAATCTTGTGGTCTGCACTGAGGCAATGTTTTGATGGATGTAATAGGGAATGCAGTAACTTAGGGGCTGCAGAATTAGAGCCACACACAGGTCTCTAGTTGATAATGTTTTTGTTTTTGAAAGAAATAAAATTCAAATTTAAGGGACAAAGTATCTATGCTTTCAGCTTCTGAGCATCATGCAGTGATCATCATGTACTAGTACACTGTAGTAATACTTGAATAACATTTTTCTGTCATTCAGTTGAATAAATGGTAAGGTAGGAGATAGGTATTGTGCTCAAACAGACCTTGTCAAAGAGTATTTCAAAGGGAAAATGAAAGCACTTGGGGCAGTACCAAAAAGCTGCCTTTTTTTTAACGTTCTCAAGCACAAAAAGATAAAGCCAAATGTGTGGCGCCAGATCAGTCATTAAAACAGTGAGTTCTCATCATGCGAATGCACAAATGTTGATTATTTCATGTTCGTATTAGAATAATACCTGAGGTCTACCCCAGCTCTTCTAGACTGAAAGTAGAGGGGAGAGTGAATGGAGATGAGGAGTTCAGAGCTGTCATGTGTGCAGTTCATTTTCTTCAGGTAACTTTCTGCTTGTGCAGAATATTGAGTATCTTGTATCAGAATGGCTTCACTCGCTGAGACATGATACATAATTATTTGCCTGTGGCAGTATAAAAGATAGGCTGTTGTAAAACTGGAATGTTAAATTCACAAGCAGAGAAGTTGCATCCCAGAGCATATTTTATAAAATTATGGTCCTCCAGCAGTCAGAAGGAGCTTATCTCATTCCTTATTCAGTGCTGTGATCAGTGGCTAGGGCCATGAGTGCAAATGTGAGGTTAATTTTGGGAGTTGATCAACACTGTGATGTGAATACAAATATCTTCAATGCGTCTCTCTGCAGCATGTGACAAACTTTCAGCTTCTACAATGAATCTGCCAAAGCAAATGGAATCGCCAATCAGTAAGCGCCTCTCCTCCTCCACAGCGGCAATAACACATTCCCCCGACAGAGGCAAGTGAATATGCTGGTCTCCTACCAGCATGAACTCTCCTTCTGCTTAAAGCACTTCTTGTCCATATGGCTCTAACTTGCTTGTGTCTATTATTCAGAAGAACTCAAACATTTGAGGGGTTGCAAGTTAATACAATAAAATAGTTCTGCAGCCTGTCCCAAGACTCTGCTGCCATATTGGAGATCCCAGTCCAGCAACAAAAGCTGTGGGGTCTTTTTTACTGATTCTTTTTCAATTTTTGATACTCCAGTAAACAGGGTTGTAAGTAAATGCCGAGAGTGCAATAATTTCCTATAACTGTACAGATTGTGATCTTCTAGTGAAATAATGAAAAACAAGCAAACCAAACATGTGGCTGGTCAACAGACATGGGATGTACCATGGGCAGAAGTACGTCTGATGAGCCTTTTGGAAGGCTTCAATCTAGTGACCAGAGTTGTAGAGCCCTTTAATTTGATTTGAAACTCTGATCCATGTGAGGCTCAACAAAAGATGATCATATTGAGGGATTAGTGGTTACTAAACCTACAGAGAGGACTGAAGGGTTTATCCCTCTGTGAACTCTTTGGATTTTTTTTTTTTTGGTTTGTGTGTCTTTTTTTCCTTCCCTCCCCCTTTTTTAAACTCTAATGAGGAAAAAAATATATTGACTGAAATAAGTGACAATGAAGGGTTGTTTCTAGAATGAAAAGAGAAGGTGAATTTACTTTCATTTCTGAATTGCTTAATGAAAACTCATTAATAGCCTAGAGGTTATTATGATAGATGGCTATATATATATGCGTGTGTAATAGGAACATCTATAAGTATGTGTGATATAGTTGACACTTATATTTATGGAGTATGAAGGAATGCAGGCATATTGTGTAAATAAAACTTACATAATGCAGTGAGACTGCAAATTTTTAAATGCAGTCCTGGTATGGTTGGCACACTAGTAAATAGCTGTGCTGTTGTACCAAATGTTTCATCTTTCCTACTGAGGAAGAAGGCAAACCTTTTTCATGCTGAGTCATGAAAGCAACCATTTTACATAATGGAACATGCCTCTGTGTAAGAACAAAATGCAACATGGTCTTAACCTTACAATATTTATTGTACAGGTGGGAAAATAATTTAAAATGGAGAAACTATAAACCTTTTTTCAGAGGGAATGAAAATTATCTTTAAATATTTTAAATCTCAAACACTTCAGGTTTTTTTATTTAATCATTTCATCATTTTCTTTCAGTCATTTAAATGTAACATTGTTTTGTTTCTTTGCATGTTAAATTTTATTTTATTTGCTCCCATCCTTCAGCTCACCGCATGCATCTTAGTCCAATGGAAAACTTTATTGTTTCTCGACTGCTGACTCCCACACAGTCATCTTTAGCCAGAAGCAGAAGTACATTAATGCTTTCTGAGCAGTACAATAATCCAGGTAAAAATGTGAATTACTTTGAAACCAGTAAGGTATGTTTTTGTTGCATTTGAGTTGTTGCTGAGAGAAATGGAGTACTATGAACCAAATGACAATTTACATGATAGTACAAAATCAGCAATGAACTAAGTTGTTCATGATAGCGGTTTATTTAAAAGCTTGAAATAGCATATCATCTTGTCTGTCTTGTTCTGAACATCTTTTTAAAAAGAATATAGTTTAAAAAAAAGTAAAAAAATTTAATTAACAAAATCACTAAAACCTAAGCCAATGGAAAACTGAATACATTCATTTAAGAAACAGTGTTTTAGACCAGTGTGTGACACCTCTCAAGAGGCTTTATTTGATATATTAATGTCCTCCTCTTTCATACCCAAATAGTATGTAGAACAAAAATCCCAGTGCACCATTTCAGCCTTAATTATTTTTACCAGGGTTCCAGTTCTGTGCTGTTAAATTACTTTTTGCCTTTAACTGTGTGACTGTATGTGTATTTTTATATATATGTGTATGTGTGTATATATGCATGTAAAGTGATACTTAAAGGAAAAAACAGACACTTGATAAGAAGGTGTTAGTTCCAGAAATTATTGATCTTTAAGAAACTAAAAATTAGGGATGATAGTTACTGTTCCTATCTGCTAAATGGCAGTCTAATAAAGCCCTTACTTTGCAAACATCTATCAAACTAATGTTTCTAGTCTGGCTAATACTTAGGCAAGTGCCTGACTTCCAGAGTAGTTTCTGCTTATAAAGCTATACCTGGTCATAGTATTTGCTGAAACAAGGACAAAAGTTTTAACAGCTGTTTTTACTTTTATTAAAAACAAAAAAACCCCACTGCAAACCCCACACCCAAATGCCTGTCTGCAAAAGGAACCATTTTTTCAGGATAAAACTAGTTAGAGAGTAAAAGACTGATCATCTTCATGATGAGTATTTTTATACACCATAGTTGAAATATGCTCAGGTCCTGCATCTTTGCTTTTTGTACAAAGCTATTTAAAAATGAATTGCAAAGTAAGCCTGCTTTCCTTTGTGCATTATTACTTTGTTGCAGTGCATAGGGACATAGATACTGAATGACTCTAAAATTACTTCCCTTGTTTCTACATTAAAAGCAGCATCTGTTGGAAGCAGAAATGTTGTCATACAGTACTTGGCCCATGATAAAATTCCCAGTTTACTTACTGCTCAGGGATCAACTGCTGCTAAGACTGAACAAAAGTCGTCTTGAAATTAGATCAGTATATTAAAATTTTGAGGTGAATTGCTGGGGCCACCTACAGATGTTGGTTTCCCTGTTGTATTTGATATTGAGGAAATCGGTAGGGACTTCCTTTGTCCTTTCCCCACTCGTTTTGTTTGTAAACTCCCAGTGTTACCTCCTTCTTCATTGCAGGATCTTTAAAGTATCACAGTGGCATGTCTGACAAGGATACAATTTGGCCTGCAAACTGCTTTTTCCTGAGCTGAAACAGGAGTGCTGGTTCTGGGAACAGCTCTGTGAATCAGTGTCCTCTTGTCACTTCCTCTCAAGGCAGTCAGGCACAGGTGGCAAACAGCATCAATAAGAGTGGCCTCTGAGAGTTGAGGGAGATATCCCATTTGTCATGTACTTCCATCTGTAGAAGTAGCTTTCTGAACAGGGAAGAGGGCTCTTCCTATTCAGGAGCTCAAACTGTGCCTCATGTCATGATGTTTGTGACAAAATTACTCTGCTCCTGCATTTTCTGTAAGCTTAAAAAGGAGTAGTCTCAATTTAAGACTCTTTCTCTGTTAATGTCACTCTGAGTCAAGATATTCAGGCAAACAGTTGTTATGGGACACATACAGGGGTTTTTTTAGAGTTGAAGTAAAAATATTTAAGCAACATTTAAGTGTCTGAACATTGTTCTTAATATTCAGTGAACTTCTGCCAACTTGCTGGAAAGTAAGTCAAAGAATACACAGGTCCAGTTAAACGTAAAAGCATACAGGAAGGCTTCTTAAGAAGTCTTATAGGATTTCCCCCAATAAAAAAAATACTGGAAATGTGAATTCCTTGACATTTGAACATAATTACTGCTTTTCTAAAGTCAGTATCGTTCTTTACTTCAGTTGAGTAAGATTGAAAACACACTGTCGCATGGTTACAATTAGTGTCTGTCTTATTAATAAAGCATATACTCTGTTGATTGTTCTATACGTATGTGAAAGTTTCATCTTAGAAGGCAATGTGAGCAAAACCAGGAGTAAAATATCCCATTTAAAAAAACACCCTGATTATATTGCAAATAAAGAAAAAATACCCAGAAAAAGTTGCCCTGTAAGCAGTAATGCATGTGTCGCACTAAGACTGATGTCTACCACAAATAACAATAACTGAAGTACCTACAGCAGCATTTAGTTTAGGTTTGGTTTTTTTTAATTAAGTAATATTTTGAAAAGCAATTAAGATATTTAGGAGTCTTTGCCATGTTCAGGCTTTTAAAAAAAATTGCCCTACTCTTCTGTCACCTTTCCCGTTTTGCAGTATTTGTTCAAAAGTCACTCAACTAGAATTGTTTGATTATTCTTTTTATCATATTCAAAGGAAGCTGGACTTTCCAGAAGAAAAAAGAATCACAGTCATAGTCAGGTGATTCAAAAGGTGTATGAGTAAGAGAGTGATATTTTAGAGATAATTTAAAAAAGAAAAGTCCTATAAAATGTTACTTGAGGCATTTTTGGTCAATATAGGACCATGTTGAATGTGTTATGTGATCTTTCGAAAAAACCTTAAAAACTACCTTTGAACAACATATAAAAGTATGCTGTTTTCTCCTTTCCTTTACTTCCTCTCTGTGCTCCCCTTTGCTCTTGCTATTGTACTATAACTCTTTAGTATTCCATATCTGTCCTCGTGTAGCACCAGCTAGTCCTCTTAAATCTCCTTACAAGCCTTCCCCCACCCGAAGCACTGACAGAAAGAAGGCAACTTCACCTTCCACTTCTGATGCCATGAAAGGGGCGGCTGCAGCTGAAGGTACTCAGGTGGGTTTGCAATGGTTTTTGATTTGTCTTCTGGGTAAACTGTTGCGGCTTCTGATTGTTGTCTTTCCCTTTACATTCATAAAAATAAACTGCTACCCCTGTTATAAGCAGTAAGTAAGTAAGCCTTGCATGCATTTGTTGCTTTTGTGCTCCTGTTTAGCAGCATTTTAATATCTTCCTCCTCCTGGGAATCAATGTTGAGTGCTGGTATTTGGAACAGCAACACCTTTATTTTCAGGGAACTGAGATTTCTGGCACTGAAGTGTATGTTTCTGGACTTGCCTACAGCTTCTGGGAAGTGGGATGACAAATAGGATCTCTCTGCTGAGTATGACTATCCAGTCTTACTGGTTAATTAGCAAGCTTCACATACTTTGGAAACTTGCCAAGTGTGTTGACAGTGCCTCTGTTTTATAGCAATTGCTTAACCCTTTCTGTGGACATTTTTTATGTTGTTTGCTTAAAAGATGCATTATTGATCCACTGTAGTTTCCAGAAAAGCAAACAAGTCATTCACCTTAATGAGTCTACACAATGTAAGGCGTGTTTACAAAAGAATCTATGCTAGGGCTGTAAAATTCACATAAGGTCCTGTGTCTTGTAATAGTTAATAGTAGGGTGATTCATGCCATCTAAATTAGATTCAAGTGAGAGGACCAAAGCTGGGAGCTAAAGATTTGTGTAGTATCTGTCTTAGGTGTGATTCACAGTGTTACATCCAGCAACATTTCTGTGAGATGCCTGGTTGCACTACTGATTGTGTCTAAGAGGTGTGTCAGGAACATATAGATGATTTTGAAAACTCCGCCCAGTGCTGCTACCCCTCCCAAGAACTCTTGCAGATGCTCTGATGTGGTGTTACTTATCTGCAACTTGTATACTATGTCCATGCAAGACATGGGGGTCATGGGGATATTATGGCTATGTAAAATGAAAAACTGTTGCACTTCAGCTATGAGCTGGTGTTTGAAGAACTTTCATCTTATGTGTATGTTACACAAATCTGTCTATATGACATCTCATTAATAAAACAATCAAATATATTTTTGATGTATTGGTCCTAATTATGGAAACTAAAATGAATTGTGCTTCTAGACTGAGAAGATAAAGAAGGAGAAGCGACCCGCAACACCTGGTTCATCATCGGGTATGGGATCTCCTCTAAGAAGGTCTGATTCTCCTGCTGCTATGTCCAGAAGATCTGCATCACCTGCAACACCTAAGTACGCCTTTCTTGTTAGTGGTCTAATATGCTGTGAGCTTCTTCTTACCTATAAAGGAGACATAGATTCTTGAGGAACTTCCTTTGAAGTGTTCTATAAAATCTGGTTAATTTTAGTTATACTTGCACACATATGCAGATGGAGAGAGAGGAGGAGGAGAGAGAGGTGTAGATGAACAGATATAATATACATAGCATTGCATTACTGCTCACTAGACACACTTCTCTGCCTTTTCTCAGTCTTCTGAAATTATCACAGTGCATTTCATAATTCATGTGAAATTTTATTTAACATTTATTTTTAAACATGCTTTTGTTTTATTTGGTTGTGAAGAAACTCTGCCTAATGTGAAGAAATGCACAGAACATAAATACTAAACTAGAAATTCCAGCATTTAAAATATGCACTTCCTATTACTGGCATGACCATCTGGTTCCACAAATATACTTAACTGTGCGTCATCTAAACCTTTGGTTTTAATCTTTGCTTATTTGCAGACCTCTGTGGGTTTGTTGCTTTTTGTTTGTTTTGTTTTTTTTCATGCAGAGTTGTGGACCTATAGCATATCTGGGTTTACTAGCAACTGAGGCGCTTTTCTTAGTTGTCTCTTGCAGACACTCAAAACCATAGTCCCTGTACCACAGCTCTCAACTCACAAGTCTAACCAAATGTATCTTCGGCTTTCTTAGAACAGGATATTAAGTCTAGCTCAAATGCAGAAGTATGCTAAAGCAGTCATGGTCTACAGTAGTTGTCTGATTTCCCCATCCCACCCCCCCCAGACCCTGTTCATGGGTCCTGCTTCTGTCTTTAAAATTATCTCCTTTTGTCTGATTTTATTTATTTAATCTGAAGTTGGCCATATTCTGAAGTGGTCTTGATGATCCCCTTTCTGACAAATTTCTTCCACTTCAAAAACTAGCTGGTGTTCTTTTTCTGTTTCAGCTCTGAGTGCAGAGCCCTTTAACAGATCATGATTTTGTGTGTGAATCTGGTGTTAGACAAAATACAGGAAGCCATCCGAGTCTAGGCGTTCTTTCTGTTTTAGACATCCCCTTGCATGCAACTGGGAACTTGCAATTCTGGTTCATATTATAGGGCTAAAAATTCTCAAACTTTCAATACTATATATATAATGTCACTAAATTCTGAACTACATAAATCTTGTGAAGAATTGGATTATATGAAATGTTAATGACAATCAGCTTTTTTCATTACAGTTTTGAGCAGCTCATTGTCTAGTGGCACTCCAAAATGTATAGAGGAAAGTTTGACCTATAAAAATATCTGTAAGTACTGATATTCCCTGTTCACAGAATCACAGAATCAACTAGGTTGGAAAGGACCTTGAAGATCATCTAGTCCAACCATTAACCTAACACTGCCAGTTCCCATCTACACCATATCTCTCAGCGCTATGTCAACCCTACTCTTAAACACCTCCAGGGATGGGGACTCCACCACCTCCCTGGGCAATCCATTCCACTGCCTAATAACTTCCTGACATCTAGTCTAAACCTTTCCTGGCGCAACTTGAGGCCATTCCCTCTTGTCCTATCTCTTGTTACTTGGTTAAAGAGGCTCATCCCCAGCTCTCTGCAACCTCCTTTCGGGTAGTTGTAGAGGGTGATGAGGTCTCCCCTCAGCCTCCTCTTCTCCAGACTAAACAACCCCAGTTCCCTCAGCTGCTCCTCGTACGACATGTGCTCCAGACCCTTCACCAGCTTTGTTGCCCTTCTCTGGACACGCTCGAGTAATTCAATGTCCTTTTTGTAGTGAGGGGCCCAAAACTGAACACAGTCATCGAGGTGCGGCCTCACCAGTGCCGAGTAGAGGGGTAAGATCACTTCCCTGCTGGCCACGCTATTGCTGATGCAGGCCAGGATGCCATTGGCCTTCTTGGCCACCTGGGCACACTGCTGGCTCCTGTTCATCCGGCTGTCAATCAACACCCCCAGGTCCCTCTCTGACTGGCAGCTCTCCAGCCACTCCTCCCCAAGCCTGTAGCGCTGCTGGCGGTTGTTGTGGCCCAAGTGCAGCACCCGGCATTTGGCCTTAGTGAACCTCATACAGTTGGCCTTAGCCCATCGCTCCAGCCTGTCCAGATCCCTCTGCAGAGCCTCCCTACCCTCGAGCAGATCAACACTCCCACCCAGCTTGGTGTCGTCTGCAAACTTATTGAGGGTGCACTCGATCCCCTCGTCTAGATCATCAATAAAGATGTTAAACAGGAGTGGCCCCAAAACCGAGCCCTGGGGGACACCACTCGTGACCGGCCTCCAACCGGATTTAACTCCATTCACCACCACTCTTTGGGCCCGGCCATCCAGCCAGTTTTTTACCCAGCAAAGCGTGCGATCATCTAAGCCTCGAGCAGCCAGTTTTGCCAGGAGAATGCTGTGGGAAACGGTGTCAAAGGCCTTACTGAAGTCAAGGTAAACTACATCCACAGCCTTTCCCTCATCCAATAAGCAGGTCACCCTGTCGTAGAAGGAGATCAGGTTTGTCAAGCAGGACCTGCCTTTCATAAACCCATGCTGACTGGGCCTGATCCCCTGGTTGTCCTGCATGTGTTGTAAGATGGTACTCTGGATGAGCTGCTCCATCAGCTTCCCGGTTACCGACGTCAAGCTGACAGGCCTGTAATTTCCCGGATCATCCTTCCGACCCTTCTTATAGATGGGCGTCACATTGGCCAGTTTCCAATCTGTCGGGACCTCCCCGGTCAGCCAGGACTGTTGGTAAATGATGGAAAGCGGCTTGGCGAGCACCCCAGCCAGCTCCTTCAGCACCCTCAGGTGCATCCCATCCGGTCCCATAGACTTATGTGTGTCTATGTGATGTAGCAGGTCACTGACTCTCTCCTGGATTGCAGAGGGGGGTCGTTCTCCCAGTCTCTATCATCTGGCTGAGGGGGCTGGATTCCCTCAGTACAACTAGTCTTGTTATTAAAGACTGAGGCAAAGAAGGCATTAAGTACCTCAGCCTTCCCCTCATCACTTGCTACCAAGTTTCCTTCAGCATCTAGCAGGGGATGGAGACTCTCCCTGGTCTTTATTTTGCTATTGACATGCTTATAGAAACATTTCTTGTTATCTTTGATTGCTGAAGCCAGATTAATTTCCAGGTGGGCTTTGGACCTCCTGATTTCTGCCCTGCATAGCCTCACAGCATCTTTGTAATCACTGTGAGTGGCTAGCCCCTTCCTCCAAAGGCTGTAAACTCTCCTTTTCTCCTTGTGTTGCAGCCAAAGCTCCCTGTTCAGCCAGGGTGGTCTTCTCTGCCGCCTGCTCCTCTTAGAGCACCTGGGGACTGCCTGCTCCTGAGCCATAAACACTTCCTTCTTAAAGAGCGCCCAGCCTTCGTGGACCCCTATACCCTTCAGGACCATCTCCCAAGGGATCCTGTCAAGCAGGTGCCTAAACAAGACAAAGTCAGCCCTTTGGAAGTCCAGGATGTCAGTCCTGCTTAGCCCTTTCCTGGTCTCTCTAAGAATAGAGAACTCTATTATAATTTCATGATCGCTGTGCCCTAGTCGTCCTCCAACCACCACATCATCCACCAGTCCTTCTCTGTTCACAAGGAGGAGATCTAACAGGGCCCCTTCTCTGGTTGGTTCTCTCACCAGCTGTGTTAGGAAGTTGTCCCCCACACATTCCAGGAATCTTCGGGACTGGTCCCGCTCTGCTGTGTTGTATTTCCAGCAGATGTCTGGGAAGTTGAAGTCCCCCACAAGAACAAGGGCAAGCGATCGTGAGATTTCACCCAAGTGCCTATAGAATATTTCATCCACCTCTCTGTCCTGGGTGGGTGGCCTATAGTAGACTCATACTACAACATCTGCCCTGTTCAGAATGTATCTTTCAGTTCAGTCAGCCAGTGTAAAAGGCATACCAAGAGACATATTTAATTAAGCAAAATGATTGGTGGGAAACGGACTGCTGAGAGTGAAGTGCTTCTTGATGGGCAGACAGTGAAAAGGTTGGTATAGCTCATCATAGACACGTCTGGGGGAAAAAAAGGAAAAAGCATTTGTGAAACAAACAGATGTTTAGTGCTTCATGAAAAAAGTAGGCCCAGTCTTAATTTGTAGTACTAATTTCCGAAAAATTCTGACCACTGCTAGAAGTGTATTGCTGATGTATGATCTTAACATGACCCAGTTAGAACACCCGCCTTGACCCTTAGGAGAGAGACAGTGAATAGAGTTTAAGTCCATGTTTATTACTGATTGCAGAAAGACAGTTCTGCTTCAACACTTTCAAAGCTTCCTCTCAGAAATTTAAAATTAAATAACAAAAGGTGTCCTCATCACCATATTATATTATTATATAAAGATACACATTTATTCATACAACTCACATGCCAGATAATGATCTGACTGGTCAGTGGATTTAAATAAAGGCAGTAGTCAGGCTTTTGGAACCTTCCTTTAGCTTGTAGAATCTTACCTTTTAATTTAAAATTAGCTGTGAAACTTAAGTATGATTTTAATGTGACTAAATATGTAGACAAATATTCATTCTCCTAGAAAACCTGACAGTCTTTTACAAGTTTACTCTTTCTCCTTCCAGCACACCATATGGCCAAAAAAATACTCTGGAAGACATAAGAGTGCATACTGTGCAGCATTAGTAGTTAGTGATCCTGCATAGCACCTTTATTTCAAAATCTGTTGAGGAAAAAGTCAAACATAGACAGTGATTTTGATTATAATGAGCTGTATGCATTTTTCTTGAAGTATGTGACTTGACATTCAAATTTTCTTGGTATTGTTCTAGTTACTAGTTCTTCACAGTTGTCATCTTGGCTTGTCAGCGGTGGTTCCTTGTTTTCTTTATACATTATTTCATTATTTAATAATTAAAAAACTCTTTTTATCATGGTAAAGTAACTGAAACAGGCTCAAACAAAACAATAAAACTTACCCTGAAGGAAGGCAGTGATTGATGGCAGAATAGATTTGCAGTAATTACGTAAATAAAATACAAATGTTTGAAGGTGTGAATTTTACTGAGAAAGCAAAAAAGATCAGCCCAAAAACATAACATCCAAGACAAAATGAGTGAACAAATATAGACCTAAAAAGGAGAAAAGAGGAAAAAAATAAAAAATATATTGAGCAATAATAAAAGGCAAGGAAGGAATTCAAAGCTTGAAGATACTTGAAGAAGTAAATATATCAAGAAATGTCACACAAGAAAGAAATCCAAAACTGTAGCTTTGAATCCAGTGTGGATCTGTTGACAAAGATGAAAGTTAATGGATTAGAGAGCTGGGATAATTGAGAAATTATCTTTTATTTTTACAATTGCTGTTGGATACTGATTGTGTAAAGTGCTCCTGTTCTTCAGATCTTTCACAAGATCAATAATACCAGGATTTTTGGTAAATTTTTTTATGCTGCTGCTTCAAAGATCTATACATTAATTGGTTTATTCTTGCAGTATCCCTCAGAGAATAGGTAAGTGTCCTATCTTATAGATCAACAAAGCAATAAAGCCTGTCTCTTTCACATGTCTTTGGGTAAATAGTCCCTTTGAAATCAATGGGACCTGACTGAATCAAGAAAGTAGGGTTTAGTTTTAAGTGTCTTCAGATAAGTCATAGTATAAGCCAGTGAATAAAAATGGAAAGCTCTGACAAGCCTCTGTGTTACATTATTTTGCCAAAGCATTACCTCAAATGAGAAGGAGAAAAGGGCAAGGGGGAAGGGAAAAAGGACTGCAGCACTGGTGGTGAGTGGTGGTTCTTGGTTCATTTCCAGTTCCCAGTCTCTTGTCACTGTCCTTTGCTCACGAGTTTGCTAACTGAACCTTAACTTGGTGGTTCTTTTGGGTGACATCCCACTGCAGCTGTTGGGACACGCTTTCACGTCACAAATGTGCATGCTCAATCGAATTACAGAATACTGACGAAATATGAACCTAGAGTAGTACAAAAACTCCATACTTTTAAATTTTTTTTTTAAATGACCTATTAGAAAGGTGTCTGCATGTGGTAAATTCCTCAGAGAAGTAGCTTCTATGTCCTGCAGTGAACTAGTTTTAGATTTTATTTGATGTTTACTACTCTTGATCTTTGTTTTGTCTTGGAAAGGTAAAAACAATGGGTAGAGTGTTGGATCAAGACTATTTTGAGGCTTTTTTCAGCAGCTAGCTAGAGAATGGGTCAATTCAAGATTTTGAAAACATCTGTAATAATGCAGCTATCAAAGTAACTATTCTATAGACCTGTGCTGAGTTTGTGACCTTTTAAGAAACATAAAAGAGAAATTAATCTGTCTCTGACTAGAAAAGGTCAAAACTAATAGTGACAGAAAACTGCTTTTGAGAAGATACCACAGGTAGCAGAGCAAAAATGTCAGAACCCAGGAATAGCTTCTGATCAGAGCAATCTCAGACAGCAGGCCTGAGAACATGCAAGTCCTTGGTGTGGTTTCAGCAGAGCTTTTGTTGAATTAATAGGGAGATAGGGAGAAAAATAATGCAGCTGTGACATTGTTGCAGATTGCTGATTTACAGAACTGCTGTAACTGATGATCTGTCACATACCTGGCTTTTCAAGAAAACATGCTGTTCTCTCCCTTGCTGTTAATGGACAAAATTGGATGTGACCTTTGATTCCTGTGCTACATGTACTTTGTATTCTGTTTAGCAAAAGTAAGCTCAGAACCCCTGTTGTGCTCTTCCTGAGACATTCTTCTGCAGTATGGGCTTATCCCTTTTTTCATTAAATAAGAACCATTGTAGTTTAAGGACCAGTGGATCCTCAGACCTGATAGGGGTTCTTGCAGTGCATGTAGAGGTCATGATGAGAATGGCTTCTTACAAGCTGCCGCCCCCATGCCAACTCAGGGCGGTTAGGTGAAAAAAACTAAGACCACCTGGAGGGAGGAATATGCTTCCTGTACTTCTGTATTCCTCTCTAAAATCTAGTGACTGAGATGAGTGAACTTTCAGACAACTAACTTGCTACCACTTCTTGGATTTTGACGATTTGTTGTCTTAATTCTTTAATCCTCATCAGGCATGCTTCTGTGTTCCCACATTCTTACCAGGGTTTCATTACATACCATTCCTTTTTTCCCAAGATAAAAACAAAATATTTTTTTAAACCTAAGCAGACTCCTGTGCAAGTGTTTTATACATTTTCCCTTAGTAATCCCATTTTTCTGTCTTCGGAATCAAGTTTGGCCCTTTCTGGTGAAAAGTAACATCATTTAAATACTATTAGGAGGAGTGTTTTTTCCAGTATCAATTCTGCCTGTGTGTAGGAACATTAAAGATGCTAAGTTGACGATACGTTTTAAATACAAGGGGGAAGATAGTGTGCATTTAATACTTTCTGCTGGCATCCAGTAAATTATTTAAAATTTCTGAAAAAAAGATTCTTATTCCTGATGGGCTTTCTTAGCTTTTTATTCCTTGCACTGCACTGTTGTCATTCTTGCAGTAATCAATCCTTTTAGTTGCTTTAAAAGAAGCAAAGCCATACTTGTTTCTTGTTCTTCTGGCCAGAGCGCTGTAAGAAAAAATTTCTGTAGGTCTAAAAGTTCAAAGATGCAGTACTTAATACATTCAGCACATGTTTCTGGTCCAACAGGTAAGTTGGACAGCCAGCTGCTCTAATTCCTGTGCAGTGTAAGATATGTAGCACTCATGACTAGACTCCTTCCTACCAACTCTTTAATGTGATTGTCATGTCTTTGTTAGAGAAGAATTACTTCTGTGCTAATACTGAAAATGATTCAGCCTTAGTTATGTGACTGTTTTGCTTCTCCTGTCACAACAAGTTAAATAAAAAACATTGCAAGAAATGTGTGATAAAGTTGGAAAGCAAAGACAGCAAGAAGGGACTGTGCTTTGAAGCGTCTGATTAGTAAGAAGCTTCTCTGTACTGCAGAGAAGCATAAGAAAAAGGTTCTTTGCTTTCTATTTACACATTATTTTTATGAAATGCAGTTGGAAATGACTGTAATGGTGAGGCAAATGAGACGTACGTATGCGGGTGGGACCTTGAAATCTCTGCCTTTGTCCTTAGGAGGGCCTGGGAATCCATCTATATCCTAACAAAAAAAGTAAAGACAGTGCTAAAACCAGACTTGGTCAACACCAAACGATCTAGTTGGCTTCTCCCATTGCTGTTTTTTATAAGAGCTGGAAACAGACTTGCCTGTTCCAAGCATCTTCCCGAGCCTGTTTCTTTTGGGGAGCAGCAGGAGCAGGCTGCCCTGCAAGGCAGGGCGAGCCAGGAGCTGTGGGTGGCAGCAGGCAGACAAGGACAGGGACCTCACCCACAGGACCCCACCCCACAGCAGACAAACGAAGTGACCAGGGTCAGCAGAGAGTCCAGTGATAGCCAGCAAAGGCCTCACTGAGGCAGATCCAAGGACACTCCAGGACATCAGGTCAGGATCAGCAGTTTAGGAGGCCAGGAACGGGCTTACCTACAGCTTAGCTCAGGCAAGGACCAAGGGTGAGGACCTGAGCTGACACAGAGCTCCTGGGCCTGCAGGCAGAGGGTACCTGAGCTGACCTCCAAATTTAGTTGGGTGCTACCAGCCCAAGCGCTTTTGGAGTCTGATGGCTCTTCAGTGGGAGTAAGAAAGTATGGGTGGTGCAATACTCTGAGGTCTTTTTTTTTACTCTCCACAAACTGGGTGGCTCTGAATGAGCTCATTGTATTGTGGTGTCTCAGCCTCTTTCAAATGCAGCATAACATGGTGGAAAAGAACCCTTTCTCCTCCTGAATTCATGGGGAGTTGAAAGACATTTAATTTTTGTTGTCTGCTCTGTAATGCAAATGTTGTTCTGGCTATAATAGTCTCTGGCCACACAATACTGTAGTTAGATCTATATAAAACTTACCACTCCAGTCCATTAATTTTCAGCCATTGTCCATGTTTTTCATGTTTGTGGTCTGCCAGAATGAGTGTATAGTCCAGAAAACATGTTAAAGTATATGAAACTCTATATTGTGTAGATGAAAACAGTGGTAAGGGATAATACATTTATATCACAATTGCATATCCATAAGGAAGGTTAAAACTACATGTGTAATGTAGGATTATTTATTTTAATGGGACTCAAATAATTATTTTAAGATTGTAATCTCTCTACTTCCATACTACTTAGTCACACAGTCCAGCCTTTCTTAATGTTACAAGTATTTAGTGCTAGTTAGTGGTGTTACATAAATAATGAATGGTGTTTGTGTGTAGTTTTATGTTTCCTGGTAATCCTGCACATTCTCTTTAATGTGCACCTATTTTCAGTGAATATCAAGTATCTTTAGTCTTACGCTTTCCCAGAACTGCCTTCAGGGTTGCCATTTCACCTAAAGTATGCAACAGCCACATGACCAGTTGGCTGTATTGGTGCTGTACATTGCCATCACCGCAAGCACAGCCGTGTAAAAGGTGCAGGGGCTCAGTTTTGAGCCTTGAGTCTGTTTCAGTTAGTGCTTTAATCAGCACCAACACAACAGCGGAGCTGACTGTACAATGGTTTGGTCAGTTCTGTTTCCTTTTGTGGTACCCAACTTTACCTTCATATATAGTAGTATTTGGTGCTATTTTGGAAAATCAGATGCTATTAGAAAAAGACTGTCTTCGGCTAGGCGGTATTCAGATGAAAGCAGCATGCTGTAACTCATAATTTCTGCAGACGGAAAGAAGCTATAGCTTTGCTTTAAATGTTGAGAAGGACTACTGAACACAGTAACATAGAAAAAGTTCTTACGAAATGGCCGTTACTAAAATAATTGGGTTTGGTAGTCCACGATTTCTTATCTCTTGCCTACAACTCTGACAGTATTATTAGTCTTTTTAAATTAGAATTTTATGTAATCATTTGCACTTGCATGCCAGTTTCCTGCATTTCAGGTTCTGATTGCTTGCATCCAGGTGGTTTCTATGCAGTATTGTGCAAAACAGCTGACACTCCTATATAGCCAGAGACAAGAAAGAGTAACAATATATGTGAAGATGATATTTGATTCCAAGTTGTGTAACATGTGGCCTGTTCTGATTTTTGTTTTCGCTCCTCAGGACAGTTGCAAAGACTTATCCTCAGTCTCCTAAAAATGCCAAACAATATCCAGCTTCTCCTGTGAAGCATCGTGCCACTTCCAATCTCAACCATGAAACTCCTAAAAAGAAAGCAGACAAGGAGAAAGAAAATGTCAGTCATCAGAAGTCCCCAGGAGCACGCACTGATGAGGCAGGCCAGGTGGCTTCTGAGAAGCATGTGCCTTCTGCAGGAAAGACTGAAAACAGTGAAGGTGAGTCTTACTGCAAGAATATACTGCAAGATATCATGGGTCTCTTGAGGCTTTTAAACTGTGATGGCTTGTTCTTTTCTTTAGGCTGCTCAGTCATAGGCTTATGAAAATGTGTAAAGATACATACTGGAACCAGTAAAAGCATAGTTTTCACCAGGGTTACCCATGTATGAAAAACTTGTTAATGAGGATGTGAAAATGCTGAAATACAGGGATGCCCTTATTTATCCCATATTCTATCTGCTGAAAGTACTGAGGTATGCTTTTGAAAAGTAAAGGTGTTATACCAGTGTGAATCAGGGCCATTTCAGCCTCCATGCAAGTGGTGGACACTCTCTTTGTTCCCTGCCTAACTTTCCACCCTTGGTTGTCTTCTCTTAGGGAAGATCACGGCAGGAACAACTGATGCAGAAGAAGCTTCAAAAATTCTAGCTGAAAAAAGACGACAGGCCCGCCTGCAAAAAGAACAAGAGGAAAGGGAGAGACAGGAAAGAGAAGAACAAGAGAGGTATCTCTATTGATTTGTGAAAGTTACTACGTAATAATTTAACCTGTGTCATTGAAGATGCTTGAAACTGTGGTAGGTTTAGAATCAGTGTGGAAGCTTAGATGGAAGCGTTGATTTCTTTTAACTTGGACTCATAATTCAGTAGTGTCTTTTGCAGTCTTTATGACTAGTGAAGTTAGAAAATAATAATTCGGCTTCTTTAGGAAGCCTGAATAAATTATTATTCATCCAAATACTTCAGGTATTTGTGTGCAGTACACTGCAGTGTGGACATACCTGAAGTATTTTATGTTGTAAAGAAATATTTGAGGCAGTTTTAAATGAGCTAGTTCATGTAGCAGAAACAGTCTTGCAGTAGTAGTATATGCCTTAAATGGCAAGGCTTGTATTATTCAACAAATTAACCTGAAGTTCATCTTCCTGCCCAACTTTGTAGGTAGTTGAGGGCTTTAAGAGTGTGGGCATAATGAAAGTTGCTGTGTCTAAGCAGTGAAATTCTGGCGCTGTTCTGGGAGCACGCTTTTAGGTTGTTCTCCACATGGGATGCTGATTGCAAGTGTCAACAAATCATGCCCTTCCTTCAAGCCCCTAATAGTAAATCACTAACTCTGCGTATCTAAATTCAATTTTATCTCTCCTTAGTGAAAACATGGCCAGAGGGCAGGGGGGAAGGATCACCAGTGCCTGCCAGTTTGGTCCAGTGGAAATATTTTCTTAATCCCTGATACGCAAGGATAAGAATGATCACTTGTCAAAGCAGCTCTTGCATGTGGTGACAAAGGAGCATGATGTCCCTGAGTGGGCTAGGAAACAACACAGGTGGAATTTAGACCTACTCTTTCTAGTGTACCAGTGTGTTTTGTGGACTTCGCTGCTACTCATCCAATCTGTTTATCTTCATCTGAAATGAAGGAAAAAAGTACTTGCTTGTTCGTAGATACCAGCATTCTGGGTATGAAGTGCAGGGGAAGAGGAATGGTTTTATTATAGAAGCTTGAATTGAAATTAGAATGGAAATGTTTTCTTTTTCTTTGATCACACCTGTTTTTTCAAGGGAAAATACAATTTCTATGAAATATTTCAGGCAGTGAAAATAAAATTGGAACAAAAGTTTGATAGCAACCTGAGTACAGAGCACATGCTCAACCTCTTTGCTGTATCTTGGCATTTTTAATGAAAATGCGTGCTGATGCTACTGCTGAATGCGTGACATGCAATAGGATTCATGCTAAACAAGATGAAGCCCTTTAAACATACTGTTACATTTTTTGCAGGCTTGAAAGAGAAGAACAGAAAAGAAAGGCAGAAGAAGAAAGACTTCGTCTAGAGGAAGAGGCTCGTAAGAAGGAGGAGGAAAGAAAACGTGAAGAAGCAGCAGCTAGAAAAAAGGCAGAAGAGGAAGCCAGGAGAAGAGCTGAGGAAGAACAAATGCTAAAAGAAAAGCAAGAAAAAGAGCTCCAGGCCAAACTTGAGAAGCAGGTACCATCTCAAACACAAATGTGAAATTTTATGTATACATACATATGTATACGTGTATTTATATATACATACACATAAATACTTAAGAGTATCTGGTAATCTGCTTTAAGTAAATAATGGCCCTATCATATTTTGCACATTTTAATTAGAGGGAAGAAGCAGAAATCAAAGCCCGCGAGGCAGCTGAACAACTTCGTCTTGAAAGGGAACAAATCATGCAGCAAATTGAGCAAGAAAGACTGGAGCGGAAGAAGGTAGATTTTTGCGTCTCAACATAATGATTTAATTTCTTGTTTAAATACATAACCCAGGAAGTACCCAATAGTATCTAGGAATAATAATCTGGAGGGATTACAGATGGGTATTTACACCTAATTTAGTATTTGCTACTTGCATGTTAGGGAATACGGACATCAAAATTTGTAACAAAGTGGAATTGCCTAAGGCAAACGACTTTCTACTAGGCACTGAACAGACACAGAATTAGCTTCTACCCACGAAGTTAAATGCCTGAGACAAACAGGGAATGGCATGCCAAGGCAAATGTTGATTGCCACCCATCCCAGAGCATCACAGAGTATTGAGGAACATGAGTGACTTTGTTTTAAAACTTACTCAACAAAACCTCTTTGTCGTTAATTGAGAGAGTTAATGTGATTAACAAACAGGTTTTCTCCCACCTGGCTTGTCTCTGGTTGCATTATGCAGAGGCAGCAGGGCTGTCTGGCCACTACCACACAAGGAAATGGCTGGAGCTGCATAAATTAGCTTTATCTACAGCTCTGTGGCAGGAAAGAAAGAACAACTGCAGAGCTGCAGAACCTCTGTCTGGTTATAAAAGGTAGTCTTTCCATATATGTTATTCCAGTATGTTGACTGTTTACCACTGAGCTGGAGGCATGTTGCAGTTGCAGGTAAGAATACCAAACCAAAGCATCTTTAAATCTGAAATAGTTTCCTTTCACAGTAGTGCAAAGAGGCAAGGTTTGTTGGGAGGTTTTGTTTTTTTTTTTTTTTTTCTTAAATGATCGAAGAAGGAAAAGAAAAAAAAGTATTTTAGGGTGATGCCTTACGCATTTCCAGCAAGAATAACTTCAGATATTTTATTTTATTCTTCCATTTCAAAAAGCCTAACTGTTTTAAAGGAACTCTTTGGAAATAGTTTGAAAAGCAACTAGATGAAAATAATAGCTGTTGGTTTTAAATAAATGTCTTGTTCCAGAGCTGCAAACACCTGGTATTAAAATGTTTGTCTCTAAATTGCACCTCCTGAGAAAGTCATGTTCTGTGAGATGTGAAAGCCAGCTCCCAGGTGTTTTCTACCTTTTGTTTTCTTTATTTTTCTTTATTCGCTGTTTTGCAAGACAGGCAGGGTCATGACAGTAGAGAAAAGTTTTTGGGTTTGTCTTTTTCTCCTTTATTAGTCTCTTGTGCTAAATACTCTGTCTGCCTTCTCATCCTCTGATTTATTTTGATTTCTAGAGAATAGATGAAATAATGAAGAGAACAAGGAGGAGTGAAACACCAGAAATAAAGGTATGAAACAGTGTGTGGTTGCAGGGTTTTGTTTTATTACCCGTATGTGAAAATTAAACTCTAGAGTAGTTCCGTGTTAGTAGGTAGACTTAGGTACACTCTACACCCAAATTCAGTTGCATTTCAAACTGAGAATGACTGTTGCTGTGTCACAGTTATTATTGTGCCACTGCTACAGAGACTCAGCTTTGTGCAACTGTTGCAAACTTAACCTCCCTCCTTATCCAGGAAGGTGGCAGGAGCCCATTTCTGGATGCTGGAGCTGTAATGTTTGCTGCTGTGGTGTATCTTCTCCTGCTTTGTACCAGCTAGTGAATTAGTTACTGAGCATTCTGTGTTAAGCCTACCAGGAATGTGGGCTTGAGAACAAGGCAATTGTGTCCAGTGACAGAGTCAAGTTTTCACTTTTATTCTAAGTTTTCTATTAAAGAAACTTTTTCTTCGCTTACTTTCAGAAAATGTTTTCTTTTTGAGGTAAAAAAATAAAATCCTATGCCTAACTAAAGAGGGGGGCACGGGGGGCAAATCCTCTCTTGCTGTTGATGACCTTTGACCACCGCATGGCCCTGAGCAGTCTCACAAATTTCAAGCCTAGACAGTTTCATGAAAGTTATTCCATCATCTAATACAGTTAACTCATTTCTTGATTACAGAAGGAAGAGCCAAAACTGGAGGTACCATCAACTTTGAGTGTGGAAAAGCAACCAAAGGCCCTTGTTCTCAACCAGCCAGGTAAAAATTGCCATATTTTTCTGACTTGTTTTTACAGTTAGTTCTCTTCAGAGTTTGTAATCTCAGGCAGAGATTACAATCAGTGTATTATCATAGATTCTTTGCTTTAATCTCAAAAAGAACAGCTACATTTGTCACTGATGCAAATGTTAGAAACTGGAGACTTGGCTTTGTTTTGCCTCTTAAGCAGAAACAGAAGAAAGTTTCTCTTCCATTTTAGTACCTGACATAGCATTTCTGTAAATGAGAAGTTCCCATCTACCAGTAGGTTTGGTTGCTGCAATCTACCTTCAGTTTTGTAGGTAGAAAATCTCTACATACAACCAAGCTTGCAAGCTTTTTATAGAATGCTATACAAATGCTATTGCTCTAAAATGTTCTAAATTGCTTTTGCTCTAAATCTTACATTTAATTTGACTTTACCAAAAAAGCATATGTATTTAAAGAATATTAAATATACATATCTGGCATTTATCTAGATTTTGTTTACTTCCCCAGGCTAAGGCTTTTAATACATGACATAAAAGATAAAACATTCTCTTCCTTTTTCCTCAAATTTAGAAGGTGTAGCATAAAGAACAATTTTAGAGTGGAAAAGATGATTGACAGTATAGTATGATGAGTCACAGATGAAACTGAGTCCTACTGGATTGTCAGTCTTCCTTTCTACTTGATCTATAACTTAAAAGCATTTGTGGTTTTTTTAGAAACTATTAAAATAAAGAAGTTGCTACTGTCATAATTTCTAACATTCTTTTATAGAGATCAATGGATTGGCAACCTGCCTGAAAAATAAAAGCTTAGAAAGTGCTGCCTCTGTAATCCCTTCCCAAGATGTAGTTGCTAATGGACTGAAGTCAGTTCCAGGACTTATTCAGCTGGAAGCTGTTGATGGGAAATCTAACAGCATGGAAGATTCAACAGATGAGGTTCAGTCCATGGATGTGAGGTACAGACCATATCTACCAACAGAAATTGTGGAATTTATTTTTTAATACTTCACTGCTTCTCACCTACACCACAATGGGGCAGTCAGGTGTCTACTGTGGTGTACTCCACTCCTGTCAAGATGCAGATTGGTTGTTTCAGATAAGAGTCAGCAGAACCTCATCTCACTCTCACATATTTGGCAAGGGAGGAGGGCTCTGAAATCCTTCTACAGTCTGTCCTTACAGATTCCGTACAAGTTTGCCCAAACCTCTCAGATTGTTCTGTGAAAGTAGATACTGTCAGATGTCACCATTTTTTATTTGTGTCATAACTGCATAGCTATCATGTATGAGCTTTTCTCCCTCCATACAAATGGAATAAAAAAATAATTAATTTAGAATTTTAAGTACATAACTGGAACAAATGTATGGAAATCAGTAAATAACTTTTTGTTAAATACTGTTAGATTTTGATGGAAGGGCCTGCAGGAAAGAAGGAAGTTGATAATTTAAGGCTGCTATGAGGACGCTAGCTCTAAATTTTAAATACGGAATTTTTATACGATGCTTCCTTAATCAGCAAGCCAACTTAACCTTTCATACTGTTTCAGTATTTCCAGTAAATCTGCATAAACATGTAAGAAATGCCCTACTGGGACAGACCAGAAGTCCATCTAGCCTGTTACTTTGTCTCAGAGAGTATCAACAGGAAAAACTAGTTAGGGAGAGCACCTGAGCCCACAGCTTTCTACAATCCAAGATCACACAGAAGTGTTACATGAGGGATGTTAGAGGGCACAGCTGTGCCTTGCTCTTGGAAATATCCACTGATGGACCTGTTACCCATGAGTTTATCCAACTCCTTCTTCAACCCACTGATAATGTTTGCATCCAGGACCTCACCTGGCTGTAAGTTCCACAGTACAGTCTCACTGGGTAAATTACATTCTCTGATATGTGTTAAACCCAGTCTCTTACGAGTGTCATTGGGCACCCCCTGGGTTTTGTGTTGCAGGATTTGATCCACAATAGTTTTGCCTTCAACTTATCCACCACTCCTTCATGGTTTTAGAAATCTGTGAAATCATTCTTCTGCCTTCTCTTCTCCAAACGGAAATGCACTAGCCTAACTAGTCTTGGCAAAGTGTCAGCTGGTAGCAGCGCTTCCTAAATTAAATTTTAGGATTTTTAATGTCTGAAATATATCATAAGGTCACAAGAAATAAGTTTTTGATTTTAAGTTTGAAGTGTGAATGCTTTAGGTAAATGTTTGCAGGGTCAGGACAAGAATTTGCAAGATGCAATAAACATTTAAGTATGTAGTGCGAGGACTGAAATAATGAGATGGCAGTAAATCACCAGAAATGTGTTTTTAGGAGATGAGTGTTCACATCACACAGCTACCACAAACCTTAACCTTTAAGGAATGTGGATTAGGTATGACCTTCCATCCTGAACAGGGTACCCTCTCTTTGTTTGGATTGGGACATATTCTAGGTAAAGGCTTGCCATAGCTGGCCTTAAGATTAGTAGTGGTTTTTGTACAGTCAAAATTTGGTTGTTGCTTAATGAAAAGTTACACACCTCTTAATCTGCATCTTCCTTTTGTTTATGTTTTGTGTAGCCCAGTTTCAAAAGAAGAACTTATCTCTATCCCTGAATATTCACCCATGAATGAACTCATGCCTGGTGTTTCTTTGGACCAAAATGGGACAAGTAATGCTAAGGCTCTTGAAGATCTCTTGGATTTCACAGGCCAAGCTACATACTCCAAGATGTCCAGTGATACCATTAGCCTAGATGACTGTAACAAAAACTTGATTGAGGGATTTAACAGTCCAGGACAGGAAAATACACTTAATTCTATCTGTTGACAACCTCGCTTTTCAGCAGAACAGATAAAGGTACAGTATTGTGATAAACATCTTGGATATGATAAATTGCTGTGATTACTTACGAGCTTACTAGAAAAATATAGCAGTTGTAAACAGCATATGTGGAGAGAGGAAGAAAGCTGGTCTCATAGATATTTAAATTCAGTATAATCTTTCAGATTTGCAGCTCTTTGTAAATTGGCATCATATGCAAACTCAGCGTATCATAGCAACCGAAAGTATCTGGTCAATGGAAACATTTCCTTTTTGCGTTCAGAATATAGTGAAAAGAGTTGGCTGGGGCTTTTTCCTCTTCATTAATACAGCACCTTTCCTATAACTCGTTAGAGCCTTATTTGCATGAAGAAAATGGTTAAAAATGGAGCCAGCCTGGAAAATGGTAGTTATTGTTGCTGCTTACTCTTTGCTGCTGCTGTAAATACTCGCAGCACAGTGTAGAATCACTTATCCTAGAAAGCCTGCGTAGTAAAAAAGCATAGCAGGCTTCAGTGACAGTTTCAGAGTACAATGCCACAGTCAGTTTTTTTTGAAAGAATGTATTCTAAATTACAAAACTGAGGTCATCTAACTTGCATAGCTGACTTGATATTCTTCTCTTTCTTTTTTAATTGACAGAGGTAGCAATTTGTGGAGGATATATATCTGTGATGCTACTGGCAGTAAAATATGAGCTTGTCACTTGAAAAAGCTTCTGCCGTCCTTGAACACTGGATTACAAATAATCAGAGCTGAATATAACTTTGTCTTCCCAGGGAATATGTTGAATAACTGGCTGCTTTTGGTAGAAATCAATGATCTAGAACCTTGATGGTTTCAGGGAAGACTGAGTGTGCATTAGAATTTGAGCTTTAGCTGCTAATAAAGCACTTACTACTTCTTTTAATTTAAAATTCACTGCAACACTTCACTGTGATTTTTACCTGTGCATTTTATTTTGAAATAATTCTTCCTTAAGCTTTATCATACATCCATTTAGACATCTTTTTCTTGTAAATAATGATGAGGTTTGCCCACAGTGCATTGAAATGAAATAATATACTGTACTTTAGTTTTGTGCCTATCTTTTTGTTGTCTTTAATAAGGAGTTATTGGCAACTTTTATGCAGATGTATAATTCAAAACTATAGTGGAAGAGGCTTGAAAAATATACAACTGCTTAATTAAAAGAGCCTTCTTACTGACGGTGGAGGGTGGGAGCTATCTCGTTATTGGTTGACACTTTTAGTCACTAGTGGCACTTACTGGTTAATATTAATTAGTCCGGGAGCGACTATCAACTATGTCTTTAAAAACATACTTGTGTAACACCTGTAAACAAAGTAGGCAAAATGCCTAGTGTAATCCCTTAATAGATATATAGTATAGCTGTAGTAGTTTTGAGTGAGTGGTCGGGGCTGAGGTAACGTGTTAATCTTTGAAGATGCAGACACTTGATTGATACCAGCAGGCTTTCTATCACGTGGAGAAGTATTTTGTCTTCCTATAGGCTCAACACAACAAGATGTAGTCAACAGCAAAACAATATGCGAAATTTGCAGCAGAAATACAAAGGCTGAGACACACACGGGGAACACTGCTAGCCCCCTTAACATTCTGTAAGCCTCTGTATGGAAAAACTCACATCAAGATGTATAATGTCTAGACATTCTGTGCCATACAGTGTTAACTTTATTTCTGTTGGTGAACTATGATAACTTTATGCTAGATCACGTGCTGCTTTGAGGACACTTTTGTCCAGTTCCTTAGAAGAATAAATTATAAATACAAATCTCTTTGGACACTAATACAAAAAGTGAAAACCTGGGGGTGGTGGGGTATTTTTCCTTTTTTGTTTGTTTCTTTTTCACATGTAAGGGAGTTCACAGCGTAGCTTGAGCTCAGTTGGAGCCCCGTTCTTGTGCTCTTTAAAGCAGCAACGGGAAAGTAAGCAGTGACATTACATGCGATATGTAAAGAAATCGTACCTACAAAAATCCAGCTCTATTTATATTAGTGTACTTCAGAGAAATACTTTCTTTTGACTGTGCAGTAAGCTGTAGCATGGTACTGTGTCTTCCAAATTAGTCCTTCATCTATTTCCTAAATAATAAACAAACAAACCCAGTTTGTTTTGCTGTGATACATTGTGTTTGACAAATGTCACATTATATTTTATTATGGTGTCATTGTATAACCTGTAGATTTCTGTATTTGCATGACCTGTATAGCATGTATAAAGGTGAAATACATTTTCATTTCTGAACCTAACTTGTTTTTTAGCTCTTCTTTTTACTCTCAGCGAAAATATGACTAATTTAAAAATACATGTATGTTAATCTGTTCTGAGGTGTTTTCTGAAGGAGGGTGTAATACTGCATGAAGGAGTGGTTGTCAGAGCCTCAAAATACTTCATCATTGTTTCCTTTGCCATATACTAATTTGCTTTCCAAGGTCTTGCCAATGCAGAGGGGAAATACAGACTGGTGGCAGAAGAGCCTTAAGGTGAGGACTTCCAGTCTGTGGTATCCAGGGCACTAGTGACAGTACCCAAACCAGTTTGCAGCCCCAGGTTCTGCTCTCTGGGGTATTACTTGGCAAAGAAAACATGGAAGAGAAACCTTGGGAGCCGTGGCCAGTAGACACTGTTCTGTTTAGTGGGCAAGAGCTGTTCTGTAAGGGTACCCTTAACATAAATGCTGAACTTCTCTTCAAGCTACGTGCACATACTGCTGCTTAGAAAGAGGCTGGCCTGGAACTGCTGTTAGTTTTCTAGTGAAACATTAGGGGGAAACATTCTACAATTTCTTTTATTTTTTAAATCATAACTTCAGGCAAAATTAAAAAAGAGAGAATCTACTTTTATTATGAAGTATACTAATACTTTCCATGGTAACAGTTAATCTCACTCTTAACTCTTGAATCATTCATGTTATTTGTCCACTCAATTATATACTAAGATTAAAGGGAGCATGATAAGTGAGTATTCAGGAAGAAAGATATCGTATATTTTCCTTTATATTTGCTTTTAAATGTAACTTTACAAATTTGGCTGACTATCTGGAGCAAGTACTGTTAACTGAGGGGTTAAATCGCTTCTGCATTTTGCTTTTGATGCTGTAACTTCATGCCAATACCGTACCAGTGTTTGCTGCTGTGATTCAAGTCTGCGCAATGAGCTTTACTTTTAGTTTGTCAGTGATCTTGGAACTGTGGTGAAGGATCACTAGTGATGCACACAAGTCCTTGGTAGCGCTTTTCTTGCTGTAAAGCACTTAAGGATCAAGCTGAGAGAAGAAGCAAGAAAGAGTACAGCAGTGATCCTTGAATGGATTTTTATAAATGGAGTTATAAATTAATGAATGGATTTTTTCAGATTACTTTTATAAAATGATCTGCAAAACAGGATTGTACACAGCAAGAATAAACGGATGCTGCTACTGTCCTTTCCCAGATTTCTTTTCAATAACTAGTGTAACTATTAGTAAATCTCTAATATAAATAAATAATACCTATGAGATAACCAGGCATCACAGTAGCTCTCTGATTAGGTTCAGCACTTTCTGTGGTGTTGCCCTGGGAAATGACACCCAAGGATTGTCTCAGACCCCAGCAAAGGCCCTGAGCAGATCTCCTGGCTCCTGAGTGAGTTTGTTTCAAAACAAAATGGCATCAGTGAAGGGTGGATCTGGGCCCCAGCCTCCATTTTCATCTAGTGATGAAGGGCTAGAAGTGGGGGAAAATCATCCCCTCTCCTGTAATTGTACAGATTATACGAGTGGAAAAGGCTACAGAAATAGCACAGACAGCAGCTCCGGCTGGTGGGGTGGGGATCTTCGCTCTGCTGCCTCTCAGTAAGAGAACAGCACCTTGCCCTGCTTCCCACCCCACCACGGTCCCAGCCTCACCACCATATACAGCTCAGGTGCCTCTGCCACCACCCTGCTCGTGTTTCGGGCACCGGCAGCATGGCACTGCAGCTTTCTCACTGCTCCGCTGCCCCACGTGCCTAAGGTAGTGCTGTGGCCTTCGTCATCAGTCACGGCTGGTCAGAGAAGCCCCGGGTCCTGCGACACCTCTGGGGCTTCAGCACTGCAAAGCAGCCTGGAAACCCTAGTAGAAGATATCCTTCCCATGAAGATTTAAACTGTGCTCCCTTCCCCATATTTAAATAGTTGAATATTAAAGAGCTGAAGACTATTTGTGAGGTCTATTTCTTGTTTGTTCTAAGCCACAGCCAATACCCTGCACCAGAGGAAGACTGTCCTGTGAGCAGCACAAATGAATTGGTGGGGATATGCAGCTCCTTCTCCTGCTTTAGTGACCTGTGGAGCTTCCTCCTTACTCCTCCCCTCTCCCTCCCTGTACAAGAACAACGTAGAGACTGCAAAACTCTTTCTTTGCTCTCATTTTAGAACAATGTTGTTCAGGTTGTTGGTTGCCTCACAGAACAACAAGGAGAGTGGTGGTTCACCTATGGTGCCTCTCTATGTGTGCACAAATATACATAAATGGCAGTTACCTGACATACGGGGATGCTGGCAGTATTGATATTGAATTCTGAAAAAGGTATTACTGCTCGGCCACTATGCTAAAATCTGGAAAATACAATGTATGTTATGACTGAATGCAATTTTCTCTGGATTTTGGTTTTAATCTTAAGAAAAACAGGTTTTAAATTAATTCAATTTCTCCAGAATACATACACTTAAAAATAATAGAAAATTTAAGGAATTCGGATGCATTTTTGTTATTGCTGTTACTGGCAAGAACACCGCGAGCCACAATGTTCACCTCTTCCCCACTTTTTTATCCCATCATTTATCTTATCCTTATGATCTCCTACAGCTGAAGAGTAGGTTGTGCTCTTCATTCAGTTGGCCAATTTAACTTGTCTGTTGAAGCAACATGTTGAGTGTAAAAGCCGTTAAAAATGCAGGCAGAAACAAGAGGAGAAAGAATGCGTAAGCTTTTAAAATAATTATGTAAAGTGTAAGAAAATGGTTTCTTGACCACCAGAATAATTTTTGACACTTGTTTTCTTCTTAGTTACCTTGTTTGTTCTCCAGCTTGTATACGTATTGGAGCATTTCTGATGATTCAAGACTGAGGTAGTAATGTTTTTAAACTAGTGGGTTTGATGATTACCTGAGGCCTGCAATTTTCAAAATGAAAATAAATGCTCTGGAAGCTCATGTGTGATGTTCACTTGGGAGCTTTACAAAAATAGATGTGTATCCCTGCTGAAATCAAGCCTTAATGATTTCCAGAGAAAAAACAACTATGATGCAGAAGAGGTTCAATGAATAGAAGGAGATGGTAAGCAATGTGCTACGTGCTCTACGAAGTCCTTGCTGTAAGATTAAGTTTTTAAAATAGTTATGTAAATAGCCCAAACCAGCAGCTTTGCATTATCATTTGTATCTTCTTGCTGTGTCTAAAAGGAATAACTTGAAGTCAATGGCAATTGTAGGTGATTGACGTACAGGAATGGACCCAAGTACATAAAATTACATAGCTGGAGAAAAAAATTAATGGGTGTGAGAGATGTTCACAATCAGGGAAATTGCTCTGACAGTATTTCCTCATTTTTTCTAGAAATAACAGCCACTCACCAAATTCAATACACAAGCAGCACAGTAAGCAGGATCAGGGCACTATCTGTAACACCGTATTAACATTACGTTCATACATCCCTTTTCAGGGTAACTTCTCTCTTTTAAACTACAGATGGCAACACTGTCTGAAATATCATTATTAAACCATAAATAGGCAGAGCTATGGGGGTTTATATCAATAAATTCTATGGAGTTACTCCTAATTTTCCTGGAGTGAGGTCTCAATCAGGAACAGTTTACACTCCTTCCTTTTTCTTCTTTTTCTTTTCTTAAACCTCTTACAAGTTCAAATACACAAATCCAAGACAATACAAATTCTGGTGGTTTCCTGCTGGAATTAGTTTGTTCTCTCAGCTCCTGAACAGACTCTCCACACTACAGCTGGCAGAGAAACAAAAAGTCCAAGGAGTCTTTTGGAGACTGAATGTGTGCAGTAGTGTGTTGGGGACATCAATGAAGCACCGCTGGCATGGGCAATGAATATAATCCTGGTTAGAAATGGCTAAAATTTCCACAGGTGAAGACTGAGTCAGAATTTCCTTCATTTTGGCAAGAAACATTTGTATTTCTAACCCAGGTTTTCACAAGGTTAATTTATGCTGATGTTCTTGGGCCACTGTCGGGTTTTAGGGTAGAAAGTGTCCTGTAGCAAATGAAACTGCTGGTGGATTTAGTAAATAAATGAGTTAATGGAATGAGGGAGGGGAAGCAGAATACTTTGCACATATTTACTACCACATAATTACTATTAAAATTCCTAAGACAAATTAGTCATGTCCACAATGTCTGTCAAGCTGGACAGTTTGAAATTTGATCTCTCTTCAGACTTCCCATCCTGCTGTTTCACTGCGATTTCTCCTTCTGTTGCCTTTCCAAGATGTGGCTCTTGCACAGGCAAAGAAATGTGCCTCTGCCTTCCTCCTTAGATTCATCTGCCGTGGCCTCTTGGGTGATAAGCCTGGTTCAAAGCCTTTGCTTTTAAAATCCTGTCACTGTATTTATGTCACATGTTGGTGTTAATTTATACACTGAGATTGTTTTCACTGGTATTTTGCCAAAATCCTACCAAGTTTACACGGGCTGTATGCCTAGCGGCAACAGCGCATTTTCACATGTTGTTACAGGAAAGTCATGATAACCTCATAAATAAAACATAGGGGCATCATTACGTCATGAGAGCCCAGCCTTGCTAAAGGCTCTCTTTAAAGAGTAATTTGGTGATACTATCAGAGCCAAGTCATGCCGTCAGTCATCCTCTCACATTCCTCCAGGTTTTAATTAAACAATTACTTTACAGCTTTCCTTAAATTTCAAAGCTAAATAATGTAGGACTTATTTCCTCAATTAAGGAGGTAATCGTTATCTGTTGCTCTGAACCGAGAATGAAAAAAATACCACAGTTCTCCAGAAAGCTGTTAAAGAAAGTTCTTATGATGGAATTTGTTTGGGTTTTTGCTTTATTCTGGACCAAATTCTTGCCTTGTCTGGATGAGGTGTTACAGATTGTAAGTTATTTTCACATGGAACATTAGGAGTTGACCTAAACACCAGTATCTCATTTTTTTATAAAGTAAAAGAGTTGACACTCCTTTGCTGGGGATTTAGAGGTTTTGCTAATTTTGTTTCACTGAATGATAGAAGTTTTTTTTTTTATTATTAGAAGAAGCAAATGAGTAGCGTGCCTGCGAAGAATTAGGCCGCTCACTCTCGTTTCAAGACAGGAGATATGCTTTATGGTTTGGCAAAAGTGTTTTGATAAAACTCAAAGAAAAAACTGCCTGGTTGTGCTAAGGGGTAGGGGTGGGTGAGAAGTGGAAGAAGAAAGCATAAATATGAAATTCCAAAAGCAGAGATCAAAGTTAATGAAGCCATGCAAGTCTTATCAGGAGACTTAACAAGATCGTGAAGTACAAACAAATCATTTCCCTTTAGATATGACGAGAGGTTGGCTGATAAAACCATGATTACCCTTGGACAGCAGTTCTTGATGGTGGATCGTGCCTTTGCAGATGTTGACTCCGCCAAACCCTTTCTCACTGCTCCAACATGCTTTTTCCCCTTTAAGTATTACTATCTATGGGCTCTGTCTGCAGACACCAAAATGAATTGTTTATGACAACCAAGCTAACCTGCTCCCTACAAAGAGCTTTTAATTTCATTTATCTGCCCACCTCAGTGGAGATCAGGCATTCAGCAGCGGCTGCTGTGGTGGTGAGCCCTGAGCCCGGCAGTGCGGGAGGGCCCAGGCAGCGCTCTCCACAGCTCAGGCTCCCTTGCTCTGCCTGCTTCTGTGCCTGACCTTGCCAGGGATCAAGGAAAGTTTCATTTCCACTTTTTTTTTTTTTTTTTTATTTAACGTAATATGGTTCAGCAAAGTTCAGTGCCAATAGTAATGTTTTATGTGGAAAACAAAATTCCTCCTTGAAAGAACAGATAAGCAGGATCTGCCTGCTATTGAGGGCTAGTTTCTGCCTTTGAATTCTAGGTGACTTCCATTCATCATTTCCAAGTATTTAGCATGCAAACCACAGCCATGCTCTTTCCAAAGGGAATGTTTACTAAATTAAACATTAAAGGAATATGAAAGCTATTCTCTATTCTAATGACACTTAATTAGAAAAAAACATGGAAATAGATTAAAATAATTAGTCTTAATAAGCAGTAATTGCCAAGTCTTGTGCAATAGAATAGCCTTCACAATTTAGAGATGGGGAATAATGATGCTGTGGAACTACTAATAGACACTGCTTTGAATATTAATTTAATTTGCAAAGTATGTTCTTGTTTTCTTAGACTACACGGTCCGAACCATTGAGACCCTTGTATACTTGCTATCCTTCAGGATAAATGTATATTGGATCAAGACCATCTGAGGCCAATTTGAGTAAATAGGTTAATAATGAAGTTTAAAAATTTAGTTTTTGTAATGTAGAAGTTTATCATATGCACATAGAGGTGGGTTGTCTGTGCTTAGTGCTTTGGACCAGTTTTTGCTTCAAGTGAGGTGTCTGCTTAGTTTTAAGTTTCAGGGCAGTGCTAGCCCTCCTACATGCAGAGAACAGGCAAACCGCTACACCAGCTGAAGTAGGGAATAAAACCAAATCTTTTTTCTCTTGGTTCGACCTTCCTAATCTTGAGAATGAAACTGTAGCTGCCTATAGGGTGATTACCCCACGTATTGTAAGAGATATGCCAAACTGGTACTGGACATTATCTGGCTGAGCCCCCCTGAGTCTGGTGCAGTTTTCTTTGGGAAAGTGCAGATTAAGGGCATCTGCCCACTTCAGTCTCACTTTGTCGATTGAAAACTCACTCTGCCCAGTTCTTACCCCAAGCTCCTATTAACAAAAATATCAACATGGTGAAGAGGAAGCAAACTGTTCAGTGCAGCTTGCCGCTGCAAGTATCTCTATTGTATTTCTATGCCATATAGTTCAGCAAATCTTTTGCAGTCCCTTCTAATTGAGAAGACACTACTACTAAACTTAATCTTATACTTCTATATGCTTTTCTTATGAGAATTTCAAAGTGTTTTGGTGAACACAGGAAACTATTTTGTATGGCAATCGTGCGGGGCTCCTTGTGTTTGAGCTAGTGTAGAAAGAACCAAGCAGGATCCTGCAGACAAAGACAGCAACCAGATTTATAGCTGTGATGAGGCAACTCTGCCAAGGTTGAGAAGATGGAGATCTGAAGATAATGCTCTGCTAAAAGATCAGCCCTATAAAAGGAGGGCAGGAAGATGTCAGCAGCTAAAAGTCTGAAGGATAGCCAAAGTGGGCAGCCCGTGCTGGTATTTGGGAACATAAGGAAACCGAGACCACCTCTTTGAAGTACATCTAATTAAGGGGCCAACAGTAAGCAACCCTTCCTCACCACTCTTTATCAAGTGAATATAAGCATCTAACTTCACCCTGTTAACACCACAGTTTGACAATAAACACAGCACTATGGCTCTGAGCTGGATCAGAAATTTCAAGGCTATGTAACACACACACTGACTCTGGCTCTTTTTTGGGCTTAATTTGTTTTAAAAAAAATGTTGACAGGCTAACTTGGTTTTGGCAAGCTTTACACCAGATCAGATATCGTCTGCCTCTGCTGCTGTAACAACACCGTATCAGGTATCGCCCATCTTTCTGCAGCTACTGTAAAAATACAAAACCAACGCTAATTCTGTGCTTGGGCTAAAACAAATGTGTGTGTCTGCATCTGATCTGAATCAAATTTATATTGATGAGTTGATCAGACAGTGCACCAAATTAGTATTCATGATCCTTGACCAGGAGCCTTGGATGCCTACTGTAATCGATAGTGTCGGTGTCCCCTTTTACACTTGGTTTTGCATGATCTTAAAATCTATTTCTCGGTGTTTCTCAACCATAAAAAGATTCTCTGTTTCCAAAGGGATTCAGCATGTGTCCGTGTGTACTCCTGCTGTTTACAGCTCCTGAAGAAAAAGCTCGCTGACTCGAGCGCCGAACCTGTCAGGCCTGCTGGGCACCCCGACTGGCAATCCAGGGAGCTCATCCCAGTGGTCTGGAAAGGAGACTTCGAGGGGCGGGCGCGGGTCCTGCCTCCCGGGGACGGAGAGCGCGGCGGTGCCGCAGCACACGCTCGGCCGGGCACTCCAGGAACTTGGAAGGAGCCCTGGCAAACCCACCCAAGCCTCGCTAGCGGCGCCTCAAGCCTGGCAGCAGCACCCCGGCAGCAGCAGGCCACGGCCGCGTGTGCGGCCTCCCCACGCCCCCCACGGGCTGTAGCGGGGGGGTCTGACCCGCCCGGCCTCGGGGAGGCTTCTGGCCAAGCCTGCCCTGTCCTGCCCGCCCCGCCGCGCCGCAGCACAGGGGGGCGAAAGGGCTGGGACAGCACCCCCCACCCCCCCCCGGCAAACCCCGGCGCTTCGGGCCTAGCCCGCCCCGGCCGCCCTTGGGGGCTGGGGACCGGCAGCCGCTCCCCGGGCCCGGGTGGGCCGCGGCACGGGAGGGCTCAGCTTTTCACGGGGCTGCCCAGCTGAGGGGCCCCTCGGAGCGCTGAGTGCCCCCCGGGAGGGGACAGGGCACCCCGTCCTCTCCACGCGGCCGGGACCGAGTGGCCGGCACGGAGCTGTCCGGGGCGGGGCGGTAGCACCGGGGCGGGAGCGGGGGGGGGGAGGTGCCGCCGCCGCCCGGCCCCGCCCGGCCCTCCTCTTCCGGGGCGCCCGCCCTCCGCCCGCCCTTTCTCTCCGCCGCGCCCGTGGGGAGCAGCTGCGGCCGGCGCGGCCCGCCGGGACCCGCCCCGCCTCTTCGCCGGGCACCTGCTCGGGGCGGAGCGGCGGCGGCCGGAGCGGCGGCGGGAGGCGGCGGCGGCGGCGGCTCCGGAAGCGGCCCCGCTGGCGGTGAGTGTGGGGGCCGGCGGCGGGGCCTGGTCAGGCCCGGCGTGGGGGGGGCGGGGGCCTGGCCGGTGCCGCGGGCAGGGTGAGGCCGGGCGGGAGCCGGGGCCGGGCGCTCGGAGCCCGGGGGCGGCGGCGGTCATTGTCCCTGTCAGCGCCGCCTGCGCGCCCGGCGCCGGACGGCCCCATCCCCCGCCTCGGCGGCCGGGCAGGGGCGGGCCGGGCCGCTGGGGCTCCGCCGGGCCGGGGAGCACGAAGCTGCCGCGCCCATCGTAGGACCCGCCGGCCTGCCCGGCCCACGGGCGGCCGAGGCGAGCGGGGAGTACTGCTCTCGTTCCCCACGCCGCCCCGGGAGGCGTGGGCCGGCGGCGGGTGCTGCGGGGACGGGAGGTCAGCGGGGGCCCTGCTGAGCCCCCCGGCTCTGCTGGTGCCCGGGCAGCCTGGAGCAGCGGCCGCCGTAACCCGCCTCTCCCCGTGGGCGTGCCCGCGGGGGGACCTGTGCGTGTACGTGTATACAGGTCCACGCGTGTGTGTTTTGCGGTACGAGGCACGTAGCTCAAGCGCTCGGCCAGGTTTGGGAGGGCCGGGAACAAAGCAGGGGGCAGTGGGACTGGCGGTGCCGTGGCCTCGTGTCTCCACGGTTCCCGAAAACCGGTGTTGCTGTGACCCGGCTGGGCCAGTGGCCCAGCGCCCCACGGCGCGGCGACGCGCTGTTACTCTAAGGACAGCGTTTTCCTCAGAGGTGAGCAAGGCATCCGAGGCAGCAGTCCCTGCTCCTAGTAATTTATGTGCTGTCGCACACAGATTTACAACCGTTAGTGTGTTTATAATAACTTAAAGCTGCACATGTTTTGTACAGCAGCCATATCTTAATTTTAGCATGTCTTTGGTTTAGCTTAATACATTTTCAGGATTGAGTCAAACCAAAGCAAGATGAATTGGTGCTGATTTGACCCAGTCTGTGGGGTTTTGATACTACTTTGGTTGATTTGGTCCATTATGCCCAGTTATTCATACACATCTGAGGGGGCAGTAATGTCTCAGGAGGAATCGGTGATAGCAATCTCCTTGCTTGGCTCAACTCCATCCAGAACAGCAACGCCTAATTTTTATTGCAATTCTTAAAACGCCCCAAGTCACTTGTAAATATAGTTTAGGTTCCTGAATTACAAGGGTTTAAAACAAAGGCTACTCAGATTGCTGGGAGATTTTAATTACCTGCTTACGTTGTGTGTTTCTGGGCCTCAAGGAAAAGTGAATCTTCTGTGAAAGTTTTTGCTGGGTGTGGACAGCTGAAGGAAGAGCGTGGAAGAGGGTGCCAGGAAGGGAGGGGAAGAAACATGCAAAAGGCATGGAAGGATCTCTGGTGATACAAGCCATATTGTGGCAGGCTGTGAGACACAAGGCTGGGCAGAGAGGGGCAGAGAACATGGATGACTAAGTCTTTCCCCTTGTTTTCATCTTCCCACTCTGAAGGACTAATCAGAAGCTACAAGAATTTTTCTGTTGGCTTTTTTTTAATATTGGTGTTGATGAGGTGAGCTGAAATTAATTAACTTCCTTTAAAGACACACCCTGTTATCCTGATAAACAGCTGTCTGTCTTAATGAGTGTCCATGTACTCCTCCACATCTGCCTTCAGCAAAATAACTGGTATTTCTGCCACCGCTTTTGTAAGAGCGATCAAACCATCTCTCCACCCGCCTGAGCTGTGCTGAGATGGGCTTGATTTCGGTGCAGTCTTGCCTTGTGGGTGTTCACCTGTCAGGAGGTAACGTAGGCTGGGTTGGTGTCGCAGCAAGCTGGCAGGCGATGTGGTTGCACGCGGTGAGGTTTGCTTTTCCTCTCAGGTGGCAGCAGGCGCTCGCTGTCTGCGGGGAAAGGAGGAAGCGTGCTGGGAGTCTTCCAGCAAGGGCTCATTTCTCCGGTGTGGCTGGGGAAGGCAGCCTGGAATTCCCGGCCTCCTGGCAGCGCTGCTGCGTGGCGTTGCTGATTCTGAATAACTAAGGGGTTTCTTTTGGTTTTCCAGTGTTTTTGTGGCTTAAGGTGAAAAAGCAAAGGTCTCCATTATGGTTTGTACGTGTTGGAGAGCTTTCAGTAGGCAGGAAGTTGTGGCTTGTCTCTGGGACTGTGACAGGAGCGGATTTAACATGTTGCTGGTGGCAGCTTAGAAACTGGTAGGCAGAAGCAGCTGGGGATGCCGCTGTGACATTTAAGGCTCTGTAATAGATGGGCGTTAAAGGCCTCTAATTCAATGCATTATAGAAAAGGCTCACCAATACATTTATGGGTTGTGCTTTCTGTAAAACACACACACAAAAATGTATATTTGAGAGTGAAATACCTGATTTATTATGTGATACAGATTTATCCTGCTCAGTCTTTCCAAGCTGGCATTGTAATCTGTTTTTCTGCAAAGGTGAGGCACCGCCTGCTAATTAGTGCCATTAAATGGGTTAGTTTTAAATGAGAGCATGCTGAGCTTAAGCTACATGCTCAGTAGATCTGCTCAGTTATTTTTGTTCTTTTGCTCAAATATGCAGGGGAATAATTTTTGTGTATCCCAAGGAATTGCTTAAAATTTTAGTGGTCCGTTAAGAAGTACTGTATGCTTCAGCTAGGCCTGAACTTTCTATCCTACTGGGAGTGTAAGGGGGAGCAGTGGTTTTATTTATTTAGATAGATACACTGTATGGCAAGCAGAGGGGAATGATGCCTGAATGCTGCCACTGGGTGGGATGGTTACCTTGCTAGCATGAGGTCTGGTTGTCTGTTAATGATCCTCAGTATTGGGATACTGCCTGTGTAAAGCCTGCCTCCCCCAGCTTGTACCAAAGAAAAATGATAAAGTTGGGGAGGAGGACACGAAGTTCTCTAAAGCTGCAGTGACGGTGGTTTCAGGAGACCAGAGGGAACCCTATTTCTCAGCAGGCAAACTGGAGCATTGGAGCTCACCTCTCTCGGGTGGTGGCACACTTGGCAGGAGTGTGGGCTTGTGGTGCTGCCTCCTGCCATCACTGCCCATTGTTCCCAGCCACAACTGCTTGGGGAAATGCTGTGGACCTGATCAGGAAACTTGGTAAGCATAGCATGGGATAAAAAGAGAAAGAAAGGGGAAGAAAAAAAAAAAAGGAATATCCCTGTCATCTCCCTGGTGGTGTCATCTCCAGGCTGTGTTGCCAGTGCAGCTGAGGCTGCAGTGGTCTGGGGGTGCTTCCAGGCCTACTGCAAAATATTTTGGAGATTCAAAACATGACCTTGGATGTGTGGAAGGTGCTCTGAGAGTGACGGGTGAAGGGATCTGTAATCAGAAAGAGCACTTGTTGAGTATTAGAAAGCTGTGAGGAAACTGGGGAAAGAAATTTGGATCTTGGTCATTTGTGTTGATCTGTTACCTGCTGTGTTGTCTAAAAGAGGGAATGGTTTAGAAATCCCTTAGCCAAGTTTCATTTGCCTCAGCTGGGGTGTGTGTCCTTGATGTAAACAGCTGTTCTAGCTCATAGTTTTCAGACCTGTCACATGCATCCTGCCCTGAGGTGATGTGCCTCGAGTCGGGAGTCTGTGGACTGGCAGAGCTGTAACTGCTCCAGGCATCTCTCTGGTGCTGGGGCAACGATGCTGGATCATGGGGTAGGGTTGCACTGCACATGTCATGGCATCCTTCCTCCAGCCCCTGCAGGGTTGGGGGTGATGGATGAAAGTGCCAGTTGGGAGCTGTGGTTTTGAGGTTGAGGGTGTTTAGTAGAAAAATCGTTGAGAAATGGGTGCATGTGTGGCCTAGTGTGGCACTGGGAGCCACTGCCTGTGATGATGGTACTCAAGCCAATCTGTGAAGCACTGACTAAAGGAGATTTGAAGTCCTGTTGCAGGTTCTCAAATGTTTTGCTGGGAGATGTTTCTCTGTACTTTTTCCTGGGCATTTGCTGTTGGAGGTGATAAGATTTGCCTGGAAGCTGAATGGGCAAGAACATGCCAGGCTTGTGTCCTGCTTGGACAATGGCTGGGGTGGGAACTGCATGGGACAGCCTTTCAATCAGCTACGATAACTTACCTACTAGAAAAGTTGCCAGTTCTATACTTTTTATTTAAGGATAGGGTAAATGGCTTCCTCTATTGCAGGCGTCAAGATCTTTCTTCTTTCTTTTTTTTTTTTTTTGTCTGGATTGTAGCTGAGCTTTTAATTTGATTTGTATTTCTGTCTAATATTGGCTGGATTGGTGTTGTGACTCTCAATTTCTGGTTTCTTTTTCTTGACAGACACTGCAGCAATACATGCTTTGGCGTGTCACTCGCAGGTTCTAATTGATCGCCACCTAGAAGTCAGTCAGTGAAAAGCTTTCAGCTACTTCTTATCTATTTGTGCAGTGAGAGAGTAGTGAGCTGGGTGGTTTTTGCAGCAAGGGTCAATGTGTCTCTGTCTACTGTGTGACCCAGCCTATGAAAGACTTGCTTATCCCTTCCTCTAAATGATTTGGGAGGCAATGGCAGTTAAGAATCCCTTAGAGGGGTGAGGAATGACCTTCCTTCAACTACAGGTGAAATGGCAATTGAAGAGCAGGTCCTTGATGGTGAGCACTGCTACTATTGACCTGCCCTTTGCGTGTCCTGCATTGGGTTTCTTCCATGATCTGTTGTAGATGATGGAAGGCACTCAAAAGGCATGTAAAGCAGTCCATGTATTTATGGTCTGTTTACAGGAGAGTTAACTACCTCTGTTCAGTCTGTGCTCTACCTGCAAGGTTTTAGCTGTTTGGAGCTTGCTGGTGTGGGGCTCTTTGCATTAGGAAGAGCTCTAGTTCCCCTCCATTCAGCTAGATGACTGCTAGAAATTTGTGATTTCTTGTATTTCATGATGGAGAAAATCAATGAGATTGAAGATTGCTCTGTTCAGGAGAGCAAGTTGTTAAAAATTCATAGCCTTTCTGAAAGACTGTGTATTCAGGTTGGCACACCCATAAAATTTCTGGTCGTTTTCAAGATACTCCTTTCAGGTTTGTAGTAGATACTACAAGAATTTCGTACTTGTCAAAGCACTCATCTCTCAAGGGTGGAATCAGAGGAGAGCTGGCAGCAGTTCTGAGGCCATTTGTCTTGAGAGGGAAGTTGTCTGATTTCAATTCCAGAAGTCAAGGAAAAGAAAATAAAAGGTGGGGTTTCCATTAATATTTAAAAACTATCTAAGCACAGATACTGATAACTCCTCCAATGAGTCACTTATTGTTGTAACACAACAAACACAAGCAGCTCTATGAACCTAATAATATTGCTTTCTAGTTAAAAAAACTTCTTTGTGTTTTCATAGTGACAGCATCCCATAGAGTACAGCAGGAGGATTTGATGAAATTCGGAACACAGATCATAGCAGGTCCTGGTACCTCTGCTCCAACATGACCTGGCCTTTCAGAAGCATCTGGATGGCTGACTCAGGAACGATAGTGTTCAAGTAATTCACTTGATTCAAGTAATTCTGCTATAGACAGGCTTGCTGCCTGGTACCACCCTACAAAAAGCCTGCTTTTTGATTTGCTTGTTGATTTAAACCTGAACTTAGCAATGTTCTTACAAATTCTGTGTAGATTAATTTTTTAATTCTAGTGTTACACTGGGAATCTTGATTGGAGTCAAGTGTCTGCTGCCTTCACATGCTGCGTATTGCATCTTGAATCTTGCTGTGAGGAAATCGTATTGTGTGGGTCACTTTTTAGGAGGCGCATTGCAATAAATGAACACTTTCTTTCCACTAAACAAAAGGAGTGTCTTCATTGGAAATTACAGTAGTCCTCTTTATCCTAAGGCAAGATCTAGGACATGCTGTCACAGTTCTCATGCATTTAGTACGATTGTTTAGCCAGTCTTGAAAGAATAAGGAATCTCGTTACGTATGTACAGTTTCTAGCTTGATTGGTGTGCAGTGAGAGATCCTCGCATATTGGGTCCTGTATGATGGTTGGGTGAGATTTAATGGTACTTTTGTCTTTTTGGTGTTTACATATTCACTTGAAAATGAAGGATAAAATTCAGAGCTGAAGGGAAGATAGAAGGAAAGAATTTGTATGGCATATAGAACACTGTCACTTTTTAAAGTTTACAAGAAGAGAAGGTACTAGTGAAACTTTGAAGCTTGAGGGACATGCACCTCTTTTTGAAATGTGTTAGGCAGGGTATGTGTGTGTGTTTCTGAAATACTGTTCAGTAAGGTGTGTTTTTATGTGTGAGAAATAGGAAAATATTTTGGTCACAATATAACTTTGAAAAATAATACTTAATATGAGTACTGGCATTGGAGTGTCATTCTTAGCTTTGGCTAGTATGATCTTTGAATAAGTAAAGGGCCTGAAGTTAATTCATGCTATGTAGTCCTCGGGTACATACTTTAGGATCTAAGAGGCAATGCTAACTTCATATTTGAAAGTTCAGGGAACAAATACTATATGTTGTCTTCAGGGTACTTTGGGATTGGTGTTTTTTTCCTTCACCATCTCTTGCAACACTTCTTAAAACTTCTTACCTTGTCTCATGGAAAGATTAATTGCAGAGCAAATACTCTTATGGCAAACAGGAGACATGAGATTTTTAAAATAAATTCAAGAGGATTTTCTCCAGAACTAAGCCATTGCTATGTCTTGCAAATAGTTGTCCGGTTAGCTTATGGTGCAGCTTAATGAGCAGGAAGTGAACGTTTCCAGAATCACTCTGAAATGTAGTAGGTGGCTTGTCTAACGTCCACCTGTGGTGGTAGACATCAGAAGTTTGTTGTACGTTCTCCTCTAAGATACTGCTGGTTGGGCCATGAGCTAATTGTACAAAAAAATCAGATATAGCAAGATGTAATATTTTATTTGACCAATTAGTGTGGGGGAGCGGGTGGCACTGGGTCAGGCATGTGGGTGCTCACCTACTTCTCCAGGTTTCTTGCATATCTTAAAGCTTTCTGGTTTTTCTCCCCTTTTGATTTTAGTTGGTGAGGTAAGATTGTTAAAGGAAATTATTTGAGCACTGGGAGTGTCAAAAAGGCCATACTTGGCCAGTCCAGACTAGTTTTCTGTCTCTATGTGTATATGAGCAAATACTTTCAGAAAATACCAGAGCACGTATAGAGTGGCATTGACCTGGGTGTATTCTTCCAGTTTCAAGTGTCTGGTTGTTCATTAATTTCAGAGCTGCTGATGGATCTGCTTTTGTATATATTTCTGGCCTTTACAGCGTCTTGTGGTAATTAGCAGCTGTAGGCATGGGTATGTGGTTCAAATTCCAAATTTTAACCTGTTACCTGATAATTTCACTCTGCTTTAATCCTTGTGTTTGCTAAATAATGAATAATTATTCCATTCCTATTCACCAGTCATGTTACTGGTGAGTTTATATATCCTTTCATCATGTGTTTTCCAAGTTCCTAGTATCTTTTTGCAAATAAGAGCAAGAAGGGTAGATTCCACTGATTATTTTTCTCATTCTTCTATAGCTTTTATGAGAAGGGGTGCCCAGAGCTATTTCCAGGATTCAGGACCAGTGCCTTCTATCATAGTGCATCCATTGTATATTTAAATGTGCATCTAGGTAGTAAGTTATTAACAAGTTAAGTATAAAAATGAAAAGTGATCTTTTGTACATGGTTTTATTTGGATGAAGTGTGTGATGATACAGCAGTTAAGATGTGATGGAACAGTTAAAGCTTACAGGAGGTCTGTAACCATGTAGAAATATCAGTGTATATTACAAATTTGAAGTTCAGAATATAACTTGGTGCAAAAACATTTTTCTTCATAAACTTGATTTTAAAGCTGGCTGTCTCTCCCCTCTGTTATCTATAGCATTCAATACATACTAACAAGTACAACATTTTTTCAGTTGCTGCAGCTTGCTTGTGAGATTAACATTTAAAAACAGAGTGAATAGGCAACACAACAAAATGGAAAGAGAAAAAGGGAGCAATGGTCAAGTATTTAAATCTTTATAAAGAAAATAAACTGTGTTCTAAGAGCAGCAATTAGGAAAAAAGTTATTTGCCTTAATGGGAATTGGAGGAATCCTAAAAAATATGCCTCACCCCAACTTTGAAGCATCTAATACTATACTTGTTAAAAAACAGCTGTCCCTGTTGCAATTTGTAGTGCGATTCTGTTATCATAGTAAACTGTATTATTTTTACAGCTTCAAGAAACTCATATAAGCAGTGAGAGAAGATGACAAGGTCTAGATCAAGATCACCACGATGGAAACCAAGGTAAATATTTATCTATAACTTGCGTTCTGAAATGTAGCTCTGTGTGAGGATTATAATTAGGACTTAAAACTTGTGTAAAAGAAAGAAAATTGTATCCAGAATTGCAACTTGTAAAGTGTATCTTATAAATTAGAATTTGTTTTCCAAACTGAATACCTTCTGCAATTTCTTTTCCCAACTCACAATTTTATTGCGACTTCTAAGATGGAGGTGTTAAGGTTTTGCTGTCTTGTCAGGAACCTTGTTCAACTTGTGTGTTTTGGGACTTGGAGCTACCCTAAGTACAAAATACAAGCATCAAACTAGTTAAGGTTATTTTTACTCAAGCACCACTGGGTTCATTTAATGTCTAACTCACTCCTGTTTTGCCTCTTGGTCTACAGGGAGGGCCAGATTGACTGTTAAAAAAAATACTTCTGAGTTTAAACACCACAGGCGCTTTCCAAGCCTTTGGGGCTGATCTTTAACACGGTTAGATATGCCTTGCAGCATAATGCAAACTGAAACCATGGGAGTTAGTGCCCTTCTTTTTGGACACTAGCCTAGAAGTGTGTCATTGATGTTCGTCACCAGAATAACATCCAGGTTACTTCATGCTGCTAGTTACCTGCCTGATTTTTAGGACTTGGAATGGAAACTTGAGATGTTAAAACTAGGAGGCTGGAATACAATTTTAAACTTTCAAGAGCTTGAAGCTGCTTTTCTGATGGTTTTGGGTTGCTTTTCTAAACAGACTAAGTTGTGATGACCAAGACCAAGGGAGTTGGTTGGATAACACAGAAAAATGTATGTGGGTTTTTATTTGTTCGTTTTTAAAAAGAAATCCTATCTACTTCTGTGCTAGATTGATAGTTGTGAATATGTCCTTTGAGTGAAGGGCAGGGGCGAATGCCCCAGCTCTCATTAAAATGCAAGCCTTAACCAGAACAACGTGGCATGGCAGCAGCAGTATGGGTGCTATTGGAAGTTAGCCATTGGAGTTTTATGAAGATCTGTGGTTCTGAGTTTGAACTCGTTTGCAGAAATGGAGCAGATAGTTACACCAAATTGTACATTTACAATATGCGTACAGAAGTGACTTCCTTGAATTTTTTCAATTTATATTTTTCAATGGTTTTATTAAAAAGTGTGTTGAGAGTGTAGAGTGTATATTTGAATACGAGTAGAACTGTTATGTCTTGGATTACTTTCTGGTTCTTCCTAGTGGCTTGTGCTGTTTTTTTAAGGAAATTTTGTCTGAAATAACTCTTCACAGGTTGCTTTCCTTTTTGTAACTGTAGGTGAAAATGCAAAGCTGAGTGATGCGATTGGGTGGATCTTAGCAACTGAAATTTTTAATAGCAAAACCTGCAATAAGTGTGGAAGTGCATATGTGTACATGTGTGTATATGTACAGACAATTATACAAGAAGACCAAAACATCTTTCTCAAACTTGGTCTCTTCTGCAGGGAAAAGCCTACCTGTGTGACATTAAGTAGGATAATTTATAATGTTTTCAATCAGTTTTTGGGGTTGCTTTGACATGCAAAGAAAACCTGAAAAGGTTTTTTTCTTTTTAAAAATTTTTTTGCGGCTCTTTGTATGCTTTTTTTCCTTCCCCTTTTTCTTTTGGCACTGAAAAAGATAGAGAATGCTTGAGAAGTGTGAAAATGTTTATAACAGTTGTTTTCAATGTAGTGGAAACTTCATATATATGAAATTATTTTTAGTTTTACATGGAAAAATGCAAAGAGAAAATGATTGTCTTACTATTTTGAGTGGGTATTTTTACTATGAAAACTTTCAGCAGAGTGAAAGTAAGCTTGATACTCTAGCCAGGCAAGTGACACTTTGAATATCCTGGCTTGTGTTTTTAATTTTTTACCAGTTGATTAAAATTGTATACTAAATGTTCCTTAGGGAATAGAATTTCTCATGAAGAGGTTGTTTCAATTTTATGGGACTACTCAAAGTGAATTTTATTTTTGCCTTAGGTCCTTATCTCCAGCATTTAGGAGTCCAGAGCACCATAGGCAAAGGCATGCTCATATTAATTATGACTGTGAATATAAAAGCTTTCGTAAGGACCCAAAGAAACCTATGCCTTGGAGAACAGAAGATGAAAAATATGGACAAAGCAATTCCAGGTTTGCACCTCATGGAAATAACCACCAGAGAATATATGAACGTAGGTCACCTTCACCAAACCTGAAAAGAAATCTCATGGAAGATACTTACAGTCATAAACCCTACAGAACACACTCATCTGAAAGAACTGAAAGCAATAGGAGATGCCAGTTACCACCAAAATACTCAGAAATACCATATAAAGAGCATGATCGTCCATTTTACCAACACAAAATGGAAGAAAGATACATGTTTGAGCACTACAAAGTCACTGGAAATGAAAAAGGAATGAAACCTTTTCATAGACCATTAGGGGCTTCATTTAAACTTGAAAGAAAATGGCATGAAGATGACTTGAGGCACCAGAGGTTACATGAAGAGAAGTATGGTCAGTCACCCAGAAGAGTTTCTGATGAATTTACGGCCAGGAGCTCTTTACAGAAGAGGTATAGGAATAAAATAATTAAAACCTGGGTATTGTGGTGTAAAGCCTCAAGTGAAAGTCTGTTTTCATTATAGTTGAAGATACCCACCTTGAAACACGTTGGCCACTTTGTAGTTTAATTATGGGCGACTGGTAGTAGTGAAGTATTTGTCTTTTAAGTAAATCATAATGATGGCTAGAGTATGAAAGGATAATATTTCCCTCTTAAGAGCCCCTGCACATCTGTACCTTGGCGTGAGGGATTATGGGTTAACTTGCCACGCATTCTGCTGTTCAACATTCTGCACATATAAGTTCTCGCTTTCTTCTCTAGTGCAAGTGTAAATTGCTTTATGTCAACACAGGTATCCTGAAGATCACGATTACAGAGAATATGGGCACACGTCCAAAAGGGCTAAAGAAATGGAGAGGTATGACGGTGGAGAAGTAGCAAGAAATTCCAAGTGGAAGCAAGAACGTTCTTTTCCACTGTACCAAGAAAAGGAGGAGCAAAGAAATCTGGGTGCCCAGTCCCACCGATCGGCTGAAAGGGAGTACTCGGAGGGTTCTGTCACAAAGATAGCCTATGAGTACAGTCACAAGCGGCGCAGGCATCCGGATGGGGAAAAGCCTTTTTCAGACGATAGAGCTCAGAAATATGTGAAGCAGGAAGACCAGAAATATGGTTCTTCTAAGGGTGTCCGGAATAGCAAAGAGTTAGATTACTTTAGTGGTGGAAGAGCGAGACGGACTGAAGAAGGGCACGTTGAAGTACCTGTTAAATGTAGTTCAAAGAAGGTCTGCAATGCTTGTGTTAACTCTTCCAAAATGGAGGTTGATCTGAGATCTTTTAAAAACAAACCGAAGGAAAGAGTAAGGAAAGAAGGGGAATTCAGGCAAAAAGTAGATTCCTCCGATAGCCAGCATGATTCAAGTCATACTGTTTCAGATGTGAAAATGTCAGATGTCAACTGTAGGAGGGAACGTCTCACAATCAAAGTGGATATGAAGAAAATGGTGACCAAGTACAGGTATTGGTTTCCCCTCAGCTCTTCTTCTTTCTTCCTGTCTCTTTACAGTTTATGAATATTGGCGGAAAGCCGTTTCTTTAAGCAGTAACAAGGACAAACTAAGGTTTTACCTTTTAAATTTTATTTCCTTTAAAAAATTAAGTTACACAGGCTGGAAACTTACAGCCTACCTCTATTAAACAAACAAACAAAAATCCCCTAGTTTATTTCATGCAGCTGTAGTAGGAAGTGCAAAGAGCCCATATGCCTGATACAAACCTGTACTTAAATGTTGCTTTTGATAAGAAAATGTATTACTTTTATTTAAAACCAAAACAATGAAAGTAGAGAAGCCTAGTCCTGTACTTTCTTCTGGAATATGATGTAATTTTTTTGACTGAGTCACCCATTTCCTCTAAAAACCAGATAACCTTTAAATTACATAAATCTCAAGCACACATTCAGATGTTCAAGATCTGAAGTTCAATAAAGCTGTCAAAAAGTTAGAGATCCATGGGTTATGTTGTTTATTGTTGTAACAAATAAAGTGGCAATCTGTTGATGCATCAGAACTGAAGAGCAGTAGAGTCTGCTTCTGTCTGTCTTCTGTGTAATACTTGTGGTTCCCTTTAGCATTCTCAGTGCTGGCTGAATTGGAAAAAAGTGGTAATATTATGAAAATCTAGATGATGGATACATGGTAGAGGGTAAGCAGCTTGGCTTGTGTAGATTTTTGCAGGCTTTTCTGGTTTGTTGCCTTGCTGTTGCAGGCAAGAATGTCATATAATGACAGTAATCCCTTTTGGAAGGGAATAGCTTCCCATCCAAAATGATCAGCCTTCATTTTAAAGGTATTTTGCCTCTTGTCCTAAATAAAACATCTATATCAATTTTTTCCCTTTCTGGTATTTCAGATACATGTAATACAATAGAGGGTTACAAAGACAAGTTGCTGCCTGCACATAAGGGGCTAATATGAAAGACAGAGGAAAGTGGAGTAATGCCTGCCCCCTCCCCTGTCTAGGACATGCATTTAACTTTCTCAATGACAGTTTAAGGAAAGTAATGTCACTTAATTATTGTTGGGTTCTGTTGCAAGCCCACAGGACGATTCCTCTATCTAGTAGCCTCTCGCTACTGTTTTTGAAAGCCTTGCATGATGAATGTGGTAATTATTTGCAGACTGAAGAAACTATTACAGTGATTGCAGCTAATGTAATGTCTGGAAGGTTTGCTTTTGCAGCCAAAAGTGCTAAATACTTTATTTTTTTTAAAGACAAAACCACTAATTTTACAGAAGCTGATGACTGGGAATATTTGTGCTATCTACTTTAGGCATTTAACAAACACCTGACTTGAAATGACACAGCTGAGAAGAATACTTTCTTTATAAACCTGGGGAGCAGGTAGATAATTCAAATCATCTACAGTTGAGGCTGTTTGGATTCCCTCTTGCATGCATTTATTTCCAGTTTACTGGGGCAAAATAGATGACTTCTGGCACCTGCTAGAGGCTATTTCTGATACCATTTTTGTATGAATTTCTAGTCTTGTTTGCTTCAAATACAGGATGGGCAGGCACATAATCACTGCAGAATGCACAGTAAACAGTCTTTATCCTAAAAGCTTTTATGTGGGCTGTTTGAGTCCTCAATTTGTCTTTCCAAATGACAAGCATTTTTCTTGCAACAACAACAGCAGGATTTTTAAAGTGTTAGTTTCCTTGTCAAAATAATTCTTAAGCAGCAGTGCAACCATTCGGGGCGTAAACTTACTTAGAATGAGTAAAATTTGACAAAAAGATGCTAAACATGTTCTTAGGTTCACACATTGCCACTGTAAAGCTGTTTCACTAGGCTCAAGTGATGATTCAGTTCCCAAAGATGCTGTGAGATTTTTACATCTCTGGACTGTTCTTGAACATTATCTGGTAGCTCCTTATAAACAGACACACACACAATTGCCTTCCAGAATTATACTAAAGTAGTATATTAGGATCTTCATTTGTCTGTTTTATTTGTTAATCTAGATGAATTAAGTTTAAAATTCACGAATTTTGTATCGTGAACTTCACTGGAACAAGGATTCCTGAGAGTGTAGTCATACCTCTTTGTATTTTATCATAGCTTTTCTTTCTTATGGCCTTATGAGGTTTTTTAATTAAAAAAAACCCAACAAAATGAGATTTCAGTTTCATCATTTATTCCTAGAATTAACTTCTTAATTTATTCCTTTGTTCTACTTGTCTATTTGAAGTTTTCATATAGAGTGAATTATTTTAAAGTGAATTATCTGCAAATTTTTATTCTAGGACTGCCTCTAGTCATACTACAGAGAGACAGATGTCCCATGATCTGGTCGCTGTTGGCAGGAAAAATGAAAATTTTCATCCAGTGTTTGAGCACATGGAATCTGTAACACAAAATGTTGAAAATGACCCATCAAGAGAATTTACTCAGGAAATAATCACCATTATCCATCAAGTTAAAGGTGGCTGTAATATTTGGGGTATATGTATGTGTTTATGTATTTATGATTATTAAATGAATTAGATGTGCTGTCCTTGTAAATCTCAGGTGTTTGCCTTTGGCTTCATTTGTATTTTGGCTTCATTCCGTATTGTTTAAGGAAAATGTAGGCTGAGGATTTAAAGTGGTTGGGTGGAGTATGATAGTAAGATCTCAGTCCATAATAGAGGCATAATCGTGGAGTGTTAAGGTCAAAAGGATTTTATGCTAGTACTACTTAAGACTAACCTGCTTGTTTAGGAACAAGAGAGGAAAAAAGGAGCTTTGCTCCTTTAACTAGGAAGTCACAACTTCCTAGTTATATGTAGTTCCTTTTAATTGTTCAGATTAGCATTTAGACTGCTGCACCATGTTCAGTATTAAATTTTATTTACAGATTCTAGTCATTTGAGTACTACCATAATAGACCTGACAAATAGTTAACACTCTAAATGAGCTTAATCTTACTAAATAAGAATGATGTCTGATTTGGGCTGGCCTAATCTTTCATATGTGAATGTTAAACTGCAAGTAGAAATAGTTTGAAATTTAATCTCAGAAGTTATCTTGGTGTCTTTAAGAGTTAATCTTTAAAAGATACAGTTTCCCACTGTGCATTTCAACTACTACAAATAAACATTCTTATATTTAATATCTCTTCACAGCAAATTATTTTACAGCTTCTGACATAACTTTACATGAACGGTTCTCAAAAATTCAGGATAAACCAGTTGCAGATATGAATGAAGTTAAAATATGTTTGGATCCAGAAATTCACAGGTAATTGATGTGCTTTTTGCCTTAATTTATTTGCATTAAGGTAGTTAATCTTCATAGACTTTACACAATGTAAAGTGTTTTTTCACTGACTCTAACCTACCTGCCCATAGCCTGTAAAGAATTCTGTAGTTGGTCAATAATGCTTTTGTTATTTATGGTGATGGCACTTGTTTTATGTAGTATTTTTGTGTTCCAGGAGGATTGACATGTCTCTAGCAGAACTTCAGAACAAACGAACTGTGCAATCTGAATCTCCCCAGGTATCTTGATTACTTAACTTTTCTGGCAAGCAGTAAGTTAAAATTATATAGATGTAAACAACATTTCCCCTTGCTATTAGAACATCATTTTTACATGTTTTGAAGACCATCAGTAATTCTGACTATTTTGAAAGAAATGCACTGATAACCACAATGGTGCAAATATACTGTTGACTGATGAGTAAAATGGAGGTGTGTTCTCCAAAGCAGCTGAACTGTGGTTATTCCTCCTGCTTGGACCCCTATCTGTTTTTAAATAGTGTAAATATTAAGTAGGTGACTGACATGTGGCTTTTCCCCTCTGATATTAGAAAAAGCCTTAATGTTCCTTCAACCCTAATGTTAGAATGGCCTGCTATCCATGTAACTCCTCAGAATGCTATTTTATTCAATGCTTTCATCCAGGGACATAAGATTTTCTGTCTTCCCCTTTCAAGCTATGCTTATTGTGATTTAGTTACCATTTTTTTCTATAGTACATATATGTGGAGATTCAACTTAAGAATAGTAGAACTATAAGATTTACTGGAATTCATGTGACTATTTTTGCCTTAGCAACTCCATGTGGAATTCCAGTGCTCTGTTCACTGTTGTTTGGACACTTGTAAAAAGGAAGATGGTCCAAGAAAGAGTAATTGTTTGGGACTACTTTTTGTTGTTGTTTTGGACTTTGGGTCCTTGGGTTGATGTGCATCTATCCTGTGTGCAGATAGTTGAACTACATTAACAAGGTTATATACCGGATGCATCCCCTGAAGGACATAATCACATCAGTGTTTAGTTATTACTAGCTAACTTGACTTTAACCCTTCCTCTTAATTAGAACATGATGAGAGTGTTAGAAGATCCAAATGATCTACGGCATGATATAGAAAGGAGAAGAAAAGAGAGACTGAAGAATGAAGATGAGAGAGTGTTTCATGTAGATGATGTAACTCCAAGGTAATTAGCGAATAACAATCTTGTTGGCCAAAGCCTGTAGTTCTTCTGTGTGTTCATTTCTTGACCCTTTCACAGTTACATTCATGTGTGTTGTGATTCTTTTTCATAGTTCGTCCTTGTAAGTTTGACTTGGTCTGAAATTCAACTAATGTACATTGCAAACCACTCTAATGGAGTGTTACCTTGAAAGAGTTTAAGCTGTAGTCGGGAAAAAAAACGAAATGCAAGCTCAAGCTGTAGCACTGAATAGGAAGAGGGGAATAAATTAAAGATGCTTAGCTGTTTTTGAGCTCCTTGATGTGCTGTATAACAACATTCTCTTGGTGTTTTGTAGTTTTGTAAAAGTATTCTAGGATGAATACATTGTTGTGTTGCCCTGGTTGTTTTGTAATATCATGTGGAATATCAACAAAGAGTTGGAGTTTTTCTGATTCTTGGAGAATTTTATGAAGAAAAGCTAGATTTTTGAAATGGCTTTTTCCTGCAATGAATTCCTCCAACAGGTTTGTTAAAGGCATTTGCCCCAGAGGTGTTTGCTAACCTCAGTCATCCTGTTTCACTTTTGATGTTGTGAGGTTGATTAGAGAGATGACTTGACTTAGTTGTGTTAGAAGAAATGTTGATTAAAGAATTGCTGTAATGTAATGAAATGTATCTACACTGTAGTCATGACTTGCAGATCACTTTTAATATGCTGCTGTTCATTTTAAATGCAGTCTATAACGGCAAATAGTGGCAATGCCCACATAGTTGGGAAAACTGACTTGTGAAGATGCGAAAGAAATTTCTTGTATTGGAGATTCTTTAAACAACAAAAGTAAAAGTTATGACGAGGGGGGGAACAGTAAAATATTGGACTGTTGCATATAGCCTTTTATGTAACTGGGGCTATGTCTTTAGTGTATGTTTGGCCTGGTTATCTGGGAAGGGTTTGTTTTTGCCACTTCCACAGTTACTGTACTGCTTACTTCTTGTGTATGCCGCTCAAAGCGGGAAGCTCAAATTTCTCTAATAAGTGTGGCTATCCTGGAGTTTGATGTGGTAAGGGGTTACACTGTCAGAGTAACGTGGGCTGAGGGCAGTAATGTTATGGACAATTGGTAGGATTTTCCTGAGATCAGGAGTTCTTTATAGTTCACATATGAGATACACTCAATGCCTCTTAACTAGTCCAGTGTGCCTCTATTTTTGCCTTAGTAATTTATTTTGCAGCTATGAAAACTGTTTCTGTATGCTTTATGAACTGTGAATTTTGACTTCTGGTGCTTAGTTTTCATAGTGTATGTTTTATTTAGAGGCTTATGAACATATTTGTATTAGCAATGTGCTCAGTAAAAAAACCCAAGCAAGCAAGAGCCCAAAGCCAGAGCACCCTTCTTGCTGAGGATGAAACTGGAGCATTTAGGTGTTTATCTGAGCTTCTGCCAGATTTGGGATTTCATGAAATAGAAAGTACTATGGAGCTGTAAAGAGAGTATAAAACTGCTGAAATGCAGAAAGCGTTTCAACCAGCGGAGGGCAGCAATGACCAGCCATGCAGGCCTAGTTGGGTGAGCCAAGGAAACCTGACTTGCATAGCAAGGATTTCAAGAAAGTAGAGTATCTTTTACGTTTGTCATTGCATAAGAGAATGCAGCTTCCTATGTAATTCTGTGCAATTTAGTCTTAAGTTTAATCAGAGGACTAGTAATTTGTTGAATGTCCTAGAAAAAAATTACTTAAAAACAGTCACTTTGCACTTCTAAGTGATACAGATGCTAGACTAAGGTTATTTAGAATACAGGGGTTTGATATGCTATGGCTTTAGATCTTAATTGTTCTCTCTCTTTCTCTCTCACACATACCCATCAGGAACCATCAAAGCTGCAGTCTTTCAAAATTACAAAACTCTCAACTTGATGGCTTCCAAAAGCCTATGAGGTTCATTAAGCCACCTTTCAGGAAATTTATTGGGAAACCTCACCTGGTAAGCCTAAATGTAGAATTAATAGCTTCTGAATCTGTTGTTCTTATTACTTTCATTGTCTATGCTGATGTAAATTTAACTATCTGTGATGTCTTGACCTTTTAAATTTCAAGTGAGGCTTCATTATCTTCAGACTTTGCTCAACAATAAAACTACTCATAACTTCACAATTCTAGTGCAAGAGCACTTCCTCAGATATTTGTTGAAGCATAGATTAATACAAATGAGCTAAGAACACTTTTATGACCAGATGCTGATACAACAAAAATAATTTTGCTTTTGCATACCTGTGCAGTACTCCGTAACAACTCTGCTACTGCTTTTTATATCCTAGCAGCAAGTTGGCCATGGATTTGTTGCTTCAGAAAGCTAGTTTAGATTGGTATGTTGGGTGAAATCAAAATATTTTCTTAACTAGTCCAGAAATAAGGTGATCAACTTCAGATCTCTTATTGAATAGCAGAATAGGTCAAACTAAACTTTTGAACTAAATTTTAGGTTCAGAATGACTTACTGAAATTAAGGGGCTTTATGAAATAAAAACTTGTATTGTGGCTTTGTAAAAGAAGTTTGTACCTAATAATGCATTTCTTCCACTTAATGATGTACTACCTAAACTATAATATGGAAGGCCTTATTATTGAGCAGATAACCTGAGTTAATATTGAACACTTTGAGAAGAATACTCTTCTGCATTCTAGTTGTCAGTGGTTGGAAGGGAAGATGTGAATCTTGTGTGGGTGGCATTGTTACTAAAACGGTGTTTCTCATTATGATAAATGTTCTGGAAGGCTGTTATTTTAAAAACAAATAAAAATGAGGAACAAATCACAGAAATAAATAGAAATGTTCTTGAGAATGGAATGTTATACAATAGAATAGCTTATCTGTGTTGATACTGTGTTTATCAAAGCTAGTTTGGGCACTTATTCTTTCTTACACTGTCTTTCTGTGATGTACTTTTAATACTGAAATGGGCAAGACAGTTATATTAGGTTCAGTAGAAATAAATTTGTTTCTTTTGAAAATTCTTTCTAAATAAGTCTTATTTCCAAGTGTTTGTGCTTGTTTAACTTGGGGAAGGGGTGAGATCAGGAAAGTTTTATTAATGTGTGCAGTATAATTCTAAAATATCTTTTTTCTGGAGAAGACTAACATAAATTGCTGTTTCTTATATGTTGCAATTAATCCCCTATGGACAGGGTTCCAAAAGACCATGAAACTTTTTTGAGGTCCACCAAAAGTAGCTTTTATGTAGTCAGTTCTGACTATCACTGAAATGTAGCTGCCTTGCAGATACAACAGTGCGTCTTTCAGTGTAAATCAACACAAGTTTTTCATGGTAAAAAACCTACTTGCTCAAGACTTTAAGATTGAAGTCCCCAAAAACAAGTAGTAATTGCTCATTAACTGTATTGGGTCTGACTGAGTTGGAGTTAATTTCCCCCATAGCAGTCCTATGGAAGTAACTGTGGAAGTAGCTAGAAAGGTGTTGATAACACACTAGTGTGTTGGCTACTGCTGAGCAGTGAGTGCTCGCACAGCATCAAGGCGCTCTCCCCAACATTGCCCCCTCACTGGTAGGCTGGGGGTGGGCAAGGTCTTGGGAGGGCTTGGGACAGCTGACCCAAACTGAGCAAAAGGATATTCCATACCATATGATGTCTCCTCAGCAATGAAAGCTAAGAGAAAGGAGGTGGAGGGGGGCATTTGTTATTGCGATGTTTTATCTTCTGGAGCAACTGCTATGCATGCAGAAGCCCTGCTTCCTGGGCAGTGGCTGGACATTGCCTGCTGATAGGAAGTAAAAAATAGATTTTTTTGTTTTCCTTTGCTTCTGTGCGTGGCCTTTGCTTTTGCTTTAAACTCCCATTATCTTGATCCATATGTTTTTTTCATCTTATTTTCTCCTCCTCTGCACTGCTGAGGAGGGGAGTGATAGAGTGGTTTAGTGGGCACCTGGCATCCAGCCAGTTTCAACCCACCACAGTAATGTAGTAATTGCAACTAAAAGGGGTTAGTTTGAAATAGAAACTGAGTTATTGTTAGATGTCCTGAAGATCCAGGAAGACTGAATTTTGATATCTAATAGCGAACTGCAAACATGCATTTTCTTAAAGTCCTTCACTGCAGTGAGGAGTAATCAATTCATAACCAACAGTAGCTGTGAAGGATGGGTATTACAGATGCAAGGCATCCTAAAGAAGGAATGACTCTTCATGAATTCAGCCATGCAGGAGCTGGTTTGCAGACAAGTGGGAAGATAAAATACTTTAGTTTGCTGTCCACATTTGTCAGTAAAAGTGGAATTAATCAGTGCTCACCACCTGGCTCGGAGGGCTTACAGACATTTTGTGAATGTGCCTGCAGTACATTAATTGGCAATTTTTAATTGCATACCTTCTGTTTTTGTGTTTCTCTTGTCTTTTAATTCTTATTATGCTCCCTGTGTTTGTTTTCCTGTTTATGTAGTATGTCTAATGCTCAATATACAAAGTAATGCAAAAAGAGTAATTTTTCCTGGGCAGAGCAGATCACTAACACAGCTAACTCATATCTGAGGCAGTACAAATAATTCAGCTGAATAAGCTAGCTCCAGTAGTGTGGTACTTCCCGTGACATGTAGGTGTGTTACGTGAGTGCTCAGAATGGCTTTCTGTGAAGGAGTTCTTCAGGACTGGGTGCAACTGGAGAAGAGCTTATCCTGATGGGCAGTAGCTCAAGCCCAATCTCTGTATGTGTAAGCTGCTAGCACTGCTTTAATATTTGGTGGGGTTAAGTGGAGTGGCACCCAAGCAGCCAACTGTAATTTCAGCCACATGTATCCCTTCTGTGTTGAATAGGCTTTCTGTTATAAATTCAGAGCTGTGTGACTGTATCCACTACTACTTTGTTTGGAAATATAATATTAGTAAAGTTGAAAGCAGCCGAAGAAAAACAAAAATGAATGAAGTAAAAGGCTGCTTGTAGCTGCTTTCTGTGAGAGGGCAAATGTTTGGAATTTGCTATTCAGAGCGCCTTGTATCAGAACAGTACAGTTCAGGTGTGAGCACTACCGAGCACCTTGAAAAATGTAAGGACCAGGTCTAAAAGGCAGTGTTCAGAGGACAATGCATTGGGTTTAAGTGGTTTGATGAGTCACCAGAACACTGGTGCTGGGTTAACCACACCTTTTTAAATAGGAAACATCCTAAAATGAGGGATATGTTACTGGGGCGCAGCAGTACAGGGGAAAACTGAATAAGAGTTTGAAGTGTAAGCCAGAGCTAAGAATAGTTGTCGAATACGAAAGTAAATTTTGTAGTTTTGTTTGGTCTTATGGATACTCGGGTAGATACTGGTTCCACAGAGCTTTCCAGTTCTTGTGGGAAGCTTGGGTGAACAACCTTAATTGCACTGTTACCTGCTTAGATCTCTCCAAGAGGATAATATTCCAGTAGGATGATCTGTATCATCTTTGGCTGCTGTGGGCTCTGCCATCACTTCAGCCAGCCTGGACTCCAGGCCCTGTGCTCCTGTTACTCTGGTTCCTTCAAACAGTGTCATTGTGTCAAATGCTACAAGAATGAAACGGTTGCAATATTTGTTAGTATAACTTGGGAACTTTGTAGGTTTTCTTGAATAATTTAGTAACACTAGGATAATAACTGTCTGTTTTCCTACTAGAATTCTTACTATTCTTCAAAACCAAGTGATACTTACCCTCACCGACGCATTAGAGGACACCTTGAAAATGCAGGACCCATCAGAAGGCACTTTAAGGTACAGATCAGCTTTTATCAGATGTTACATAAAATGTTGATTCGATTCTGTTAAGTTCAGTAGCAGGAGACACATTTTTGAAGGTATTAAATGCAATGAAAACTAGTGTTGTCATAGCCTAATTGTTCCCATTGAAACAATGGGAGGCTTAGCTTTCAGTAGGTAAGATGGCTTGCAATGGATTGAGCAGGGTTGTCCAGTATTATATCCATGCAGTTGAAATAAGTTAATTGAAAAGTTGAGAGTGAGAATTGCAAAAATTGAACAATGACTGGAAAGCTCATCTATTCAAAAGACCAAGCTGGTCACTTTTCTTTCCTTCACTCAATGCGTGTGGAAGCTTGAACTATTTTGCAAGACAATGAGACGTGAATTGTATTGCTTTCAAAATTGTATTACTGTTATTAGCCCTTCCCTATAGGAATTTCTGGGGAGTTAATCTCTTGTGTATACCCTGCATACTGCTATCTATGATTTTTAAAAAAAATTTAAACTGCAAAGCTTTATTCTTCAGGCCTCAAGATGGTGAAGGGACGGGCAACTGTGCTTCTCAGGGTAGTGCAGTGGCTTTCTGATGCCTTTTGATTGTAAAATGTATCATGGGTTCAGCAGAAAAGACAAAAACACTTCCTTTTCTGCAGACAGTGGCATGCTATGCATGGATTCAGTTAGAGCTCTTTATATTAAAAAAGTAAAACTACTTTGTTCAAGTCTAGAACAACTTACACTAATTTTCTACCTTAAAATTATCCCTGCTTATTTAACAGATGTGTTCTCAGGAGTGAAATAACACACAGAGAAGATAGTCATCTTTCCTGTTTTGTAGATAGTGAAGTTGAAGTAAAGTTTTGATGGCTAAGTGAAGTAGCTTGCATTTTTGGATGAAATTTTGAGGGTGGGCACTGTAGGTGTATGTGGTTTTGGTCCTCCCCCCCCCCAACTAAACATAACTGTTGGATAAAAAGGCTTTCAGGCTCTCCCATTTAGGTGTGCTTTGCCAGTCAATCGTAGTCAGATAGCTAAGCTAACGCTATCAAAAAATGTTAACTTTATTCTGCTGAAAAAAAAGTCTTTTTCCAAGCTGAAGATAACAAGTTTCAAGTGTCAGCCTGATATAACTATTTTAACATTTAAGGACATCATAGCCTCTTAATCAGTATCTCCTCTGTCTTGTCAGCCTATAGGGGATGGAGGGATCTTTAGCACTGGCTGCCATATCATTGAGGCAGTGTTGGTAGTTGATGTAATATAAAGAAAATGGAAGACTGCCTTCATTTACATCAGCCTACAGTTCTGCTGGAGATTATGCAAGCACAAAAGTGTCCACCTAAGTTGTCATTGTGCGTATATATGAATATTGTCTGAATATTGCTGTATCCAATGATCTGTCCCATGGTGCTTTAATATTGTAGGGAAAAGAGCATATGCACTCATATGGCAGTTTGCGTATGTGTATAGCACATTTATCAGTGCCATGGAAACAGCAGTGCTGATTGACTTAATTTCATCTTTTTTTTTTACATTTAATTTCTTCCTGTATAACATAGAGTGTTCTTCCTTCCCATGCTGTTGCTGAAACCTACTTAAGAAGGTGATTTGACTATCTCCTGCACTCAGACTTTCTTGGCTGATTATTTAAAAAAAACAAGATACAAACAAAACACCAGAAAACCACGCACACAGTCCCATTCCCTGCCATCCTGTCCTGTCAAAAAAATAAACAAATCACACCACACTACTTCTTGGTATATAAAATGGGGGAATTTTAACTTAGTAAGCAAAAATGTAGCTTTTCTTCAAGTATTTAAAAAAAACATATGGCTTTGCAGTATGTTAAACTTCTTGGGGAAAAAAAAATTTAAAACAGCAGTTTTAAAGGATCTGGAGAAATCTTATGAAACTTAAAAGGTCTTTTTTTGTAATGACACTTTGCAGTGAACCACTAAGCCAACCTTTAAGTGGGTACATGCATGGTAATCTTCAGTTCTAAACTTCACTCACTGTTTAATACAGTTCAGTGTCTTAATGGCTGTGCTGGGTTCACCCCAGCCAGCAGCTAAGCACCACACAGCTGCTTGCCTGCTCTCCCTTCAGCTCCCCTCCACCCCCAGGAGGATGGGAGAGAGAATATGGAGAGCAAAAGTGAGAAAACTTATGGGTTAAGATGAAGGCAGTTTATAAACTGAAGGAAAGAAGAAGAAAAAAGTGATGCAAAGGCAGTCACTCACCACCTCCCACAAGCTGACTGATGCCCAGCTGGTCCCCAAGCAATGGCTGCCTGTTCCAAAACCCCTCTCCTCAGTTTCTGTTGCTGAGCAGGAGGTTATATGTCACGGAATATTCCTTTGTTCATCTTAGGTCAGCTGTCCTGGCTGTGTCTCCTCCCAGAGTCCTGCTGCCCCCTGCCCCAGCCTACTTGCTGAGTGGCAGAGTAGGGGAAGAAGAAAAGGCCTTGGTTCTGTGCAGATACTGCTCAGCAATAGCCAAAGCACTGGTGTCACAGATCCAAAACACAGCACCATGTGGGCTGCTGTGAAGAAAATTGAGTCCATCCCAGCAGACCCAGCGTGGTGGCATATATTTGCTCATATGGACTTACTTGAGAGCTTGAGGTCATTGGTGCACAGGCATTGTCATTAGCATTATTTATAAAATAGTCTTAATGTAAAACTGAATGTCACTTTAGCAGTTTTTTTCTTACTTTGAGACCAGAAGTTGATGTTTTCCACACACCTTAGATGACCTCATTTTGCTCTAAGCTATGTGTGACTGCAGTGCCTACATACCAAATGTATATATAGTCTGTTAACTTTCTCTACAGCTGATTCTGTTCAACATTAATAATACTGCTATTCCCCTCCCTGCCCACTTATGGAACATGTAGTACTTGGGGTGAAACTCTTAGGCTGTGTGTAATCTCATTTTCAGTATCTTGTACCTTTCCCATCTCTTACTCAGTCTGCTCCTTTGCTTGTTGTCATACAAATGCAGTGGTAGACCGCTAAGGCCTCCTTTCTAGCCACCTCTGTCAAAGCAGAGAACCACAGCAGCTGGGGGGGAAATGGGAATGCTTAATCTTAACTATGTTCAGGGGCTTAATCCATCATTATAACTGATTAAAAATCAGTTTTCCCTATGGTAGGCATTCTACTTCAAGAATTTACTTGCACTTATTTGTATTGTGCCTGGACTCTGATACTTTTCAGGAAAGGGGTTAGCATTTAACAGCCTTCTGCAAGTGTCCTCTGCCTACATGCACTGTAAGAGTAACCGTGAGGGACTGATGGGGCCAGCTTCTTAGTAATCTCCTATGTAGTAGGTGGGTGAAATGATTTGGGAAGTAATAAAACCTCTGCATTTGCATAGAGGAACATCTGTGCAGTCCGTTCTTAGCTGTTCACCAGCCACACAGTGGAAAACACAGTGGAAAAACTGGTACCAAACTTACTGCAACCTCAGAGCATGTGATTTTTTTTCTTGAAGTGATCCTTATATCAAAAGGAGACCGATTTCACCAAAGTGATTAGGTCATGCTCAAGAAGGGCTATTTCTGTGATATGTTTTGTTCTCTCCTACACTTTAAAGGTGTTTGTAAAAGATAAGAATTTTATACAGTCTGGAGGCTTTCTCTTTTTTTAGTTGGAAAGCCATTGTGTGTTTAAATTTGGAGGGGGTGGGGAAACTTGAAATTTAAAGGCTGAATGTATACATGAATGCTTTATGTCAGGACCACATTGGAAAACTTAAAATGGCAGTACTGGAGAACTGAGACATTATGATACACAGGACTTTTCTTACTCTAAAGACTTTTACTGCATATTTTGTTGGAGGTGTGAGTGCTCAGGAATGAAAACCTTTTTATAACTTTAACTGCTGTTGTCAGTGTTAATCTTGCTATATTCTTTCTGTGTATGTATAATGCCATTCACCTGTAAGCCTTTTGTTGTCTCTGTGGCCTCTGCACCTGGTCCCACACTTGCTTAGTTTACAGCATTCCAGTCTGGAGGTAACAAAGGCATAGAGCAATGAATGTATGTTCAGACCGTAAGATCTCAGAGCTATAGGAAAAATATATATACTTCTGTTTAGTATGACTTTTTTAGTCTCAACATGTGTGCGCACTGCAGGCCTGATATCTCTGAATTTGTTAGCAACAGTGAGGTGTTGTCTTAAACTTTTTTGATGGTGGTTTAATTTCATTAAAGTTTGAAAAAATGTTAAGATGTTGTACAATACGTTTACTTTGTTCTATGAGGAAGATAATTTCAGATGTTTTAAATAGTAAGTACAATACAGCAGTTTTTTGAGCAACATGGTAGCTAGTGGTCTGAGGAGTATTAAAAGGGAAATAAAGGAAGAGGCTCTACACTTGCAAATGCATACTTCTGTTGTTCGTTCTGTACTGTTTTACATGTGTAAACTGTAAATATAAACTATTGAGTTTTGGTGCCCTCATTTTGCACTTTTTTCTTCCTTCTCTAACTCTCACAGAGCAACTTTGCAGATGGCCGTTTGCAATCCCATTATAAATCAGGCTTAGTACAGAAGGGTTTATATATTCAGGCTAAGTACCAGCGGTTGCGTTCTGTTGGTGTAAGGGGATTTACCACTAATAAATTCAGAGATGGATTTTTGAGGAAAGAAAAGGTAAGTTGGCTTAATTTATTTTTCACTAAGCCATTTGTAAAATATGAATATTTGTATGATCCATTCCAATTTTTAAATCCCCATGGAATAACTTGGATGGGATTTTCTGGAATATTGGTTCTTTGTACTTTACAGGCAAACCTGGTTCTCCACTCTTATTTCCTCCCATGTTTATTCCATGAAAACTTGCTGAAACTTCCTTTGGGTAATTGCAAATCAGAGGTGACCTCTGAGATTCTGCAGTTGCCTGTGTTTCAGTATTCTTTCCTTGAGTTCAGCTAATCTCTCTTCCTATTTATAGGAAGACAAAGTGGCCCTCTGTAAAAATATTATGTGCTCTTAGGCTATGGTTTTTATAACTTGAAGGGTATTAATTTTTTTAACTATGTCTGTGTTTCTCTTTGTTATGTTACCTTAAGTTAATCATGTGCCTTAAAGTACACACTGGAGTGCTGTTCTGAATAAAGCATCCTGCAATATATGATGTCGGTATAAAATGCTTTGATAAGCTCAAGCTGAAATAATTAGGCACATTGGTTCTATGATACCTTTTGATTTGTGGAGTGTGGGACAAGGATAATCTCAAACTGCAGAAAAACTTTTGAACCATATAAAATTTTACAGCTTTTGTGAGGATCAGTAGTTAAAACATTCTAAATCCTTTATTAGAATTGATCAAGTATGATCAAAGTAGTATGAGGTTACTTGTGACATCAGAGAATTGGATTAGATGACTTACACAGCCCCTTGCTGTTCTGTGTTCCTGTGCAAATTCTTATTTGTTTTGTAATTGTGTCCACCTAGCTACAAGTAAATATACTTGCATAACTGTTTGTAGTTGGATTAGAGTTCACTTCTTAGAGCACAGAAGCATAGGTTCTTAGAGCTGTTTTCAAAAAACCTGCAAGTTTACAGCCCGGGGTGGGGGGGAACAAACTACAAAACCCCCCCAAAATCTAGCGCACACAACACATTCCTCTCCCCCACCCCCCTGCCCCCCCCCCCAAAAACCCACCAAAAACCACAAACCAAAAACAGACCACAAGGAAGAAAACCAAATACTTTGGACAAGTTAAATGAGTCACTTGTTACTGAAGTATACTGGTGAATGCCTTTTGCATTTGCAGGGACTCGGAGAAGTATGATCTCTGAAGGCTAAATTGAACTGGAATTGGTGGGAAGTAGATGGAGAAGGATTTTTCCAAAAATGATGACCTTGTAAAGTGGGCATAGAAGTGCTGTAATTTTGTTGTAGTGAGATTTTCCCTAATTTCTAATGCTTTTCTATAACTGGGTATTAAGGTTCTTGTCTGGAACCTATAAAGCATGTTTAATACAGTCTGGCTGCTGGAGATTATGATTTGAATTAGAGAAGCATAATAAGATCTGAATATTGATTTTTAGGCCTGATGAACTTGAGTATCTTTGAGTTAAATTAAAATAAATCCTGAAGAATAAGTATGACACAGCCATTTTTGTAACAGTATCCTGATTGCTGGTTGGCTGATTCTTCAAAAACAAAACTCTTCCTGAGATTGTGGCATTTCCCATATTTTGCCTGTTTTAAGGATTAAACTCCTTGAGATTTGTTAAACCGGTCTGAGCATCTTTATTTCACTCTTTTGAAATAATGCATATGCATCCTTTAAGGTACCATTTTTACAGTTGGACTGTTTCAATCAATAATTGAAAGACTCTTGTATGTTACATACTATAATAATACAGTACTTATGAAAGCCGGGAGGCTTTTTTCCACTGCTACAACTTGACACTAATGTTATTTTTCTCTCTGTAGGGAAACTTAAATATTGCAACAGAAACCTGAACTGAGGTGTGATCCTGAAGTTGAAACAGATAACACATCAAAGAGAGCATCTGTTCATTTTCTGACAACTTTGTCAAGACTTAAAATAGGATAAAGGAACTAACCCTGTAACTTTCTTGATTAAAAATAACTTTATTTTTCAGTAGTGGAATGCTGCAGAACTTTTTTACAGTTTTAATAATTGCTTTTAAAGTACAGTATTCAACTGAAACATTGTAGTATGTACCTTTAGTTCCTCTTGCATACCAGTCTCAAGTAAAGAAGTCATTGAAGGGAGTCTTATTTATTGAATACTTTTTCTTCCAAGCATGGTGTTACAGATGGAACTTGAGTTGTTATACCCAGAGGTTTATATGTTGAAAGTTTATTGCTTATGTAATAAAAAAAGGAAAAAAAAAAAGTGCCTGAATTGTTTGGTAATAGCACATTAGCTCAGGATTTTCCAAGTAATGACCTTTTAGGTTGTGCAATAGATTTTACACCTCTGTTCAGTCATTTCTGTAAAACAGTATTTTGTATAACTTTAGTTTAATAGTATACTTGAGTTTGTGTATATACATTTGTAAATTGTTAGAATGTTGGGAGAACTTTCAGTATTTGATTGAAATTAATGGTAACAGGCAGGTATGTAATGTACTGTAGCAGTAGCTTATAACTGCACTGAAAGCATGCTTGGGTTTGGTAGAGGATTAGTTGGTCTGTATTCAAAATTATTCTGTCTCATTATATTTTTTGGTGTATGACATTCTTGACCAAGCCACATGTTCTCTAATCTTTTTCGTCATAAATGACTTGGTGATTTCCTGGAATCTGAAATTGGGGCCTGAAGTATTTAATTACAAGAAAAACAAGAAACGTAAGTTTTTATAAGCATGTCTTCTAACAAAGCTGTTCATAACTGAAACTGCTTTAAATGCAGATAGTTTGTAATGTTGTTCAAAATCCCAGTAATTCTCTGAAGCTTACTGTGGTAGTTATGCTGTGTGCAAAATTCATATGGCCAGACATGTTTTATAAGCAGCTATAGACAATATTGTGCTTATTTCCTGTTTGTAGCCTTTGCCTTAATATATAATATATGATAGGGTTGTGTGTATGTATTACAGATTTGTTGAGACTTTCTGTTGCTGGTAAATTAAAGATGCATAGCAAGTAGCTTTCAGAGATGTTCTTCTTTAAGAAAAAAGCTATTTACCATATCCACAATATATGCATGCTAATCTATTTCCATCACTTCCAAGACAGTGTTAGCAATACAGAATGCAGACTAGTCTCTGTTGTGGATAGTAGATCAGAATTCTAATACCAGGTAGAGGTATGTTCAGAGAAAAAGAAATCTCTTTTTTGGGACGGAAAGTCAGAATGTGATTTCTGCATGCTTTTTTTGGTAATGTTTTTTCCACAATGCCCTCAGTAGAAAGACTATATGAAAGTGTAGTTATGGCTCAGAACAGCTAAATAGTGTCTCTTAAAATCTTCATATCGTGGTATGCGCTGCTTAGTGTTCACAGGGAATAAGCAGGCAGGAAGTGTGCCACAATCATTGATGTTGTGGTCATTCAACAATAACACCAGATGGTTTGTTTCTAAAACCCAGGTTCTCAGTTTAAATAATGATCTTTAATGATTCAGCTAGTTTTTTTCAGTAACTTTGACACGCATACACAAAATGGGAAACTAAAGGAAAGTCATTCCCTGGTCAAATAGAGACAGGCACCTTTCTGCAGATAAGAAAATGTTTATTTACTGATGCTGTCAGTGATGAATCTGGAAAATCATCCTGTGTAGATTTACTGGAAGATGAAAATAAGGAATTGAAACAGATTAAGTGAGGCAACCCAAAGCAAATGTGGCATAGCTGCAGTTGAGCAGTCTGCTGGCAGGGGAGTGCTGCATGTACCCTGCAGATGAGGGCAGGTTTACCCTCTAGCTGACAAGCTATTCACACTGCTCCTGAATGTGCTAAAGCACTGTAAAACACGTAAGAAGTGAAACCTTGTATGATATAGGACAAACTACTGAAGCTATATTGTCTTATTCAACAGGATACTACTGTTTCTGTAAACTTCCTGCAGTGTTCTTATTAAAGCCTGGAAGAGAACTCGCTGAGCAAATGGGAAAAGTGGATACATGAAGAAACTTCTGCCATGGCAGTTTTGCTAACACTGTTGGGAAGTAATGCTGAAGTAATCAGACTTCAGTTAGTTAATGCTGCTTTAACCAGGTTTAAAAGTGTGACTGGCTCTGACTTTGTGCTTTCTTTTTTTACCTGTGCATGACTAGGTATCTGTAATTTATTTCTACAACTGTGAGCAACATAGTACAAACAAGGGGGTTTTGGCATGTTTACTGACTTCTCTTTTTCCCCTTGCCCACCTTTGGTCCCAAGATGAATGTCATGATGAAATGTAGTCACTGTTTCAGTTATTTTACCTTTTATTTAAGGTGATACCATTTGCTCAAATCACACTCTTTACCAGTAACTTCACTAATTTGGGATTCTGTCATGATAACTTTCCTATTTTATAAAATTCATACAGAAATTGAAATCTGTGACTGACTTAGGTGCTAGAGGCACCTACTCTGATGTTACCTGGTGTGAGACATTACTGTGTAGATTTATCTTTGTGAGTTAGAGACTTGTCTACTCATAAATCAGCTTATTTATTCTTTTAGCACAGAAAAGTTCTGTTGTACTGGAATATAATGTATTGAAGTTACCGATTGGGTTGTGAAGGCACAAGAAAAAGTGTTAAGTAGAAGAAAGGTCAACTTACTTGAATAACTTGGTGCCTTTCTGTATTGTGACTGCATTGTAGAAAACACCTGTACAAAGACTTAAGTAATATCCTGATTATTGCATTGTTTCTAATGGGAGCATGGGCTGTTAAGTTGTTAAAATAACCACTTACTTTAAATGTGTAAGCCTCAGCAGGAAAACAGTGTCTGTTGTATTAGTAAAGTCTGTCACTGCATTTGCATTGGAAGGGCAAGTTAAAAATGTGATTGTCTGAGAGCTTTCTAGCTTTGTTTTATACTTTGAAAATATAAATGTGAATTGCCTTTCTTTTGGTTGACTTGAAATGGCTGTTAAATGCTCATGTCATATTCCTAATTTTTCACATGTGAAATTGTTTTTTTTAAATGGATATCCAAAATGCAATGGATTTATTATGACTAGAGTCTTCCTTATAAGTGTCTGAAATAATAAGTTGTTGTGATATTAGCATTTATATTGGTGATCCATTTAATCTCTCCATAGATTAGTTAGAATCCTCATTTTAAACTTTGTGATGATTGAGTTCACATGGTTAACAAAATTCTGGGGCTAGTAAGAAGCAACACATTGCAAGGCTTCTGCAAGCCTGCCTTAACTGTAATAATTACATGTTTAAAATCACCTTACCTGATGGATTTAGATGGTCTTGAGACCTGAACATAACTGACTCAACTCAGGTAACTGATAGCAGAGGATGGGAGTAAATTCAGCTGATCGCCAGTTGTGTTATCGATTTACCTGCTGCCTTTCTCTCCCAGGGCCTCAGGGTGAAATGCTGATTTTTCTTTATATGAACTTAGTTGCTTTAAAAACAAAACAAAAACCAAGATTACACTTTCTTGTGGCATTAAAAAGGGCAGGGTTCTCAAAACTTGCTTGTTACATGTCGTAAAGTCATTTTCTGCCATGTCTTGGAAATGGATAGTGAGAGTTGATTGGAGAAGATGATTAAAGATTATAGCAAAGAGACTTGATTTCTCGGTGTTCACCTTACAAGACTGTAAACAGAGGGAGGCCCTTAACTTCCTTGCTTTCTGAAGGGATCTTTTCCCATGCTGTGTAGAAACATGCCTCTTGCCTTTCTCTAAGCATCCGAACAGCCATCTACAAAGTTCTCTATGGGAGAGCTCTCTAAAAGGAAGACTTCACACTTGCATCCTAATGAATATGGAGGAAAAAAAAAAAAGGATGTCTCTGCATGTAACTCTGGCCCTTGACAGACTTAATTCCATTGCTGCAGGATTTGGAGATAGGAGGTTCTTCAACCTCCTTACGAAGGAGGAAAGAAAAGAAAAAGCCATTTCAAGATCTTTGAAAGCCTACTTGTAACACTTGAGTCCTTAATAGACCTTAAGGATAGTGATGAATATGTAAGTGTTCTGTTTCAAGCTTAGTGAGCGTAAATTTTCAGTGTTAAGATCAGAGAAAACTATTGTCATAACACCTGCCCCTTCCTTCTGTGCCTGATGGTTTTTGTCATTGGAGGGGTATTTGAGTAGTTATTTAGCCACGTGGTTTAATAGCTCTATGCTGCCTGCCACTTTAATACAGTTTTCTTCTGTTCACTGTTCATTGCTCTGAAATTTGTCTAAGCAGTTTAAATCTCGTGTTTTTTTAATATTTCATTTTCTGTAAATAATGTAGTAGATGGCTTTTATTTTGTGACTGACTTCTCTTATGTCTTTATTGTTGAGGGAAAAGACAGGGTGGAAACCGTTGTTGTTCAAGTACACTCTTCATGGAATTAAAAAAGCCTCATTGTTTTGTTCTAAGAATAGCAGGACTTCCCTCCCCTCCCCCGCCCCCCCCCCCCCCCCCCCTTGAACGAGGATGTGGACTAATGTCCACTTCCAAGGAATATATTAATGGTGACCGTATTTATACTGTAGTTTCACAAGACCATCTGATGTGTGTATGTGCACATGTATGTACACATGCAAACACGATACTAGAAACCTTTAATTATTTCTAAGTGTGGATAAGAAATGACATTTTTAAACTACTGAAGATGGAGTTAAATGCAAATGCATTTTAAGTCTGTAGTCTTTGGAGTATACAACGGTGCTTTTGACAATGTTATCCCATATTTAAAAGCCTCATTCATAAGTATATATTAAGATGTAGGTATGTTTATATGTATGTTTAACATAGTTTATATAAAATCAATGTAAATTTTGTTTCTACAGACAATAAATGTTTTAACAAAATTTTTACTTATAAATTCAGTGATTTGATTCAGTAGTTATTAATGTTTGGTGTCATTTTTCAAAGCATTTTTCTTGATTTGTGTAGCCACTGAATTTTTTTATATCACTGTTGCTTCTTTATCTTTTGTTGCTTCTTTCTGAAATTAAAGTATTGATCCACATTCTAGGCACACCTTCTTGGCTAAAAGAAGCTCCATTTCCAAAGACACAAAATATGAATCTCCCCTCATTACTAGCACAAAATAGATGTTGCTTAAAAAAAATGAAAGCATGTATGTCCATCTCCTCTATGGCATTCAAAATACTTAGCATCTCTGCCAAATTTGGATTCTTGCCCTGTAAAGGGCCAGAACGGGGGAAGGCACATGCTTGGCTAACTTTACCAAAGCTTACATTCAGTAAAATAGTGTGCATTTTAAAGAATTCTCTTAATACAGTATCATCAGAGTGAGGCGAGAATAACCATGTTAAATACACAGATCCCCTAATAGATTCTAAGAGTGAGAATGAGGTGAAGCTAGAAGAATACACTTGCAGTGTTTAATTAAAGGAAAGGAGTTAACTTCCCCATTATTTACTTAAACTTGTCATAATCCAAATCTGTCTTGATCTTCACTGTATGTAAATAATTTGGTCTTTTTTTTTTTTTGGTAATTTCTAATCTGGTGGTTATGCTTGAACTGGATAGTAAAGCAAAACTTCATGTGTTGTAAATCTACTGTGATGTAGAGTAGCTACGGGCAGGATGCATTGTTACTTTTTTGCCCTCAGGAAAAATGCTTAAATAATACTTGGAGGGATATAATAATAATGCTTCCCAGCTATTAGACTACAGTCTTCAGAAGTGATGTGGCTGATCATGTTCTGAAGTGCATATCAGTTGCTGATTTTCATTGATACCACTTTAAAAACATCTCTTTAGCTTATCTAAGCAGTTCCTTAACAGGTAAAGAGAAGTTTCTTTTCTAAATGCTATCATGATTAGTATTCATTCAGCTTTTTTCCCCCAAAGGTAAGGTATCCAAATAATCCATATTGTAATGTTAGTATGAGGCCCCAGCTGAGGGGTAGGCTCTACAGGAACACAAGATCAGTCCTATAGAAATTCTTTGGCTTGGGAACAATGGGAAGCTAAATCTTGGAGTTACTACCACAGTGCTCCCCCCAGTTTACAATGAGTTTTTCCCACTTTCTGGAAGGGGCAACCTGCTGTACTGTGTAACTGCTTTACTTGGGAAGGCAAAAAAATTCCCATACATTAATATAGTTGAAATTGGCAATCTGTTTGAGAGCACCATCAAATTGGCTTTCTCCTATGCGTTGTAAGACTGACATTGTGACATGGCTACTTTGTGTTATTCCTTGTCACTTTTACTACCAGCCCTGAAGAGTTCTTACAGAAGCAGTGCTATTGATATGTACATGCCAAGATAAATTATTCAGTTATACCATTTACTCCACCTTAAGCTATGCAGCTGCAGCACTGGAAAGTCAAACTTCATATAACATTACCATGCTATAGCAACAGAAATATCTTCCTTCTCAAACCTGGCTACATCAGTTCTACTTAGTTTGACATGCTTTGTTCTGATTAACTTTACAATTTCAGCTAGTTTGTCATAATGCTTAAGTAAACACTGCTGCTGCTTATTCTGATAATTTCCCAGAATTAATCCTGTAAATTTTTCAGGTACTAGAGCTCAAATGCCCTTCTGCAATGAGGAATTGTGGATAACAAACCAGCATTGTTTTGTTAAGGTGTGTATGAATGAGTGGATGTTTGCTTTCTGGTAGCATGTGACTGGCTAAAAGATGCTCTTTGTATGTATGAAGATAAAATGCATTTTTTTGCATTTTCCCCCTCTCCTCCCAAGTCTTGGAACTCTGTCAGTGGTTTGTGACTTGGTATCCCACTATTGCTGAAAACAATACTGAGGTGGTTCAAGTCTTTGACTTTTCAGTGAAACACTGAACTGGATGGCAGCTGCCCACACCTATATCTAACCTCTTTCATTGCATTCCTTTTCACAGTTGAACTTGCTTTCCTTGTTTTAGTTATGTTTAAAAACTTTTTTTAAAAAAATTCAGTATTATTGCTGTGAAGGTTTTAGTGTATCACAATCATTTTTTTGCAAAAGATTAGAATTGGAGAAGACAAACTCCATTAGTCCTGGTGTTCCATTACTGCTATGGCATGTAAATCTGTAACTTTAACCACAGCTATCAAAACTTGCTTTTGTTTTTCTAAAAAAAAGTCAAGAATTAGAAATTCTGTGTAACTACTTAAACCTCTCATGTTTAAACTCTTCTAATTTTCTCTCAAACACTTCACCAGTCACAATTTAAAAAATGTGGATTTTCATAGCCAAGACACCAGATGCTACCTCAAAAGACATCTATTCTCTTATACACTTCTAACCTTCAAAAAACTTTTTTCAAATGAGCTCTCTTGTACTTGGTTGGGAGCAGGGCCAGGGGGAGTACAAAAATCTTATCCCTTACATTAGTGGCAGTGTTCTGTCTTCATAGTCAAATTAACTACCTGAGGTTCGAACAGGCCTTTTTGCTTAACCTTTCATTAATAGTGAAGATGCTTGTGCTGTAAAAGATGTTAACCATACTTTTATTGTTTTATACCAGATTATACAGTTTTTAACCTGCTCTTCCCCTCTGCTATTAGTGTAGGTTTTGTCCTAATGGTCTTTGCCTGGGCAGACGGCTCCCCGCCCTCCTCAAGGTGCCTTTCTGTCCAGAAGTGTTACTGGTCTCTGCGAACTGCTCTCTCTGTTGCTCAGTTATATCGTAGCACGCGTTTCACATCTTCCTACACTACCTGAAAAGAACAGTCACCTGCCACTCTGCTCTTGTTTTCCAAAACGCCACCACCCAAGCCGCCCCTCTTCATCTGATCTTTTTGTCCCTTTCCCCTTCCTTCCGTCCCTCCCAGCCTCCAGAGCCAAACCTGGGAAGGGGCGGGGGGGAGCGCGGCGGCTCCCTCCGGTGCGCCCCAGGCCGCCGCTCCCCCATTTCCCCTCACGGCCGGGGCCGGGGAGAGACGCGGCGCGACGAGGGGCACCGGCGGAGCTGCCGTTGCGTTTCCCCGCCGCCCCGGGGGCAGAGCCCCGCGGGCAGGGCCGGGCCGCGCCCGGCCCGCAGCAGGTAACGGCTCGGCGGAGGGGGAAGGCGGGTGGCAGGAGCCTGCGGTACCCGCCCGTCCTGCCGCCTGGGAGCGGCCGCCCGCTCCCGGAGACGGTGTCCGGACCCCAAAGCGCCCTCCCTCCTCCCCCAGCACCGAAATAAGGCGACCGCCCCCCTCCGCCGTCTCCCCGTGCCCAGCTGCCGATTCCCGGCCCCAGAAGGCGGGAGCCACCCCCTTCCCGCCGCTGGGCGAGGCGGGCCCGGGGCGCGGCGGCACCCCGCTCCCCCGGCCCTGCCCCCGCCGGGGACCGCCGCTCCGCTTCCTTCCTCCCCGCCCTCCTTCCCCCGCCGCCGCCGCTCCCGGCGGCCCGAGGCGGCGCAGCGGCTCTGGCGCAGTCTCGCGACACTTCCCGCAGCGCCGAGCCGCGCCGCTCGCTCCAGCAGCAGCAGCGGCAGCACCGGCGGCAGCAGCAGCCCGCGGCGGGGAGACCCGGCTGCTCCTCGCACCTCGCCCTGCCCTGCCGCACGCCCCGGCCGGCGGGGGAAGGCGCCCACCCCCGCCGCTCGGCAGCAGCCGCCTCTGGGCGCCCGGGCTCGGCCGCACTTTCTCCCGGGGCTGCTCTGCCCGGCGGCAGCGGGCACCCGGGTGGCTGGCAGGAGCTGAAGACTGAGTCCCTACTCTCGCCCGATTTTTCTTTTTTTTTTTCTTAATCCATACGAATACATATGCTGAGGGAAGCCGAGGTGCTGCGAGCAGAACGCAGAATGCAGCCCGGCTGCAGCGGGTGCTGAGAGCGGCGGCCGCCGGAGGAGGGAGCGGCTCTGTCAGCAGCCTCTTCTCCTTCCCGTGGCGGCGGCTCAGGCTGTCTCTCGCCCCCTCCGCCGCGGCCAGCCGCCGCAAACTTTCAGCCTGTTTCCGCCGCCAGGCAAAGCCCAGCTCGACATAAATGGGTGAGTTCAAACCGCCGGCTCCGAGTTGGCGGTGCCGGGGGGTCGGCGGGGGCTCCCGCCCCGGCGGGTGGGGTGCGCGCTGCCGCCGCGACGGAGGGCCGGGGGCGGCGGGGGGGGAGCTGGCCGCTGCCAGCCTCCGCTCCTCCGCCTCATGGCTTTTAACTTCTCCTCCCCTCCCCCGGCCGAGTCGGTAATTGTTTTCATGTGACAGGCGGAGGGTCGGGATTTGCGCGGCGGGGCGAGGGCCGGGCGCGTCGCGGAGCTGCAGCGGTGGGGGATCCCGAGCTGGGCTGCCGGGGTTACGAGCCGCCTGGCCTCGCCGCCTTCCCGCCGGGCACAGCCACCAGCCGGGGGGGGGGGGGTGGTGCGGTTGTGGCGCCGGGCCGGGCCGGGCCGGGCGGAGCGGGTGGGGACGACACGGACACCGCCGCCGCGGGCGCGCAGGTTGCGCCCCTCCGGCCGAGGGGCTGCCGGCGGGGAGGGCTGAGGGGGGGCGCGGGGCGACCTGTGGGGCCGGGACGTGCCGCCCTGCCCCGCTCCGCCCCGCCCCGCCGCACGGGGGCGGTCGTGGGGGCCGGGGCGCGGGGCCGTGGGGGGCGGTTGCGCTCGGCGGCCGCTGCCCGTGAGGTGGCTCCCGCGGGCTTCGGGAAGAGGCTGCGGCTGGTTGCCCGTCCCGGGTGGGCAGCGCCCGCTACCTGCGCGGCGCGGGAGGCGCGGGCAGCGGGACGATGGGGGATGAATCGTCCCATTATGCGGGGCGAGGCGGCGGCAGCGGTGCCAGGCGCGGGCTGGCTGAGGGACGCGCCCCGGGGCGGCGCTGGTCCGCGGCTCCCGCTGCCCAGCACGGTGCCCGGCGGAAAAGGACGGAGTGGAGGGAACAAAAGAAACCGCCGGCTGTTGGTGGGCAGCCCTGGGTGCACCCACCGACCGGCGTCCGAAGGCGGCGGCCAACGGCGCTCCAACACACCGGCGTGTAGGTGTCCTCAGGGCCCGCTGCCCGCTTCGCTCGCGGTAGCGGGAATGCTGCTGGACGGCGGGGAAGCCCAAGAGCGGTATCGCCAAACCGACGGAATAGAATGCGTTTTACGTGGGCAGACATGTTACACAGTTTTACCTGTTTTAATACAGTGATGATGGGAATATAGGAGGAAAAAGCCCCATCCCTTTGTTCTTTGAGAGATCAGTTTGTGGGGTACTACTAGAGCGCTGCACAGCTGCTGTACCTGTACGTTGCAAGATTAAGCACTGGCTTTTCGCTATTGACTTCCAGTTAGTCCTCCAAGTCAGGCTGAAATGCATTCATCCCTATGCAGCTCATCCAGCTGTATTGATCTGGGTGAACTCTGACGCTGCTGACAGTAGGCCAGCATCCCAGACCGCCACATTTAATTGGGTGCGTTGCAGAAGACTCTGTTAGGGTTGGTTTGCCTGCTCGCTAACACAGCTCCCAACTTCTGTCTTCAGCAGCAACAGATAAGATTTTAAACGTAGTGCTGTAATGAGGTGTAGCGTTTTATAACTGCTGAATGGAGCAAAATACGTCTTCAGTAGGGCATGTCACAGAACATAATTTTTAAAATATTTTTGTTTTCTTATCCTTCCTCGGCGCACTTATTTCTTATTAACTTTGTATTGCGATAGTCAGATTTTTCTGATTTCTGCTGAATCCGTAGTCCAAATATTAGCCTCTTTTTAGCTTCGCAGTACAACAGATTAAGGAAAGCGATAAAGGTCCAGTGAAGTAACTTGCATTGATAGAGCTCTAGAAAGGTTTTTGAATACTGTAACTTAGCAGTGAAGGCCATCTTTTTTTCCTTTTACCCACCCTTCCCTCCCCTGGGCTGGCCATGATTGTACACATCTGGCTTCTTTAAAGCTCACTTGGATCATGACTTTCCCAAATCACTGTGATTCAGTCAGACTTTTCTTTGCAAAATGGGAGTGGAGGGAAGGTAGATATGGTTTTGTTGTTGTTCATATCTTTAAATGGTAAGTGATCCTTGTAGTTTAAAAACAAATAAAAAAGTTGTGTAAGAAAGTGAAGATATGAGTAGTATGAAAGCAAAATCTTTCTAGGAGATATCAAATGAAACCAGAGTCTTATTAAAAACATTTTTAACATTGTTAGCATTTTTTTGAAGATATTTTAGATGCAGAATAGGTGAATTCTTTATGTGTAGTGCGCTGTTAAGATTCCTGATGTTTTATTTTTAAATTACTTGTATGCCTTCCATTTTAACCATTTATATTTTCTGTATGGCACTACATACTGTTATTACTTCAAGCCTGTGCATGTATATATATGTGTATATTACACATATGTGTATAGTAAAGTTCAGCGTATGGCCCCAAGATTTTTTACAGCACATATGCCAAACCTTGTGAGAAATAAACCTTTATTGAGGTTTTATGAGCTCTTCTATGACATTATAGTTAGAGTATCTTAAAGCGAATTAATTTTCACTTGGAATGGACTTGTCAGGAGAACTGAGTGAAATAATGGTGGTAGTTCCCTAAATGTAAAAGGTGGGTTAAGGCAAAGACTTTAAAGGTAATTGTGAATACAGTGAAACAAGCTCGGCCCCCCTCCTTTAATGTGTGAGAAATGAAGAGGTGGTGTTTTGTGGGAATTTCTGTGTGAGTGATTGTTGTTTGGTTGGTTGGGGGTTTTGTTGTTGTTTTTTTGTTTGGTTTTGTTTTTTTTTTTTTAAAGTACTTAGAATTGCATATGGTTAGAGAACTCCTCAGTCTCATTTGCATGTGTGTCTCATTTGTGGCCTCTGCATGCCCATATGTCAGACTGCCCTCCTGAAGCTGGTGGTCCACAAAGCAAAGTAAGAAGAAGGTGTGGTAGCTACTTGGGGAAAAACTGGTTTGAAATGTACTGCTTATCAAATTTAGAAAATGCGAGAGTACAAGTCTCGTTCTAGAGAACAGTGTTTAACTGCCATCATCACAAAACAACTGATGTACAGCTCCTTGTGTCAGCTGAGACACATCTTCCAACTTCTGCAGATGAAGGAAGATCCTTTTTTCTGCTATGAAGTCTTTGCTCATCTTCAGAGCACAGACAGTTTAGTGCATTAAATGGGGTATGTGTTCTATATAATAATACTGCCATGCAACTAGGAAGTTGAAGCCTTCATCATGGTGCTTGTAAATACCAGCTTATAAGTAAACACTTTCATTGTCAGTATTTTTTCATCTTAGTATTTTTCAAGGTATTGTTAAAGCTTTGCTGTTGGGAAAGGGAAACAGAGCATACGTTGCTTTTGTTTCTGTGAAAACACATTGATCACCTCTGCTGTCACCACAGTTAGGAGTTTGGATCCAGAGACAGTCTTGTGCCCTTTGAACCAGTTAGATTACTAGTGCTGGCAGACAGCTGTTGTCTGCATGGTTTTACATTAGTGGTTGAGGAAGATGCTTTGCTGTGAAATACCGCAGCTAGTTTGTACACACCAAAGGGATGTTACACCAAGAAGTAATGTAATTAAAAAAGACTCTTATGTTAGAGTCTGATTGTTCTGTACTAGTTGCAATCCCTTTTCCTGTTTTTTTTTTTTTTTTCCTCTTTCTTCTTTTTTTTCCCTTTCCAAATTCTCCTCTATCCCCTGCCCTCAAGTTCAGCCCTGCTTCCCTTGCACCCCCTACGTTTTTATCTTTTTTCCCTCTCTCTACTTCTCTTTATGTGTTTCAGACATGCCACATCCTCCTTCTCCCTCTCTCTTATCGAAGCATCAACAGAGGGAGCACTTTGAGCACGTTTCCTGCCTTTGGGGCCACACTGACCTCCAGCAAGAGAGCTGCGCTTGCATCAAAACTTCTGCTTTGCTCTGTGGGTGTGGGTTGTTGAATGCTCACTGCAGCGGGAGGCCTGGGGAGTTTAGCTGGTCAGCTCTCTAGCAACTCTGCGCTTCTATGTAAAATGAAGCATTTTTGAGGCCTGAGCTTAGCAGAAGTTGTATAAATTGCCTGTGGAAGGTGGTAGGTGTGTTTGTAGTTCTTGACTAGTCTTTGACAAATTTTAAGTTCTCTCTCCAAAATGGTGGAGATTTGGGAACCTTTCAGCAAAATAGCTGTCAGATGTTTTTAAATAGGAATAGCATGCGTCATTCTTCTCATCCTTGAAAACAGTTGAACAGTTTCAGCTGAAGAAGGAAAGATCATAAGAAAGATGATTAGCATGATTTTTTTTCACTTTGAATTTTTTAATAAGGTTTTAAGCAGCTGTAAAGTGGCTTTATATAGGAAATGCTGTGTAAAAATCTTCCCCAACCTGTAAAAAGTCTTTATTCTCCTCCTTATATGGGGTGTTACTCATTTTAATTCTTTTGTTGTCGTTGGTAGGTTTGTTTCTCACAACAAGGCAGTTGCACCGGAGTTGTTCAGGATCAGATTTCCAGTTGTTTGGTGACAATATTTATACAGCCTGTGAATATCACCATGGTCTGAGTTCAAGTGGAGTTTTCGTAAACTGTGATAAAATATTTTCAGTAAACTATATAAAATTTCATACAAAAATAGCTGGCACAGTTTTTTCTTAGAAATCAAGAGCTAGTGACATTTCTGTCATAAAAGGTTGTCAGAGCTGCGTTCTAAATAGATCAAGATAGGGGTCTGAAATCAAGGAATATAAATATGTGTGTATATGTAAAAGATGATGGATATAATTCCTGACTGCACAGTCTTTTTTGTATGTTGGTATCTCTTCTGCTTGCTCCTTTCAAGTAACCCTTCTTTTCTCAGTGGCTCCATTATAGTTGGATTTTTTTTTTATATTAACTGTTGCTTTTAGATCAGAAAGTGTGATAAGGAAGAGAATAATTAAAATAGATGGTTTCTTAAAACAGAAGAATTCTTCCTTCTTTTTGCAGTGATCAAAGATGCATATGTAGGAAATTATGGTAGAGCTGCTAAGAAAAGGTATTTTTTCTGCCCGGGTTTAAGGAAGTATATGTAATAATTAAAACACTTTCTCAAGAAGCAGTTTTATTATTAATGCTTAGTGCATACATATTTCTGTTTAAACTGCTACTAATGCAATATATACAATTTATCTGTAATGTTATTCAGATTGCTTCTTTTGTAATTGCTATTCACTAGATGTTAGAAGGGGGGCTTTTTGAGAATACTGCTGGTAATCCTTCTACCAGCAGTGTATCAGAATTCATATAGCAGATCAGCATTGACCTTGTAGATAATGCCTTGACTCCTTCCCCACTTGAAGGGGAAGGGACACATGTGTTAGGAGGAGAAAAATGAGAGCTTGGTAATGTGAAATGAGCAGCTGAAATTTCAGGTCTGAAATGTTAGAGGTCACTGAAGTGCTGAAAGCACGTTAGCCCTGATGGGATCAAAGGAAAGAAAACAGCCACAGAGGTGGTATCTGTTGTTTTGCTCTGATGCTGCTGTTACAGAGCAAGCTCATAAAAAATGATGGATTTTGAATGGTTCCTATCTGTGTTTTTTCTTTAAATCACAGAATACAAAATCCTGGACCGGGGAGTGGATGTTTTCCCTGGGTGGAAAAGCAGGAAGTTGCTGTAGGGCACATCTATACTCCGTACACTGAGGAATAATGAAAGAATATATTAGGGGGAGGGGAATGAGAGAGGAGGTATCGAGATTCAGTAATTCAGCTAATGTAAAAGTAATTGCTGACGATCTGCTTCACATGGAGAGGAAACACAACAAAAGCTTTAAGTCCCTGTGTGTGAGAGAATATGCAATACTGCAGTTCAGTAGTCATGGATTGTATTAACAAATGGAGTTTACTTTTTCCCCCCCTTTTTATTATTGATAGTTGAGAAGCATCAGTAGAAACAAACTCTTGAGAATGCAGTAGTAACGTCCACTTAAAGGTGTATGGTGAGATGACTGTTGCGATGTCTCAGCTATGCTTTGTTCCTAACATAACTTTGCCTTAGAGAAAGAAGTATCATGGATGATGAGTGGTGGAGAGGGAAAGGATGTCTTTGTTCTCATTCTTAGAGCAGTTTGTATTCCACTGGGGGTGTCACTGAGAATTTGTGCTTCTGTTTTAGGATGAAGAGTTGTCTAGAGTTGTGGATCAGAAATTATGTCTGTGCTGAAACAATTCTCTTAGCAACAAGAATAATGCAGTATAGAAAGCTGAGCAGTTATGTGAGGAAAACATCCCTAACGCTGTCAGTATAAAGAGGTGCCTTTTGAACTCCACCTCTGAATTTCACTAGAAGTCTTGTACAGAAGGAAAAAGTTCTTATTTATCTCCTTCTCACTCTTTTATACTGTGCAGCTACATCACTTCTGATGATTGAAACCAGCTCACACCAAAACCAGTGTAAGTCTATTAACTTATTTGAAGACCAAAGTCAGCACTGGTGCACAACTCCCCGGGGAGTTAAAAACTAACCAAAACCAGCAAAAAAACCCCCAGCAAAATAGAAATCCCCAGGACCTTGTGTCCTTCGCTTGCAGTTTCCAGGCACTTGCTTGTTAATTTACAAAGCGACATGTTGGTGCTTTTTATTGATAACGAGGTCTCAAAATGAACACTCACAAAAAACCCCTTCAGTGTGTTCGGTTTGGTTTGGTTTTGTGGGAAGAAGTTGTCGGAGGTCGGTGCAGGTGCTGGTGCTATTCTGTGCTGTATCGACTACCGGTGTCAGCCTGACTCTCCTTGTATGTATCACTGTCTTTTCACATAGCTAGATTTGTAAAGATTTTATTTAAAGGTAGCAGAAGTATTAGAGTATAAATGATACAGATACTGAACTTTTCATTGTTGAGCCAAATATAAAACCATTCATTGAGAACTCTCATCTCAGGTTTAAATCAAATATGTCCTCTATCTGTGGTTGCTGATTCATCCTCACCACTGGCAAGAAACATTTGTAATGCTCTGGTAATTTGGCAAGTGGTGGGTTTTTTTGGGGTTTTTTTTTGTTTGTTTGGTTGGTTTTTTTTTTTCCTGTGATAGGTTTGCGCAGCATTGAAAATTTGCTATCCTTGTGGCAGATATAAAACTGGCAAGCAGCAAGACCTCAGCTTAATTTTTCAGTGTTTTTCTCATTCCTGCTGTTCTTTCTGTGAGGTCTCACCGAGCTCTTACTGAGCGTTAATGCTCTTCTGTCTATTTCCCACTGTAAAAGGGCACACCAGAAATTCCAAAGTGTGTCCAGAAAAAGATGCCTTTATTTTGGGGTTTCATTGTGACAAAAGTTTAAAGTTTAAAAGCTTTCTGCTGTCAAATTAAGAACGTATATAGAAAAGTGGCTTGGCCCTTATGTTTCCAAATGTAAGGATTAATGACTTGCCTTGGAAGAGTGGTGATGCTTATTTATAAACAGTATTTGAATGTTTTATGGATGAATATCGATTACCTAGATATTATTCTCTTTAATCATCCATTTCTTATGACTGTGTCCTTATTGTCATCAACAGCTTTATGGAAAAATATCATATCAAGTCCTTTCACTCTATGCAAGACAATCTTAATTTCCTATGAAATAGTCTGGGTACTGTATTTCAGTGAGACCACAGAACTGCAGTGTTTGTTGGATACAAGCATCCAATTTTTCTGCTTAAACTATCAGATTAAAACAACAACAACACACAAACCAGCCAAAACCGCTCAAACAACTCCTACCAGAAAAATCAAACCCTAGAAGAACCTAACTTTGTTCCCATCAGCTTTTAAATGACTGGGCAAAGGGAAGGAGAAATGGATGCAGAGAGGAAAGCCCTCTAGTTGAGGTTAAGCTTGAGAAGCCTTGCCTTGAGTGCATGATCAAAGAGTTTGTGACAGTGGATAATTCTGAACATCTGAGAGTAAGCACCAGTATTTCCAGGCAGGTATGGTCCTATTAACTGGGAAAAGAAACTTGCACCATGTGAAGACTGTCCTGGTAGCAAGAAATGTGTGTAACTTCACTTGCTGATATAATGGAAATTTAAAATCCAGTTCCAGAAGAGTACAAAATATATCTGCAAATTTGTGAGTCCTCATGATATTAAAGATTTTTTTCCTTGATGGCATGCACCACGCTTTATTCTTCAATTTTCATTTTTGTTCAAGAAAACATCAGGCTGCCAACAGTTGTTGAGAGCACTGGCTTGGTAGTTTACAAACTTCACGTTTTTTAGATCGCTTGTGGGAAAAGAGAGGTTAATCACTATGCAATCTTGAAATCTAGAGTTGGATCAGACTTAAATATTTTGATATTGAAGTCAGATGGTTTAAACTGACTCCAACTGGTAGATTTGAATGATTTTGATACACTTCTTCACTTTTGTGTTTTTGTTTAATGAAACGGGCAACATTTAAGTTTGATCCTGTTTTAAGTTTCTAAACCATTTGCTGCATTGAGCTGATCATTTAAGTAGTTCGGTCATTAGTCTCAGTCTGATGCTAGATTATTTTTTATCTTGATTTCATTCTTAATTGCTGTATTCTTAATGTTGGAAACATGTTCTTTTTAGCTATTTTTGTTAGTAACTTTAACAATATAGTTAATTTTTCCAGTGACACAGAACTAAAACTTTTTGTGGATTTTGTTGTATTTTAGCTAGTTAGCTTATACATTTGACCAGCTTCTCAGTCGCTGCTTTCTTTTTCTAGCCATCTGTGAGTCTTGTTGGTCATAGTGAGGCAGATTTAGCTAACAGTATAAAACTGCTCCAACTTCATAGAGGTAGCATGTATTTAATAGAGGGATTTCTGAGTTTGGTTTACTGCTGTTTTATTGATTGAAGGTCTTAATACAGTAGAAAAAAGTACCTTCTATGACTTCTTGCTTGCTTGACTGAGTGCTGCTGGAAGCTTGATCTGTATGTCCTGTATGATGAAAAGAAATGTACCTTTGAACAGCCAACTAATTTGTACAAGTAAGATCGTCTCTTTCTGTTGCAAGAAACAGCCTTTCAGTGGGGAGAGAATGTTACTGGTACTGTTGCGGTCGTCTTTTGTTACAATTGTTTCTAATGTTCATCTGCCTGGACAGCTGCTATTTCCTCCTCCATGCAATAATCTCTTCTAAAGTGGGAAAGATCTTGATCTTTATTTTCTTTGAAATGTTATATTAAAGACCCTTGTATCTGCTGATCATTTCATTCATCAAATGCCTTTATTTAGCTGCATTTAAAAATGGTTGAAATACACTTGTCAGTTTTACTTTGACCACTGATGTCAGCTTGAATGGTCTTTGTTCTGTCACCTCATACTGCCTTTCAGAATTGCTCGCTTGGATTTGCATTAAGCATGCTACTTATTTTAAAGACTACAATTTTTGTGTGTGAAGCACCTGTAAACAGTGCTTTTGATTAGCTGACATCTCATCTCACTGTGGTTCATGGAAAATTGAGATAAGATGCCATCTAGTTCATGGTGAACTATGGTCTGACAATTCAAAGTCATCTGTGCTGGTTCCAGAGTCATGAGAGATCTCTTAATATATATTCCTCCATGATATATTTCATAGTTTGTTCACAGTTGTGCAGAAAATAGTCTTGTTTGTTCCTGTGTGTTTCTCCTTCCTTCACCTCATTCTGTCAGAAAGCAGTTGCTCCTCTTCCTGTCACTTATAGAAGTACATATATGCTTCTTCCCCTTGTAAGTTGTGTTTTGTTGTTGGTTTGGGTTTGCTGTTTCTGTTTTTAAATGAATCTACATCACTGTTTCTCAGGAAAGATGCTCTTCACCCATTTTTTTGGTCTGTTCAGATACCTGATGCTCTGTCATCTTTTCATACATACTTCCTTCAAATTAATCTTTCCTTCTCTTTCATCTGTCTTTCAAGTGCGCTACTTCTCTTTTTAGGAAACTTTCCTATATACTTCACTTACACAGTCTCAAAACTCCCTATATTAACATGCAAAGATATACAGAATTCTGAAGACAGTCTGGTGTGGAATACAGCAAAATTGTGGGTGGTCCTTTATGAATTTTGCTTCAGAATTAGGGAAACAAGAAACCTTCAGCTGATTTCCCATAAATACCATGTCAGGAAGGAGGGGGACTGGCTGTCTTTTGGAGACTATTGCTTTAGTCAGCTGAGTTTTTTCAGAGTCAGAATTGGTACCCTGGAAGGTAAATGCTTAGATGTGTGTTATGTATTGTGTTTTGCTGGCCACATTTTTGGTATTTTCTGATGAAAGAGGGGTGCCTCTGGTGTGTGGAGAAAGACTGGTTGTGGAAGTCAGCAAAGCCAAATTCTGAAGTTCCAATGTTTTAATTTAGAGAACTTAAACCCGGGGTGTTGCTATTTTAAGTAGAATGTTAGTTCCTGTCTGTTCAAGTCTGTCAGTGTCTCTCTCTCAAGAACCAAAACCAAGAAGCTTAGCCTTACAAGGCAGAGATGTTAAATGCAAGAAATGTTCTTTGCCTCTCTAGACCCTCTGAAATGTAGGATTAGTTTTGGCTTCTGATTTCCTTAGCTCCAAGAGCTTGTATCACTGGAAACCAGGGAAGGTCAGTTGAAGATTTTTTCAAATTGATGGAGTCCAGAAACCTTTTTCTCAGATGAGGGAGAAGTAGAGCTTTCTGCTTAGCCTTGGAAGAAGTGCTCAAGGTGGATAACATTCAGTGACAGTGTTACCTCTGTCCTCTCTGGTTCTCTTGGTTGTATGGTTTTAACCTGCACGCTGCCTCCTGGATGCCATAGAAAGATCCTGTGCCAGCATCTGAGGAAGTTCTACTCATCTTGAGTAGAATCTGTCTTATTATCGCTTCCTTGTCCACATGCTTTGTTCTGTTCCAGACAGTACCAGTGTTGGTAACTGGGGTGGATGGGAGGAGGAGGTTGTCAGAAGAATAATTACTTATAAAACAATAAGGTTCATTGCTTCTGTTTATGTTTACTTGGGTTCCACAGAGCTCCATCCTGCTGCTTCCTCCCCTTTCTCCCTGCATCCTCAATGCAGCAATGGGCTCTTCTGTCTAAATGCTGACTATTGTTTGTGCTTTCACTCCATAAGCTGCTCGGCTGAGCATTTGCACTGAACCAGTGCACAGTGACTCAAATTCCCTGTTGGAGCAATGCTGTCATCAGGTCACAAGCTGTTCTTGCTTGCAATGAAAGTCAGTGACAAGCTTTCAGATGTACTTGTTTGGCTTGCATCAGTTTTTGCTTTCAGGATTGTTCTAAGGAGGAGCTCTGTGTAATTTCTCCTTTTTGGAGGTTTATTCTAGTCATAAGTGTTAAAGAAGTTCTCTTGGGAATGATAGTGAGTGTTTCTTCAGGTGGAGGAGACTTCTTGAGTTCTTTAACCTGCTACCAGAGATACCTGTTAGAAGAGCTGTGTCATCTACTTGCAGCATAACCTCTGCTTTCTGAAAGGCTTTGCCTTGTTCAAAATCCAGATAATTGCTCTAAGAGAAAATTAAAATATAAAATGTTAATGGAAGTGCCTCCTTGCCCAGGCCTAATTGACACGTGGCATTTTGAAAAACAAAACAGAGAAGCTAATGGTTGTGATGTGAGAACATTTCTGTTCATAAGAGCAAAAAGAAGTATGTTGGTTTGTGAATTCCATTTATTGTGACGTCCGGAAGAAATTGCCTGCAGAAACCGATTTGAGCTGAGAAAACAGAGACATTAAAGATACCATCTAAATCTTATTTCTCCAGAATTGCATCCTGAATTCTAAAATTGAAATTTGAAAGCTTTTTAATGCACAGAGTCAACACATGTTATGTGATGTGATTGTTAAGTTTGTTTGCCCAGGGGTTGTCCAGAACTTGTGAATATATGCAGTAATATGTGTTTCTAAACCAGCATTTTTTTTTCAGCACTATTTCTCCTTCAAACAATGGTAAGAGCATAAAACAACCTCATGTAAAGAGACAAGTTGCTAAGGATTATGAGCAGCAGTCTTATAAGACTTCATTATTAATCAAGGAAAAATATGATATTGCTGGGTGGTAAAGGTGTTATTTTAATCAAATGTGTCCTTCCTCCAAACACTCCTACCCTACCTTCCATTGCTGCTCACATAATTGAGCAAGTTAGGGGTTTTTTTTAACACCTTAGGTGGGTTTTAGATGTTTTTCAGTATGATCCAAAGGTTAGTGGAGATTGTTTAATGCTGGCATGTAAATCTTGTATTGGACCATAGTGGTGAAATGCAAATTACTTATGATCTGAGCTCTTGTACATAGAGCTATGAGCCCCAGCACATCCATAGCTTTTATAGCTCCTGTAATGCCTGACAATCTGTTGTATGTGGAAACATGATATTAAGTGTCTTTTCATTTGGCTTATAAATGATATACTTTTATAAATATTCCTCCTGCTGAGGAGTGCCATACTGGGCCTAACTAACCTTCCTCTAAATGTGAAGATTTGTAGTTTGAAATGCTTGGATTTATGTAAAAGAGGATTAGAAGAAAGAAAAGAAAAAAGCTGATTATTTCTCTTCTACATCTAGTCCAGGTTCTCACTGTTGTACAACACATCTCTTTGTGACAGTTTATAATACATCGGTTAAAACATGGCGCTGGTTTGTAGTTTAACAGTTGACAGGTCGAATCACAAGAGCTGCTGCTAGGATAAATATTTTGCAACTGTTGTCTTTAAAATATTAGAATTCCATGAAACTGAGGGAAAACAACATAGCTTTGAAATTATTATAAAACACCATGTTTGTCTGCAGCTGGCATTACACAGCAAAGGGCTGTAACACAGCCCAAGGATTTTGGCTGTATCGAACTATTGCTGCTAGCATTCTCTTCTTGCAGAAATTGTCACTTCCAACAGCAGAAATACCACGACAGGATGTATCTGTGCACCACTTTTCAGTCTAGTTACTTAATGTAAACCCATTTTTATCAGTACTTTAAGCAAATGTGGTTAAGGTGCAGAGGAGTATGTCATATTCTCCCCATCCTCCTCCTGTGCAAAAGGGTTGCTACTTTTGGCAAAGATGGGTGGTGATAGTAACAGTTTAGGCATCTATAGTAAAATCCTCCAAGCTCATCTGAGATCATATTCATAATTACACTCATGCTTCTAGTCTGATTTTAATGAGAGTAGGTGAATGTTACTGTTCTAGAAGCTCTGAAGTTTTAGCAATTAAATGCTATGAAGTACACAAAATGAAGATTGTGAAGAAATTGTTGACCACAAGATCTTCTCGTGTTCCTGGGAGTTAAATGATCCTACATCATATTACTGAAAAGGTATTTGTTCCCTGGCTTTCCATTTTTTTTATTTGTTTGACCTTCCACCTCAGTGCATTTCCATCAGCATCTACAAATGTTATCAAAGCAACTTTGGGACTAGAATCATGTGGCAATTATACTGGACTAGTACTTCTGAGTAATCTTCAACAGCGGTTATCTTCATGGCATCAGCTTTTCTATCCTGCTTCCTTTTTATGTTGATACGTTCATTCGGTAGCAATTCTCATGAATTTAGCCAAATGGTAATTTTATATGTAGTTCTAGCTGTATTTAGGTATAATCGTTCTTCTTTTTGTTCTGAAGAGGTAACTAATATCCTTCCTAGCTTCTCAGTTGTCTGAAAATGTGATTTAGAAACCACAGGAGTACCATTACTAACAAGTTTTTATGAATATATAGTTTGTCAAATGGGAATTATTTGTCTTTGCTTAGCTTAAGTTACAGTCCTTTTCTCCTTTTCTATTTATTCCAGCAATGGTTATAATCCTTTATACTTTTCAGAACTTTGAATTATTTTTATGAATAATGGAGAAGGCAGGAACTCATGTTAAGATGATGATGTTAAATGTTTCCCTCCAAATTCAATGTCTTCCATTTCTTCTGGATGGCTTCTTGTGTGCATTAGTATCTGAGGGGAAGAAAAATATTAAAACAAGTGAACCAACTCTCAAGACAATTTTGCCTCTAAGAGGCACTGTATTACTTCAGTTACAGGTTAACGCAATGTGCATCGTCTATGAACTTGATGACAGTGTGAACCAAAAGTAAGTTTGTTTGCAGATGCTGTATACTGGGAGCATCTGCTGTAGTTGAGAGGTACTCTGGTTGATAGAATCAGTGAATTACAGTAAAATTAATCTTTTTCAGTAGCAACAGTCTGATTCTAGCAGTTTGTCATCTGAGGCAGAAGGACCGCTTTGCCCTGCAGGAAAAGATGAATTAATTTGTGGAATACAAGTGCTTCCCAGACGGCCAGCCACATGAGCGCCAAAGATTGTCTATGCAATCTTGCTTTTTAAAAAGCGTTAAGGAGACTTGGCCCAATAAAATCTAACATGTATTGTATCCAGAATGGTATCTAAGGGAGTCTTTGGGACTACAGATGTAGCTGCTGCCATTTAGAATTACCACAGTGATCTTTCCTTGTTTACTCTGTAGCTGCATGTGCATGAACATCTCTGATGATCAGATGTGCTTTGGCATGTTGTTTAAAAGTTTGTATCAGAAATACGAATGTGACGTAATAAATTTGGTGAGAGGCAACTACTATGTTATGCCTAAGAAAAGCTTAACAAATTCGTAGTGTTTTTTGGAAGTACCTGCCAGAAGTTGTTTACCACAGAATTGCTATGAGGTGCGTATTTTATATGGAAACGCCCCCTGTATGTACATAAATACAAATGCACTGACTTACTGTTGCTCTTTACCTAACTCTAAATGCAAGATTTTTGTGATGAACTGTGGTCATACCAGATGCCTTTGCTGGAGTATAAAGTATTTCTTGTCCTGCTGGGTGAATTCCACTAGAATAACTTGGTGTTTGTGTGTTTTAAAGTTGGAACCAAGCGTACCGATCCCTCTTTGAAAAACAGAAAACTAGCTCTCCTCTTTTCCTGGAGGACAGCTCGGGCATTGTGTCAGCTGGAGTGGCTTCAGCTCTGCTGCTGCCCAGAGAAGAGTCACATCAGGACAGCCCTAGACCAAGTGTTCACTCTGTCCTCCAAATTAAGTTTTGGTTGGGGTCCTCTGCACAGCTCCTCTGTTTCTTTACCTGCGTGTGTGTGTATGTGTGAATTGCATGCAATGGGTCTTCCTCTCAAATGCTTTTTCCCATCTGTCCTAAGTGCTCCATGCTACCTACTACATTTCTCATGAGTGTGCAGACTGGGTGAAGAACACTTGTGGCCTGTGGGAGGGGACTGAGACTGTAACATAAAAAGGTCCATGTGCAGTATGACTTCGGTGGCCTCTTCTGTGACTGTTCTGCTCTTTGACGGAGTGATCCAGTGAAGATACTATTCTAGGACTATGACCTTTAGCTCCAACTCATTGTTTTCGAAGGGGAAATAGGAATATACAATGTAACCTGAAAGTTGTCTTAACAGAGGAGTTGCTGTAGCATGTAGCATGGATTTAACCTCTTGAAGATTGAATAGTGCAGGTTTTCCTTCTGATACTGTGTTTTCCTCCCCTTCGAGCTTTTCTTTTTCATGAAGCTAAATCCTTGCAGATACTTTTAGCAGGGAATATTACTCCTGGTAGTAAGTGTTGCAAAAGAAAAAATGTTAAAAAAATGAACAAAATTTGGAATTAATATTTCAAGAAAATTACAGTTCTTTGATAATTGCTTGCAATCAAGCAGATACAAAATGTTTGTTAATTTTTTATGCCACAGATGTGCTACAAACCTAAGAGCTCAAGCTTTCTTAAAAATCTCAGTTGCAATCTACGCTTAAACTGTAAAGTGAGTGGTATATTATTATTATAATATTGTTTTTTGTGTGCATTTTGGAGGTAGCACATGGCAACAGATGTTTCCATTTTGGTAGAGTGATGCCTCAAAGGGCTATTTAGTGGCTCCTTCATATAGAATTATAAGTGTAATGACGAGATAGTTGAGTCTTTACAAACTACAGATTATTTTGTTCTCTGATAGAAGAGCCCCACCTGAACTCTTCCTTCCCAGATGCAAACAAGCATTTAGTTATAGTCATCATAGAGAAGTTACAGCATGATGCCTGCAATAGCTGTGATGGTTTTGGCTAGGAAGGACTTCTGGAGCCCCAGGTGGGGTTCAGTGGTTATACTGGTGCGTTCCCCTTTCATCAGTGCTGTGCCATCTGCAGTAAATCCTGCCAGACCTTATATGAATCTGTCTTCCTCCTCTTCCCTCAAACATATTTGTGCCACAGCATCCCACATATGATTGGCCTGCCAGCTGCTCAGCGTTCCTGAAATGAACGGTGATCCTGAGTCCAGGAAGCAACAGTCTTTTAGGTCACATTTGGTCTTTAGGCCTTCCAGCCCTCCAAGTCTAGGTTAGGAAAGCAGTGCTATTGAATGTTTGGTTTTTGTTTTTGTTTTTTTTTCATTTGAGTTCAGAATGTAAATCATGCTTTGTCATTAGATCTAATAAAAGGTACTGATTTTTTCCCTCCTAGTGGCTCCTAATGTTTTACTAAGAATTTCATTGCAACCTGCTGTATAGCAACAATACTGATTTTTTTTTTTTTAAAGTATGCCCATAAGCACTAAAACTGTAGTACATTCACCAGTTTATACCTCATCTCTCAAACAGAACAGCACATTTGAAGGAAGACCTTGTCTGGCGAGTTTTGAGGTAGATGGAATTTGATGTCCAGATTGTTAACCCATTATAAAATGCAATATAATGAAAATGTTGATAAACTAATAAGTATTTGCTACCAAACTAATCTTTGTAACTGTTTTATAAGAGAAATGTGGTGTAACAGAAAGGCAACACATTCCAACTTCTTGATTAATAGGTTCTGATAATTGATCAATTTACTGTAGGTGGTAGAGAACATGAATAGTCACTGAGACCTTCCTGTAGAGGCTTATGCAGTGTGACAGAAGAGTAGGATTGTTGTGTGATGCCTGTTCATGCTATTAAGTCTTTGTATCTTCTGAACAGTTATCTTTATGCAAAAGAGAAAAGCTCTGTTGCACTCTCTTCTGAGGAAATGTAATTTGAACTTTTAATTTAAAGCTTTAGTGTAGAATATTTGAAGGTAGTTTGTCTAGTTTCAGTTCTGTTTTTTTGGGTAAGCCAATGCAACACATGTGTTTATCATTCTCATGAAGCTGAGTGACTAACAAAAGTGAAAACATGAAACTTACAGTAGAGAAGCTCTTAACTCTTTGACTGCTGTGTCTAACTATATACACTAGTTTTAAGCTGTGCATTTGTGTGTGAAACCATGCTGCTGCAGAAGGTGGTGTTGCCATATGGATGCTGTTACTTGGGTGGAATAGTGCCAAGGACATTAATAACATTTCCATTGTGCCCACACATTTCAGATGTCACCAGGAGCTGATGTAATAATGTAGCTTTTGTTGTACAGTAGCCAATCTCTGTTTCTTTTCTTGATTCATTTTGTAATTGGAAAGACACTGTGCAGTACTTGAAAATAGCATGAACTGAGACAATTCTATCTTCAAATATTGGTGGCATTATTAAAACAATGCTTATTCTGACTGGGTCAGTTTTAAGAGATTAGATTTTACTTGTAATTTAAATGTGGCAAGGAAACAAACTAATCAATGGGAAAAATATTTGTAATTATCAACAAAATCATTTTGTGTATATGCAAGACTAATTTGGGGAATGAAAGGTGGGAATAGTTAAACTTTTAATCAACAGGGCTTTTCCCGATATGCTTATTTTAAATATAGCAGAGAGGTTACATTTCAGTTCCTGGTTCATAGCATTAACATTTCAAATTTAGTATTTTGAACCCAAACCACTAAGCATTAAATTAAAAAAATCTTTGTCCCTGACATTTCAGTAATGAGTTGTACTGTGCCAGTCTCCAACAGGGTTGATAATAAGTAGCTTTAATTCTCTTTCATGAGTTTTTATGTTACAGTTTGGATTGATGGTAATACAAGGCTAGGAATAGCTGATTGTTGGCATAAGAATGAACATTCCCCTTTTAGATCAAAATAAGTTGAATAGCTTTTGATATTGGATTTCATTCCTAACATGAAAAATGCCTTCTTCCAACAGAAAGTCTAACAGCTACAGTTTGCAAGCTGGGGCAGGCTTGACTTTCAGGCATCATGGGGTACAATATTTTGAAGAAAAATGCACCAAAAAGAGAAGCCAGGTCTGTCTGCCCCAATTTTGCCATTTTGTTTTGCTTTTGGCTTAAAAGGGATTTGGGTTTTGGCTGTTAATGTAACAAGCTGCTTACCTTGGCAGAGTTGGGCCGAAGACCAGCCTTTGTTGGTTAACAAATAAAATTAGTTTGAGCTCACTGTCCATGGAGTGTTTTCTCACATCATAAATCATTGGGCAGACTGGGACACTGTCTTAGTCCAGTCTCTGAGGAGAATTCTAGCACAGCACTTCAGGAATGAGGTATGTTGTACTTGCAGATGTGGAACAAAACTCAGATATGCTTTTTTCTTAGCATATCTGGATCAGTGTCTCCAGTATCAATCCAGCTTCCATGAAGACAAATTTCACCTCAAAAAAACCCAAAAAGATTAAGTTTGACTGGCAGAATTAATTTTTCAAAACAGTTTGAGAAGGTGGCATGGTTTAGCATGCTTTAGAAAATGAGCTTGATTTAAAAACTGCAACTGCATGGACCTATAAATTCTAAAGCACTTTTAGCCTGTCATATGCTCTGCAAGCTTCAGTAGTGTGATAAATGAGAATTTTGAGTGATCTTAGAAGTACTTTCCTGTCAGTTTGTCACAATCTGCACATTTGTTAGGTGTGCTCTTATTCCTCTTTCCAAACCGTGTTCTTGGTTTCCTTTGAAGCACTTATAAACATCTTAATTGTGTGGTCCATTTTTGGTGACTCATATGTCTCTAACAGTTTACACACGCTTATGTTACAGTAATCAAATTCTCTGAGAGGAGACAGCTTTAAAAAATATTTATATGTGTTTTTTAATAAGTGGAAAATTTTATACAGAGAGAAGAGCCTGCACAGTAAAGGGGTTTTTGTTTGTTTAATTAAACTTCCAGTAAAACAAAAGTGGTTGAACAGCTGCAGCTGTCTGTATATGAATTAGTGCAAAGCAGTCAGACTTCAGGAAGATAACTCCAGTGCCTCCACACTACCCAAGCAGCTGTAGAGTCAAATCAACATCCATCTCCCGCCTTTTGGTCTCTCCTCATGAGGGAGAGAACATAATTAGTAAGAAAACGAAACCGTCAAGAATCATGTCAGTTTTATGGCCTTCTTAGGGCAAAACTGCAAGTACAGCAACAGGTACTAGAACACTTTTAAAACATGGGACTTGGACAGTGGAAGAGTTGCTTGCCTTCCTTCAGTATGTCTTGCTGCAGTCTGAATGTTGAGGAGTGTTTGAGGAATCAGTAGTTGAAGCCAGCCTGAATCCCTGCTCTGTTGCCATCTCCCCCTTACAGCTCTCTAACCGCCTTCTGATTGCTTAGGGAGAACTCGGAGCAAAGCAGTATGTAATTGTATCCACAGCAAAAAGAGAATGGCATTTAAAAGCTTCCTAAGTAGGGAGGAGAAATGACTTGGCATGTACAAAAAGCAGGTTATAAGCTGTGAGTCCTGAGAGCAAGTGCATCCTAGTAGACTGCTTAAAAATGAAGGGTACAGGGCCTTCCTGTCAAAAGATCTTTCCTGGGGCTCAACCAAATTGGCAACACCCTGCTAAATAGTCTGGATTCTGTTTTGTTTTTTTTAGCCCGAGTGCTGTTGTGTTCTGTGGAGATTTTAAATTAAAAAAAAAAAAAATTAAACTTTTCATTGGTGTGAGACTTAAAGTAGTGTGTGTACCTTGGTGCCTCTGCCTGAATCCAGTAGTCTGGAGAGATACTGTGTAAATACAACTTCTGAACCAACTTTACTGGTTTCTCTGGGGTCAAGTATGCTTATGTGGATAATATTTTTAGGGACTTTTGTTCATATTTTAGAAATATGTCTCCTTTTTTTTATTATTTTTTCTAAACTGGAATGGTAAGTTCAACACATTCTCTAGTTATGTAACAGTTGTCACAGAAGAGGTCCAGAAACTCTGCCAAAGGTGGTGTGGAATGGCTCAGTAGTTGTGGTAGTATGCTGCAGGGCAGCTAGGTGGGTTTAAAAATTGGTTGGATGGTTGAGCTCAAATGATTGGGCCTTCCAGATCTTCTCAAAGTCGTTGAGGCTTCAAGAGCCCAAACCCTCGACTTTCCTGAATGAATGGCAGGCAGAGTCTGTGTCTATTGGGGAGGGATTGGAGATTCCCAGAATGACAAGTCTGGAAGCCTGAAGTTTCTTACTTCTGACACCAGGAGGAAGGCTCCTGCTCCACCTCAAGATCTGCAATTACATAACAGATTCGGTGCTCTTTTAGGTGATGAGTCTGGGTGCTCCATCCAGTGAAGTGCCCAAGCTAGCTAAACCTGAGCCATGCAGAAGCACCAGGAGAAAGTGGCAAGTGATAATAGTAGGGAAATTCCTGGCTGTGGGGGATGGAGACTCCCATCTGCTGACCTGACCTGTCATCTAGGGAGGCTTGTTGTTTGCCAGGGACTTGGATCTGGAACATTGTGGAAAGACTGCCAAGGCTTGTCTGGCCCTCAGACTACTACCCCCTGCTGCTCTTCCATGTAGGCTTCAGTGATATTGCCAGGAATGATCTGGAAAGTATCAGTTGTGACTATATGGCTCTGGGGTGATGGTCAAGGGCATGGGAACCTGGGTGGTTTTCTCCTCAATCCTTTTGGTGAGAGGAAAGGGTGTGAGGAGAAGTGGACAGATCCGGCGGGTAACAATTGGTTGCATAGCTGGTGTCAACAACAGAGACTTAGTTTTATGATCATGGGACCCTCTTTGAGGATTCCTGGGAAAAGATGGGATCCACCTAAGTGGGGTAAAAGCATCTTTGCTAACGGGCTGGCCAACCAGGTGAGAAGAACTTTAAAATAGTCATGATGGGGGAGGGAGAGAATGACCAACAATCTTGTGAAGAAGCGATGGACCAGGTTGGCAAACAAAATGTATGTGGTGATGCAAACAGTAGGGACTGTGTAATCAACAAAACAGGACTGAAGGAGACCCTTCCCAAGCATACCTGTATAAACAAGGAACTGCCTTTCAGAATTACAGGGAAACCTCTTGTACTCTTTTTGGGAAATCAGCATAGCTGATTGCCTCTCTGAAGTGTCTGAGCTCTCATGGGGTGTGAAGAAGAGGAATTACATGTCTGCATGAAGTTGCGGAGTTATGATTACATTGGGATCATGATGATATGATGGGGTAGCTCACATGACTGGCGTGCTGCAATAGATATATACAGGTTCTTTGGGAAGGACAGGCTAGGAAGATGAAGGGGAGGAGCCCTCGATGCATAAGGGCTTGTCCTGGTTTAACCAGGATAGGGTTAAGTTTCCCCAGCAGTGGGGGGGAGCTCTAGCCGGGTTATTCAGATACCATGTGGACGTCACATCCTGGCAGGTCACATTTTTCCTGGCGAGGGAGCGCGGTGCACTCATGGTTTTGTACATCGTGCTTCTCACTGCTGTATTTGGTAACTATTTTGCTCTGTTCATTGCTATCACTATTACTGTTATTGTTATTGTTGTTGTTTGTTGTGTTGCTATTGCACTGTTGTATTAAACCTGTCCTTATTTCAGTCTTGGGGCTTTGTATTTCACTCCCTTTGTGGGGGAGGGGCAGCGGCCTCCTGGTCTCAGACCCCGGCAGTGGCTAAACCACCACAGGGCTGCTGAAACACATGGAGCTCTGCTGTGGGACAGATGATGAACACCTGAGAGTTTGTGGGTTAGGGTTAGAGGGCAGACCAATGTGGATGATGTTGTGGTGGGTGTCTCTACAAACCACTTGACCAGGAAGAAGTAGCTGATGAGGCCTTCTTCAGACAGCTGCAGTAAGGTTCATGTTGACAGGACCTGGCCCTCATGGGGCATTTCAACCATCCTGATATCTACTGGAGGGGTAGAATAGTTTGCTTATGTCCTGGGTGTGAGCAATCCAGGTTGTTTCTGGAGTGTGTTGACTGCTGGATCTCATACTTGCAAACAAGGAAGAACTGTTGGGGATCTGAAGGCTAAGGGCAGCCTTGGCTGCACTGACCCATGAGATGGTAAAGTGGAGGAAGGGGGAAAAAAGCAGAAAGCAGGGTTGCAACCCTGGATTTGAAGAGGGAAGACTTTGGCCTGTTCAGGGATCTGCTTGGAAGAATCCCACTCAAGACAGTTATGGAGAAAAGAGGGGGATCCAGGTGAGCTGGCTGGTTTTCAAGGATCACCTCCCCCAAGCTCGATAGTGGTCCATCCTGACAAGCAGGAAAACAAGCAGAGGTGGCAGGGTGCCGTCGTGGATGAACAAGGAGCTTCTAACAAAAATCAGACATAAGAAGAAAGAGTACAGAAGGTGAAAGCAGGGAGAAGTGACCTGGGGTGAAGGTAGAGAGTATGTCTGTGTATGCAGGGATGGGTTTAGGAAAGCCAAAGCCCACCTGGAGTGGAATGTGGTGAGGGATGTTGCTGTGGGTTAACCCCAGTGGACAGTTCAACCCCACCCAGCTGCTCACTCACTCCCCCACAGAGGGATGGGGAAGAGAATTGAAAGAGTAAAAGTGAGAAAACTCGTGGGATAAGATAAAGACAGTTTAATGGGGAAAGCAAAAGCTGCTCACACAAGTAAGGCAAAATAAGGAATTCATTCTCTGATTCTCATCAGGAAAGCAGGGCTTCATCACATGTAGCAGTGACTTGGGAAGACAAATGCTGTAACTTCACATGTCCCCTCTTCCTCCTTCTTCCCCCACCTTTTATTGCTGAGCACAACATCATATAGTATAGAATATCCCTTTGGTCAGCTGGGGTCAGCTGTTCTGCCTGTGCTCCCTCCCAGGTTCTTGTGCATCCCCAGCCTACACACTGTCGAGGCAGTGTGAGAAACAGAAAAGGCTCAGCAATAGCTAAAACATCCCTGTGTTACCAACACTGGTTTGGTCACAAATCTGAAACATAGCACCATGAGGGCTGCTATGAAGAAAATTATCAATCCCAACCAGCATAGATGTGAAAGACAAGAAATGCTTCTATGGGTACATGAGTGGCAGGGAGGAAGACCAGGAAAAGTGTAGGCCTACTGCTGAATGGGACTGAGAGCCTTGTCACAGAGGTACTTAATGCCTTACCCACCTCCATCTTTAATAGTAATACTGGTCTTCAGCAATCCCAGGCCCCTGAAACCAGTGGAAAAGTCCAGGGCAAGGTGCACCTACCCTCAGTGGAGGAGAATCAGATTAGGGAATATTTAAACAAACTGGACACATGCAAGGCCAGAGCCCTGCTGGGGTATGTGCTGAGGGAGCTAACTGATATTGGAAGGCCACTCTTGATAGTCTTTGAAGGGTCATCAGGATTGGGAGAGGTTCCTCAAGATGCAAAGAAAACAAATGTAACTTCTGTCTTTAGGAAGCAGGAAACTTTTTTGATGAGAACTATAGGCTGGTCAGCCTCATGGTAACCCCTTGGGAAGTGATGGAGCAAATAATACTGGAAGCCATTTCCAAATCTATGAAGGACAAGAAGCTGGTTGGAAGTGGTCAGCATGGATTTGTGAAGGGGAAGTCACATCTGACCAATCTGTTAGCCTTCTGTGATGAGATCACTGGCTTGGTGGAGGAGGGAAGGGCAGTGGACATTGTTTACATTGACTTCAGCAAAGCTTTTGACACTGTCTCCCCTACCATCCTCATTGCCACACTGATGAAGGGCAGACCAGGTGAGTGGACAGTGAGATGGGTTGAAAACTGTCTGAAGTGCCAGATGCAAAGGATTGTGATCAGCAGCATGAGGTCCAGCTGAAGGCCGCAGGGGTGGATAATGGGCCTGATGCTGCTCAGCATCTTTGGTGATGATCTGGGTGACAGAACAGAGTGCACTCTCAGCAAGTTTGCAGATGATGCAAAATTGGAAAGAGTGTTTGTCTCATGAGAGGGTCGTGCTGCCATTCAGAGAGGCCTCAACAGGCTGGAGAAATGGACTGACAGGATCCTCATGAACAAAGGGAAATGCCAAGTCCTGCACCTCTCGGGGAAGAGCCCCTGGCACCAGTACAGGCCCAGGGGCTGAGTGGCTGGAAAGCGGCTTTGTTGAGAAGGACCCTGGGGCTCCTGGTGGACACCAGGTAGACCATGAGGCAGCAATGTGTGCTTGTGGCAAAGGCAGCTCCCAGCTTCCTGAGCTGGTTAGGCAGAGCATTGTGAGGCGGTGGAGAGAGGCGATCCTTCTCCTCTTTTCCTTTTTTCTGGTGAGGCACAGCTGGAGTGCTGTGTCCGGTTCTGGGTTCTCCCGTACAAGAGAGATGGAGATGGAGATACTGGAGCGAGTCCAGCAAAGGGTCATGAAGATGGTAGAGGGATTGGAGCATCTGACATCTGAGGAGAGTCTGGGAACGATGAGACTGTTTAGCCTGGGGAAGAGAAGTCTCAGGGTGATGTTATTGATGTGTCTGAATACGTGATGTGGTGAAAAAGGAAAGTGGAGCCAGAGTCCCCTTGGCAGTAGACAGGGAAAGGAGGAGAGGCAATGGGCACAAACTGAAATAGAGGAAAATCTGTTTAAACATAAGAAGATCTTTTTAACCGTGAGGTTGATTGAGCACTGGAATTTCCATCCTTAGAGATATTCAAACCCTGGTTGCACAAGGCACTGAGCAACCTGTGTTTTAGTTGCCTCTGCTTTGAATAAGGGCATTGGGCCTAGATAGTCTACAGAGGTGCCTTCCAACCTCAAATGTTCTGTGATTTTGGTTGTAATTAATGGGTACTCTACCTGCAAGCTGATAATAAATGGATTACCACCAGGGACTGTCTGTCCCAGGACAGATGCTCTGTTTAACATCATTATCAGTTATTGGAGAAGGCCATGGAGTACACTCTCCACACGTCTGTGGTTGATACCAAATTGGTGGAACAGTTGATGTGCTATACTGGAGGGACCTGAGGCTCTAGGAACTCTGGTTGTCTAGCCTGGAAAAGAGAAAACTTGGGAGGGCCTAATAGCAGCCTTACAATACCTACAATGAGGTTATCAAATAGATGGAGTTGGGCTCTACACAGCAGTGCGTGGTGGGATGACAAGACCAATGGATGTAAATTGAAACAAGAAAGGTCCCAATGGTCTGTAGAGAGAAAACTTTTTTCCCAGAAGGGCAGGCAATCAGTGGAGCAGGTTGCCCTGCGTGTCTTACCTCTGTCCCTGGAGGTTCTGAAGACCGATGTGGACAAAGCCCTGAGCACCCTGGTTTGACCGCAGAGCTGCTCCTGCTTTGAACAGGAAGCTGAACAAGTGACCTCCTAAGGTCCCTCCTGGCCTGAATGACTCTGATTTTTCAGTTAAGTCCCAGTGGTAAATTTTTCAAGTTCTGTTTGCATGTCAGCTTGTAATGTGTGGTAGCACTCTTTCTCTTTTGCTGTTCATTATGTAGTTTAGCAGGCCTCTTGTGAATGGGTTTTATAATGTTTATAGGCTTCACAGAAGAAACAATAGAAGAACATTATCAGCCATAGCCTTATGTCTGGGATGTATCCAAAAGTCAGAACACTCTTCTAGCTATGACTTGCAGGCTCTGGGGGAGGGAGATGTTCAGAATTGTGACTGTGTGACATTTTGGGGGTGGAGAGTAATAACTCTGCTTTTCTGTCAGCTTAATTTGATTTAGTGTGCAGGGCTTGTTATCTAGGCAGAATTTTTTTGCTACCTGTTGTGTACTGGTTAGCTTTACTTTGTGAGCTGTATTGCCTGTTTGCAGGCCACATCTTGCAGGGTTTACATAGCACAGTCATCTGTGCAGAAAGCAGATGCCTATTACTAGTTCTCATTTTGCTGTTTCAATGGTTGAAGTGTTAAATGTTTGCTGGAACATCCTGGGGCATGGCTTTCTACTAAAGAAATCGAGCTATATAAATATAGCTATCCTTGACCTTGCCAATCATGCTTCTCCTAGTAGATATTTGATGAACCACTAAATATAACCATGGCTTCCATATTTGAACACCCCAAGTCTATTATTTTTGATTCTCCAAAGGATTTTTCTGTCTTATGACTTCCCTAATTCTCTACAGTGACTCTGCAGGATGAATGGTAGGCTACAGGGACTTTGTTGTGTGTATGGTTTCAACGGATGATGGGATTCTCCCAGGAGAAGACAAAGACACATCATATAACCGTAGCAAGCCTATAACACACCTCTGTTTGATAGCAGACATTCAGAAGAGTAGGAACATTTAATCTTCAGATCTCCTGATGCATAATCACAAGTGAAAGTAAATTTTTCTCCCATTGGTGAAATGCTGTGAGAGCATGTTCATGCAGCAAGGCTCTGCGTATCTGTATAAACAACAGTGAAACTCAGCATGATGCAAAACGTTCTTGATAATACTCTTTAAGTTAATAGCGATGTGTCTAGCGAAGTAGATGCAGTGGCCTGGAATGCTTACGGATTTGAGAAACTTTTGAGAAATAAAATGCTTTAGAAGTCCTGTGAGCAAAAGGAAAATGTGGTCCAAGAAATAAAAATAAACTTTGTCATGCTGCCATAGTAGATACTGCTGAAGCATCACAAATTAATTTCCTTTAAACAGTAGAGAAAAATATGTGCCATTTGTTGCCTTAGCCATGATGGGCACTCCTGTGGTTTTTTTTTCTTTGGCCTCCTCACAGCAGTTCTCCACAAAATGTTACCACTACATGTTGCCTATTTGATGTGCCCACTTGGTTAAACTGAATATATTACTTTCACTGAGAATCTGTAATTGGATTGGTGTTTTCTTACTCTTTTCAAAGGCATGGAAACTTAAACGTTGTAAATAATTATGCATATCTGTGTTTCTCTTTTAGTGGAAGCAATAGTGGAGTTTGACTACAAAGCTCAACATGATGATGAGCTGACGATCACTGTAGGTGACATAATCACCAATATCAAGAAAGATGATGGAGGCTGGTGGGAAGGACAGCTCAAAGGCAGAAGAGGTTTGTTCCCTGACAACTTTGTAAGAGTGAGTACAAAGTGGAACTGTTCTTGTGTGTATACATTTTGTGTACTGTGCTATTCAGGCTAAATATCAGCCTTTATATCATAATATTTCTTATATCCAAAACCATAATATATTACAATACAACGTAATATTGAGGCAATGTTACAAAGAGAAGATGACATTATTTGCAAAGACAATGTAGTTTTGATAGCCTGAAAATAAAAGCAGCTACCCCTATATTTCTCTGCTGTTCAGTGATTACATTTGACTGTGGTCTGGAAACAAAGTGATTCTTCTAGAACAACTTATATGTCATGGCATTTGCAATATTTTCTCTTTTGTGTAAATGCTACTTCTTCTCCAGAGGGCTTTTTTAGGTTTTACAGAAGATTTTTATGAGTGCTTATTCCTGGCTAAATTAGATAAGAATAATTAAAGTGGATTTTTCCAAACAGTTGTGAAAAAAAAATCATTACTTTGTATTTCATGTAATGCGCTAAACCTGCAGTAATACTGGTTTCAGGAAAGCCATTCAAAGTTTTAGAAATATATATGTATATAAAATATATATATTATATATATATCTTTTTTTTATAGGGCATCTCTGTGTGTGCACGTATGTCTGCACATATGAGACTAGCTATTAGTACCTCTGGGCCTCCTTGATTTGTCATTGGAGACCTAGACTGTTTGTTTCTATGAACCTCCATAAACTTAGCTCTCTGCTATGGAAAAGAGAGCAAGAACTACAATAAATTACATAAATAGGTTTTATGTTAATATGTTACTACAGCTTCAGAGGATCTTTGGGACTTTCCCCTTTCCAAGGGTATAAGTATCTTTTTTTTTCTCCATCCTCTTCTAACTGTGTAAGCCTGTTGTGTGTTTAGACATATGCACATAATGAAGTTACTTCATTTTGCTTCACTGACACTGCATATGTCGAGGTACCTTGGAGAAGTGGTTCAGGGCAAACTTATTGAGCCTGTAGCGGGGCAGCATGGGAGCCTCAGATGTTCCTGTGGGGGCAAACATACTCACATCCTAATCCTTGTTCTTGTCATTGCCAAGGAGAAAGAACAGCTCTGTGTCTGTCAGGCGGCAAAGATTAGGAGGAAGTAACGGCCTTAAGAGCTGAAAGGGAGCAGAGGAGGAAAACGAATACCCTGTTTCTTGTTAACCTCTGAAAATCTACACTTTGGGGTGAGGGGAAGAAACTGTTTCGGGACTCACTGTGTATTGATAATATTTTTCTGCTGGAACTCTGATGAATTGTGAAGTTCTAAGCTTTCTCCTGTATAATATTTGAAATCTGCTGATGATTTTAGGAGGTTTGGATTTAGTGCTAAATGTGGCCTATGAATTTCTGTTATGAAAGTATCATTAAGTATGAAGGTTTGCAAGTTCTCTCCCTTAGTACCTAATTTTTAAGGCCTCTCCAAAGTGCTTTCAAACTGTGGCATCCTGTCACATAATTAAAAAATAACTTTTTCTCAATAGAAAGTTCTAAAACAACAAAAAATGTTTTGGATTTTGTGTTCTCATAAAATATCACTCCCTGCTCTTTGCTCCCCTCCCTTTCTTTCTTTCTTTCTTTCTTTTTTTTTTTTTTTCTTTTTTTAAATCAGCATCCAGGGCTGTTTTCTAAAGAACTAAAAACCACATCAAATTCTTCCTCATTCTCAGCTCGAACGCAAAGCCAAATATGTTTTTCATAGTTGAGCATTCCCTCTTAAAATTAGGTACTGTGGAGTGGAAGATACAAACTTCCTAAAAGTATAGTTAGTTTGTGAATATCTTGAGTGAAAACCTTTATTTTTCTTTATTTTTTCTTCTGTAAATCTCCTTGTAAGTGGAGAGCTATAGTCAAATGTAACAGCAGTCTCATTAGAAAGCTTGTTGAGCGTAATGATCCCGTCCACTAAGATTATAAGTAATTGTAAACTTTCAGTTGTGGAAAATTTTTTAACACGTGCATGCAGAGTCGAGCTCACCAGCAATCAATTCATGCTCCATTGCTGTTCTCTTGTCAGCAAGGTAATTGAGAGGCAGGCAAAAAGGGATGCTACAAATGAGTGGTGGAGTTGAATGCAACTCCAAATTTCCATTACTTATTAGAACTGATTGTAAAAGTAGTTACCTGAGAAAGTTACTCAGAGGTAAAAATCACTAACTAAATTCTTGAGGTATTTTGCATTCTACCTTCAGGTGGAGGGAATAATTTCTCACAGAAAATAGCTTTTCCTTCCTGTGATTTCTTTTGAATAAATTCATTATGACATTCTAAAGAAACTGTTGGGTTTTGGAAAAATTGAATGTTTGGGCTGAATTGAAACAATGGAATTAACACAGTAAAAAGGCCTGAGTGGTCTCAGTTAGCATGTATGCATAGATTCTGCAAGTGCAAAGAAAAGATGTACAAATCAGAAATGGAAAAAATAGGAAAATGCAATATATTGAAATGTTTATGAAAAGATATTAATACAAAGTGTTACTAAGAAAACTAAAAAAATACTTTTTCAAAGGAGTACTAGGCTGTGAATGTGGAAAAGACTTTTGGAGTTGACTGTAGCAAAAGTGATTTTAAATTTCATGGAATAAATGCAAATTAGGAGGCTGTTGAAGAGGAGCTGTCTGAAGACAGATATAAGAAAGAAAGAGGAAAGGGGAGGTAGCAATGATATGTATGCAGTACATGTGCAGTTATTTTTTTCAGGGGACTTTCACTGTGAAGTTGTATGAGAGGTGCTTCCTGTTCTTGAATCTGCAAAACAACTGCTCTGAGCTTTTTATATTTTTACACATACAGACACAAACCCCCAGATTCATACCCTTCTTATGCTCTGCAATTCAATATACAAGGTGTAACAGAAAAGGTATTTGCAATTTCTTTCTCTTTCTGTTTTCACTGCCTATTAGTCTGCAGCTATGATCACTTGGAAGATTTTGTGGGAGAAGTTTGTCTAAATATGAGAAAATTCTTTGGTCCTTCTTTAAGATTTAATTTACCTCTGTCAGCCTTTGTAGATATCTACATTTGTTAGAGATACTGATGCTGAATTTATTGTAAGAAATGTATGAAACGCGTATCTGGTTTTTGTCTTTTTCTGTTTTCTTTCAATTTTTCAGGTAGAGAAATTGAAGTATGAGTGGAGAATTACTTACTGTTCCTAGTTGTCTGTTTTACTCCTCAGTTACACAGTTGAAAAAGAGGACATAGCAGGTGTGATTGCAGTGTTGTTCATTTCCATAGTGTAAAGTTGTTTTTCTGTATCTTTATAGCTTCAAAGCTTCAACTTGAAATCCAAAATCCTTACTTTTATAACCAGAAAATAAAATAAATGTGGATGATGTGTAGGGGTTTTTTTTAAAATGCCACTAGGAGACAGGAGGCTTTTGACTTTTTCTGGTCTTATTTTAACAAATTCCTTGTTGAACCATGCTCTGCCGTGTAAAACTGTGTATGTAAGTGTGACAGCATCTGAGACAGTTAGATTTTGCTGATAGCAGATGAAGATGTAGAAAGCAGGAAACTGTGGTACAGAGGCATGCTTGCCAGTTTTAATTTACAAACCCAATTCTGTGTGGGATTGGATAGTGTTATATTGGTAAACTGAATTTGCTGCATGTGGCAACCTTAAGGCTTGTCTGTACTCCAGAGGACTTGCCAGTATTGCTAGCAGAATTGGGGAGGCAAATTTATTTTAAAATTAACAAGAAATGTGGTGGTAGTTATTTTTGAAATTGTGGTGTATAGCTTGGGTTTTAGGATCAATAAAACAGGACAGGAGCTTTGTGTAACTGTACTGCTGCCTCATATCAGAACAGCAACCTGGATTTCTTATTATACAAGTAGGATACAATCTTTAAATAGGGTAAATTAGTTGTAGGATGTCAGGGATGTGCACGCTGAATCATAGGTACATGGTGGAGATCCTTATCTGTTGTTTGTAATTTAATTTTCCAATGTATATGTTTTGTTTGCTTGGTTTTAATCTTCACAACCAGCCAGAGGTTGCAGGGGATTGTGAGTGAAACACAGGGTGATTCCTTGCTGAGACCCTTGTGCTTGTTACACACCCCACACACCCCTACCCGTCCCTATTAGTGCTTTCCTAAAACCTTTCGTAAGATGGGGCCTGTGCACATGCAGGGTCCCTTTACAGCCATAGGTTGGCTCCTGGGAGGGAAAAGAGAATATTCTCAATGTCCCAGAACACTTTGGTTCCTGCAGTACTTTCTGCTTCCCTGGCCCTCCAGCTGCTGCTTGGTACCACTCCTGTTGTCCTTCCCTCTGGCATCGCCACTGCACTTTCTGATACTGTTGTGCCTGCCTTTGCTTCAGGGTTTATAAGTTCATATTGCCTTTGCTGCTCTCCTATTAATTAAGTGACATCTGGGCCAGCTTTGCCTAAGTAGCCACTTCTGAAAGTTGTGGCATCTGCCAAGGCACTGAGGTTATATGTAGACTAGGGAAAACAGTGTTATTTTTGTCTATACCTGAAAAGATAACTTGCTTTGTGGGTCACTGAATTGTTATGGTGGTTTATTACATACCTGGAAGGAATTTGCAATTCAATTACTGAGCTTTTTTTTTTTGTTGAAAATTTTACTAGAATACTGTCTACATATTTGTTCTTAGGAAACGTTTTAGATTGTGGCATCCTAACTGTAATGAGAACCAGGAGTACTAGTTTCTTATTCCAAGTTCTGGGTATGGCCATTAAATTTGTTATGGTTAAATACAAGAGAATATAATTGGTGAAAGAAACTTTCAGATAGGTTCCATCATATGAAAATATTGTCTCTGAGCTTTTGTTTCTGTCAACAGCAAATAGGATTTTATGGAGAGAAACATAGCATCACTGATGTGTTATTATTTATTATTGCTGCTGTTATCACTGTTACAATGGTGAATGCAAAACTAGTAAAACAAAGTCTTTCTCCCTCTCCCAGCCCATCTCCCTGACAAAGACACAGATCCACCAGGATGGTCTTGTACCAGTCAATAGTCTCTGACTTCTCAGCATTTACTCTTAGGGAATTCAGCAGAGCAGCAGCAGCACTCTGGGCTGTCCTGGATGCCAAAGGCATGATTGCAAATAATGTCACGCCTCAACCTGTTTGTCTGGCTTCAGAGGCAGTGGGGGAGCTCCCAGTGAGGCAGCTGCCCTGGGTGTTTGGACTGGAAGTGATGTGAGACTCCTGACAGTGACAGAGGCTCTTTCCCATTCCTGGTCACAGGGAATGGGTGATGTTCTCAGCTGGATGGGAAGGGTGCCCTGCTCATCACAGTCAGCAGAATGGATCCTGTATGTTTGTCATGGGGGCAAGTGTGGTGTTGGCTGTCCTGCGGTGATCAGTTTGTTGGATATGCTTTCATGCCAGGCTTTGAGAGGGGGATTACTTGGGGGGGTGTGGGGGTGTGGAACAGAGAGGAAAGAAGGGTTGCTGTTTGGGGCTGTCAGCTGTTGGATGTTTTGTGGGAACCAGCATGTGCACGTTTTATGAACTATGCAAAAGTGAGAGGGTTTTAAATACATGCAGCAGTCATGCAGTGGACACATGGTAATGTGAAGCTTCGGTGTTAGGGTTTTTATTAGCTTTTAGTGCCTAGTACTTTGTATTGCAACAAGTTATTGGTAAAAACTAACCGTCTGAAAAGGCAGTGGCTTAATTGTAATTATGTATTGATAGAACTGGTGAAAAATTAGGAGTCTGAAAACAAAATGTATTACTTTATTATGCATTGTAATTGCTGATGTTTTAAGAAAAATATATTCTTATTTAAATACACATACTGCTTCACTGATAGAGTTCAGAGTAGGTAGTATAAGTTGATATACTAAGGAGACTCAATTATTTCCTCTTTTTGCTCAGGTTTGTCTTTTGTGTTCTTAAAAAAAACTCAGAGTATTTCGGTTTAGAATATGCTCATGTTTAAATTGTAAATTAAAAAAAATTATGCTAAAAAGGAAACTAAACACTTCCCCCCCCCCCCCCCCCCTTCCTGAGGCTCCAAGCCATGAGGAGGAGGAGAAACTAATCAAGAGATTGAAACGACGACTGAGTGTGCTATCTAGAAGTTGTATTTTCAAAGATATAACTTCGTTGGAGCTGTAATATCATAATTCTTTAAAGCAGCTTCAATTTCTTCAGAATTTATTTATATATTATTATTATTATTATATGGAATGTGTGTTACACAGGGAAGTCAATGTAGTTTTGGCAATAGCCTCTTAAAGTAGTTTCCATAAGGATTTATAGAATTGGCAGGATTAGATGGTTGACAGTGTCTCTCCAACCTAGTCCTAAAAGGTTGGGGGGCAAAGAGAAGGTGTCCTGACCACACACTTCCTCTTCCCTGAAGTCAGTTTGTTTCTTTTTTCCTGGCAACTTTCCAACCTCTGGATGTTTTTGTTTTCTCTGTAGCTTGTTTATGTGTGGGTGGGTATGTTAGTAATCCACGTATTTTGATCTGATTCATTTTTACACTTGTTTTGGCAATTGTTTTACTGTTGAAGCAGGCTGCTGTGAGAAACTCTTCTCTGTAGGTAAAGTCTGTAGAGGTGCTTAGCAGCATTTGCATACGAATGTATTGCAAAATGTACTTCTCCAGTTTGGGATTTACAGAGAGTACAGCTGTGTATTTGATTTTTCATGACAGGACTAAAAACCTCATTAGAATTCTTAAAACACAATAACAGAAAACACAACCTCCTAGAAACTGAATTACAGTTCAGTCCTGCTGCTGTTCGAAGCTAACATGAGAATACTTGTTGATATTTCCACCTTTCTTGCAATTTTATTATATAGCCCTGAGATGAATTCCCTCAACTGATTTTAATGTTGTTTTAATGATGTTTTTAATGTTTGTTTGAAAAAAGGGTGTAAGAGGAACAGTATTATGGATGCCTGTGGTGTAACTACAGCATTTAATAATTGTAATTATGAAAGGTGGTACTTGCATTCAAACTTATTCTGCCAAATATTTCATTTACTCCATCAGAATGATCCAACCTGTATCGGGACCACATCTACTGATTGTCTTTCAGTTTGTATCACTTAAATGTTAAGTAACATTAACAGTAAATAAGAATGAAGATGAGAGTAAGAGGAAGATGTGGGAAAAAGAAAGCTATTGGGGATTGTAAGACTAGTTGTTGTAACTGCTGCTGTCATGACTTAATGATGCTGTTTACTTCTGAATTCTTCTGTCCTGGTCAAACACTGTAATATATTAAGAGTAAGTATATGTGTGTATGTGGGGGGGTTGTTTAGTGGTGTTGATTTTTTTTTTTTGTTCAGGTTTTCTTTATTGGTTTTGGGTTTTACTTCTATGTACATAAGTGTTGTTTTCTTCTGAAGTATCATGCGTTGACCATTTAACAGCTTTCATGCTTTTGTAAAGTCTTTACCAACTGGGATCGCAAACTATTTGTGTTATTTGCTATTGGTAGTAGTAGTTGACTAATTAGGTATCTTTGTATTCAGTGTCTGTAATTTCATCCTAGAATCTTTTGGGAAGCTGATGGTGGAAACAGAGTCCTTAAAGGGTGACCCATTTCCTGCCATCACCTAATTATTCACTCTACTAGAATTTCACTGGCACTGTTAGTAAAATTAATATGATGGAATATATTAGAGCAGTTTAGGTTTACGATCAGTACATGTTGTTCTTTTCAGAGCTGGAAAGAGACAAGTACATGTGAGTCTCTTAATCCTCATTTTTTGGCTGTTTAATACAGCCATATGAAATATATTATTGTTTATATATAGACACTGTAGTAATTCAGTTACCATTAGAAAAGACAAAGGTGCATGTAAACTACCATCATGTAAATAGGATGAGTTATTTATTCACTTTGACTTCAGACTCCTTCAGTGATGGATACCTAGTGCCAATAGTTGTGACAGGAGGTGGTAAGGGATGGAAGGGAAGAAACAAGTAGAGCATACATTTTTAAAAATAATGTTGATACCTCTCCCACCCAGGGAGAAGGAACAGGGCAAACCTGTTATCTTTACAGAAGGTGGTAATGACTTCTGCTTTTATTGATTTTAAAAGAAAATTTTATTTTTTTACCGGGAATATTGAGAGAAATAAATGCATCACAAGTCATTCATGACTGTGCAAGGTATTGAGTGTATGTGTCGGCTGCTTCACAAAACCTTGCAGTGGGGACTCGTTGCACCCTTTAAAAGATTAATTTATTATTTGTTCTTCCACAGAACTTGCATTCACCTTTCCAAGAGGCTATAGGCCAGTATTATCAAAAACCCTGATTAAAAACACCCTTCCAACAGAAACAGTCTCTAAAACAGAAACTTCTTTCATAACTTTCATGATTGCTTATGGTTATAAGTTATTGCTCTCATTTTGGCTGGTTCATGATAACCAGCTTAGCTAAGGCTTGGTTTCCATTTTAGAGATGCTTACGTGAGTTTAGGTGGTCTGATTTATCTGTCAGTATTCACTTATTAATTGGTAGCACAAAGCAAATGAAACTCCTTTTTATCATTTTGGTTGAAAATTATTCTCTTCCTACTTGGAGCTAAGAGCATCGTGTCATCCAGCTTTCCTTTTGCCACCTATGTTTATCAGCTTTTTGGCTGCTCGAGGGGTTTTCTTGGTTTTTGTTCCCTCACCCCAAGCTTCCTTATCATGCTGCCCCCAGGACCCTGCCAGCATGTGAGCAGACTGCCCATCTTACTACAAGTTGTGTTTTGTCTGCCCTACGTGGCCTTTAGAGACATGGTTCATATGCTGTCATCAGCTGTTGCCAAATCACTGACCCAATGAATGCCTAATAGCTATAGAGAGAAGAAGGTAAGATGCCAATCTTAGTGTTTTCTTTATTCTTCCCTAATGTCCTATGTCTCAATTTTATTGTACTGTCAAACACAAAGACAAAATGTAACCTGCTTCTCCTTTAAAAGTCCTTCTAAGGAAGACCTGAGTTATTCTCCTTCCTGGGTTGAATTAGAGAAATATATATGGAAAAATACCTGTAATTCAGAACTACCATGTTAACTGTGTTGCATAAAAAATATCTAAAATTCACCTACCAGAAACCTGCATACATGTCTCAGTGTAGCTTTCAGCAAATTTTTTAATGCTTCACTTTTGGTTTAGTTCAGTTTACTTCTAAAATTTAGTTGAATATTTTCTCTACAGTTTGTTTCATGGAAAAAAGTACTTATAAGTGGAAGTACTTGAAACGTACTGTTGTGCATGTACAAAAGGGCATGTGCTCAGTTGTTTTCCTCTGTTCCCACACATCATCTTCATTTTGCAATCTTCAGTCGATTCATAATGCTCTGTGGTGTACTTTTATCTATTTACCTTTCTTTGACTCTGTGGAATCTGTACTCAGTCTGAAAGCACCTGAAGGCCTATGGTTGTGAATTTGAGTTGATCAGTTCTCATGAACAGATTGCCACAAATAATGGTGGTTAATTCAAAGCCAAAACCTGGTTTGTTACTGATGTGTTATAAATGTACAGAATGCTAAAGCTATACTAAAGTCCTGGAAGGAGTTAGGATTTGTATTAGCTTGCTGTGAGATATCACCAGTATTTTTCCCTGCAGAAGGAAAGGTCATATGTACTTTGAGACCTCCTTAACTGAACAGCTGAGGGCAAGTCCTTTAAAAACTATTGTACAAAAATAAATTCCCTATACAAGTAGTTCACTGAAGTTAATGGAATGACTAGGAGGATACAACTGCTTGCATGCACCAATTCTTGCAGGGCTGAGCATCGCATTTCATACTCCTTAATTTCTCTGTGGTTCTGTGTAGAAAGCTTCCCAATTTCTGTATTGTCAACCCACGTGTTTTTAGTGGGTCATTTGAACTTCTGCAGCCTTTCAGACTATGAAAACTTTTTAGAGAATCTATGCAAACTGTCTGGTGGACATCAGAGGAAAAGATTGAGTAAGTGGAGGGAGAGGAATGCCTCATTAACTGTAAAATAGAAGCTCTTTTTTAAAAATACAATCCCTTTCAGCAATACATATATGTGCATGTAGTAGACATGCATAATGTGTGTGTCTGGTACGCAAAAGTAAACATTAGGTCTAAAACCAGAACATACAAGTTAAGGTATCAGAAATTATTTTTAAAGGTACTTTTATTCTACAAAATAGAGAGAAAAGAAAAATATTCTTTGGTCTCATTCATTAATTCAACCTTTTTTCTTCCACTAAACAATTGTATAATGCCGATCTTTTATATCTGAAACACTTACTACAAGGAAGTAGAATGTGTGTTGCTCACCCTTCTCAACCTTGGTGACACTTGCAGAGATGTTCTGTAATATTGACTCCCTCTCTTTGTTCTGGGATTTTTACCTTTTCATTGTTTCCTTAGTGAGTCTTCAGATATTTAGAAAAGGGTAATTTTCATTTGGCTTCTTTAAAGTGAGTATACTCTACTCCCCAGTAGGCTTTTTTAAAGTTCATGTGTTTCCATTAGAAGCTGCCCTTCTCTTCTCACTCTCCCACCCACTTCTGTGTGGGTTTTATTTTCTCATGAAGCTGAAACTGGGCATACAAGTTACGGGGTTGAAGAACTCCTCCAGGGCTTCCTTGGTCGTGCCTGGAGTTACTTGTGTTGGTAACCAGCCTCTCCAGTCTCTGTACCATGTCCTTCTGCTGTCAAATTGCAGCTCCATGACACTGAGCACTATAAAGAATGAGAGAAAACATTTATTATAGCTGTGTTAGTGGTTTTTATTTGAAGACTGGTTATATTAGTGAAGGCTTTCTGGTCATGCCTTTGAGCCTGTCTGTATTAAAATGAGCTACTCAACTCCTGCCATTGAAGAATGTATGTGGAGGGACAGACAGGGCGATGGGATCTGAGTTTTAGCAACCAACACCACCAGCATTTGCTAATGAGCGCTAACAGATGTATTTGTTTCCTACTGATGTTTTCAGATGTCCATAAAGCGAAAACAAGATTTACAGGGAGAGGCTAAATTACTATCTCTTACTAGATTGCGTTGTTGGAAAAATTGACTAGGTTCCCAGACTCTATATCCCCTCATCAGATCTGGCAACAAGCAACAAAATTAAAGATAAATACTGGCTACAGGCAATTATTTTTAGTTAAGGCCAATTAATATTAGCTGGTTAGACTGCTTGAGAGAAAAGGGAAGTTTGCATCGTTGGAGCATGATACGTAGGAGTGGGAGGAGACCTGAACTTGAAACTGCATTATTACTACTGTGCTGCCAACTGGTACCATAATTTTATTGAACTTTACCTCAAAGTAGTAAATTTTTGCATTCCTGCTACTCTCAGGGAAAAGCACATAAACAGGGCTTGTGAATTTGTGTCACAAAAAATAATTCAATGAAAATATAGAGTGATTAATTACAAGTGCTTTTCTAGGTGTGCAAAAAAAAAAAAAAAACAAAAACAAAACCCAACGTAATTGTCCAGTAAAAATAATTTGGTGCCACCAACAGAGCTCCTTGATTTTTGTGATGTTAACAGCAGCCACTTAAAATATTTTTTTTTTTTTTTTTCTCTGAATGTGTGTGCCTTTCAGTGAAGACATATCATGGTATGTAAATATTATCTGCTGTAAAAATACATAGCATAAGATAATACAAAAACAAATTGGTCTTTGTAAACATTATGGATAAGCAGCCTCACTGGCGATAGGAACCTGCATCTGTTTCTCTCTCTGTACCATTGTTCTTTCATGGTTATAAGAGTGTTAGTATAATGTATTGTCAGAGAGCTGCTGCTGTGAAGCAGCTATACAGCAAAACTTTGCTTCAGGGCCATCTTGTAAACCCTGTACAGCAAGCAAATGGGCTGTACCAGCAAAAGCTCAATTGGTTGAACCGGTTTAGCTAGTTTAATTAAGTCAGTGGTAGGGGCTTCTGCCGGTTCAGTTACAAATCACACCTGCAGTCTTCCTGCTCCAGCTATGCTGGCAAAAGTCTGCAAGTAGATACTGTGTTAGGAAATTCCACATCAGTTGTTTCTAACATGCTTAGCACATTGTTGCAATGTAGTCTCTTCCCTTTTTCCCTTCCCCTTTTGTATCTTTTTCCCCCCCCTTTTTCTCCAAGGAATTTAAGGCTATGCCTCTTGGTTAAATGTAGCTGCTCTTGGATATAGTTATTAGCCACCTGCTTCTCTACCTGATACATTTTCTGCACTCTGGGAAAACAGAAGTGAAAGTTAAGGTTTATATTCTGTGAGTGGGAGAAACAGAGGGTAGTTAGTATCCAGATTTTGGCAGATGTCTAAGTTGTGCAGGATACTAACACAGTATTTAAGATCCAAACAACTATTGCTGTGTCATAAAACACTAATATTAACTCTATTTTTGTATCCACTGTTAGCAGATGAGACAACTAGAAAGGAGTGATTCTCTAGTGTTTTTTAAGTGAGAGGGATACCTACAGGGTATCTGGAAAAGCTTCTTTAAGATGAATCCATAGTAAGCTAACTCCGCTATACAGACCATCACAGGAAATGTAGCTAGAGCACCAAATGACATTGTTTAAAATGTTAATGAAGCATTTCCGTGCACTGTAGAAACCATAGCTATGTTAGCACAAAACTGAGGTTGTGTTCAGTGGTGTGTGGCCTTGCAGCTCCTCTCTGCTGGGTGCACTTATGTGCAGAGAGAAAAGCTGTGCAGCTTGTACTATGTTAGAGTGCTTTCATGCAAGTAGTAAGGATGGTGTGACTAAGCAAAGTTGGAGGAAGCACAAGTTTGATCACGAAAGGAACAGAATAAATAGGAAAAGACATGGCAGAAATGGGTGCAGGACAAACCACATAAATTCAGGCATCTCTGACAGCGTTGGAAAAAGCAGTGCTCTAATATCTGCCAACAATGTGGTGGATTACATGGGAACTTCTCTAGAACCTTGTTCACACCTTACTCCTAGCCTGTACCATTTCCTTCCTTTTGCTGTTTCCAGATTAACCTGTTGGAAACTGTTCTCAGAAATGACATCAATACCTGAGTTTAGGAAAGGTAACTTCTCAGGTATAATTCTGCCACACTGCCTTGTGTTAAAGGTTGGTGTGTGCAGATTATGGTTCTTGCCAAAAACTCTGCAGTAGCATAGTTCCCCACAGGAAGGTTGGATGCTCTTATGTATATACTATATGGTCACTTTTTTTTTTTTTTATTGAAGCTGACAGGATGTATATATTTTCTAAAGAATACATTTTAATCTGAAAGGTGGCATTTTAGTTAATCATGGCTGTCTAAAAATGAGTGTTGGAATTGCTTGAATAGTTATGTCTTACATGACTTCATTTCTTCTCCTTGCCCTCACATGGATACTTGGTTTGTGTTATGATTGATTTCAAAAGTAAATATAACTTTATTTGCAGTGGTTTTTTTTTTGGGAGACCCATTTTATTCTGTCAAACATCGTTCAGTAACTCTAGGTCATATTTGCTTCCACAGTACAAAGCATTCTCCCCTCTCTCTGTCATTGCTGCAACCCAGCCTGATATCTGAAAAACAAGTTCTAATTCAAACAAATTCTAATTCAATTCTAATTCATACATCATAAAGGTAGAGTAAACAGATCTGCTATAATGCCTAACCCAGAAGAAGATCTTGGAGAAAATTAATTCCAGATGGGAAATTGATCAGCCCTGGGAAAGGCTACTGGGGACCAGCAGAAAGCAAAAGTCATTCATGTTTTCAAGAAGGAAAAGAAGAGAATTTGGGGAACTCAAGCTCCCATTGACCTGGAAGCCTTTTCCAAACCTAAGAAGGACAAGAAGCTGGTTGGGAGTGGTCAGCATGGATTTGTGAAGGGGAAGTCACATCTGACCAATCTGTTAGCTTTCTATGATGAGATCACTGGCTTGGTGGAGGAGGGGAGGGCAGTGGACATTGTTTACATTGACTTCAGCAAAGCTTTTGACACTGTCTCCCCTACCATCCTCATTGCCACACTGATGAAGGGCAGACCAGGTGAGTGGACAGTGAGATGGGTTGAAAACTGTCTGAAGTGCCAGATGCAAAGGATTGTGATCAGCAGCATGAGGTCCAGCTGAAGGCCGCAGGGGTGGATAATGGGCCTGATGCTGCTCAGCATCTTTGGTGATGATCTGGGTGACAGAACAGAGTGCACTCTCAGCAAGTTTGCAGATGATGCAAAATTGGAAAGAGTGTTTGTCTCATGAGAGGGTCGTGCTGCCATTCAGAGAGGCCTCAACAGGCTGGAGAAATGGACTGACAGGATCCTCATGAACAAAGGGAAATGCCAAGTCCTGCACCTCTCGGGGAAGAGCCCCTGGCACCAGTAGAGGCCCAGGGGCTGAGTGGCTGGAAAGCGGCTTTGTTGAGAAGGACCCTGGGGCTCCTGGTGGACACCAGGTAGACCATGAGGCAGCAATGTGTGCTTGTGGCAAAGGCAGCTCCCAGCTTCCTGAGCTGGTTAGGCAGAGCATTGTGAGGCGGTGGAGAGAGGCGATCCTTCTCCTCTTTTCCTTTTTTCTGGTGAGGCACAGCTGGAGTGCTGTGTCCGGTTCTGGGTTCTCCCGTACAAGAGAGATGGAGATGGAGATACTGGAGCGAGTCCAGCAAAGGGTCATGAAGATGGTAGAGGGATTGGAGCATCTGACATCTGAGGAGAGTCTGGGAACGATGAGACTGTTTAGCCTGGGGAAGAGAAGTCTCAGGGTGATGTTATTGATGTGTCTGAATACGTGATGTGGTGAAAAAGGAAAGTGGAGCCAGAGTCCCCTTGGCAGTAGACAGGGAAAGGAGGAGAGGCAATGGGCACAAACTGAAATAGAGGAAAATCCGTTTAAACATAAGAAAGAATGTTTTATTGTGAGGCTGGTCAAACAGTGAAACAGATTGTCCAGAGATGTGGAACCTTCATCCTTTACTTAAAAGCCAACTGGACACAGCCTTGAGTATCCTGCTCTCGCTGTCCCTGCTCTGAGCCAGGTGGTTGGACTAGGAGATCTTCAGAGGTGCCTTCCAACCTCAGCCATTCTGTGAATCTGTAAAAACAGTTAGTTTGATTACAGTACTTTGGCTCTATAGGGATCACTGAACTATGGAGTAGTAAACAGAAGTATTAGTTTGAAGTATAGAGGATAAGACTCTGGGCCCACCTAGAGGCTATATCTTGTGAAGAAGTGATGCCTTTTCTGTATAATCCAGTGGAGTGTTGGTTTTAGTTTCCACTTTTTTCTTTTAGTGAGCAGCATTTTTCACACTCCAATTAAAAATACAATGCCTTTCCCACTGCTTGCACACACATGCAGTTATGCCAAGGATAAAGAAGGAGGTTTTAGCAACTTTATGAAATTGTGATTCTTGAAACACTTGAATAGGCTGACTAAACTCCAGTGCCTTTAGTTGCTATATTTTTTTTCAGTCCTAGGTTTCTGTGGGCCATACTTTTATGCGTATCCCTTTCCCTCTCTCCTCTTTTCTCCCCGTAGCCCAGAACTTCTGAAGTGACCTTTAACTGTGAAGAGGTGAGTTGTTAACTTATTACAAGTCATAAGTGACCCTTTGTAAAGCAGGCAGCTACAGAGAGAAGAGTATCCACATTTTGTGAAAGACAGCAATATGAATTCAAGGCTTGTCTGATGTAAAATAATGGAGGAGAGTGCTTGGAGGGAACTGCTGGAAAAAATGTGTACAAGAAAGTACAAATAGCAGAATATTAATCAACTACAAGAGACAGATGTTACTCTGAGTAGCTTCAAATTACTTGTAGAGGGAAAAAAAAGTGTCTGCTTAACATGGGGCTGTGTCTGTATATGTATAGATTTATTTATGAATGAGAGAGCAAGAGCATGGGTTGAGTTTGGAAAATATCTCTTAGTTCATAGTTCCAGTCCTCTTACTCTTGCAGGCCCTGTATTTCATATTTATGAAGCTTCATTGTGTTGTTGCTGTGCCCAGCGAATGCTGCTTGAGAATCTCTTTGCTCTCATGGTTAGAAACATTCCTTTACACTTTATCCTAAATTTATTAATGGCCAGTTTTTATCACTTGCTGTTGTGCAAGCATTCTCCTTGTGAGTTAAGATGGCTTTTTGTGTTTTCCCCATGGTGTTTCATCAATCCTGTTTGCTCTTTGCTCTTAAACAGCCCTTGAAGGTCTTCTCTGTGCTTGAGATACTGATGTAAGGTAGGCACTCATTCTCTTGAGAATACTAGCAGCACTTCTCTGTATTTTATTTACAGCACATGTTCACATGCTGGGCAGACACAACATGATAAAGAATAGTACATAGTATTCCAGATTAAGCATCAGTATTGCATTGTATATTGACTTTGACTCATCCATTATCCACTTAATTTCCTCTCATTTTCATGAACCTGTAAATCAGTTCATGGACCCGTATTTGTCAAATGGACTCAAAACTATGTGAGAAGCAAAATCTGAATGTTGTTTTGAAAAACATAGTAATTTTTAATATCTTTTTCTAGCTAGTCTGAATTGCTGTAACTTTCTCAGAGCTTCATCTCATTATAAGATGGATTTTTTAGAGCTGTACATTAATGATTATTTTGGATTTATTCATGCCATCAAGATTGCTCGTCTCATTAGCTACTAGACATATAGTTTGGTCTTTTCTCCAAAACTGCTTTTTACTGGCTTCATTGTGTGCTTCTCTGTGTTAATTCGTGGAATTCATCTGTCAGCCACTTGAGCCACCTGCATGCTGTCTGGTAAGCAGGATGCAGGCTGGGATGAGTTTTGTTGAAGTCGTACACTGAACTGAGCACCAGGTTTTTCAGGTACCTGAAATAGCCTCCATTTCACAGTTCCCATAGAGCCATCTTTTCTATAGAACCCTGTTTCTTTTACTGCTAATTATAACCTTCTCTTATGAATGCTTACAGTCAGAGATTTCCCAAACTGTAACAAGAGGAAAGAAGGATTTAATAATTTAGAGAAAAATGATTGAGTGAAAGGGAAGAGACAAACTATTGTGGAAGACAAAAGTTGTGATGTGTATGGGGCTTTATATGCCTTTGTGGAACAATTAAAATAATTTAGCTGCCAAATGAATCACACTCCTCTTTTGTCATTCATGGAGGGATCTGCTAAGATAGAGCCTTTGTATGAACAAGGTCTTTCCAGATTAGAGCATTTGAGCAGCCTGTTTTGTCTTGAAGTAAAATTTATTTTCAGCAGCCATATTCTAAATGTGTTGTACCTTTGTGAGAGAACAACAGAAAGCAAAAAATCTTGCAGCAGAATTTTGTCCCTGAGTTCAATGACACTTGGCAGAGGTCAGGTCAAGATAGAAAGTTATCTAGATTACATTTGAAAATGGAATATTTGCCCCTCAGATTTTTAAACCTAGGACAAACTTGCAAGAAACTGGTATTAAGTTGGTATTAGATTTAAGTCAGGAAAATAGAGGAACAGTGAAATTATGGTAGAGAAGCTGAGGGAGAATATTGTAATGACTGAGGCAAGCTTGCTGTTCTGAAGAGTTAAAACCGATGACCACTGTTAAAATAGGTAGAAATTAAAAAAAGGATGAAAAAGAATAGAGTGCAGTGTTAATATTTCTGTTGAATTACTAACAGGGACTGAATTTGATAAAGGTGATTGAAAGGGATTGAACTGGTGAGTTGGGGTGAAAAGGCTTGGATAGGGCACCATAGCCCAGGGTAATATGCTGAAAAATGTACGTGCTGTGAAAAAAAACCCAACAGTAAGATGAAAGTGGATTGGAGGAAATGCAGAGTAATATTCAAACCAACATAACCTCTGCTGTGCTTCCTTTTGTTTTCTTTTGGGGTTTTTGGGGGTGTTTTTTCTTGTATCTTCTTTCTCGATTATCACCCCTGTTAATAAGAATGCCCCTGTGGCTTTTTCTGCAGACCATAAACAGTGTCTGTAAACCACCTCTACTCCACCTGTTTCACAGAGGTTTAGTAGTAAGAGAGTGGCAAAGCGAGTGAGAGTTGAGGGGATGCATAGGAACTTAAGAACTGGAACACTGAGGTCAAGCAGAATGGCTCTTAAGAGCCACCCAGCGGGGCCCTCTGTCTATTTGTACAGAGGATACCAGAGTTTTAATACAAGCAGTGAAGAGATCTTGGATTAAAAAAATCTTTTAAATGATATTAATAAGAATTAATTCTGACTGTATAAGGACAAAACTTTTAAAGTTGAGTCAGTAAAATCTGTTTTGTTGTATTAACGTGAGGTAGCAGAAGATAGCCCTTGCATCTTTTACCTTTGCAGAGACTGAGCATCATTCTGAATTCTCTTTCCCTCTCTGTGACAAGAGTGGTATTTAGATCATCTTCCTTGGTTGCCTCTATAGATCAGAGTTAATTATGACTACTGTTTTGGATAGGCATCTGCAAATGGTACCCCTTGGAATGTACTGGAAACATTTGTTGTTCAGGCTGATGAATCTCTATGCTAGAGTGATAGAGATGTGTGCGTGCCTTCATTGCACAGCTAATTATAAATACTTCAGGCCTCAGGGCTGCAAGTACTCTGCATGTTAAGAACTGAACACCTGTATTAATCTAACCTTCTTCCTCCTGAATACCTGGTTAATATCTAGTTAATGACTGCATTATTTAAAATTGTTTGTGCATTTTTGTACCTTTGCCTCTAAAATGTTTAGTGATACCTCTAATATTCACTTACAGTGAGATAGATAGGAACATTCAAGAAGGACATTCACTCTAACTTTTGCAAGATGTTTAACGGCTGCTGTAGTGGCTTCTCTGATACCAGCATTTAACCAGGCTAGTTAATACTGTTTGGTGACACTCCGAGCATAAAAGATGCTAGATAAAGCTTAATGTTTTGCGGTACAACACTACCAGTGCAGATGGCAAACAGCAGTTTCATTCTTTGTGAACTTGGACCGCTTGCACAGTGTTTGCATAAATTCAAGCACAATGTGATGCAAGGAGAAATAACATCTAGCTGTCTGTTTTCAGAGTAGCATGCCAAAAGCAAAGCCAGTTAATGACGATATGTTTCTGATTTGAGTTTCAGATTATTTTTTTTCTTTTTGGTAATACATGAATGATTCAGCTTGTTTGTATGAATATAGTGTCCCTAAAATGATCACGTAATTAGTGTGATCAGAGGATCTACTCTGCTAGCTTCATGGAGCTTGCAGATGAACTAGAGTTTTTGGTAAAGAAGAAAATGCTACTTAATATGGAAACTATTTCACCCTTTAAAGTGGAATTGTAACAATTAGGAGTGACCAACAGCTGGGAAGATACTGTCCTACTGAATTCTGCTGCAATTAAAAAGAGGTACTGTCATCATTTTGCTGCCTTCTTGCAAGCATTGTAACAAGAACTGTGGAAGGAAATGTGACTGCCCTCTGTTCCTGAGAAGATGCTGACAAAAGCAAGAAGGGTGAGGTAAAGGCAGCAGCAGTTTATTGCAGAAGCTATTTCTACATCAGTTTTGTAGCCATTCTGCTGAAATGGGAAGAGTAACTATTGCTGTAGTTTACTGTCACAAATAACCTCACCCAGAGGACTTACACATCTCAAAGAAGGCAGCATATTGCAATGAAATCTGGTAGCTCTTAAGGTGGTAAGATTCATCATACAGTGCGACAGTGGTCATCTTGGATGAGCATCTTATTTTCTGTAGGAATTCTTAGAAGCTACCTTTTGTCAGGAGTAAAGCTCTTTTCTGTACTCCTTCATTTCTTGTAAGAAAAAAAGGAGTTTCTGCCTACTCAGATAGGATGACCAGCTGACTCACAAGAGCATGAGACTTGACTTTACCATGTTTATTCAAATGATAGCCTGTCATATCAAACACATTTTCTCCACAGCGTATTTCTACTTTAAAAGACCTTTGGTTAAATAAATTAGATAATTAAAAAAATAATTTAAAATTACAGATTTAATGAAGAAAACTATCTACTTGCTTTTTAAAAACAGAATAAATCTGGAATAGATGAATTGACATCACTGAAGCCTGAGGCGTAAGTTTAATTAGTTACTGGCATAGCTTCCACTACAGCTATTATGCAGTGCATACCTCAGGAAATGTTTGTCTCAGTGGATTTATAATGTCTTATGCTGCATGGATTTATCTTACCAATGTTAAAGAAATGAGAGGAAGTATTAAGGAAACTTTTTTCATTAATTCTTGAACTTATGTTAGAATTTTTAAGCATATAACTGTGGCTCATCATCTCCATACTTTTTTGCACTTTTTAGAAAGGGCTTTTGAATCTTTGCAGAGGCTTTAGGGATTTATTACACTTGAATAAAATCCTTCTCAGGTACCAGAGCAGTTGTTTGTTTTCAGAGGAAGTATCTGTGTCTGTATGAGCAGGAATGTAGCATGGATACAAAGCAGGAATCTGGTTTTGTTTTGTTTTGTTTTTAACAGAGTTGAACCTGAACCTGAGGTTTATAGTTATTCTGAAAAATGCTAGTTTTTCCCCATTGTGGAATGGCAGCAGTTACCCTTGCACTTTCTTGGGTCTGAATGTGTTTCAGGTTTCAGAGGATGGCTGGGAATTTGCTCCAAAAGTAGGCGTAGCAACCTCACTCGCAGACGGGTTACTGAGCACCCCGATAGGCGCAGGCCACGGAGAGTCTGCCTGGGAGCCTGTCCAAGCCCTTCACAGGGCTGCTTCTTGTGCAGAGCCACAGGTTGCGTTCTGCATCTGCACCCTGAGGAAGACCACTAGTGAGACTGAAGGAATGGATTCTCTAATGGGTACTGTTTTATCAGGACAAGGAAGTGGTTGCTGACATTCCATCTTCCCAAAAGATTACATTTCCAGCCCCAAAATTCAAACTTAATTATGGAGAAAGTTTTTTGTGTGCTTGTGCAGAGTGTTAGGGTCCTAAAAACTGGAAGCTGTAGTTTCAGGTCATATCTGTGAAGCCAGCTTGAACATAGAGATACGAGATATAAAGTTTCCTATCCCTGGGACAAAGGGGAAGATGAGATAATGTTAGAGAAGCCTGTGGATCTTATTGCAATAGTTAGAAGGGGTCAATGAAGTAAAGTATCCTCTCTCTTCTGATTTGGTAGAACATGGAAAACTACTAATAGTTAGTATGCAGTATTGTGGATTTACTTTTCCTTGGTTTGAAACTCCTTAAAACCAGCTGTAAAGAACACATCTTGAAATACATGGTTTTGGAGACTTTGTGTTACTTCCATGGTTTATGACTTTGCCCTTGACTAACTAAGAAATGTCATGAACCCTGGAAGCCACCTGTTTGCCTCTTCCTTCTTTTGAACTGTTCCAGTTGCACAGAAGTGGCAAACATCTGCAAGTCCTCAGCTACTCACAAACCTTCCTTTCACAGGGTATGCTGTGATGAAATCTAGGCGTAAGTTGTGTTATTAACTATACTTAGGTAGATGTAGCCCTTTCAGGGTCTTGGACACCTCAGTCAATTTTGGCACAATTTCTTCCCCAATCTGGCTGCTTTAATTTGTGTTCAGGGAGCTCAGATAGTTGCTTGTTTGTCTGCCACCTTTTTTTTGGACTCCTGAGCATCAGCTGAAGGAGTCAGAGTTGTACGTTTCTTTGTTTTTTTTTTTAAATGACTGTTCTCTTGCTCATGTTCAAGCTGAAGCTACTCTTCAGAGATCAGGGAAGAAACACAGATGAGTCATTCTCCCTCCCTCTGCAGTGCTGCAAAAAGTTACTTCTGGCTCATGGCTGAGCTCCTGAGACTAAGGGGGAACAATAGGAGTCAGCTGGAGAGGCAGTCTTTTAAAATAGATCAGAGTACTTAAGTTTACCATCAATGAAAATGAATTAGGAAAAAATTATATTTTTAATACATCTGCTGTTAAAAGCTACAATTTTAGAGCACTGAAGGGCTAGAAAACAATGGTTCAGGTTTGGGGATTAAGTACTAAGAAGATAGGATCTCTCTTTGGTCTGTGAAATTGTTAGAAAAGTGTTTCCAGGCCTGGAAAAACTACTATTTAATATCATGGCTGCAATCGTGAGTCTCTAGATAGGAGCAAGCCTGTATGTCATCAAGCCATATGAATGTGGACGATCACATCACTCAACGAAAGGTTGAATGTTTTAAAATAATTGTCAACAACCCTGTGACCTCATCTTTTGGTGTGAAAGAAGCTAAGAGACTTTTTATTATTATTCATTGTTTTTCTCTAAATGCAAATCAAACAAGTAACAAATATTTCAACATACAGCTGAATAAAGAGATGCTAAAGATTCAGGTGAATGAAGAACACATGAAAGATAAAAGAAATAAACATGGTCTTTCCCATTGGCTGGCTTTGAATGCCAGTTCTGTCTAATGTCTGCCATGGTGGAAGCAAGAGAGAAGAGGAAGGAGAAAGGTAATCTGTAGATGTCCTGAGAAATCCTCAAAGAACCTGACATCTATAGCTATTATACAACCATACTTGTGACAGCTGGTCTTTGGGGTAGAATTTACTGTAAGAAATACCTTTGCATTGTTTTATTACTGCTGTAGACTAACCACATCACATACTAAAAGTAAACATAACAATTTAAGCTGTACAAACATCTCTGTAAAATGGTCACATGTGCCATGTATGGTTGGTATGAATTACTCTCCTTGGCTAGCTTCTTGTAACCACTGTAATTTACAGCTAATGAATGCAGTTCCTGCAGGAGGAATACCTTCTCTCCCTTGTATTTAGGGACACAATATACATTTTAGATTGACAGGATAGGGATCTAGTCACTAAGGGGTGATTTGAGGGTCTGAGGGGCTCCAGGAATCTCAGACGGAATGTCTGGGTGTTGCCACAGGAAATCTTTAGTATTTAAATGGACATGGCCATGCATCTATGTGTCCAAGGCAGTGTTCCTGAAGAGACAGCACTGCGACTGCGGTAGTGGGCAGATAGTGTGCCTGGAGTGCTTTCATCCTCCTGTTGCCTTACTTGAAGTTGTGACCTAGGCCTGATGGCTTCTGGAGCCTGCTTTATGGTGACCATTGTCAGGAGGTGGTGAGCAGTGACTGTGATGTTTACTTGACCTTTCAGCATGGTACTTTTTGGTATGCTAAAGTTTCTAAAGGTTGGTTCAGAAGTCCTGTAGAAACTCTCTGAGAGTGTTATCTCTACACTTGCAACCTGTGAGAGTTCCTTGTCTTTGCTTCTTCCCCTTCTCACTTCCTTCTCCTCCTCCTCCTCTTCTGCATTAGGGAAACCACTCCATTGGGCAACTGTTTGAAACCTGTTCAGTGTGGACTGTCAGCTGTAAACATGGAGCAGTTTGAATTGAACTCGTAGTGAGAAAATGAAAATACAGCCTTATGTTTATCACAGAAGAGATGGAACATTTGAATGCTGCTTTGTGTTATATTGAATATCCGTACAAGAGAGAGCGCTCTGGTTCCCACAAAATGGGAATGTAATAGATTGTAATTTTTTATTTTCTTATTAATTTACCTACTTGATACACATTTTCACATTTTTCTTAAAAAGCAGTGCAGCGATTAAGAGATAATGGTGATGCAGACAGGGATAAATCTACAATTAGATTGGTGATTTCAGCTGTGCTTTAAACTGAACTGTGCTTTTTAAAAAAACACATTTTCTATTTTTTGTTTGATCATATAGTAGAGAAATCAAAGTAATTTCATTGATGTTGGGAAGTATGTCTTTCTAATAAGTATGAGTGCATGATTTCTCATCATTTACCAGGAAAGGAGGACCTTTTGGAACATTTGAACATACGAATTCCAAATATTATTTTTTTTTTAAGAGAAGAAGCTGTACTAAAACCTGATCAATGGTGCACTCATGCAACTCAGAAATATTGCTTTTTTAAAAAAAAAAGGGTGTGGGGGAAGTCAGCAACCCAGCCACTGAGGATAGTCTTTTAGTGTAGGAATGTTTTAAAGAAAGTGAGGACAGTGAGACAGGCAGTAGGTAGGTGCCTGTCCTGGTTTCGGCTGGGATTGAGATAATTTTTCTTCTTAGAGGCTCGAACCCACAACTCTGAGATTAGCATTCTTGCTAGGGCATAGGATCTTGTGGTGCATTTTTAAAGGATTTAATCTTACTGGGAATGTGTGGAGGACTCGATTTGAGCAGGTCCATTCACTTTTCTTACCAGCTATTCTTATTCATTCACTTCCATTGTTCTTATAGTGCTGATCTGGTTTCAGTGTGCTTCATGCAAGAGGTGGAAGCTGCCCTGTGAAGGAGGGTATCTTTCTGGGTGCAGTTGGTCTTGTGCATTCTTCTCCCACCCTCAGTCTTTGTGGAAGCAATGTATCAGAAAGGCTTTGAGATCAGTGGAAGTTAGTATTAACGTATGGCAAAGACACATGAGTTTGGAGTAGCCTTTGACAGTGTATCTGTATATGCAGGTGGGCAAAACAACTGATTAAGATGGGGTCATGCTTTCAAAATTCTCTTTGCAGGAGAAAGAAAGGAATAATCAGTTTTGAACAAAACCTGAGATGTGGGTGTGATCAGAGCTGAAGCCCTTTGTTTGGGGTTGCAGGGCATCTGTGACCAATGTGACTTTAACTGAAAGTATTTTTGTTTTTCGCATAAATAACATAAAAATATCCTGGATGTCTGGAAATCAAGAGTTAGGACAAAAGGTATGTGGGTGGGCTGGAGTCTGCCTGAGTTGGAAGATGGATTAGCTGGAGTTTTTATTCCTGTTTAAATATTTATATAATAAAAAAGACCTTTTGAAAATAATTATGCAGACTAAAAGTATTCATTATGATACTACCCACAAAATGACATACTTACTTAACAGTGGAATGGCTTTGTGCCTTTTTTTCACCAGAAAAGTGCCCAGTAACTACTGAATGAAACCTACAATTAACCAGTTGTTCTGGGGAGTTCTCTGTTGTGGGGACCGGTGTGTCTTTTTCCTCATAGCAAACAAATGATGAATTACTTGTGGTTAATTTCTAGATCATTTTGCTTAAAGGGAAGTCTGGTTGTTTTGGAACCACTTTGGTTAAATAAAAATGAAATGTTTTCAGTTGTGGTATGTTGTACCAGCTTTTCTCCTGAATGGAAAGATTAACCAATTGTAACTACTTCATTCTGTAGTTCCAAGGTGAATCTTTTGTCTGGAGTAAAATCCTGGACTCCACTCAAAAAACCACTATAGTACCTATTTAATTCAATGGAAACAGGACTTTACCCTTAAATATGAGTAGATCTACTTAAAATGCAAGTAGGATGGTGATCAAACAGCAGTTAAAAACAGAACAAAGCCTCTTGTCAAAGTAGAAAACGTGTGTGTGTGTTATTTTTGACTTACACTGGGTCCCAGAATAGATCCAGAATTCTTGTTATTTCAGTTTACAGGTCTTTCAATAAAATATATTTCTATATTACAAAAACCATTCAGCTAGTGCTGCTTTCCTTTGACTGTGGAGTTGTACACAGAGATGTCAGAAGAGCATTACAGATGTTTCAAAGTCAGACAGAGCGCAGAGCTTAAAAAAACCCCAAAACAACAAAACACTGTCTTTGTGTGATGGTCTCAGTAAACTGTGGTTTGCTGGCTCCCTGCTTTTGGCTGTAGCCACTGGAAATTAAGAAGCTAAAAGCAAAGCTGGCAGAGAGAAGAACCATGTGTGGTTTTTGTCTTGGAGCATGTTACTGGCTCCAGTGCTGTCAGGAGGGGGAGAAGAAAGGCAGCTCTGGCGTAAGGCCCTGTTGGGCAGGGTGTCCAGGTGAGGGGTCTGCTGCTCCTGCACACCTCTGAGGGCTCTTCTTTATTAGCTCAGCAAGTTCTGCTGTAAAAGATGTAAAGGTGGTAGTTGAGGGGTTTTTTAGAGGGAGGGTTTTGGCTTGTTAGCTTGATAGGTTTTTGCGGTTTTTGTGCATTTAAAAAAAAAGTTTTCTCTGCTTCTTTTCAGATGTTATTCAAGATACTGCTCTTATGATTTAAAAAAAAACCAAAAAAACACAACACCAAAAAAACCCAACAACAAAAAACTTCCTTCCTTGTTTAGCATAAAATTATTCCTGGCAGATCTTAGCTCATTTATTTCTCATGATTTATATTTCTGATTAAATGGTTCCTTCCCTTCCTGTTATTTTACTATTCCTTCCCCTCTGATGTATTTTTAGAGAGCAATCATATATGTTTTCAACCCAGCAAACAGGCCAAGCTCTTTTGGTTTCTGCTTTCAAGTGTCCTCTCACAGAATCACAGAATCATCTAGGTGGGAAAGGACCTTGAAGATCATCTAGTCCAACCTAACACTGACAGTTCTCAACAACACCATATCCCTAAGCCCTATGTTGACCCTACTCTTAAACACCTCCAGGAATGGGGACTCCACCACCTGCCTGGGCAGCCCATTCCAACACCTAACAACCCGTTCTGTAAAGAAATGCTTCCTAATATCCAGTCTAAACCTTCCCTGGCACAACTTGAGGCCATTACCTCTTGTCCTATCGCTTATTACTTGGTAAAAGAGACTCATCCCCAGCTCTCTGCAACCTCCTTTCAGGGAGTTGTAGAGGGCGATGAGGTCTCCCCTCAGCCTCCTCTTCTCCAGACTAAACAACCCCAGTTCCCTCAGCCGCTCCTCGTACGACATGTGCTCCAGACCCTTCACCAGCTTCGTTGCCCTTCTCTGGACACACTCAAGTAATTCAATGTCCTTTTTGTAGTGAGGGGCCCAAAACTGAACACAGTAATTGAGGTGCGGCCTCACCAGTGCCGAGTACAGGGGTAAGATCACTTCCCTGTCCCTGCTGGCCACGCTATTTCTGATGCAAGCCAGGATGCCATTGGCCTTCTTGGCCACCTGGGCACACTGCTGGCTCCTGTTCAGCTGGCTGTCAATCAACACCCCCAGGTCCCTCTCTGACTGGCAGCTCTCCAGCCACTCCTCCCCAAGCCTGTAGCGCTGCTGGGGGTTGTTGTGGCCCAAGTGCAGCACCCGGCATTTGGCCTTATTGAAACTCCTACAGTTGGCCTTAGCCCATCGCTCCAGCCTGTCCAGATCTCTCTGCAGAGCCTCCCTACCCTCGAGCAGATCAACACTCCCAACCCAACTTGGTGTCATCTGCAAACTTACTGAGGGTGCACTCGATCCCCTCGTCTAGATCATCAACAGAGATGTTAAACAGGAGTGGCCCCAAAACAGAGCCCTGGGGGACACCACTCGTGACCGGCCACCAACTGGATTTAACTCCATTCACCACCACTCTTTGGGCCCGGCCATCCAGCCAGTTTTTTACCCAGCAAAGAGTGTGCACATCCAAGCCTCGAGCAGTCAGTTTTGCCAGGAGAATGCTGTGGGAAACGGTGTCAAAGGCCTTACTGAAGTCAAGGTAAACTACATCCACAGCCTTTCCCTCATCCAGTAAGCAGGTCACCCTGTCGTAGAAGGAGATCAGGTTTGTCAAGCAGGACCTGCCTTTCATAAACCCATGCTGACTGGGCCTGATCATCTGGTTGTCCCGCATGTGTTGTGCGATGGTACTCAGGATGAGCTGCTCCATCAGCTTCCTGGGCACCGACGTCAAGCTGACAGGCCTGTAACTTCCTGGATCATCCTTCTGACCCTTCTTATAGATGGGCGTCACATTGGCCAGTTTCCAATCTGTCGGGACCTCCCCGGTCAGCCAGGACTGCTGGTAAATGATGGAAAGCGGCTTGGCGAGCACCCCAACCTCTCCTTTCCACTGATCCACCCAGCTCTTTGCTTTACTTCCGTAAGTGTGATTAGTCCTTTTTTTATAGCAGAATTGTATGCAGCACTTCAGGAAAGGCCAGCTTACCTAGGACATAGTATTTCTTTAGTCTTTGATTTACATCGTACCAGACTATTTTTCTACAAGGCTCCTGCCTTACTGCAGCCTTTTCATTTTTTTATTCAGGCTCCTTATCTTGTTTCAGTTGCTTTCCTTCCCTTCCTCTTGGCTCTTTTTGCTTAAGCTTCAGCCAGTTCTTGACATTCCGTTCCTTGTCAGGTATGACTGCCCCATCCTCGCTCACACCTCTAGGGTTTCTTAAGCTTGTCATCTTTTTTCAGCCAGGCCAGGACTCCTCCTCTTTTCCTCCAGCTCTGTATTTCCTTCCCCTCTTCCCCTCCTTGTATCCCAGGTCATCACCCTGAATTTGCTGTGCTTCACCCTTCACTCAGCCCCTTGTTTCCTTCCCCAACAAGTTTTTCAGATCCTTATTTCACGATAAATGCTTTTCCTCCCTCAGTATTTTTGTTCCTCCAACTTTTGATCTTCTTTGATTTCCTTCTGCTGTGGTACTACCATGGGGCCACTGGAAGCACAGGGCTAAGGCTTAGCTTTGGTATGAGTTTCTATGCTGGGCTTCAACCCTGCCTGGCACAACTGAGAGCTGCCGTGGGAGGGAAATTCTGCCCTTCTCCTTGCAGCCTTGTGGTAAGTGCACTTGAGCATCCCAGTATGTGCGGTGTGGTTTGCTTTAGGCTTGGATAGAGGCTCCAGTTTGGTCAGTGAGGGTGAAATCTGTGGAGATCTTAGCAATTCTTCCTAAATCTGTCAGTTGTGTACTTTTAAAAAATTTTTCAGATTATTATTTTTTGCCATATTTGTCAGATTTTTATCTGGATACCAAAAAGCATATTCCTTGTATAAGTATTACCCATGGTAATATTTAAAGGCATGGTATATTAAAACATGCCTCAAAGTGGGTGTTTTCCAAAGGTTTAGGATTTTAGGATAGTTAAAACTACTTCGTCCTAAGCTATTTTCTAGAAATAGTTCTTGTTAGAAATAAAAAAAGAGAAAGATTTTGACATTTCTCTTTTTAAATTTCAAACATTGTGTTATACAGATTTTTTAAAAACTTTGTCAAGATAATAGCTAGATAAATACAGGTTTTACAATAGGAAATAATTAACAATAGTGGAGAGTACTACTTGAATCCTGTGCAGTTTGTGCAAGTATAAGTTACATTTTCAAAGGATAAAAGCAGGTCAATTTTGTTGTTCAACTTGTTTTTTAACTTAAAACATAGCTTTAGACAAATAAGAACCAAAGAAAATAAGTATTTGTACAAAATAAATGTTTCCCTATTTTTAATTCTAGCAAGCTATTAAAAAACCATAAAATTATCACTGCTACATCAGCCAAATTATATGGCTTTGTTTTAATCCATGATGCATAAAATGAAATAAATGAAAAGAAAGAAAAAAGATCAGGTTCCAAATTCAAAATACCAACAAACAATTAAAGGTAAATTGGATTTTTAGCTGGATAATTCATTTATCTGCATAAAACTTATAACTAGTGACAGGCATAATTATCTCTGGTTATGATCTGTGTCCACATGCCAAAGAGTATTACGTATTTGGTTAATAACCATTTGTTCTACATTTGATTCTTCTTGTCTTATATTTATACTGTTAGCTACTGCAAATTAAGTAAAATATTATTTCCTAAAAGTACTGTACTACTTGTCCTGTTCATGATGTAGTTTTTTCCCAGTTCATGCAGCATCATGTGTGTTAGCTCCTGAGTACTAGGTGTCCAGCTTGAAATGCAAATGGTGTTAGTGATGGAAGGAAAAAGAATCGTGAAACAGCAAAATGTATTTCCTTATATGCCACACATACACACACACGCACACACACAAAAAATCTCCTGAGGTAACAAATAGATACAGTATTGACTGAAATATCTAATATCTGCTCATTGCTTGGCAGAGATAGTACTGAGCCACCCTTACATAATTTGTACTGTTCCAGAGCCCACTAAATAGATTTAGTAGCACATAACTATTATGAGGGAAGTAATTGCATTACAAATATCCTGCTTCAATTTACTCCTTGGCGCAAACAGTTTAAAGATGTTATGAACATCAGAAACAGCGATGAAAGCTAAAATTAGGAATTTTTATGTGCTTTGGAAGTTCTGTATTATGAGACTGAACCTTTTTAATTTCAAATAAGTATGTTAGTGTTAAAGGTAAACAAAAAAAGTAAACATGCTCATAAACAGATGAAATATTTCATTCCACTTTTGGCAGTATTATGAATCCTTTTTTGTTTCTCATGAACATGGAGCCTAAGGTAGGGATACACCTATTTGCTTGGGCATCATAAGGACCAGTACAGAAAGGGGACTTAAGGGTCACACTAAACCTTCTCTTTATGAGGGGCTTCCCCTTTGGGAAATGAAGGCATATTTTTATTTTTAATTTTCTTTTCCACTCCAGCTGACATGCTGTCTGACCTGGCAATAGCAGGGTCCTGAACTGTGTCTTGATTCAACCAGTGCTGTTAACTGCTGGATCCTTCAGTTAGACTTGGAGTAAGCTCCTGTCCATGTTTATTAGAAAGCCTCTGCATGTTTATTAGAACAAAATGGTGCAAACCATTTGGGGTGATGAGGTGGCAGTTGACTGGCTTTTTGGTGGTGGTGATAGGAGGTTTGTTTTTCCCTTGAGATGGTGAATGGATCTGAATCACCATAATAAAGTGCTTCAGGGTTGTTTCACAATCTGTGGTTGCTCTCTCACTGCACATGAAAATAGACATTATTGTTGTTTCCATGTTCTTACAGTTTCTCAGGAGTCTGGGAATGCATTTGTCATCTCCTACATGTTTTTTTTCTCTGCTTCTTTTTAGTTCTGAGGCATAAGAGGTACTAAAACCCCCACATTTCTTTAGGCCTTCTTCAGTGGCCTCTGCCACCATCTTTGCCATTTAATACAGGGTATGTAAAATCCGCCACAGGGTGCTCAAGATAGGGAATTGAGAATCTGGGTCTGGGGAAAGAGGAGTTATTCTTGCTGTAGCCCAGCTGGGAGCTGAGGTGTTGTCTAATCTTAGTAACGAGGGAGACTGAAAGCAGAAATTCTTTGCATTGATATGGAATATTAACTTACCCATTTAACTGGGAAAAAACTCCAAGATAACTGTGTCAGCACTAATTTTTTTTTTTGAGTAAATAGGCTGATGTTATGAACTAGTAGGTTAATTCTATTGTATGTTACTATTTACAGGGACATTTACAGTGTATTTAAAAATAAAACCACCTGTAACCTATGTAAGTTGCAAAATACCAATATGAAGTTTTATTATGTTACATACACGTAACCAGAATATTTGCAATGTACTCTGTGTCCCAAAGAAACAATTATTTCTCATCCTGTGGACTCTCTAGTGATGCTGGAAGGACAGATGAGGCTTTTCTTTTCTGAATATTTTCAGATTAATGTAGCAAATCCAAAGCTAATATGAAAAAAGAAGTGGTAAATGTGTCAGCTACATACACACTAGTCACCTTCCAAAAACTTCATTTCTACTCCCACTGTTATTGGGGAAGGGGTTTCTGTGTAAAAGGCAGAAGTAGTTTATTTGGCCAGAAACCAGTTTGCTAGCAGGCTTACTGGGAGGCTGCTGTCTCTGTGGAGTCGGTGTTTCACAAATTATTTCTGCCCTGCACTTGCATTCCCATTCCCGCTGCTGCAGCTCACCCAGGTAGCAGCCGCAGAGCTGAGACGGCGTGGGAGACTTTCTCCAAAGATCCTGGGTGTGTACTTGGGCTGATGGCACATGCAAAAACTGCGTCACTTGTCTAGATTTATGTGCTAGGCATATTAAAGTGGTTCAGGCGTGCTAGCATGTGGTATATTTTTGTTCTGCTAGACTTTGAATGAAGGTAGTATTTGTGGCTGTGGTGGTATGGAAGCTATGACAGTGCAGAATATGTAGTAGGGGATGAAGAGGGGGAGATACACTATTTAAGTTGCATAATTTTTCCTTATTTTTTTGTAGTCTAGCACAACATGCTACATTCATATCACTTCAAAAAAAGGAAATTTGTTTGAAATTTTGAAGAAAAGGTTGCTCTATTCCTGAACAAAGAAAACTTTGTAGTAATGAAATGTTCTTGTGGATATCTTATCCAGTCTTAAAAAAAGTATTTTCATAGTTTTTACAAAAAATACATATTTCTAAAAATTTGGAGTTGTCTGTTTACTTAACTAAGATTCATTACTATGAAGAAAACTAATTTGCTTGTCTTTGAGACAGTATAGAAAGAATCCATGATTCACCTATTAGGCATACTCCATGGTATTTCTGAAAATAATTTAAAAGGAAGAGGAGGACTACCTGAAGCAGCCTAGTGTTAAGCGTAACTTAGAAGTGATGTAGCCGAGCAAGATCTGTCAAAGCTGTGATGAGTTAATAGTGAAGAATATAAGTGATGAAATGCATTTTCTGTTGGTTGACCTTTTAAATTATTTGATATTTCTTCTAGTGTTATTTTTAAATGAGCCTTCCTTGAAAACATGATGCCAGTATCTTACTTCACTTTGTTTCACTCTACCTTCCCCCTCTCCTCTTCATTTTTACTTTTTTTTTAATAGCATTTGTCAGATGACTAAGTGCTGTCAGGATTATGAAGCAGAAGCAGTGAGATGTCCCCTGTTGTGCCTCAGAGATTATTCAAAGTAGAGTAATTGGGGGGGGGTGGGGGTGGGGTGGGGGGGGCAGGGAAGAAACTGGAGATAATATCCTGAAATATATCTTAAGAACAGCCTGAAAGGATGGGCCATAACCTTGGTGTCTTCTATGCTTATTTTGGAAGGGTTCTGGAAAGTCCATATAGTTAAGCTGCAGGTGATTGTCCATATGAGATTCCTCTCTGCCCACACTACAAGTTTTTCCTTTCTCTGTAACTAATTAACTCTATAGCTGGTTCTATACATGGTGGTGTTTACAGCCTGCAGAGTTAAAACTCCGTTAGTAACCATGGTAGCTAACAATGATCCCGGGTGTCTGGCAGCCTTTCACCAATTCAGCACATTTTTTACACTGTAGGATTGGGTTCCTGGGTCTGTGTTAGCAGTTTGATTGTCCCTGCAGCTCCATTCCTAGCGCAGTAGGACAGCTTAGAGTGCATTTCCTAGTGGATTTGGAAATTTTTTTCTGTGTGGAGCCTGAACCTCCATATCTAGTAATAAAGGTTAAAAAAAACACACCCAAAAACTGCTGAGTGGAGAAAGCCTAGCCCAAAACTTATTGCATGACTAGTTGTGGGTTATGGATACCTTGGAGACCAGCAGAAGAATCTTTGGAGTACTGCTTCCTATTACAGCCTTCATAGTAAAGTATGGAGACTCCTACTTCACAGACATGGCTCAGTTTGGGTCTAGAGGAACCCACTGTCCTGGTTTTAGTTGGGACAGAGTTAGTTTTCTTTTAGTAGCTGGTACAGGGTGTTTTGGATTTAGTGTGGGAATAATGCTAATAACACACTGAGAACCGACCAGAGAAGGTGCCCTGCTGGATCTCCTCTTTGTGAACAGAGGACTGGTGGATGATGTGACGGTCGGAAGACGACTAGGGCACAGCGATCATGAAATAATAGAGTTCTCTATTCTTAGAGAGACCAGGGGAGGGCTAAGCAGAACTGACATCCTGGACTTCAAAAGGACTGACTTTGTCTTGTTTAGGCACATGCTTGAAAGGATCCCTTGGGAGATGATCCTGAAGGGTATAGGGCTCCAGGAAGGCTGGACACTCTTTAAGAAGGAAGTGTTAATGGCTCAGGAGCAGGCAGTCCCCAGGTGCTGTAAGAGTAGCTGGCGACAGAGAAGACCACCCTGGCTGAACAGGGAGCTTTGGCTGCAACTCAGGGAGAAAAGGAAAGTTTACAGCCTTTGGAAGAAGGGGCTAGCCACTCACAGTGATTACAAAGATGCTGTGAGGCTATGCAGGGCGGAAATCAGGAGGTCCAAAGCCCAGCTGGAAATTACTCTGGCTTCAGCAATCAAGGACAACAAGAAATGTTTCTGTAAGTACGTCAGTAGCAAAAGAAAGACCAGGGAGAGCCTCCATCCCCTGCTAGATGCAGAAGGAAACATGATAACAAGTGATGAGGAGAAGGCTGAGGTCCTTAATGCCTTCTTTGCCTCAGTCTTTAATAACAAGACTAGTTGTATTGAGGGAATCCAGCCTCCTCAGCCAGAGGACAGAGACTGGGAGAACAACCCCCCACAATCCAGGAGGAGAAAGTCAGTGGCCTACTGCATCACATAGACACACACAAGTCTATGGGACCGGACGGGATACACCCAAGGGTGCTGAAGGAGCTGGCTGGGGTGCTCGCCAAGCCGCTTTCCATCATTTACCAGCAGTCCTGGCTGACCAGGGAGGTGCTGACAGATTGGAAACTGGCCAATATGACGCCCATCTATAAGAAGGGTCAGAAGGATGATCCAGGAAGTTACAGGCCTGTCAGCTTGACGTCGGTGCCCGGGAAGCTGATGGAGCAGCTCATCCTGAGTACCATCATACAACACATGCAGGACAACCAGGGGATCAGGCCCAGTCAGCATGGGTTTATGAAAGGCAGGTCCTGCTTGACAAACCTGATCTCCTTCTATGACAGGGTGACCTGCTTATTGGATGAGGGAAAGGCTGTGGATGTAGTTTACCTTGACTTCAGTAAGGCCTTTGACACCGTTTCCCACAGCATTCTCCTGGCAAAACTGACTGCTCGAGGCTTGGATGTGCACACTCTTTGCTGGGTAAAAAACTGGCTGGATGGCCGGGCCCAAAGAGTGGTGGTGAATGGAGTTAAATCTGGTTGGTGGCCGGTCACGAGTGGTGTCCCCCAGGGCTCTGTTTTGGGGCCTCTCCTGTTTAACATCTCTGTTGATGATCTAGACGAGGGGATCGAGTGCACCCTCAATAAGTTTGCAGATGACACCAAGCTGGGTGGGAGTGTTGATCTGCTCGAGGGTAGGGAGGCTCTGCAGAGAGATCTGGACAGGCTGGAGTGATGGGCTAAGGCCAACTGTAGGAGTTTCAATAAAGCCAAATGCCGGGTGCTGCACTTGGGTCACAACAACCCCCAGCAGCGCTACAGGCTTGGGGAGGAGTGGCTGGAGAGCTGCCAGTCAGAGAGGGACCTGGGGGTGTTGATTGACAGCCAGCTGAACAGGAGCCAGCAGTGTGCCCAGGTGGCCAAGAAGGCCAATGGCATCCTGGCTTGCATCAGAAATAGCGTGGCCAGCAGGGACAGGGAAGTGATCTTACCCCTGTACTCGGCACTGGTGAGGCCACACCTCAATTACTGTGTTCAGTTTTGGGCCCCTCACTACAAAAAGGACATTGAATGACTCGAGCGTGTCCAGAGGAGGGCAACGAAGCTGGTGAAGGGTCTGGAGCACATGTCGTAGGAGGAGCGGCTGAGGGAACTGGGGTTGTTTAGTCTGGAGAAGAGGAGGCTGAGGGGAGACCTCATCGCCCTCTACAGCTACCTGAAAGGAGGTTGCAGAGAGCTGGGGATGAGTCTCTTTAACCAAGTAACAAGCGATAGGACAAGAGGTAATGGCCTCAAGTTGCGCCAGGGAAGGTTTAGACTGGATATTAGGAAGTATTTCTTTACAGAACGGGTTGTTAGGTGTTGGAATGGGCTGCCCATGGAGGTGGTGGAGTCCCCATCCCTGGAGGTGTTCAAGAGGCGGGTTGCCATGGCGCTTAGGGATATGGTGTAGTTGGGAACTGTCAGTGCTGGACGGTCGGACTGGATGATCTTCAAGGTCCTTTCCAACCTAGATGATTCTGTGATTCTGTGATTCTGATGTTTTAGGATAAACTCTACTTAGCAACAACTAAGTTAAGGATTTTTTAGTTTCCCATGCTCTGCCAATGAGCAGGTGTACAAGAATCTGGGAGGGAGCATGGCCAGGACATCTGACTTACTTGAAGCAGCCAAAGAGATATTCCATACCGTAAGGACGTCATGCTCAGTATATAAACTAGGTGGAGTCAGCTGGCAGGGTGGATCACTGCTTAGGGACTGGCTGGGTATCAGTCAGCGGGTGGTGAGCAATTGTGTTGTGTATCACTTGTTTTTTTTCCTTTGGTTTTCTTTCTCCTTCTTTTTGTTATATCCATTTTCATTACAATTATTATTACTATTATATTTTTTATTATTATTATTGTTATTCTATTTTATTTTAGTTATTAAACTGTTCTTATCTCAACCCATGAGTTTTACTTTTTTTTTCCGATTCTCCACCCCATCCCACTGGGAGAGGGGAGGAGTGGGCAAGAAGCTGCATGATGCTTAGTTGCCAGCTGGGCCTAAACCACAGCACCCACTTAGTACCTCATGGAAGAGAGAAGGGCAGGACTCTCCTTTTGACTGCTACATATATGCTTGAAGAGCTTTGGCATGATGGAATAAGAAATTACTCTGCAGGTTTTGAAAGGAAGCTTAAAAATGTATGCCCTGGTTTATGGCTTACATTTCATCTGTTGTGTTGCTTGAGCAGCTGGAGAAGCCAACAGCTTATTAAATCTAAATGCAAAATCTCTGGTTAAAAATACATAATTTTTTTTCATTATGCCAATTGAAGTTCCTTTCTATGTGTAATAGAAGGGATTGTATCTCATCAATTTAGCACAAGGATCTTATTTCTCACTTCTTTCAAGCCCATTTTGAAAAGCAGAGGACTGCCCTGGCTTTTAAAAGCCTATGGCAAAAGGACTGAAAATACTTAGATAACAATTGTATTCTTGCATAAGACTTGCATTAGTGAGGTAGTGTAATAGGACTGCCAGTGCCATAGACTTGATCTTTTGTAGGTCACCAAAGTACAGGTTATTGCTTCAAATCAGTGCATGTAGGTGATAAGTACCATCATTCCTGTGTGGAGACAGAGGTTACACTTTAAAATGAAGGAGCTGCTGTAGCAGTGGTCTGTCTTGTCTGGTGCCCTGTTTTCAACATTCAGCAGTAATGGATAGTTGAGAAGAATAGGCAGTAGACTCTTCTGAATTAACCCGACACTCTAGTGTTTCTTGTTACTTCTCAAAATTGGAGTGTAATACTGCCTTTAAACCATTTTTTTGTTGTTTTATATATGATACTGTATAACCTGCCAGTTCTGGGCTTGATGCTTTGAAAATTGAAGTGCTTTGAATATCTACTCCCAGTGCCCATCTTGCTCTTTCTTATAAGCTGTAATTGCATTGGTTGAGTAGATAGATGTCATCTCTTTCTTTTATTTGTATGAAAATTAGGTTGCGATCTAATCTCACTGACTGCTTGCTTGATCTCTTTTGCTCAGGAAAAATCTTTGTGAATTTTTAAGAAAAGAAAGTCCAAGCTCCTCTGCCTTATTTAAATTGCCTGTTTTCTTTGTGAAATTAGGTTTTCTGGCTAAGCTGACTGTCACTTATAATTTAAATGTGACAGAGGAGGTGGATTTGTTGACCACTGAATCGCATTTAGTTTTATTGCCTTGAGAAATTGTAGGACAAACCAAAATTATAGCGATGGTAGGTTGGCACCCTACAATCCATAGGGTGCGTAGCATCATGTCTGCGTTTTTGATTACATCGTATGGGAATCACTGAGTTGATGTTGCCCACAACCTACCTTTTAGTAACATAAACTTCTAAATCCTGTAATTTGGATGATAATTTGTTTTCCTGAGCCATGGAGGGGGGGAGTTAGATGCATATTACAGTTTGTACTTACTCTTTTGCAAGCCTGTTCAGAAGAGCTGCATTTCTGTTATTGAAGGGGGAAAGTGCTGTAGAAAGGAACAAAGTAGAAAGGAACAAATTATATTAGTGATACTGTTTTGAAATGTAATAATATGCTAGCATTAGTTTTCCCAAGGCAGTTAACTATTTGTGACTAAGTGTGCAATATATGCTGATAGAAGAAATGTACAGATAAAAATAATAAAAAAAAAAGAATAGTTTTCAAAGAGTGAGCTTACTGAATTGGTAGTGCCAGTGAGATCTTTAACACTGCTTGGCCTGATAGAAAGTAATCTATGCTGCTCACTGTACTTCTTAACTCCCTGTAGCTTTGTTTCCACAAGTAATCACTTACAGAAACTATCTATACATCAGATCGAGAATAGTCTATGCATAATCCTAGGAGAGAAATGCTGTGAATATGCCTCTCCTGCTCATTGCAGTACTGTGCTGTAATGGAGTTGAACTTTCCTCTGTTTACCACTCAGAATCTATATGTACAAAGTTGCAGATGCTAATTATTCTTTGCAAGAATTAGGTGCTAATTTCAATTTGCTGCTGTCACACAGTGCTGTAACTGCTGTCCTGCAGGAGTCGTCTCAGGAAAGTGACTGGGTAGAGGTAGAACAGTTTATAATTTGTCCTAAATGAGCAATTTATGTTTTATGCATCTTTAGATAGATGAATAAATAATTTGCAAATTCACTCCCTTCTCCCTCAAAACCCTGAGTTCATCAAACAATTGTAAATAATACACTGGGTTTTAGTCTGCCAGTGCCTGCTGATTTATATGGTCGGACTGTTCTACACCCAGCACTTGGTTTGTCTGACTTCTGGCTCTGTTAGGACATGTTTTGTATTTAGCAGCCTAATCTATGGACTGACTTGGTTTTCAAGGGAGAGAGGGAAGGAGTTTCCCTTTCTACAGCCAGGTCTTTGACTGGAGCTGATGCCTAACCTGCTGGATTGTTAATCCCTGTTTCAAAGCGCCCAGTTCATTTTTGCATTACTTGAGTTCTTTTCCCCGCTTTCCCTCCTCTTCAGTCTTGGTTGGTATAGGAATAGTGAGTTTCAGTGACAAACGCTCTTGCTTTTTTTCCTCAAGTAACGCATATAATTAGGTGAAACTTGTTAGCAGGACCATTGTAGACATGCCTGTTACTGTAGGATTGGTGTCTCTTTCCCTTTGAACAGCACAGACTCCTGTTGTGATACGGCATACTTGCTGGCTGGAAAGGGGCTGTTAGAAGGGTGTTCATAGGGCTCTGTTGTAGTCTAAGGAAATTCAGAAAAGTTGGTTCACAGCCTTTCCCAGTTTCCAGCTTCTCTGGAAGCTTTCTTGCATAGTTACTTCAGCTGTGAATTTACAAAAGTACTTCAGCACAACAGGGCAAAAACTGAGTGAACTCCACTGGATACAAGGTGGGGACTGCCCTGTACAAATGTTACAGTATTTGGAGGCTTTCTTCCCACTCTGATAGACTTGAATCTCAGACATTTTCTTAGGTTTTGGATCTAATTCAGCATATGCCTTTCCTTTTAAAAACAAACAGCATTGTTTTTATTTTCTTACCAGGTAGCCTCTATAGTTTCAGAGGGTGGAAGGCAGTGCACTGTGTGGGAAGACAGAATGCATTTATGTTGAAGCGTTCTTTGCCTGCACTGCGTGTTACTAAGTCTTCTTTTCCCCCTCATTTCTCTTCATTCCTATGCCCTACCCCACCCCCATTTTGAGGATTCCTCTGCTTTTTTGCATCTCAGCCAAAACCTTCCAGGCTTTCATGGCTGTCCAGTTAGCCTAGCAGAGCTGATTTCAATCTGTTTAGGGCATCTAGCACTAAAAGGACAGTTGCACAATGGGCTTTTCTTCTGCCCCCAAGCAAATGGGGTGGATAAAATGTGAAGTTTGATTATGTACAGGCTTTGGAACTGGATCTAATACCTTTGAGCTCTTAATTTCGAGCTATTCATAACAAAAGTCTTTTTTAGAAATTATCATCAGCTTGATATGGATATATTGTGAATCAGACCTGCATCTTCAAACCTGTATCTCAGTTTTTGAGGCTTACTTTTTTGTTGGCAGTCTGTACAAAATGTTAATGGTAAAGAAGTGTCTCATGGTGATTTTAGTGCTTGCCTTCCTGAGATGCAGTGTTTCAGCAGGGTACATACACATCCAGCATAAAAGGTTATAAAGCTAATGACTTGATATTACACTGGTAAAGGTGACATCACTGCGACAGGCAAAAGTGACATCTGGCTGTGGTCTTGGATTTTGTTCTGTTGTTTTCTCTGACATCCAAACACTGCAAATCTGGATTTACTTCCTCTGAATAACAAAAAGATATCTAGTGTGCTTTTCTGCTATGAATGTCCTTACAGATATATAGAGCTAACTTTTTATATATAGACAGGATGAGAACTACCAAACATTTTTTCTTGCTACTGTTAAACTCTGTGTTGTATCATTGCTCTCTGCCCTGCAAATAGAAAACTTCTCAACTCCTTCAGCCAGTTGTTACGGCCTGGTTGGAGTTACAGGTGATGCACGTGAAGTCAAGTGTTGCTACTTCTGCTTCAGATTGGATCACACAAGTGTGGAATTGAGTTCAACATGTTAAAATCTAAATAACCGCTTCCGTATTTTGTAGCATTGAAATGGGATAGCTTTTTCAAGGAAAAGATGTGAGAAAATCTGGGCAACTTTCACAGGTTTCATGACTCAGCTAGATTTCCCAGCTTTGTTTTACAATCCATTTGGACAGAATTTCTACTGGTCACTTCTAGATAATAATCATTTTCTAATGTATCCAACAGACACCCATTCAAGCAGTGACTGGGGAATAGGATTGAAAGAATCGGAGTGTTCTTTGTTTAAATAATTGAATTAAAGCATCCACTTAATTGGGAAAGATTAGATTTATGAAATAAAGCTTACAAAATGAAATGGAGTGTAGATGAGTGTCAACTGAGTACTGTCTTGCCTTATACATTGTCAGAAGGATTTTGCATATGCTATGGCAATTTTTTTTGTTACTTAATACACTGAACAGTTATACAGTTTTGTTATTCATTTATACAAAATAATTTCCAAAGACACTATTCACTGTGGAACAGTGGAGTCTGGAAAATATTTTGAATCAAAATACTCTTCATGACATCTTTACTTTTGGACATCTTGTGTTGTTAAAGTAGGGAAAGAAGTTTAAAAGAAGTGATATGAGAAGAGACTGGAGGTAAAATTCAGCTGTACTCTCCAGCGAGTACTTTAAAAATTGCTGATGTTTAGAAATGTGCTGTGAAGATTGATACTAATTTTCTCTGGTTTTATTCAGTTAACCTTATTGGCTATGAGATACATAAGTGCTTGTGTATGTCAATTAAGAACACAAGGCAAATAGTTATGGTAATTCTTGTGATTTAATAGAATTTCCTCACTTGTTTTAAAACTGTGCTATAAATTTTGGAGAGCTGGTAAAAGTATTTGACCAGAGATGCTTACTGAAACCAGGTTTAGCAGTGGTTTTATAATACTTATTTGAAAAGTGTAATTTGTAGCCAACTGCCACAAATTTTGAGTGAATGAAAATAAATATCCAAAGACAAGGTCAGAGTTATGATTCTGTGAAAAAGAAATAGTATGCTTTTCCAGTTTTTCTTGCGCACTTCAGAAATCTGAGTAAATATTTTCAGGTGCCGCTGATCTACCAGGAAACCTGAGTAACTAAATGAAAAACGGTTTTATTTTCTGGCATCAGAAGCATCTTTGTATAGAAAATGACGTTTGAAATTTAAATTCTGAATAGAAAGGACTGCAGAGATGAACTAAGACAAATAAGTACATATATAGTAGTTCCTTGAGAATTGCATATATGTGTCGTGTAAATAGATTTGAATAAAAAGAAAATTAGAAGTGTGAGAGGGAATTTCATGTTATTGAAAACTGAACTGCTTTATTTTTCATCGCTGATCAGTGAAACTGTCGTGCTGAAGACGGTGTTATGAGGTACAGGAGAACCTGAGAGAAGAACGGAATACTGTTCCATGTTGTAAAGAGTGAGAAGGGAGAAGCTGAAACACTGGTTTTGGTCACCTGTGTCTTCAGCCTTTGTTTTACAAACGGCAAATGGCTTACTATTAAATTGTCAATGGTGTTAATGTTAAGGGGTGCTTGGTTCTGTTTAAGGATTTGTGTAACTGTGGAAATAAATGGAGACCAGAGGCTTCCTTTTGACTTGCATGTGTATTTAATAAATATTTAAGAATTCAGGAAACATGGAATTGACCATTACTTGGCCAGTATAGCCCTTATTCAAGCTTCTTTTTTGCTTTTTTATGGCTGCTGCCAGTTATTGCATGTTTATTTGAGTGGGTCTGGCCACAGTGAATGTGAGATAAAGCTTATCTAGCTGAGGGAGTGATTTTTTTAAAAAAATGAATATGAAATAATAATGATAAACATGATTTTTAAGGATTTAATTAAAATTGTTGATTTTAGGAGCTTCTTGTAGCTGTTAGAACTGCAGGCCTTAGCACATTGACTAATAATTACCAAACATGTTCGATCATACCAGTTACTTCCCTTCCCAATTTATAGATGAAGGCTCTTGCCCCAGCACTTCAGCTGTTCAGTGGGTTCACGTGACTCCTGTCACTGTTCACACCCTGTTCAGTACTCCAGCAAAAAAGAAGTCCAAAGCAAACAAACTCTTTCCTTGTGCCCTGTAGTCTGTGCCAACTTAAATTTAGTGATAGCATAGATGGTAGATAATGAAATATGTGTTGAAAATGACTAGGTCTGAAATTACTAGTAAATACTTGCAAATTCAATGAAGTAGTCAGTGACTGTGCAAAACTCACGTGGTAGAGGGACAGAAGACATACGAAAGGTGGCCAGCAACAAAATACAGGATCAGCCAATTCTCTTTAAAGGACTGAAGGCTAAATGGAAATACTGTTACAGGCATGTATGAGTGTCATCTCCTTAAATGGGTACTGGCTACAGCATGCCTAAGTTTGTTTTCATCACTAGCAGGTGTACTGATCTACTGAGATTTTGCCTATCTTTCACATCTTTACATTTACCACCACTTACAGGTTAGTGAATGTCACCTTTGCACCTGAGCACTTGTATGTTACATAGTACAGTGCAGACACATCCGAACTAGTTTGTGTAGCACAAGCTTATGACTGCCTGTCCCCTTCCCCAGCTCTGTGTGGGGTTTCCTTTCAGCTGTGGCCTTCAAGCTGCTTGCCAGACCCTTTGATCTAATGGTTGCTGCTAGCTTGCTCTGCATTCGTGTTCCTCTTCCTCTAGTAGAATATCCTCAACAAGCCTTGTATCTTCCCAGTCTCATATTGGGATTAAAAGGGATTGCTTCTCCTTTTATGCTTTTCAGTGTAGTACGGTGTGTATTTATCCCAGCTTCCTTTTCAGAGATCTCTGTACCAAGTCCAACACTCACAATTCTGGGAAGTGTCCATCACAGGCCTTGTCAAGAGTGGTTAATCACTTTCCTGAAGTAGTCTGTTAGTTGATTTGTGATTATAAGCATACTGTTAACAAAGCAGAGCACACCTTTGTTTTTGGTGGGTTTTTTTTAAACTACTGCTGTACAAGTTCTCCTAGATAACATTTGTATTTTTCAATATTCCCCCATCTAGCCTAGATCACAGCGGGAGAGGAACAGTGCATTCACAGTGTAAGAAGTGCTGACAGGCTTTGGGTCTTGTTTTTCCTGAGGAATGAGCTTTTAGATATAGCTCATTCAGTACAGATTTCTTAAACCACAAGTTGAGGTTCTTTTACTGATGATGTTCTCTCTGGGCCCTCTTCCACAAATAAATGAGATTTTTTTTTTTTCTTTTCTTTGTAGTTTCTCATACAAGAAGAATTGGAACCATACAACTCAAAGTTATGAGTGATATGCTGAATATGAATTGTAATTTGAAGTGGCTATTACAGCATATGTAGCATAAATATTTGCTCCTTCCTAATTTTTTTCCAATCAGACAAGTTTTAATGGGCCATCAAAATTAAATTGTGTGTGTGTTTCAAATGCTTGAATATTCAATAAATTTTAATACAGCCTATGGAGAGTATTTTACATACAAGTATGTAGTGTCTGCCAGTTATCTCCAGATAGAGCTAGGAGAGGGGATCAGTGAGGGAGGTGGTTTCATGGTATTTAACAGCTACATCTTAAAATGCCAGTGATTCTGTTTTCATTAATCTTTTTATAGTGTGACTGGGTGATTTTTGATTGTCAACGGCCAGCCACGTTTTTTGCATTAATTATTACTCAGAAGACTGAGTGTTACTAGGTTTTGTGTTGTTTCCAAGGGGCAGAGGAAGTTATCCTCACTTAAAATGCCTAAAAAATTTACTGCATGACAAGGCCTGTTAAAATCACTAGGAATACCTGTGTATAAAGTATACTTCTTGACCTTGAGTAAACATGTCAAGAAGGGTTCCCAATGAAAGCAAAGGAACCAAGTGGTTTCTGCTCTGAGTTGTCAAAGTTAATAATGTAAAGGTAAAAAAAAACCCCTACACCTGAATTTGAAGCTGCTTGCAGTGAAGGAGTTTAAATATAAATACATCTGGGATATCCTGTAATTTCTAGAAGCTGTCAGAGTATCTGGGGGAAGAAGTGTTTGTTTTTGCCTTTTCAGGAACAGGATGGATGGAGAATCTTCTTATGAATTGCCTGGAAGAAAACTGCTCAGCTTTGCCTACAACTTCTTGAGTTCAGCCTTTGTCACAAATGGAACGATACTCCCTTTTGCTAAATGAGATTCCACCCTTTTTTTCAAGACATGTTTGTATTTATATTAATTATCCAATGATTTTTCTGATGGCTTAGTTTTCTCTGGTTTGTGTTTTGTATACACACACATTTATCTTTTAGAGCTGAGAGCTACTTTTGAGGTAAGCTGCTGTAGGGGAACAGAAGCTATGTCATGTATTGTCATTTTTCCTGTCTTCCTGAGAGTCATGTAAGTCAATATTTAGCAGAATTTCAAGGCATAGCTCTGCATATATATAATTGGAGACACAGCAGTTTCATAGTTAAGGTTATGCGAAGTCTTTACTCGAAATGTAGGTGAGCCCTCCAACACATAGGAGTAACGTTCAGTGTCTTCCCTCAGCCTGCAGCACTCACAGACCAGGAGTTTATCAACTGTTTTAAAATGTATTATTCTTTTCTTGATAAGTTGGTCAGCAAAAAGCCCAATTAAAAAGAATTGCTAATGCTTAGATGAACTGAGAGGTCTTCTTTTCACATATAGCATATAAAATTTTTTCCTCTTGATTCTTGTCTAAATTTAAAAATGAAAACTTATGTATTAAGTTTTTAAATTAAAAAGTACTTAGAGGCAATTTCAATAGGAGTTTGTGGCTCCTGAAATCATCTTGTTTCTGCTTGCTGAGTCAGTCTGCATCATCGTTCAGTGATGCTCAACAAGGCAAGCAGATTCAGAAGAGTCAGTCCTGGAGTTTATATATGGCCAGACTGCACCATTTCTTCATCCTTGATGACTCCTATGCACCTGCTGTCTGCTTGCTTTCATTTAACTCTCATCTTCAAACTTTCCTTTCCCCTCGGCAGAACTATGTAATCAGTACTTTCACCCCTGTCTTATTTATAAAGTTGGAGTTTTAATAGCAGTGAGCCTCATGCATACTGGTACCACATGTCACATTGGGAAACACCATAAAATGGCTGGCTCTGCTTGGAAGGAGACTTACCCAAACAAAGATCATACTTTCTCATGCAACTCTTCTTATCTGTAAACAGGAATCCTGCTGAGTGTGCTAGGTAGATACACATCAGTTTTTTTCATGTGGACTTGACCATAATATGTCCTCTACCTTTTTTTTAATACAAGGTAATGAGCCTGTGTAGCTCTGATATCCATAAGTTTGTTTAGTTTCATGCTGGCTGAATAAACACTACGTTGAGAAACTGCAAAGGTAGTTTCAGTATGATGCATTACTTCAAAGGTAACATGCCAATCTCTTTTGCAAACATTCAGTAATTATGGGATTGAGTAATTTCAGGTGAGGATCATGGTCACCAAATCTTTTCCCATCTGAGATGCTAGGCTGCACCTCTCGTATGAATACCAATGGCATATCAAACTCTTTCAGGCAGTTGTAGCACTTATCACACCTTTTTTAGTCTTGAACAGCATTCTTTGCTGTTCTGGATCAGTGTTGAGCATGGTTATTTCTACTGTTCGCATTCTTTAAACCTCCTTTCTTATCCATCCTTCTCTTGGATAAGATGAAAATGTAGAAGATTGTTGTGCTTGAATAGATTGACCCATGCATCTCCTTTTGCCTGCTTGCTCCTTTTTCACAGCTGTAAAAGAGCACACAACATATAAGGGCCTAGAGGTTCTACCATGAAAAGAAACCTCCACTCTACTAAGAGAAAGTAGTCTGAAGTGTACAGGACTGCTGCTGCGTTTCTCCATGTCAGCCAGGGAATTTTTGACACCTATTGTTTCAGCTTTGGGTCAACTTTCCCAGCTCTTAAGACTTTATGAATAGGGCTATCTTTTCTGAATATCAAGTCCTTAGGATTAAGTCTAATACCTCCAAAGAAACATGTGGCCTACTTTTTATAAAGGGATTTCCATGGTTCTGCGATATCTTTTAATGGGGATTATTAAAATTCTTGCTCTGAATCTTTTCAGTTTCATCTCTCTTTTTTTTTTTTTTTTTTTCCCCCCCCTAAAAAATGACCTTTTCAGTCTTTGTAGTAAACTTTTGCATACCAGACATACTGGAAAGAGAACCACCACTGAAGATGAGGATATCAGCAACATGCTGGAACTCAGAAGGCTGTACTAGACAAAAAGGAATCCACAAGGTGTATGGCCCCATTCCAAACTCACATGAATTAACCTGTACCTGCTGTAATGTTTGCAGGAAGCAAGGTGAGATTAAGAAGGAAAATAATTAAATAACAAATGTTGCTTGACAGCTGTAAGTGTTGTAAGACTTGAGGAACATGGCTGTCAGAAGTGCTGAGGAACTGCCTCTGCCATCAGTTCTCTCTTGTAATTTTTGGTTCTTAGCACCGGGAAAAACTGGAATCATAATACATTTTCTTGTTAAGCTATGGCAGGTGGATGCCAGCAGTATTTATGAAGAGACCTCTAGTCCTAAACTGTCAGACTGCAGAAGGAAGAGTTGTTAAATTCTAATCTCCGATTTACAAATCTGGCAGCGCATACTGTTCACATGGTGTGTGATTTGAATAATGATGTGTCTACTCCTGATCTCATTAACCCTGATTTAATCCAGGATCTTATTTCATTAATGCTTGCTAGCTTTCATACAACTGGTTATGCAAACAAACAAAACCCTAAAAATCCTGTAACACTGTAACTATCTTTCCTGATAAATATTTTCATGAGCCCTTTTTTCTTCTTGAAAAAAGTCTCAGCTTGGCTAAGGGGACTCTTTTAAAATACTGATGCATCTTCAGGAATCTTAATTTTAATTTTACATGCAGTGGAATTGCACAACACTAGCCCTGTCTACATAGGTTCAGTGGACTTCTCTGCATAACCTTTATAGCTGTGTGCTGTAGGGGGTTGAGTAATTGGGTTGATTTAATAGAGTAGCATGTATTTGAAGACAGGTCTATCAAAGTACAATAGGAATCTCTGTAATTTGCCCAAACCTTTTTATGGCACAGATCTTAATTCTGTAATGTAGAATTATGTGATTAAAGACTTCTGTAGGAATTCGTACAATTTTTCCTGACGTTAATTGGAAAGAAAAATGGCTGTTTGGACCATCACCAGGGTTTTTTTAAGTGTGGTTTAAATGAATATTTTGAAATTCTGTGCAGCTGTATTTTCTGCATTTTGTATGTTTTGCATAGCACAGTGACTTTCATTCAGGTTTTTGGGGTTATTTTGTTTTTATTTTTTGCTGTACAACATATCATTTAGAGAAGATAAATCCTTTCATTAAAAAATTCTTCCATATGATTTTAAGCAGAAAATGCAATGCACAGCACTGAATGAGTCAGTTAATGTTCTCATTAAAAAATCCTGCTGTTAAGGATCATCTGGTGCGTGATAGGATTCTGCATAAAGGATTTGTTCTACTTTGTCTCTCTCTGAACCTGGCTGTGTCATAGAGATAGTTTATCTGGTTATCTAACACATTACAGTTTGTGATAATGTCTCACATTGCTTTTTTTGTAAGAACGTAGGTTGTCTTTTTTTCTGTGTTGGTCATTTACTTCAAATCGTATGGTTGTGAGAAGGAACAAAGATACAATCCTGGAAATTCATGGATTCAGGTAGTTTCTTGTATATCGTACTAACCTTGCTTTACGTGGTAATATGCACAGGGCTTTTTATACTGACAGCAGAAATATTTCTGCTATACAAAATATCCATTTATCACCCTCTAAAACTGTAGTCTGTTACAGCAGGCCTTTTTTAATATAGCCAGGTGCCTGTGGGGGGGAAACTATTAACATGCTGAATTCTGGCATATCCCACTCTCTGCTCAAAGAAATGAGGAACAACATTGCACTTTCAAGAAAAGTAATATTGCTTCTAATAGTTGGATAAAAATGGAGCCTTGTACGAAGAAACTGAATTCTGTTAAAAACTGAAATTGCTTGAATAATTTCACTCTGCTGGAGCTGGACTAAGGGGAAGCTGGTTGAGAAGCACCTTTTGCGCCTCCCCACAGTACCTTGCCACAGTACTCACAGATGCAGGGAGGAGCATGCATGTGTTTCTAAGCACCTGCAGAGATGTTTGTGTGTGTGTGTGTGTGTGTGTGTACATGTGTTGAGACCATGGGGCAGCTGAAACCCATACAGACTGTACTGTGCTGTTGCCAAACACAGGTGAAAGGCAGGAGATCCAACTGATGAAAGCCTGACTGGCCACCCATTGTCATGAGGGTTAATGGAGATGTGAGAGGAGGAGGAGGGCTCCAGCTAAAGAGGCTGGTTGCCAAGCATCTTCCCCATGGCAATCCCTGCTGCAGCAGTGCCTCTTACCCCAGATCTCACTACTCACATGCGTTGCTAAATATGTAAAGCAGAACAAACTCTCAGCCCCAGATTAAAACTGGGGAGAAGTGTGTGCTGCAGGGGTTCACTGGTGAGTGCTAGCAGACAACTTGGTGTCAGGAAGAAATAAGGTGACTTCCAGGTTATGAAACCTGCTGCAGCCAAACAATATGACTCTCTGTAAGGTTTCAGAAATGCAAAGCCTGTATGAGCTTTATGACTTGTCCACTTTAATTTTTAGAGTCTTTTGACCACCATCTCCTAAGTGTCTCATACATGGATGGTAGGACTGTGTGCCCCTGTTCTGCTGGCAAGGTGACAAGTTCTGTTTTCCTCGCCTATTTAATAAATTTAAAACAAGCTTCTGCTTTTGTACTTCTCACCTACCTGGGGAACCTGCACATAAAGATCCACAAATTTACTTGCTGTCTTTCAAAGTCTTCCTTAGAGGTGTCATGTCACAGTGCTTACAAAATGCTGGTAAGTGCTTATGCACCTGGTCCATGCTGATCACTTTTGCTTCTTCATGCTTCTTGCCATCTGATGTTTCTGTTAATCAGTTATAATTTTTCTTACACCTAGATTGTAACATCTCAGAGAGAGGTACTGTCATTTTTTCTGCTACCATGGTGTGGGATTCATAGGTGCTGTTAGAGTACCTGCTAGAGAGGAGATCAGGAACAGAGCATCAGGCCTGGACCACTCTCCCCTCCTCAGCATGCCAGTGTTGGGGTCAGGATGAATCAAGTGTCTTGGAATGTCATCCATCACCCAGCATAGCATCTTTCTCCTATTTGCCTTTTTTAATTGCTCTAGTTATCATTTTCAGCCTTGGTCTGTTAAGTGCATTAAGATGTAATGAATTGCTTGTCCTGGTGTTAGTGAAGCTAATCACTGCTGTAGCCAAGCACATCTCCAAAACCCAAACCACAGTGAGGAGAGGGTGTATTCTTTTTTCCTCCTGACTTTCTCTGAGACAATTGGTGTTATATATTTGGTACATATTTTTTCAAAATGTGCTCCCTGCTTTTCTTACTGTTGTATTCCTTGCTGTTTCTTGTAGTCCCTTTTTCTTCTTTCCCCTTTCTTTTATTCTTTTTTTTTTTTTTTTGGTAATTTAAAAAAAAACAATACCTAAATGATATAGGTGAATATGAGCTGTCTCCTTTTGAACTGAAGAATGAAGTCTGAGGCTAAGGGCATGGAAAGAGATTTTCTTGATCTGAATGGATGCAGGAAAACATACTCATGTTCGTATAAAAAAGAGCTGAAAGATTACATAAGACTTAAGAAATCTGAGAGTTTTGTTAATTTTATTATAAAACATGCACTCAGCTTTCTAAAAGCACAAGGCTTTCTACATATGCAAGAGTGCATAGCTTATCCAGAATACCTTTTATTATCAGAAGGATGTACAAAAAATGTAACAAAGATGTATCAAAAAAGGAATAACGTGGAGATTCTTTAAAAGTTTCGGTTTGCTGTAGCATACTGGGCCTTGGTGCGTAGGAGAGGAACAGAGGAATTCAGGTGTGGCAGTGTGGCCTCCTTAGAGCTGTGGTAGGGAGGGTATCATAGCACAGGCATCTCAGGCTTGGGTAAACAGGGAATGTTCAGACACAAATAGCACAGAGAAATTTAAGCAAGAGCTGATTGTACTGTGCCTCCAGTGGCACAGTATTTTTGCAGTTAATGTGGAATACACTGGATGTAGGAGTTAATTTTCTTTCGTAACAACTGTTGCTTTGTCATTTCATAGTAATTTTGTCTGTTGCAAGTTGTTTGCACTAAATCCAAACTATTAATTTTTTACATAGATACTTTTATGTGACCCAATACATTGTCTCAAATGTTTGAGGTATTTTCTCTGTATTAAGTAAAGTTTATAAATAAAATTAAAAATAGCATTAATATTTAAATGCTACAAGAACAATACACACGACAGCTGGGCTGTGGAAGCCTTTACTTACAGCTATGTAATGAATTTATGGTTGTGCAGGCTAGGTTCTAGATGCGTACGTAAATAGCTGAGCAGTGCCCTGACAGGAAGCTTTGCAGTGTTCATGACGCCTTCCATCTGAGAAGCAAGGGCAGCACTGTGGGCTTACCTGAGCAGCCATGCAAGCAGCACTTCTGACTGTACGTGGATGGCGTTCAAGAGTTTATTTGCACCTGGAAGGAGCAAAACAGAAGATTGCATGTTTTTTGTGGAACACAACAAGAAAAAAAGGCGGTTAAGGCATATCAGAGCCTTCATCCTTAATGTGCTTTATTCTGAATATTGCTGCTGTTACTACTGGAATAGATACACTGTTCAGCATGTAAAACTCAGTGAACAAATGTGTTATTTTCTCTATCAAGCCGTAAATCAGATAGAAGTCATGTGAGACACAGAAATAGACTTGATTTTGAAGGCTAGATACAGAAACCAAAGAACTCTTTGAGAGAGGCTTAGGAGGCTGTGGTTTAGAAATAACCCCAGAACTAGGCAGTACTGCACAAACCAGGAGGCTCATGAGCAGTAACCCTATTTTTTTTTTTTTTTCAAAGATTATGTCACATGCGTGGCAGGCAGTTGGGAACAAGTTTCCTATAAACTTGGGATAAGCTGATAGCGAAAGAGGAGAGAGGATGTGAAGTCCTGTAGTGAAACAAGAGCATAACTTTTGTCATGAGCTCAGATGATGTGTGCAATAGCAGTATGGGATCTGTGCAGCTGCTAGAAGCTGGGGGTCACTGCTGGGGAAGCACGCTCTCCAAGCTGTCCTTCCCTCTCTCTTTGCTGACAGAGCCACTGAGAAGTGTCTCCCGTTATGAACAGCTAATGGAGAGATCTCAGTCTTGGTAGTGGTGCTTGAAGGTCCCATGTTCTGCCTCGGTGTCTTGGAGCTGGTATTGCCCTAGAAAGGAGAAACCAAAGACTAGTGAATCTCAAGTGATGCAGAAGCCAGGAAAATAAAAGCTAGGTGTTTTCTTTATTGTCTTTGAAGGGTTGTCATTTTGCTCTTTATGGAGTTTAAGGCTAGTACTATGAAGGCATAGTGGATTTTAGTGCTGCCACTATCTTTCTGGTTGAAAATAATTTTCACATTGATGGTAGTTCAGTTGTTGGGAAGGTTTGTTCAAACCTTGCTGCTGGATGCATTGTTTATTTTGTAGTAGAACTACAAGAGTCTTGACAATATCAGAGTTACATTTATATCTAAGCACATTTATAATTATTCAATAACTCTTAACTAGTTTTAGTGAAAATGTCACAGAAAATGACTCAGAAGGACTATTTCTTTGATGTACTCTGCAACAGAGTTAAAATTTGAGGTTTTAAGATAAATGGGTAATTGAATTCATATATTGTTTGAAGTTGCAGACATTGTTTGCAGGAAATCATGGTGGCAGTTGTCTCTTGAAATGTAAAGTATGATTTTTGAGAAAAGAGATTAAAGGAAAAGCATTCTGTATCTCAGAGGGGTCAAAGCGCTTCTGACGTTTCCATTGTCATCTTTTGATAATTCAAATGTGTTGCGTGGTTTCCCCCTGGCTGCATATGATTCTGGGTTCTTATTCCTGCTCCCGTATTTCGCCTCAAGCAATGTACAGGCTGTAGATTTTTGAATTGTGAAAGCCTCATTATTTCTCAGCTTTTAACTCTTTCAGTATGCTTGTGTCTTGTTTTCAAAAAGCTTTGATCTTGATTAAACCTCTTGTTTCTAGTATGCAAGAACTGTTTTTGCCTTTGCATGTAGAAGCCATAGATAAATCACCTTGTGGTCTGATAGTGATTTTTCTCATAATTTTTCATGGCTCCCAACAACTATGAGGAATGTAGTGTTGGCTGTAGCATTTCATACCTGCAGCAGCACAGAATAGTATTTCATTGCCTTTACAGTCATGGAAAGAGTTGCAGCAATTTCCTCAAATGTTTTCATCTCAGTTTCCTGTAAAGGTCAGAACTGCTAGAGTGAAAAATTCTCGAAACTTTGGTGTAGTGAAAAAGGCAGAAGTTCTTGTACTTTCCTTCAGACTTGGTAACAGATACTAACTGTAACTTTTGTGACTGACCTAATTCAAGGATTTGCTATAAATTAAAGGAAGCTTTTTGATAGATGAGTAGAAACTTCAGCATGTAGACACACAGATAGAAGGGTAATGAACGATGAAATCCTGAAAACAAAGCTAGGTCTTGCAAACAACAGTAGAAAAATGACAGGTGAGCCAAAGACTTTTGTCTTTGTAAACTGTTAACCACTCTTTTTGTCTTTCTCCAGCTTGAAAAGGTGTCATGTCAATGAGTAACAGCTTTTTACTTAAAAAAAGATGAAAGATGCTTAATTTCTGAATTTTATAGGTTGAAATAGCCATTTAATAGGGTACAGGTACACTTGAATATGTTGTATTTTGCTATGTGATGGAGTTTCATCACACTATATAATTTGTTGTTAATATTTGATCATGTTGTAAAGCTCACAAGCTTACAGAAAATGTCTTACAAGTTTTCTGTGGCTCATACTGATATAGGATTGGATTAGAGAAGATCCAAATAAAACCATCTCAAGTATTCTCTAGTATTTTGTGTTTCTTTGGAGAAACCATATTTCAAAATTTGCCAGAAGAAAATAATCTTTTCATGGTGATTTGGCTGTTGGCATCTATGCAGTATGGTTGAAGACTAGTTACATTATATTAAAAGGGTATACAAAGTGTAAGGGCATTCAGAGTACTCTGAAATATGCTTACATTCCCATAATATCTTTGAAATTGTAATATTTTATCAAATCAGGCTTAAAGTTTATTTTTAAAATTCAGTGACTTTTTTTTCATTATTTCTCAGATCAAGCATGCCTCTTCCTGGTAAGAACTGCTTATCATATTGGAATCACTCTGAAACCCACATACACAAGAGGTGGAAGCTGTTTTAAAATCTATGGCGTCAAGAGGACCTGGTTTAGATTTAGTGGTTGAAATGCGAGGTCATTTAGTTAAGGACTGGGTTCCTGAGGCATAGTCCCTTGAAAATTATCTGCTAATAACCTGCAATTATCTTTGTGTGGGCTAGGAAAAAATGCAGCATTTTGACCAAGGAAATTTATACCAGGCTCTGTCCCAAAATCAAGTATCAAATAGCATAAAAAATTAGGTTTAGAGATATTTTTGAAGCTTTTAGCACTGTGAAAGCCTACCTCTTTGCAGGTAGGCTGTGTCAGTGAGACAGCTGCTCATTCTGCAGAAACATCTACGAATCGGAGGAGTAGGTGAGACACTTGTGGTGAGGTGAAGAGCCAAGCGCTGCACTTGGGATCCATTTGAGCCCCTTCTCCTGAGACTCTGTGTGGGGCTCTCCATGGACTTGGTTCTGGAAAGGGCTCTCTAGGTCCTTGAGTCTGGTCCAGCTAGTGTCACCACAGGGATTTCTAGTGAAGGTGCTCACATGGTGTCCTTTTGAGGAGATTCAGCACGCCACAAATGTCCTGCAGTACCTGTCCAGTCCCCCCTGTCCTACTCAAGGGCAGCTTGGCCCACAGTGTGTGGTGGTTGTATCTGTTCAGGGTGTGAGTATATTTGCTGTGGTCAAAATACCACCAGAAGCCAGTGCAAGAATCCTAGTCAGGAGGTACACTGCAGTCCTTGTTAGGCAGACAGCTAATTCTAGGTTGATTTTTTTCCAGTATTTTAGAGCACTATAATATAGTAAAGTCTCTTACCTTTCTTGTTTCTCCTCTCTTTTCATATACAAGCTCCTTCTTCAAGAAACATCAGTCCCTGAGCTCACAACTGGATTATTAGTTTCTATTCATCCACCTTTAGCATTTAAATTCAGCTGTTCTTGAACTACCCATGGCAGCTTGGGGACTTCCTGTCCTAAGTGAAAGTTTGCTTTCTACTTCTTTGTGTACATATTATTTCTTTTAAAGAAGACATTCCATCTGAAAACTTCAACTTGAAACCAGAACCAAAAATGGATTTTGCAGTACGCTGGGGGAAGTTCCCAAAAGCCACCTTTGGTACACGTGGGTTTGGAAGCTTTATTTGCCTACTCTTTCCTCATGTGGTAGGCTTTTCCTCCATGCAAATCTAGAATGAAGGGGTTATGTAGAGAGATTTCTATAACAATTAGTGATAGAGCACCAAGCTTTTAGGGCTACTGTAGTTGCATCATTTACCAAATATGCAAGGTGGTAATTTTCAGTGTATTTTTTTGGTGAAATAAAGTGAGCTGGCTTGGTGGCCAGAGTTGTTTGTGTTTTGTTTTCACTCCCTTTTTCAAGCAGAAATGCAGTTTTCAGTAAGGCATTATAGTGCTTCAGAGTAATAACCTGTTTTTTACAGCAGGTGGGCGTGGGGATATGTATAAAGGGCTGTGTCAATATTTGTGAATTTAACAGCATTAGGGTCCCTTTCTTTGTCCTGAGGATAAGAGGCATAGCTCAGCTCACATGACAAAACCTTCTGTCCTGCCCTTCCTCTGCCAGCTCACCTCTTCCACGTTGCCTGTTGGGAACAGCCTGTGTGCTGGGTTATTCACTGAGCTGTGCCCAGGCACTGCATGGGAGAGGGCTACATGATGTGGACCAGGAGGTGTATTAGCAATGAAACAGTCATGGACAGGGCCAGTGTCCTACTTCTGTTTGGGCCACAGCTGAAGAAAAATCCCAAAATGCGGAGGTCCCCAAGGGTGAGCAGTGTAGAAGAGAAGTCAGCACTGAGGCAGAAACAATGTACTGGAGAGAGGGTTGAGGACAGAGGGTATAATATTGGCACTAATGTTTGCTGCAGGCTGCAGCAGTGAGTCTGCTTAAGGTGTGGGGCTTCTGTTTGGTTTTGTTTGTATGTTTCTAAGTCTTGTGCCATAGACTAAGACCAGGAATTGAAAAGGTGAGCAAGTGGCTTAAAGCTGGCATAACTTCTCTACTGCAGAATGTGTGCTAAGCTGCTTAGATATGGGCTTCCCATAGGGTATTGCTAAGTATGGGTATGTTTCTGTTAAGATTTCAGCTTAGCTGGGTGGGATTGGCTTTTGCTTGATTGATTTCTGTTTCGCTGTTCAGAGAATTTTTCCACTTTTCCTTTCAATTCCCTCCTGGATTTGTAATTTCATGCTGCTGGGGTTGATCACATTATGTTACTGTGGGCAGTAGCTATGAAAAATTATGACCTTTCTCATGATCATCAAAGGAAACGGTGCTGAAAAGTAGCCCAAACCAGTACTAGAAAGGTATGAAAAAAGCAATTCTTAGACGATTTGGGTGACTGCAAGGTGCTGTACATTCTGTATGAATTTCGGCTTATTGGACACTCGGCATGTGTGTCTGTCTTTTTTTCTATGAATAGTGGACAAGAAAGGAAGTGTAAGACTTCCCACCCTACAAACAAATGCCAATGTTTGGGAGTTGGCTTGTTGTATTCCTGTTTGGTTTTTTTTTTCCCAGGAGTCAAACAAGGCTTCCTCAAAAAGCTGTCAGCAGCAGCAAAGGCACCAGAATCATTCATCTGGAGACTTGAGGGTACAGCACTTTCTGTTATAGCAGATATTTTTCTCTGTCACTTCTGAAGTGGCAAAAACTTTGTGAGTTTCAAAATTTGTGAGTTGAGGATTTAATTACATTCTGACATAAAGAATGGAAAATAACACACTAATGACACACAGGAAGCAAGTTCTGGCAAGATGGGGTCTTCTGTAGGCTGTTGTCCTGTGGTCCTGTTCACAAGAGTGCTGTTTGACTCAGAAATTCTGTTTAAACTGTAGATAATTTTTTAACATACCGTAAGTTTGTCACCTAGCTGCAAGATAAATTTAAAGCTTCAATACAACAAGCTTCAGGTGGACTCATTTATTACCTATTTTAATTTTTAAGTCTGTGAAAAAAAGCTTGTGGAATATTGTATGTATTAGTCTAGTCCATTTTTTAGAAAGCGATGTAACATTTTCTTCTAAATGCATGCAATATTCTTAAATTATCATGTGGTTCACTTTTATACAAGAACTGTGTGCAATCTTCTCAGATAACAACTTCAGAAACTTCAAATAGAAATTTGCTTTCTATGGTTTAGTGCTCATGTCTGATATGTTGGAAACCTAAATAAGATCTACAGTATTTCCTCTGTGTGGTACAGTGCTGTGGGATGGTGGAAGTTGCTACTGCATTGGGATGTAGAAGAGGACAGTGAATGTATGAAAGTTGAAAGGGAGGATGAGAGGTAGAGGTTTTTACAAGGGGAAAAGTTTGTCTGAATCTATCTGCTGTCCCTGATACCTGCTCAGTGTAGAAGATCTTCTCGAATTTGCAGATGACACCAAATCATGGGAGCAGCTGACGTGTTTGAAGGCTGAACTGATGTTCAGAGGGACCCAGACAGGAACCTTAGTAAATCCAGCAAGGGCAAACACCAGTTCTGTCCATGGGAATGAGGAATTGCTGGCAGACATACAGGCTCGGGCCTGATGGGTTTGAGAGCAACTCTGCTGAAAAGGACCTGTGGGTCCTGGTGGACAGCAAGCTAAACATGACCCAGTCTTGTAACCTGGCATCAAACACAGTCAACAGCATCCTGGGCTGCATTAATAGCCTGCAGATTGAGGGAAGTGATAATCGTCCTTTACCTGGCACTCGTTAGTCCACATCTAGAATACAGCATCCCATTTTGTGGATGGGATGTGGATTTTTTGTAAAAGACAGACATTGATAAACTGGAACAAGTTCTGTGGCTGTGGAAGCTGGAGCACATGTCCCATGACCTTCCACTACCTAGAAGAAGGTTACCCAAAAGACAGAGCCAGGCCCTCCACAGTGGCACCTGATGGGAAGAACACAAGAGAGCAGTTGGGACTTGAAGAGAAAGTTTCAGACTAGGTATAGGGGAAATTTTTGTCACTATAAAGGCAGTCAAGCAGTGGAGCAGGTTGCTCATGAGCTTGTGTGATCTCTGTCCTTGGAGGTTTTCAAGATCCAACTGGGCAATCAGCCTTGAACAGCTTGGTCTGACCCCAGAGGTGGGCCAGAGATTGGAGTAGAGACCTCGTGAGGTCCCTCCCAGCGCTCTGCGGTCCTGACCTAGGACAAAGCTTGGTGCCAAAACTTAACTTATTTTTTCCTTATTTTTTGGTACATGCTTACAAACAAATGGTTTAGACTCTTTAGTGTGTCAGTTACCTGTCTATAAAGTGGAGGTAGTGTTACTTGTCTACCTCAGTGGTGTTTCAAGCATGAAAGGCTATGATATTTTGGATGCTTTGGCAAAATAGATATAGACAACGAAGCAGTTAGAGGCCTTCAAAGTCTGCCTAAGAAGCTGATACAGGGTTATTGTGCATCTTCTCAAGCACTAACTGTGAAGTCTTGGGAAGCTGTTTTCTGTGGGTTTACTTTCATGAAACTCTTTGTGTGCCGCCAAAGAAGTTGATCTCCTTAAAAGGTAGTCAGCTGTGTCAAAATGTATTAGTGTTAGCAACAGCTCTGTCAGCAGGCTTTCTATATGCTTCTGCCAATTACGGTAACATTTGTCATATTTTCCTAGCTAATATTTTTCTTCCTGCTATGGTTGTTTCTGTGGGCTTCTTGACAGAGGGGAAGCAGACTTAACTGCTTTTACATCAGGAGCAGTGTACCCGGTTCTGCCCTGTACATCAAATCTACAGCTTATTGATGGATAAATTGAGAATTTTTTGGTTTGTTTTAGTTTTTTTTGACCGCCTACCTTTCAGCTTTGGTGATCTTTAGTAAGAGATTTGCAAAGCTGTCCTACAATTTTCACACATATATAAGGAATTAACCTCTTTTAAAAAGAAAAAAAACAGTATTCATTGGAAGATTTACTGAAAATTAATTTCATTTTGTGGCATTTCAACTTAGAATATGCAGAGGTGTATACACAGAAGTTTTAAGAAATCTTCGGAGCTTGAGATTTAGAATATTCTAATATTTTGTATACCTTTTTTTTTAACTGTTTCTTCTTTTTCTTTTCCCTCTCCACCTGCCTTTTCTTCTGCAGGAAATAAAGAAGGACATGAAGAAAGAAAATACTGCCAACAAACCACCAGAGAAGCCTATAAATGAAGTTTCCAATGGAAGCCCTTTATTGTTGTCTGAGACAATTATTAGAACCAACAAAAAAGGTATAGTATATGGAAGCTTAAATGCAGGTTAAGTTCAGTCCTCTAAAAGAGCAAAGTGTAAACCTTCCTTGTTTCTAGAAATAAAGCTAGAGTCTAACTGTAAAGGCATAGCAGGAATAATTTAAAAAAATTAAAAATCTCATTGTCCTCTTAGACTGGCATATAGATGCATGATTATGTCTAATATTTCCACATTAATTTGCACAGACATCCCTTTCTTAAAGAAATCCTTCCTGGATACATTTAATTAAGAAAAGCTGTATGAGGAGATTACTAAAGCTTATTAAAGTAAGAAACTGACAGCTTGCATATATGGAGGTTTTTGCACAGTGATGTCAGTTCACATTTATGTATTCATGTTCTATCTGGGACAGAGACTGGTTCTGACAGAGAACTTTAAAAAAAAGAAAAAAGTGGAAAACATAAATCCTAATGCATTAGTTTCCTGGGAAGTGTCTATCACTGTCTTCCATTTCAGACTGGAATGTGTGTTCTTCATGTCTGGCTTGATTCCCAATGCAGATTCCTATGTAGGCTTTTGAGCTGCTAAAATGAAAGCCTCCAGATCTTCTGTCTCTTTCCCTAGCTCCCAGTCCTGCTCTCAAAAATATCAGAACAAAAGAAAAAATTGGCAATAGAAAAGCTGGATTTTTCTTTAGGTTATGTTGATGGTCCCATTTGTGGGAGGACAGTTGGCTGTGTGCAAGAGATGGGCTGTATTTTTTCTTGGAGAATTCACTGGATGGTTTCTTGCTTGCTGTCTTATACAGAATAATCTGTTGTCATTAATCATTGCTGTAATGTAATTTTCATTTTGGCATGTCTTGTATACTGTTAGGACTATGCATATGGAAATTTCCATATTATCAGCAAATATTGTATTTGAGCTGCAGTTTGACTAGAGGTCTTAAACCTAAGGTTTGCAATTGCAAGTGAGAAAGATTTAACAACATTTACAAAATGACTTCCTTTAAAATGTGAGGGGGAGTAATCCCCACCTCTTTTGTAAGGGATGATGTCCTCTGAAAGAAAAAATTGGAAATAAATTTCAGAAAGCTTTGTCTTTTGAGTTTGTAATGTCATCTTGAATCTGGAGGCACATCCAACATTTCTGCTTTGGGTCATAGGTTTTTCAAGCAACAGCAGAATTAAATTACCAAGAATTACTCTTTTTCATGGCTGGTATACAGAACCATATGAGTAGTTGGGAAATTATCTAGGGACCAAGGCTGTTCCATATTGCTTCAGCTGCTATTTGGAGAAGGCTAATAGCTGTGGCAGATGCAGAGATTCGGTTCAGTCACAAGGGGATAACACTCCAAATATGATACTTAGAGCACAGACTTTCTCCTCTTCTTTCTTCCCTCTGGCTCAGAAGCTTTAATGGATTCAGGAGATGAAGAAGTTCTCTTTTTCTGTCTGTAGCTGGAGAATACAAAACTTCATATTTATTGAAAGGAGAAAAGCAAAGAATGACATGAAGATCTGTAGCTTGAGGAAGGGGTTAGGTTTGGAAATAGCAGATTTCATATTAGGATGTTGTTGCATTGGATTTTGTTGGTGAGGATTGCACTTCTCATGGCTACCTCTACACAGTGTCAGGGTTATTAAACTTTTCATTTTGGCTGCTTCTCCACAGCTGTTTCCATTGCTGCAGAGAAAGCAGTTGCAGCATGCTGTACTCCAGCAGTACAGCTAAAGATGCATAACAAGGCCAAGAGAGATTCCCCTCTTTTTTCCTGGGGTAGGTTTGAGCATGGTGCCAAAGTAGCCTTGTTTAAGTGAGGACACATTAATACAGAATCTTCTAATATCTATGTGGCAAATCTCCTTGTGGAAAGTGTTGCAATATTTTTCTGAAGAGGGAGCCTTAAATGCCACAGGGATTATTTTCTTCAAGTGTTCTTGTGCTGTGATTTTTATTAAACCCTATCTCAATCTGTTTACTGATCATTGAATGTGACCTGACCTGAAAGAGAGTATTTTTTTTTTCCTCCATGTTGTTAGGAAATGAGGAGGAGAGGGATGCATTTCAAGGTCTTTAGTCACTCTTCAGCAGTGAAAATAGTAGGCAATATTATTTATTTGCTTGGGCAATGTAATCTTAATGCTTGCAACTTCAGAGCAGATCCAGTGATGCAGGAGTGAAGCATTCTGTGCTGGTGCATTGTTTTTATTACCAAGATGATGCTAAGCGCTTTTCTACTGCTGTGGTGTTATGTTGCGTAGCTTAACTACTTAACTTGTTTGACCTAATTTAAGTGGCAGCACTTTAGCAGGCATCTACATTTTGAGCAGAAGAATCTTGGCCTCTCAGGCTTCTGGCTTGTAGAGAGTTTCTCCTTGAGGAATACTGACAAGTGTCCAACAGTGGTATTGAAGGAAAAAAGCTAAATTATTTGTAAGAAACATCTAAGTAGCTAAGAGGAAAAGAATGGATTTCTGAACAAAAAAGATATTTAGGATCCAACTTTATATCTTGTTTGTTCGTGCTAATTATTTCTAAGTACTGTATTGAAATTAGGGCTTCTTATAATAAAATCAGTGTAAATTGAAATGCCTCTTGTAAAGGCGTATTCTTCAAATAAGTAATGGACATTACTACTTTGGATTACAGATGTAATCTAGGAACGATTTAAAGTTGGTGTAATGCCACTGGTAGTAGCCTACCTGGGTTAGTACTTCCATTACATAGTGAGGGTGGCAACTGATTGTTGTATTATTAGTTGTAGATCACTATCTGTGAATCATTCAGGGTTTTGTTAGAAAGACAAGGAGAAGATGGAAGGATTTGATTTTGTCTGCTTTTCCTGGAGGCAGTAAAACCAGGATTTCTCATTCTTCGATGTTTCTTGCTGACTACAAATACTAGTGATCTAATGGAAACAAATGGTAGAAATGACTGCTGTGGTGGACATAGTTTAGGAAACTGTTGCAGTTGGCCTTAATATATTTGTGAGAGTTAACATTTGTAGGTATTTCCTCCCTTCACAGGGTTGTAAGTATGATCTAGAAGTTAGGGCTACACCTAAGAAATAATGGGTTTATTTTCTAGGTCTGCCACAGAGTTCCTTTGTAACTTTTGCTAAATCGCTTAAACTCTGTTGGCCAAATTACCACATTTAATTTCCAAGGTCAGGTATATTAATATGTATTGATTTTTCAGAGGGAGGGTTTTTTTCTTCTGATTTATTGCAATGGCATATCCAAATTTATTCATAACTTCCAAATATTTCAGGTGTGTCTGCCTCAGGCTGCCTATTGGCAAAACCTTGGTTTATACCTGCCTCATAAAGATGTTGAGATCTGCTATAGCATGGTAGTAATGGCAATTAATATCTAGGAAGGTGACCATTTTAATATACTATTCCAGTGAGTTCATGCTTCACCTCTGAAAGGCTCAAAAGGAACGTTTGCTTGAGTGTAGAGATAGGGTTAGGGAAACATAAAGTCCTTGTGCTTTCCCTGAGAGTTCCCAGGGCTGCAGCAGCTCTAGGCTAGTTTTGATGGGTGCTTTAGGAGCTGCATTATCAGCCCCTGTCTAGGGAAAAGGGCCATGGCACTGAACAACCTGTCTGAAGCTGTATGAGTATCAGCTGTGGTTGGCTTGCGTATCCTTTGCCAGAATCTAGGAGGGATCATTTTCTTGCTTCTTCCTACAGTTCATATGCCAAAAAAATCCTTTCCTCGTCAGGTGTGGGTTTTTTAGTCTTTATCTTTTGACTGCTTCAGAATTTTTGGTTGGCATATAGAACTATTGTTCTAAAACTTTTGTAAAACTGAGTTAAAAAAACATCCTTTTTTCTATTTAGGATTGGTATTGTTGCACCCTAGTAATAACAGATTGGGAAAAGCTTTTCTTCCCTGAGAACATTTTCAGATTGTTTAAAGAAAGCAAAATTATTGCTATTGTTACTATTATTTAGTAATGTAAGAAAATTACAGTCAGGTCTTGGAACAGGAAAACACTGAAAGATAACTTTTTTTTTTTCTTAAATGCTTTTCCAACATGGTGAAATTCCATCTTTTCTAAGTTAAGTTTCAACATCTAAAACCAGATCTGAAGTTGTGCAACTGTTTCAGATCTGTCATAAATTCAGTATGATCTTCATCCAGGTACAAAGGGACATAATGGAAACTTGCATGCAATGAGCTTAACTGTTAAATGACTATGGCTTTTTAAGTATGATTTTTAAGTATCCTATTTTATTCATTGTGCTATTTTGTGTATCTGGGAATAGGAGCCCACTTGCATAGACCAAATTGCAAAACTGGAGTTGATAGGCTGTATTTTGTGAGTAAACTAACAATTGATCTACAAGTAAACGTATTTGAGGAGAAGATATATTGCCTTGCCAGATGTATTTGTTTTACATAAACTGTAAATGCAGTCTGCATTGAGGTTATTCAAGCCAGCAAATCTGGAACAGCTCATCGTGTGTTACATGTTCTTAATCAGAGCCAAACACTGAAAGCAAGGACATGTTTTTTCTAGTTCTCTTGAGAATTATTTATTTTACCTTCCACCCTACATTTAAATGATAAAGATAATTTGCATCCTATCCTAAAAGGGAGAGTTTTGTGAAAGTAGGTTTGATGATATAATAGGTTTATATTAATAACAAGTCTGTTGTATGCAAAACTGAGATTTGGGTCTATTTTTGTGAATTAGAGAAATGGGAAAAGTATTTTACAAGAAAAATGCTGCATCTTTTGGTTCAATACTTTTATGATTATTTGGATACAAAAAGACACCCCATTTATTAAAAAGACAAGCTGATGGTGGCTCAACGTATGAGTGTGTCAACTCTAAGCTATGATTCTGGTCATATTTTTCAACAGAAAGGCAAACCTCAAAATTTCCTTCCTAAAATCTTTTATTACTAAACCTAGTGCAAATGACTGCCTTAGTCGTGTGCCAGTCATGCTTGATGAGGTGTCTGACCCTCAGTATGCTCAACTTTGGCTTTCCTTTCAAACACAGGAGGTTTGAAGACATTGATCTGTCTTTTGGTTGGATTATCTTTCTGCTGTTTATATGTTCGGGCCTTCTCCACAGACAGGCTTTGGTGTTCCCTCGCAAATACTGCCAACTTCAGAGAAATTATAGCTAGCATGAAAAAAAACCCAACCTTTTCGCTTTTAAGATCAGCTAATTGGTGTATAATCAGTATACAGTTTACACAAATATGCACAAGACCATACTTCTCAGCCTGTTAAGGTTAAAATATGCATACAACATGACACAAACCCAAAATGAGACATAAAAAATTAATGGCACAGGAAACTCAAATTCAGCAAAATATTTATTCTTTGAGTTTAAATACCATATCTGCATATGCATAAGTAGTGTCTCAGATAATACATGTTTCCTTTAAAGGTACAGTTTCTTGAAAATAAGTACTTGGATAATTTTTACACTGAGGTAAGCTACACAGCACTCAAAGGTACTGCTTTCAGTTCAGAGAGGCAGAAAAAGACACTGGTCTGTGCTGGACATGTGGATGGCAGCCAGAAAGAAACTTGTGGGGTGTGTGTGTGTGGTGTGTGATCTGTAGCAGTTTAACAACTTTTTTCTGGATGCGTGAGAGAAGGACTATAATCCCTGCTAGAGGAAAGATCTTTACTTGATGAAGTTCCCTTCTGATTATTAAAAACAGTATATTATTATATACATGCCACCTGTAGAGAATACATGAAAAAATGATTCTTTCTAGCATTTCAGTTTCATGATTCTCCTCTTCTGATGAAGATTACTTCTCAGTTGTGAAAGTGAGGGGACACTTAATGTGCATGGAATATAGCTAATCTCGGAGCTGCGTTCAGATGAGGGGTAGCTGTTTAATGTGTGAACATCCTTCCTTGCATCATGGGGCTATGCTTTTGGATTCAACATTCTTTTATATAAATAAATTTATATAGTAAGGGAAATCATAAAACCGTGCAATTTAAAATTACTGCGTTATCTGTCTGATGCCATGAGTTTAGTTCTTTTGGGGTTTGTCTTGTAGTTGTAACTGTACTGTGAAATCTGCCTAAAACAGTCTTATCCTGTAGAACAGGAATTTAGAGATAGGTGTTACAGTTGTTCTAAATTTGAGACTAGTCTGTTGACCATTGATGTGATTTTTTTTTTTTTTTTTTTTTTTTTTTTTGTCTAGAAGAAAAATCTCAATGCTGTCTTCTTGGCAACAGTAGAATGGGTGCTCACTCATTCTTTTCAAGCAGATCTTGTTTATGAGTCCTATTTAAATAACAATTTAATGTATTTAAAATCTAAACTTTTTCTGTTATGGTCAATTGCTGCCCTGGTTTTCAGTTAAGGTTTCATTATCCAGATTCCAATAGCTTATTCCAGTGAGATAATTTCTTTTCCTGTTGTTTACTGTGCAGTGCCCCCATCATCTTTTTATCTTAAGTGCCTCCCCTTTCTTTTCAATTACTCTTTCCTCGTACTCTACAAAATACACAAGTGCTGCACCCTCATGTAGCTTCTCCAATTTTGCATAGTTGAGTCCAACCACTGGTGTGGGATCCAAATGAGTAGCATGAGGCTCTGTGTAGGAGCAGCCTGAAGAAGTCAGTTGTAGAAATCCCTCTTGGTTTGAATTGGAATTCTAAGTTAATTCTATCTTCTGGGCTTCTTCTGTTTGCCCAGATGGCTATCTTCTTGTGTGTCATATGTTTAGCTCTAGGAATTCCATTATGGACTGCACTGTAAAAACAGTGGACAAAATTACAGCCACTGCATCAAGGAGCTAACTATAGATACACATGAGTGTATATACATATGTATGCAACAAGGTAACAGATAACCAAAAATAGAATACAAGGGAAGATGCATTATTTGGGTGACTGCTAGCAGGCTAACTGTTTTCAGTTTCTTGCAGACAGAGGACACTTGTTTTAATGACAGATTTAAATCTGGACCTGCATTTGGAAATTGGGAGGGAAGTATGAAGAAAAGTGTCACAACGCTGGTTTTAAAATTTAACAGGCACTGCTGGATGCTGACACCCAGGACAGAGAAGAAGCAGAAGATGACCTTTTCATATAGAGTCTGAAGAGACATGGGAGAGCAATCACTGATCAGCATTCTGAGCAGCTTACAGATGAAACAGAGGGAGGTAGTTATGGGGGCAAATGAGGACATGAGTTAGGTTTGTTGGTTGTTTTTTTTTAAAATATAGATCCAGAAGTATCAATGGAAAGCAGAGATAAGTGAGTTTTTAAGGAAGAGAGTGAGAGGAAACAGGTGAAGTGGTGGAACAGGGCTACAGGGACAGTTGAAAGAACAAGGAGAATAAAGTCTTTTTACAAGTAATTTATGCAAATATAAAAAATGCTTCACTTGAAGAAATAGTTTATGGAGTTGCATCTTCTCTTTTGTGAACACTTATGAATTTTTGTATAATTGGTTAAAGGATTTTTTTTCCTTTCTAAAAGCTTTGCAATATGTTTTACACATCTGAAGTACAAAATGAAGTCGATATACCTTCTAACAGTTGTATGAGAATTTGATAGTTCACTCTTATCACAGTATATGATAATTGTCCAAAAGGTACTAGTCAAGAACAAATGTGTTGTCAAACTCAAATGTAAAATGTTTTCCTGTTAGCAGTTATATTGAGATCTCCTTGAATGCAAGCCAAAACCAATAAAATAATAGTAAATGCTAGAGCCATTCTTGTTAAAGTAACAACAGTAACGAGTTTGAAAGTTTCTCGTCTTAAAACTAAGTTTCACCATCACAAAAGAGACTTTATTTTTCCGCAAGCTTCTTCTGAGAAGTGTCTCCTGCTGCCAGCAGTTCCCTCCTCACTGCTGTAGGATAAGTCCCTTGGCACCTAGCAAGGCCCAGCTGCCTTTGAGGTCTATCCCTGACCTGTCTCTTGATTGTAGCTGGCTGTGTCTGTCTTCTTTAGGATTTCATCTAGGTGGTGTGGGATTTTCAAGAACAGAATAGCTAACTTGATTTGAAAATTAGCAAACCAACCTTTCACCCCCTGTCCCTTCTCACAACTTTCTGTGATTAAGGAATGGCAGAAGATGGGCAGGGTGGCTCATCTGAAACTTAGCCTTGGAATGAGTCACTGGGATCACTGTACATTTCCCAGTGCTTAACCTGGGGTATTTATGCCTCGTATCTGGCAGCTGTGATAGGAGAGAGTCAGACTTCCAATTCTGTGGTAGAGACAATGAAAGCAAAGGAGCAATGCAGGGATACCGTTGTGGAATATAAAATATAACACTATCTGGAAAGAAAATTTGGGGTCATGATAGTATACTTTGACTGTGCGAGCTAATATCTTTTCCATGAGCTCTGAAACTTTGCCAGTGTACTTTAAACTGAGTCAAGAATGCTTGCCTTATTCCTGGAGTTAATCTTGATGAATTTGTAACTGCTAATTTAAATACTTCCATCTAAGTGTGCTCTCACAGTGACAGGCAGATCCTTAGCTCAGTGCTGCTTTACCTTTGCTTGCTTGGATAGTAGCTGGGATGGTGCTGTGTTGCTTTTATGGGGACAGGGAACTGGTGTTAGCCTTCCCTGCTGTGCTGGAATCAGGGCTGTGTGACTGTTGACATCTTTCCCCCATTACCTGTAGGTAGTGATAAGAGCCAGCCGTTCTATGGTAAGTTACGGTACTAATCAGCGTACTGAGGCAGTTGCAGGTTACTGGCTCCTCTGACAACCATAAAAACCTTTGAATGGTTTCTGGGGTTGTAGGTGAGAAGGAGGGCCTGTCAACAGCTCCCTTGGGTCTCCTTCAAATTGCAGGGTCATGTGACATGAATTGAAGACCTAAACAATTTATATGAATAATTGGTCTGAGAATTTGTTCTTAACCCAATAAGCACTACTCTATGAAAAAGATTTTTGAATGTATGTGAAAGTTAATGTAAACATATGCCTTTGCGCTTTTTTTTGGTGATTGTATTTTTTAAAAACAGCTCCATACTTGTGCTCTCTGCATTGGGATAGTGACTTGTTCTGCTGCTGCTGAATCACTTCAGTGCAGGAACCTTTTTGACTTCTGTCTACTTGGACCAGAGGAAACTACAGTCATTATTCAAGAGCTTCCTCTTCTGATGGAATGGCATTTATAAACCCAAGTTAGGATAAACTTCTGCAGACAGTGACAAGAATGTACACAGCAAAAATGAACCGTGGCTTCTGGTAGGAAGTATGCTGTGGGAGGAACCTCTGTGAACCAGCTGCCACTCCGGGATTTGGTTAGGAGTGTGTGTCTGTGGAGGTGATTTAACTCTGAATGCTCTTTGCATAGGCATTTTTCACCTGTTGTCTTGTCCTATTCTCATTTCTAAGTGAACGTATGCAACGTCTTTGCTGTTGGCTGCAAGTGACAAGAAACTATACGAATGTGTTGCCCATAAGGCACATTGTTTGTGCTGGTTTATGATCTTTGATAGATTCTGTGAGACATTTTGCTTCCAGAAATTGATACAGGCTTTAAAAACTTTCTTCTGATAAAGTGACATTGCCTGGAATGAACTTGTCACTGCACTCATTTTAATTATTTTTCACACACAGTGTGAAATACTTCAATTCATCTGGTTAAAAGCTTCTGAAGTTAGGAGAGTTTGTTTTTGTATAATTAGATTTGAAATACACATAGAGGTATGAGTCAGTGTTGATAATGCATGACTTGGATTATTCTGAGTAGGATGGCATTATTAGCTATGTAGGCTCTCAGTTTTCAGATTCATAGAATCACAGAATGGTTTGCATTGGAAGAGACCTTAAAGATCATCTAGTTCCACCCCCCTTCCACTAGACCAGGTTGCTCAAAGCCCTGTCCATCCTGGCCTTGAACACTTCCACAGAGGGAGCATCCACAGCTTCTCTGGGCAACCTGTTCCAGTGCCTCACTGCCCTCATAGTGAATAATTTCTTCCTTACATCTAATCTAAATCTACCTTCTTTCAGTTTAAAGCCATTACCCAGTGTCCTATCACTACATGCCCTTGTAGAAAGTCCCTCTCCAGATTTCTTGTAGGCCCCTTTTAGATACTGGAAGGCCGCTATAAGATCTCCCCAGAGCCTTCTCTTTTCCAGGCTGAACAACCCCAACTCTCTCAGCCTGTCTTCATAAGGGAGGTGCTCCAGCCCCCTGATCACCTTCGTGGCCTCCTCTGGACCCGCTCGAGCAGGTCTATGTCTTTCTGATGTTGGGGACCCCAGAGCTGGACATGATACTCCAGGTAGGGTCTCACAAGAGTAGAGTAGAAGGGGAGAGTCACCTCCTTTGACCTGCTGGCCATGCTGCTTTTGATGCAGCCCAGGATATGGTTGTCTTTCTGGGCTGCAAGCACACATTGCCGGTTCATGTTGAGCTTCTCATTAACCAACACCCCTAAGTCCTTCTCCTCAGGGCTGCTCTCAATCCACTCATCACCCAGCCTGTATTTGTGCTTGGGGTTCCCTCAGCCCATGTGCAGGACTTTGCACTTGGCCTTGTTGAATGAACTGCATGAGGTTTCCACAGTCCCACCTCTCAAGCCTGTCCCGGTCCCTCTGGATGCCATCCCTTCCCTCCAGCGTGTTGACTGCACCACACAGCTTGGTGTTGTTGGCAAACTCACTGAGGGTGCACTCAGTCCCACTGTCCATGTCACCAACAAAGATGTTAAAAAAATTCCTATATTATGTAGATGCAGTGATTTGAGTAACAAGATACTATGCCTGTAAAGGAATATTTCTTGTTTCCACTGGCATGAAGTTTCCTAAATTTTATTCATTGAATACTTCATGCATGTTTTACCTTAATTCAGAATTTCCTTCTTCACAGGCTACTCCAACATTATCAAGGTGCTCACAGCATGGAAAGTTGTGCTGTTTAGTGGTGCGTTGTGATGTATTGTACTGTTTACCATATTTTTTATGGTTATCTCACTGCTTTGCAATGTTATTTCACAGTTAAGATGCACTGGTATTTTGTAGTAGTTCCTGTTCTATATCTTTCTGCATTCCCTTTTCAATTATAAATACATATTTGTGTCTGTTTCTTGCTTGGTGTTAAGTTGTAATATCATCCTGTTTAAAAATTCAAAGCATGTTGCTGATTATGGTTAGTTTCCAAGCTCATTGGTAGGGTGGTGGTGCTTGACAGCGGAGTGAAATGTGGAAGTGCTGACAAGTGGCTGATGGCTGATTCTTGGCCCCAAGCACAAGATTGTGAAACAAAAGATTATTATTATCTGTCACACAGCAGGAGCTGTTTTTTCCTAACCTCAGTGCTGACTTTATTTAGAAACTGAAGCAGAGACTGGGCAGAGGTCCTCATGGTGAGAAGCAGCTCCCTGCAGATGCCCAAATTAGCTGGGAATGAGTTTTGAAGTCAGTGGGGATGTAATGCCACTAGCATGCTCCTCTGCCTGGGCTGCATCACCCCAGTGAAGTCCCTTATGGTTTTAGCTGTTACTATAGCATCTGCTGTGGCTGCATCTTCGTAAATCTGCCACTCTATTCCACAGACTATTCCCAAGAGCACTGGCACCTGCAAGAACCCCAGGTCACCAGTGGCAGCTCAGGATACATCTGCTTTCCCCCAGCAATACTTGGCTGCTCCAGAATCTGTTTCTGATACTGTTTTCTCTAGGGACCAGATTTTGTCAGCTTTGTACCCGTATAGTGCTCAGCCTGGCACTGTATTCATTGCTCAGATTTCTTGAGTAGTACGCTACAGTAGATGATGGGGATAACACTGTGTTTAGTGATCAAACAGGGTATAGTAGTGTTCCAGCTGTCCAGTAGCTTGAATTTAAGCCACCATATGCATTTAAGCAGCTCTTTTCTCTAGGTCATGTATTTTCCTATTGACTATCATCCTCTGTCATGCATTCATTATGGATATTTCAGTGGTAAAATAACCAAGTGCCCTCACACAAGCTTCAGTCAATAGCACCAGATATTCCGTTCATTTTAAATAACTGTAAATGCTGTAGTTTTGTATTTCCCTACTTCATTTAGTACCACGTGTACCTTGTAGACTTCTGTCAGACTCTTACCAGATTCCAGATGTCTCTGATCTATATAGTCTGGTATCTAGCTCTGCAAAAGCTGCAAGATGCAATGTCAGCCATTATTGCTTAATTTTGCAACTACAATCATAAAACTTGGTATTTTTTCAGGCCTAGGAGTTCTCTGTTAGACTACTGACTCAACACAGTGTTAACCTAAATTACACGGGTCATGGTTACTTCTGGGAATTCATAAGAGGTCAGGAAGTATACAGGAAATGATTTAAATTAAAAAAAGCTCCAGTGACCTAAGGAAAACCAAAAGATTCACTCACGTGCCTGGCAGCTATTGAGCAAATAGCGTAGCGGAAAATAAAAGTAATAAACGTTGAAAGGTTAGCCTGAGGCTGTAGTTTCAGAAGCATGTCAAGCTAGCACTGCCACCAAAAAAAGAGCCGTCTTTCCTGTTTTCCTTCTTCACATGTTCTGGTACAGATGTATGGCTGCGTGGTGGGTCAGATTAGGAGAATTATCAGAGTTAACATTAAACTAGCAAGAAAAATGCAGCGTTTGTTTTTAATAGCAGGTCAGTTCACTGTCTACCTCCTCACACTGCTTCATAAGCACTTGATCTGACAGGATGGCAAGGAGTGTTGCAGGAGCTGGGGGAAGCAGAGAGAGCAGCAGTGCTGCCTTTTATTTGGCTGCAGATGAAAATCATTCTAAAAGTGCTGTGAGGGTGTGATGGTTTTTCAAACTTTTTCAAAGATGGTTCATGGTCATTGGATTAAATCAACTGCTAAAGAAAACAGACGCTCTCTTCTCAGTTTGTATGGTCAACTGTTGCTCTTCACTTTTCTCTTGTACTGGGAAGGTATATGGCTTGGTCAGTGTCCCCAAAAAACAACATTGCCACTGTATATAGAACCCTTCTTATACAGAATCCTTCTCCCCACCCTGCTGTTCATGATGTAACTACACAACCTTTTTGGAGATGGATTTTGACACAGCTGGCTTGAGCCAAAGGCCTATTTATTCGCAGCTTTTAACTTTGAGGAAGTAACTTCTCATTCATGTAGCAAGTGTAATGGAAAAGACAAGAGGAACTTGACAGCTATTTTTAGGAAAAGATAGTGTTTATCTCAGCAAAACTAAAATAGATGTTGAGACATTACAAAATATAAACCTAGACAGATTATTTTTTAAAAATTATTTTAAGGTGAAGGAGTTCCTTTTAATATGTACCTCAAGTGCCCTGTCAGTTCAAGTAGTACTCCACTTAGATTTTTATTTCTATGCAAAATGATACTCTCCTGTACATTGTATGAAAAACGCACTAAAAAAATGGAAACTGCTAGTGCCAGAAAAATAGTAAACCTGATAAAATGCTTTCAAAGGCACAAAGTGCACTTTGAGCACTTTTTTATTGATTTTATTTTCACAAATAAAAGTAATAGTTTCACAAATAGAAGTAATATTATTGGACAAATGCAACATCACAACAACACAGTAGTTGTGTAATAGACTCTGTATGATTCAGAAGGAGAGGGTGAGCAGATGAGTAGTGTACAGATGACATCAAAAGGGTTACCAAGAAGGCAAGGTATGAAACCAGACTGTTCATCTTGCCTGGGATCAGAAGTCTGGAAAACTCTGTTTCAGGAAAACAGAACAAATAAAGAGAGGGCCAGTAAACTAGAAGAAATTGCTCAGACATAAAGGAGCCTTAGGCAGTGTCCTGCTGCAAGTTTGTGGAGGTGGCCCAGTGCTAAGACACAGTGATAGTAGTAGTTTGTGTGAGTATTGCTGTGGGGTAAAAAGAGAAGTATTAGGGAAAGATTTGCTGTCAGGTTCATTAGGGGATCTTGGATGCAGGTGCATCCTTGCATAGAGTTAGGAGAGCTGTGCAACTGATTTCAGGAATTAGTTAATTTGGCAAGAAGATCAGAACTGACATGAAGCCATCATTGCTTACAACAAGTTGTCAGAAGTGGAAATGGTTGTGGCCCCAGGGGCAGAGACGAAGGGGTATTAGGGTGAAGAGTCACGCGTGTATGACATGCCCAGGTGTATCGTGGAGGGGGGAAATCCGGGTTAGCTAATGGGTGAGGGAGGCTTGCAGCAAGCAAAACAACAGAAGTGTTTGTGCGTACAGCTTAGAAGTTGGCATTTGGTATTATGTAGTAAGACTGTGTTATTTCTGTATAGAAGTCTTTCAGTGTCTAATTTAAAACCCACTGAAAACCAGCAAAAGCTGAAAATACAAGGTAAGTTAAAATCGTTAGAAAGGTGGTTGGCAATAGATTCCTTGGTTAGGAGACAGAATGTTTAATTTGTTAATCACTTACTATTCTGAATTTTATATGGGGAGTTAACATGCCACGTGTAGAAAACAGAATAATGCAAATTAAAAGGCAGACAAGCTTTTAATACAAAGACACAAAACCCAACAAGCACATGTTCTGCAGTTAGTTTGTAGGAGGTTCTGTGCTGTAAGACTGGAGATACAAGTGTGAACTGACTGTCTGGAAGGAGGCTGAGTGATTAAAATCCAGCGTGTAAGTTTGGCTGAAGTATCTGCCTTTGCTGTGTTCTGGGGCTTCCCCACCATTTGTGCAGTGAAATTCATTGCTTAATGCGAGAGTGGCACACCGCTCAAGTGGTCATTTGAAGTTCATTTGGAAACATCACCTTTGGGACTAAAGGATGTTTAATGTGGGATCAGACACTTTCTGGCCTTTGCAGTCTGTGCTGTAGAGGAGGCAGCTCTTTAGTAGCTATCTCATTATGTAAAGTATTGGAGATTACATTAGATTTCCACCTAAGCTTTTCAGTATAAATACTGGACCTAATATAGAGAAACTACTACTGCTCTGAAGAATATTTTTTAAATAAATTCAGGGAAAGCAGACAACTGGTTTGCACACAATACAGAAAGCTATGAGGATCTTGTTTTCTTCCTTACTCTTCTTGTCTAGTTCTTGAACCCCAGAATGTAGTGTGGTAGATAGAACTGCTTTTGAAATAAAAAATTAACTGAGTCCTTGGAGAGAAAAAGACAAATTTGTCATAAAGAGATTCTTCATAGATGCCATATATCTTTATGAAACCTTCCATTTTCAGATCCTATAGGAAACCTATTATAAAACTCCTTCCAGAATGTGAAGGCTCTGATGTAATTTTCTGAATCAAATTTATTTAAAGTATAAAATTGGTTCTGTCAATACCCCTGTCTGAGAAGATTGCTATTTGCCCTACAGGCCCATGTAAAGGAAGAAAGAGGTAAGAAGTTTACTTTCCACTTCAAGCTATCCACCCTTGATGAAGAGGGTAACTTCAGTTCCCAGGAGGCAGACAGCATTCAAGGAGATGGGGAATGTAGCCTCCAAGTTGCTGTTTCAGGTGCCACTCCAGGGAAGCCATCTGCAGCGACTGGCATATACCCTAACCCCGTTTCTTAGTTTAGTGCGAAGGATCTGGGCTCAATTACTGGTTTGCATATGAGGGAAGAGTCATACTGTAATCATGTAGTAAAGAGAGTGTTATCGTGTGACTATCTGAGTGCCTTTGCTACTAGGAGTTTTATTCCAATTTCCTAATGGGACAGATCTATTTTGAGAGCATCTGTTCATTTGCCCTCTTCCTCTTGATTTTCCTGACCCCTTTGGACATTACCAGCTAGAGTTGTCCGAAGAGTAGAGGTCTTTAATGCATTTAGAGGAACATAATAGTTCTTTTAAATTGAAAGCTGAATAGAGGAATATGACACAAATTAGTGCTCCTAACTGAATGAAAACCTCCATTTTGAGAGGCAGCAGCCAGTGGTCAAGTCACACAGGTGTGTTGGCCAGTCAGTCAGTACTTTTGTTGCTTTGTAGCAGTCCCAGCATCTACTATCATTTTCCTAGCTGTGCAGGTATAGGATAAAGGTGGAAGCTGGGGCAAGGGTTGGTGGGGGTGGGTAGAGGTTGAGGTGATTAGAAGGCACTGAATGTAAATCCATGGTTCTCCAAGCTTCATTAATTCTGCTGCTTATGACACAACTTCTAGAGTCTTTTGGCTGCCCTGTTCCTCATACAAAGCTTGTATAATTTAATAATATGCAGATATACATAAAAGTTTTGCATATTTCTAAGCACACAAAACAATTTTTTTTTCACTCATACCACCGTTGTCAAAATACAAAGAGGAGTGACAATGCTGAAGTTTATCATCCTGATTTCTCTTTGAGGTTAACAATAAAAATAAAGAAACAGTGGCTCTGGAGGATTTTTGGTACAATGGTGAAGGCTTCATTTTCCCTTGTATTTCAGTTACCTGAATGGAAGTCTTACCAGTTAACAAGCAAGAGAGGAATGAAGAGTGCTGAAGAGAGGCTGTCTGCAGCTCCCTAGTGAAATGCTAGTCCTCATAGTCTGCAGTTCTAGTATTTGCTGTTTCATCCCAAGTGACATACAGTGCAGATAAGATCATAAGGGCGTTCAGTTCAGCCTGGTGAGCTGGAGGATGGGTTTTACTAACATGAGGTCTTTAAACAAGGAAAGGCATCAAATATATGAAAACAAGTTTCTGCAGGTTTGCTGACAGCTCACACCTAGTTGCAATAATATACTTTGCTCTCAGCATCTTCACCGGTCAGAGGCTGACTCACAGGAAGGAGAGTACCTCAGAGCAGCTTGGTTGGATTTTAGCAATCAAGCTGTAGACAGGGGAGATTAATTACAGAGAAATAATACAGAATCATGGGGCACATGGGGTTTAAAGTGTAGCCTTAAAATAGAGTGGGAGCATAGCTGAGGTTGAAAGGCACCGCTGAAGGCGATCTAGTTCAACCCCCTGCTCAAGCAGGGGAACCTCGAGCCAGTTGCCCAGAACTGCCAAGTTGGGTTTTGAATATCTCCAGGGATGGAGGCTCCACAACCTCTTTGGGCAACCTGCGCAAGTGTGTGACCACCTGCCTAGTAAAAACAAACAAAAAAAAAAAAAAAAGAGAAAAACATTAGCTATATTCCATTAACAACTAGAGATCCTGGTCCAGTCCTGGTCCAGTGAAATCCCTGCTTTCCTACTTTTCTGATTGCTGGCCAGATAACAAGATGCTGTACAGACAGGAGCTTGTAGTCTTAAATGCTCAAGGCACAAGTCATAAGTTATTGCACAATGAAGCCACACCATGTCTCAGTGCAAACTTACTATTCTGTATTTACAAAGACTTTTTGGAGGAGAGTGCTCTAGAAAGTGCCATTGTACATGAAAGAAAAAGGTAAATGTGGACAGGATAAGAGGATGTCAGGAAAGGGTAGAGGGAATGTATTGTGGATAGAGCGAGAGCACAAGTAGAAGTTGGCCATAGAGTCCATTAGCCGATGCCAAAAGGCTGGAAGATCAAAGAGTTATTGTTATAATGCAGTGTCAAGCACTGCTCCAGTGTGTCTGCCTCTCTTGCCAGTGCTCTCCTATTAGAGCAGCATCTCTAGCATAGATGGCTCAGGTACTGTCATGTGGTCAGCTGGTCCCAGTAATGCATTGCATCCTTTAACTAGCAGCTTTAAACAGAGAAGCTTTCGGAGGCTTATATGTATTACCTTTAACACCACATAACTCCTGTGCTGGACAACCCTGGAGCACTTTCATTTTCAATTGCCTGTCTTGAAAAATTTCTTTGTGTGATCGTGCTATCAGTCCATTTCTCACTTTCATCGTACAGTAGTCATTTAAAACAAAGAATGTATGTATGTAGACCAAAGATTAAAACAATGACAAAACTGAATATGTGCAAGGTAACTAAGAGTTAAATACAACCCTGGAAATAAGGGTAGGTGGCATGAATAGAAGAAAACAATCAGTTAATGTGAGTTCAAAATTAGAAGATATCAATGGTGCTTTTTATAAATAAACTGTTCCTGTATCATTTGAAATCAGCAGAGAAGCAGTCAGGAGGAGAGAGGGCAGATGATAAATGATTCATTTGCTTGCCTCCTCTTTCAGATTCTTTTCTTTGCCAGCTTGAGATAACAGATGTCTTAAAGATTATTAATTCACAAGAAAATAATGCAAGACAATGGGCAGCCAAGACAGTATTCTGGTAGTCTAAATATTTTGTTTCTTATATTTTATTGCCTGTTGGATCTCAAAATCTAGAAAAGCTTTTATATCAATGAATGACTTCGCTTGGTTCAATGAGGCTTTCAATGACGAGAAGAGGTTGTTTTGTATTAGGACTATAATCTTTTGTTCATTGTGACTCAACCTTTGGTTACAGTCAAGTCAGCTGGGCATGGGGGAACGTGAAGACTGATTGTTGTGCTATACATTAAAAATAGTGCTTTTTGCAGAACTTTGTGATCATTGGTGAGAACAAATTTCAAAGGATGCTTGTCTTTAACTGTATGAAATCTTTCAAAGTTACTTCAGAACAGCCTGTATTTTCAGCTTCAGTAGGGGGCCATTTCTCTGCAGTCACTATTCACTAAGTGAGGTTCTTGCCTTAATGTGCTAATCTCTTCAGGGATCACTAACTCCCACCACCCAGATCTGTATTGAAGATGCCAAAGAATACTTTAACCTGAGACTTGTTACAATAAAACTTTTGTAACCCAAACCAAACACGACCGTGTACTTTGTGGGTTTCTACATTGAGAACACACTGCATTTAAAACATTTGAAGCAGAATAAGATGTGAAGTCATTATTCTGAGTCAGAAATGGGGTATTAATATACTCCCACTTGAAGAAAAAGGCTAGATACATTGCTGAATGTTTTATCATTCGTGTGGATTTCTGTGCTACTGAAGTGAAAACTGAAGGACTGATAGTTCTGCAGCGTCTGCCAATACTATGTACTGTAAAAGAAGGGACCATGTTTGCATAGTCACTCTGGGTCTATGTGCAAGGAAACATGGCACCCTGAAGTGCTATGTTCTGTACTGGAGAAGTGGTCTTCACTTAGACTCTGTGGCTCTGTCTTCCTCTATTTCCATATACAAATTTGACTTTGTTCACTAAACTATTTGGAGTTCAGAGGTCTTTTATATGCATATGTATCCATTGCAAATTGATTTGCAAGAACATGTTTAGTCTTACAGTGAAGACCAAATAGTCATCAGATTTGTTGTCATCCCAGCTTCAGGTTAAACTTGATTTGTTGAAAAAGGAGATGAAACAGTGCTGTGTTTGCTTTTGCCTGTTGCTATTGAGTCATCATCCTACCTTACCACACTCTTTACTAAGTATAAATACTTTCTTTGTCTTTACAAAAGGATGTTTAAATTGGCGTTTCAGTGCAGGCTTCAGCTCTCTTAGTGGGTTTTAAGGTATTGAACATCTGTGAACACTGCAAAATAATAAAACAACAAGGTAAGTGATCTAAAAGCAGACAAAGAAATGTAATTTACTCAAAAAAAAAAAAAAGACCGACTTAAGTAATAAGTTACAGGGATATTTCTGTAAATAAAAAAAAAAATGAATCACCTCAGAGGCAAATATGGTAGCAGATGTTTTGCATGCTTCAGCATCTGTCTTCAAAGGCAAAAGATAGTGAATTATGCAAAGCTTTACATATATTTATATGAGTCTTTCCTTGCAGCACAAAGATATCAAGTATCTTTTGTGTGGTGCTTGATTTAAATTTTGTCTGAGATATGGAGTCCTAGATTTGCTTTTGTTATTTCTTTATCTCAGGTATTGATGGAGATTTCTCTATGCTTAAATAAAACTTTCTATATTACTGAATTTCCTTACTCTCTGATTTTCATTAATGCAAGCAGCACACACTTTATAAGAACAGCCAGGGTTCATATTAGTTCCTAGGTGCTGCTTTTTGTGAAGATATTTAGACTGATATTAGTAGATGATTTAATATTTACACACAACTGTATCAGGATATAGTGCAGCTCATAGTAGCTCTTTAAGAAAACATGCTGCTGCTCTTCATAACATGCAAAGTAATTTTAGCCCTGAGGACAGGTATGAGCATTAGTCTGGAAGTGGAAGTTGCCTGTGGCTGCAGCTGTGCTGTGGGGATGTGTGTGAACACCAGGCACAACTGAGAGGGAGCCAGGGGAAGTAGGTTGAAATTCTTTGGTCATGCAAGGGCTGACTATGGAAGCTTCATACTCCCCTTGTTCCCCTTCTTCAAGCAACATCAAAGATTAACCAGAAAAAGCTGCTTTCAAAGCAAGATTCTAGCAGGTTGTGTTGAACCTTTAGTTCAAAAGTGTGGAACCCTTAGTACTGAGGGAGTCACTGATAGCTGTCTTCCCTGTGAGCACTCTTCTTTCAATTGCTTTTGTGGTCATGTGCTTTCCTGTGTCCCTTTTTACTCTCTGTCAAGAAGCTCCCTTAGGTAAGACCAACTTCCAGTGTCGTAGCTTCAACATTTGAAGAGGTGTGTGATGGCACTGGAGTATGTACTTTGGCCTCTCTAAACAGATGTAAATACCATATTGAGACAAGCAAAGTTTCTGGTGACTGATGAAGCAATTAAAAGGTTTGACTGTTGCATTTTGTGTAATATATGTGAAAGTAAAGGTGAAGTCATGAATGATCAGTGGGCTGAGATGGCAGCAAGGTTTTCAGAGGCTTATGTGTGCATAGTACTTAAGTGAGAAGCATTTTTATACAGGTTCTTCCAAACTGATGGAAGAGAATTGTAGGCCGATTATACATATCTGTCCTGGTTTCAGCTGGGATAGAGGTAATTTTCTTCCTGGTAGCTGGTACAGTGCTGTGTTTTGGTTTTAGTGTGAGAATAATGTTGATAACACACTGATGGTTTTGTTGTTGTTAAGTAACGCTTATCCGAAGTTGCCCATGCTCTGCCAACGAGCAGGTGTACAAGAAGCTGGGAGGGAGCGTGGCCAGGACAGCGGGTCTGAACTAGCCAAAGGGATAGTCCATATTGGTCAGCAGGTGGTGAGCGATTGCACTGTGCATCACTTGTCTTTCCTTGGGTTTATTTCTCTTTCTTTATTATATTCCTTTTTGTTACTACTACTACTGTTATTATTATTAATTGTGTTTTATTATTATTGTTATTATTTTATTTATTAAACTGTTCTTATCTCAACCCATGAGTTGTGCGCTTTTTTTTTTTATTCTTCTCCCCATCCCTCTGGGAGGGGAGACGAGTGAGCAAGCAGCTGTGTGGTGCTTAGTTGCTGGCTGGGGTTAAACAACAACAGTATCTGTGACCATATAAACAGCTGGAATACAATATTAAACCTATGACTGTGTTATCCTACTGTCTTAGTATGTACAGTGAATAATATTAAGGAATACAGAAGAGGAAATATGTTGCTGGAAAATTATTTAGTAATTGTAAATCTTGTGGGTAATGATGTGCCAGGAGTATATTTTGAAAAGTTGTGTGTATTTATTTTTTAATAGTGGTTGCTGTTAGTTATGGAGAAGAAGTTACAGCAGAATGTTTTATTGTATTGACATTTTTAAGCAGCATGATTGATGCATTAATCACACAGTCTCATGATTGTTCTGCCCTCATAAACATAGAGTGTATCTGCAAAACACATCCAAGTGTCCTTGTTTTTTAAAATTGCTTTATTTCATCATTGTAAAGACAAAAATGCATCCCTGCAGGATTTCAGGGGTTATTTCTGTGTGATGGGTTGACCCTGTATAGATGCCAGGTGCCTACCAAAGCCACTCTATCACTCCTCGGCCTGACAGGGGAAAGAAAATATCATGGGTCAACATAGGGACAGGAAGAGATCATTCACCAATTGTCATTAGCCAAACAGTCAACTTGGGGAAAAATTTATTTAATTTATTACCAATCAAAACACAGTAGTGTAATGAGAAATAAAACCAAATCTTAAAAACACCTTCTTCCCGGACTTCTGGTTTCTCTACCTCTTCCCCCCGAGTGGCACAGGGGGATGGGGAATGGCAGTTGTGGTCAGTTCATCACATGTTGTCTCTGCTGCTCCTTCCTCCTCAGGGGGAGGACTCCTCACACTCTTCTCCTGCTCCAGTGTGGGGTCCCTCCCACGGCAGACAGTCCTCCACGAACTTCTCCAAAGTGAGTCCTTCCTACGGGCTGCAGTTCTTCATGAACTGCCCAGCCTGGGGTCCCTCCCACGGGGTGCAGCCCTTCAGGAACAGGCTGCTCCAGCCTGGGTCCCCCACGGGGTCACAAGTCCTGACAGCAAACCTGCTCCAGCGGGGCTCCTCCCCTCAGGTGCTGCCAGGAGCCTGCTCCAGCGTGGGCTTCCCACGGGGTCACAGCCTCCTTCGGGCACCCACCTGCTCCGGCGTGGGGTCCCCCACGGGCTGCAGGTGGAGATCTGCTCCAGCGTTACCCTCCATGGGTGCAGGGGCACAGCCCGCCCCGCCATGGGCTGCACCACGGGCTGCAGGGGAATCGCTGCTCCGGCGCCTGGAGCACCTCCTCCCCTCCTTCTTCCCTGACCTTGGGGTCTGCAGAGCTGTTGCTCTCACATATTCTCACTCCTCTCTCTGGCTGCAATTGCTGTCACTCAGCAACTTTTTCCCCTTCTTATTTGTACGTTATCCCAGAGGCGCTACCACCATCGCTGATGGGCTCGGCCTTGTCCAGTGGCGGGTCCGTCTTGGAGCCGGCTGGCATCGGCTCTGTCGGACACAGGGGAAGCTGCTGGCAGCTTCTCACAGAAGCCACCCCTGTAGCCTCCCCGCTACCGAAACCTTGCCATGCAAACCCAATATATTTGGTCGTGCAGGGAAATTAAATAAGAGAGCAGTGAGAAAAAGCTGGGGAAGTAGTGTATTGCATACTTGTGAGCAACAGTGTTTGGACTGAGCGTGTAGGGGCCAATTACTGTATCACTTTGTACTGATATCTTTTCTTGAGGTTGTAAGATGCTCCATAGTTTTGGTTTTCTATTTATGCTGGACCAGCTCCTGTTCCCTGGTCTCTTGACTGAATCTGCCTTAACTTTGAGTGACTTTCCCTTTTTGCTTCTCAGAAGGCAAGTATTTGGAGGCCCTTTTTGTCTCTTCTTTAATGTTGAGCAAGTCCTCTTTTTTCTTTTTTTTTTTTTTTTTAATTAATGCAACTCAGGATTGTAACATATTCCATCATGTAATTTGTTGCTATGTGCCTTGGATACTTACTTGCAATAACAACCAGCATTGTGTTAAAAATTTTAACTGTGGAAGAGATTTTACAAAGTGCTTGAAAGATGTAAAAGCAGGTGTCTTCCAGAGAGAACTTAACCTTTTAGGTGCCTAAATATCTAAGTATGCTTGCAAACCTTTCCCATGTTATTACCATTTAATTATGTTGCTTGTTATGACAAAATTAGGCCTCTGAGGTAGACAAACAGGAATCTTAGTACTGGAACCAGAGGTTAGTCATTTGGGATAAATGCAGCAAGGGAGATCAAGTAGTAACTAACAAACTATTGGAAGAGACTGTAACTATTATTGAAGTGCTCTGAGTGTTCTGCATATAAAAATATATTTATCTTTTGGCAACAAGCCTTTTGATTATCTTAACTATTCTGCCAACAATCCTGCCCAATTCTAGGTGTTCTTCAGCAGTGAAATGACATACAAATGCATGTGAAAGTTGAATGAAATGAAATTATATGAAATCAAATTAAATGAAATGAAGACATAGTCATAAGGGAGAAAAATGCTGCTGACATGCCAGCATCTGGAACATAAGTCAATGGACATAGTATAATTTAAAAGTTCTGCCTGTAGTGCCTAGTAAGTTTTTTGTAATAAAACTCAAGCTTTGAAAGAAATGGCAGTATGTATGGCTTCTGTCTGTCTGGACTGTCTAGTGAAGTATAGATGTCTGAGATCACCTGAGAGGTACAAGATGTAATCAGATATGCTAATGAGCAAGTTTTTTGAGTTTCTACATCACTTCCTTCCATTGTTATTGGCAATGCGCTATTGGGTGGTGGAATAGGAATTATTCAATGATAGTTAATTTTGTTCGATGCGAGTCTTACCTGGAGAGTTTTACAAACCTTTAGGAATGCATTTGTGTTTGTATAAATGCTCTTAAGCAAGGGAAAGCAGTGGTTGACAGACTTGCACTAGAGCAGACAATATTTTGAGAGACTAAGATGTGGTAGGATTTCTGTAATTTGCGTCTCAGCTTCTGCCTGGGATCTGTCTACAGACCTGTGTAGGATCTCTTGTCAGAGTCGCTGAAAGGTAGTGAAGTTGTGGAAGTGCAGCTAAGAAGCTAAATTGTCCTGAAGAGCTTCTTCTTGTAACAGGTGACATACCAAAGATAAGCTCTGAAGTCAGGGTGGGTGAATTTAGCTAAGCATGAGTAGAAGTAAGAAGGAAAATCTTAAGGGAGTTTGACATGAAATAACTGGGATGCAGCACAATATCAACAATACAAAGTTCAATGCTTAAACTAACTTCAAGAAGTGGAATCTTGTTCTGTGGTTTGCCAAGCCAAATGCCATGCTCCTCTTTCTCCAGCACTGAAGAAAATGTATTGCTTACCATGGGCAGTCTGATTTGTTACTGTTGATATGTGTTGTTGGTTTAGCATTAATGATTGCAGTCAAGCAAATCGCTTACACTCAGGGCTATAAACCTCTGGATGTGCTTGGTAGCAGAGGATTTTGAGGTATAAAGCCTGCTTTCCATGAAAAATAAAGGTACAAGGCAGTAATGAGGGAATTGAACATTATACCTTTTGGCTCTTTTGATTAAACACCCTCTTGATAAATTACAGCTTTTTTAATGTGTTAGAATCTTGTGGAAAAAAGTAAAAGAAAGAAGACGTAAAGAATGTGATCTGTGTATGACATCTTTTGAAAATGACACTGTGTTAAAGAACTAAATTGCTGGCAGCCTTGTTAGCATGAGCATCACTCTTAATAGTCAGTTTAATTTAGTAAAAATGAATGCAATAAATACCACAGAAGCTTGTTTGACTGATGAGAACAACTAAGAAAATATGGGAAAATTTATGTGGAATTCGGAGTTTCTCACCACCAAAAGCTAAAGGTGCTGCAAAGCCAACTAGATGCACCTATGGCAGGATGCCTGCCTCCCCTTCTTCTCCAACACTGCCGGTGACTTGTTCTGCTGCTGCGCTGTATATGTAGGCTGGTGACTTGCCAAAACAAATAGCCTTTTGGTTTGTTGGTTTTGTTTTGGTTTGTTGTTGGTTTTTTTTTTTTTTTTTTTTTTTCCCATTTGTTGCTCAGTTTTGCAGGATAGTGATACACATCTGATCTGTCTGATGCAGAAATACTTGTCCTGTGCTTGTGGAAGGAGCTATCCTGTGTGGATACTGTGGCATTGTTCTTTTTTGAGGATGTTGTGGAACAGTGAATGTTAATTTTCACTTTCAGTACTGAGATACCTTTTGGGAAACCTACCTTCTGCTCAGCTGTCATAGAGCTAATGGTGTCTGGGGCTTCAGAGGGCCAGCAGCAGAAAGAATAATTGATTTATTTCAATTTATCATATTTATTTATTGTTCTTCTGAACATGTATTCTTGGGCACTTGTGCAACCCTCAAATAACAAAGTATAGCATAACATGCACTTTAAAACGGCAGGTTATTTTGGATTATAGCATTTTCATGATGGTAGCTGAGAAATAATAACAAATCTTAACATGAGGAGTGCAATCAAGGGCTCCTCCTGGTGTGTTTTCCTTTTAGCAGAGCTGAAGGACAGGTAGTTGTATAACCTTGCATGCTGAGCTTGGTGCGTGTCAGCAGCCCAGCGAACAGTCCTGCCACAGTTCTCTGAAAGGTTTTGAAAATGTCATGGCTTGATTGCCATGGGAGACACATGCCTGAGTGTTTCTGCCCAGGTGACTACTCGTTGCAGTGTAAGTGCTGCAGATTCGGACTCCTTACACCAAACTGGGTGAGTCATTTTCCCAGTTTACCAGGACATCTCCTAGCTTCACGCATTAGCTTCCTAGAATTTAGGATTTGTCAGGGCTTGTGTTCCAAGGCAAATTTAATGTAGTTTCCTAGGTTTTCGGAACACTGCTGAACAGGAAAGTGAAATGTCTGCTCTGTCTGTGGATGTGTTAATATTTTTTGTTTAACTTTGCTGCCTTTAATGGCTTCAAAATTAATATTGAAATTGTATAGATATTCTAGAGGAAAACAAGATTCTAGGTTAAAATTCTGACTGGTGTTCTAAGCACCTAGTATGAAAGACAGTTTTGTTTTTTCTTAAGTCTTGTTGATTTATTGCATGTGTTCATTGTGTAAAAGCTCTCATGAGTGCAGCAACCAGAAAATTGGTTGCTGTATTTTTTTGCATCTTTTCGACATTTCTTGAGGCATTTGTTTAACATATGTTACCTGTTGGAGTGAAAATAAAATCTTCATAATGTTTGTTTTTTTTTTCCCCCTGATAAGAGAGGCTTACTTGAAACTGATGTAGCAGAGGTCAGAGTAAGACCTGCAATGTAATGTCATTACAGGGATGGAGAACCTGTCAAAAAGCACTGATACTCTGGTAGCTAAAAATATAGTAGCATAGTTGTTAGCCTTCTTTAAGAAAAAGGCATACTTTTAAAGCTGTTCTGGAATTTATTTTTTAGTTAAGTTGAACAGAAGTCAGCTTCAGTACAGGAATCTGGTAGTACAAAGTTAATATTTTTGGAGATTACTGTGTAGGAATCCATGTGGTTTGATCTAAATGCCTTTATTTATAGAGAGGAGAACACAAAGTAAACTGAATGTGCGCAGTGGTTCCACAAATTAAAGCTGTTTGCTTTCATTTACTGTATGTTGTGAAGTGCTACTGTGCATAGGCAATTTAAGCGGTGTGAATTATGTGATGGAACCTAAGAGAAGTGGGAAAGATGAAACAGCAATTTATGTTTAATTTTGGTTTATTCAATTGCTTTGTCTAGCGATCAATACAAAAAGCAGCAAAGAACAACTATATCAAAACCTGGCTAAGGGGATAATATTGTGGGATTATCCCATGACAACATGAGATGTATGCAATGAGAACAGAAAGAGAAAAGACCTTTTATGGGCCATTTGCAAATCTTGTCATGTTTCTGTTCTTGCAGTTTGAAACTTCATCTGCCATCCAAGAAAGAATATTTCAGGTTTCTGTATCTCCTCTTGTTCTTTAGAAAAGCTAATTTATTGCTACAGATATCTATTGCCTGCAGTATTTCTTAAAGCTCCTTATACAGTAATTTCATATCAATTTTATGCTAGCCAGTGTAACAAACTCTTTTTGTAATGTATCCTTGCAAGCCGTCTTCTGAGTATGAGAAAAGAAACCAAATGTACAGGCAAGTGCAAGATCTTGTGTTGGGTAATAGGCCTCCTCATGTCAACAGGTGCTAATTGCATAAGGGATGGTGGGGAACCCCCTTGCCAGGCAGTGGGCCCTAGTGCATGTGGCAGTGAACTAAGTCCCAAAGTTAGGGATGACCGGGGCAAGCCACCCTGTTGAAATATGCCTTGGCTTGCCCAGCATTACAGTGAGGACAGAAGCATTTGCTGCTCCTTGGAATGTACTGCTTGTGAAAGGCATTAGACGGGAGCAACTAATTGTTATTGTTGCAAATGGGCAAGAGAATTGGTCATTTGGCCAAAGGCAGCGCTTGCTGCTGAGGAGTATTTTTGCATCTCTGGAAGCAGGTGAGAAACTGAGTCAGCTTGTCCAGTCTTTACCAGGACTGTGTAACTGCTTTTAAAGTACAGTTTAAAAAGCCTGCTTGAAACCCTATCACCAAGTTCCAATTTTCGTCTTGTGATGGAGCATTTCACCTGTAATGCTAATCCAAAATAGTCATTTACACTATGAAGTTTAAAAGATACAAGTACTAGAGCTAACAGGTTTGATGAACGTACACATTTCCTGTTCTGCATGTGGTTGAGTTAATGTGTAGTTTAATACTGTGTTTTACACTTTCCCCCTAAAATATGGAGTATAAAATATGCAGCCTGTATGGCAAGGACAAGCATTCCTGTTGAAGTTTGGATTTGCTTTGTCTAATTTGCTGTGATGATTTGACTACATTCTTGATGTTGCACTTGCAGAAGTTTCTACTCCTTTTATATGCATTTTTAAACTTTCAGTCTCAGAAAGGAAAATATTTTGGTGGTGTATGGTTAACCTGTGTAAGTGTCTTTTGAGTTAGTTTACAATTATTTTCCTAGCATTTCCTTCTGCTTTGAGTTAGGCTTAAATAATGATCTTGGCTTCATAGTATTTCAGTTCTGTCTGTCAAATGCACAGACCTGGCTCCTGCTGTGGCATACAGAAGTGCTCAGTTAATTAATGGTTTTCTCCTACAAGCACATGACCACTAGTACTATGTTGTTGCTATACGTTTCTTCCTGTAATTACTGCTGTTATGCAAAAGACTCATACATGACAAAAGGCTTGAATATTGCAGCATGTTTTTATCAAAAGAATGAATTCATTGAACAATATGAGGTTTGCTGTTATTCTGATGGTGCATAAGTGTTAAAACATAATGGTGTAACAAAAACGTGTCTTCCAGGCTTTCAGGTTGCTCACAGACAAATCATGGTCATAAAATTCAGAGCAGCTGCCAGATGGCTGAAACCTGGAAGCGTTGCTGTGGAGTCTAGCAAGAGAAAACCTACTCCTCAGTAACAGTAGAACATTAACACTCTCAGAGTAATATATTACTAGCGGTGATGGCATATTGCATTGTGGCTTAATTGTGTTTAATGGAGTCCTGCAATCTCCATGATTCAGCTGCACACATCGAAGCAGGGCACTTCCCAGTTCATCTGCTTGTAGGAAAACACAGTAGCTTTACATAACCCCTTTGGTAGAGTACTAGAAGTACCTCAGATATTCCATCTCCCAGCACCCCTCCTTGCAGTTTATCTTTCTCGTCTCTGGTATATGAATGTCACAAATCAAAAAACAAAAACAACAAAAAAAAACCACCCCACAAAAAAAACCCAAGCCAAAAAACCCCACTTCTTCCCCCCCCCCCCCCCCCCCCCCCAAATATTCACACCCAGCTTACTTCTGTTTTCTGCTAGACAGGGAAAAAACAGACCTCAGCAGGGGGTTTTTTGTCATCTATCCAAAGCATTCACCCTTCTAACAGCATGAGAGTGATAAGAGAATTGGAATTGACATGTCACATCCCAGGTCAGAAAAATACTGTCAAAATCCTCCAGGAAAAGAAGGAAATTGCAACTTGGCAATTCTGGTGCCTTTTAAGATCAGAATTGTATTCCTACTAATGGGTGGATATAAGATGGTGGAGTCCTTGTGTTGTAGAAGATAATGACAGAATCCACATTAGAATTGAGTATAACCAAGACTTTATCTGAAGTCTCTTAACATTATCTTCAATAGACTTTTATGAAAGCAATTAAAAAAGTTAATATTTTTAATGCTAACTAGATGTTTGCTCTTAATTTCTCAAAAACATCTACTGAGGGTAGTGGTTTTAAGAAGAGTTTTTCTCAGAAGTAAGCTTGTAGCTCAACCTTTTTCTTAACATTTGCATTTTAATATACACAATTCAATGATTTATAACAAAAAAAAAGGTGATACAGTAACCATGTAGTCTGGCAGTCCAAAGCTGTACCAGAACTCCATCAGTACCATTAAAATCAGGAACACGTAACCTAAAAGCATATACATCATTTCTTAGTTGTACAGTAGTTGCCTTTTGTCTTTTTGCACATTAAATTTAGAACTGGTTTCTAGCTGAGTGATATCACAACCCAGCTTGTCTAACTGGGAGACACTGTGCACTGAACCAGTTTGCCGCAGCTACAGACAGAGCTTTGAAAGCTGGAAGGATGGGAAGTGCAACTGAGGCTGATGGGCACATGGTTTTCTTGTGCAGGGGAACCAGAAATAGAAGACAGGAAACTTTTCCTCTAATTTCTGATTTTCCTCCTAATAGACTTGCATGAAAGGGGCTTCCTTGCCAAATGGTGTTACTGAGTTCAGTCACTTTGCATCTACTTGAAGGGTGGCGGAGTGGATCTCAGTTTTCTTCCATGGTTCACCTGCACCTGCCCGGCAAGCCCAGAGTAGAGGGAAGTCCATGGGGCTGCAGGAGCTGCTATGTGTTTTAGTGTGTTTGAAATTTTTTAGATGTGGGAGGAATGTCTTTAGGCTCCTCACGCTGCAAACCTTGACTTAGTTCCCAACATAACCCATGCAATTTCCATAGCAACACTCCTTTCTTAAAAAACAATAATAAAAGAAATCCAGGCATAATTGGGTTGGATTGTTTGTCTGAGCTGTGATGATATCGATACATCTCTTTTTAAACCAGATCCAACTGCAAAATTGTGGAGTCTAGTTTTGAAGAGATTGTCAGCCGTTTGCGTCTACCTTTTGTCATCGGGGAGAGGGATAGACATTTGCTCGATGGGTTTGTTCTCTGAAGGTTTTTATTGAATATAGTTTTTTGAGGATTGCTATACTTGTTCTCTTCTGGTGGGAAAAAAAGTGGATTAGTATGTAGAGTTGATGGACCTTCTGTTAGTGAAGTTAATCATGTGGTTTTCACTGAGAGGACAGTCTATAAAGACATTGGCATCAGTGAAAAGTAGGCTCTGTAGAAACCACCATTCACACCTGCACACATTTATAAAAACATCTGTTTCATGACAGAGGTTTTAAGTTTAAAAAAAGTAGTTTGGATTTGAAAATTCCAGTTCATTTTGAAATTGTTTAGTTCCTATCTGCTCTGCTGCTGCCGTACTTTTCATCTAATCCCACGCTGTAAGTTTGCGACCTTTCCTCGGTCCAGTGGCAGCATGTAAGTACCAGTGTGACTTCTTGTATAGTGTTGCCTCAGCTTTTGGTACCCCTTACAAAGGTAAGCATTGAATGACAATGCGTTGTCATTGCCTCTTGTCTTCACTGTGAATGCCAGAGGGGTGTTTAAATGTCTAGAAATCATGCTCTCTTACGTGTGTACATCTGGAGAAAGCCCCTTTATGGTCTCCTGCTGCCACAGGCAACCACACCATTTTTAAAATCTGATCAAACAGCACTTTGAAACAAATTAGATTTGTGCCCTTGAAGATCTGTTTGTTTCAAGTTTCTAAATACATGTTCATTGCTTTTTCCATCTGACCTAACTTTAGACCTTTTAAAGTTAGATGTTGAGGTCTGATCTAGCCACACCAGTAGAAAAAGGCACTTCTAGAGAGTCATTCATCTGTATATTAGTCTTCTATTTTACAGTGACACTAAATACCCTCTGGAGGTATTAGGTTCTGTCCACTCCTGAATGATAGGCTCAGACTTAGACATCCGATTCAGGGACACCTACAATGAGATGGGAAAATCTTAAGATAAAGACCAGAATGAACTGGTTTAGCAAAGCCTGTTGTTTACACTGCTAAGCTACCAAGTTTTGCTTTGAGTGAAAGTGTTTGGGGAATGATGGGAGAATCAGTTCACCACTCAGGGCAGAGGGAAGGTAGCCACAGGTGGGGTGAGTGGGAATTGGCAATCAACAGGTGCCGTAGGGAGTCAGCCAGCATCCCTCTTAAGGTGCATGGTGACATGACATCTTTCATAATGCATGCAAGGTCCATTTTCTTTCCTCCCTTGCTCGATCTGCAGACACTTTGTAAGGGTTCAGTGCCTTTGGCACAGTCCTTACAGGGAGCGGAGCCGAGTCAGGCATGCTCTGTGGCACAGTTGTTGAGGTCTTGGTGCCATCTATTCAGATGCAATATGCTTTGCAGTCACTGGCTTGTTAGCCCCCTTGTATGTGCACAGCAAATTCTCTGTAGCTGCCTGGTTTGTTTTAAGAACTGACTGCACCAACTAGGTGTGAATTTTTTTTTTTTTTTTCCCTTGGAGGTTTATTATAACTATGTAAATGGGAGCCAGTACTTTTTCACAAGGGTGAGTGATGTTATTTTTGTATGATGGCTTGTTCTGAATACAATGTAGCTCAATTAGTTTCTGACCTGCAGCTCACAGGCGCTTTGTCTTCAAAACACCGCTAATGTTGTGCCACAGCTACAGGAGATGAAAAAGCCTAGAACTGCAACCAGCAAACCAGCAGTCAGAGCGCAGCGTGGTGGTACCTGCAGCAGGTTACTTGCTACAGATTATTATAAATTGCCCAGGAAAAGTTCACTGATCCTTTTTTTTTTTTTTTTTTTTTTAAGCCTTTCAAAACCCAGTGAGGATTTTGCAGCACACCTTTTCTGATTTTAAAGTACTGGCTTTATTACCTGCTTTCTCACCACACAGTAACTTTTCACTTGCAAGTAACTCAGTTTATGCTCAAGTGTGGAGAAAAATGCAAAAAACCTCTTACAAAATATTGTCTTCATCAATTTACAAGTAAGAAGAAAATTGATTAAATTAGAAAGTATCTGCAGTCTTCATTGCAGAATTGCTTCCCTATATGGTTTAAAATTAACTTTACATCAATTGGTTGAATTACTTACATTTTAAAGTCACAGTGTGCCATTTCATTCTCAGATGACTAGCAGTTAAAGCGTAAACTGTAATAATACTCTGCAGTAAGTGACAATATTAGCAAAAGGGAAAATCGCAAGAGAAGACCGAGACTTCAATGTTTCTGTCTAAACTGCTTGTTAGTTGTCCCAGTTTGTCCTTCTGGTTCCTGAACACGCTGCCTTTGGAGACTTTTTGCTAGTTAAGAAACAGACAAAAAATTGATGATATTGGGGTGGAGATATTGCATTTGCAAAACTAGAGTTTTTCTTTACTAACAGTTCTTGTATATGCACAGCTTGGTTACTCTGACTTCTTTTCCTGTTAATCAGCTCTGTTTTCTTAGAAAACTCATACTGCTGTATTACCCAGGTTGCTTTAGTGTAAGAAAAAACAGATACCCCTTGGCTGCAGAGCTCTTCATGCAACTCGTGCTCTGCTCAAGTGCTCCAAGCATTACCATGCGTATGGGGTCCAGCAGCACCTTCTCCTTAAAACCAAGGGAATTTCTGTTGAATCTGTTGTCTTGCATTAAACCAGAGAGAGGAACTGGTTGGTACATAGAGTCTATGCCTCTTGTTGGTGTGCTACTTTCTACTTAGGTATTTCTTTAGAGAAATATTTGGGATGAGAGGGAAGGCAGTGAGACAACCATGAGACTAATGGAGATAAATGCAGACTTTTGCTAGGTTTTCTATACAGTAATAAAAAAACTTTGTGGGGCTGGGAGGGGGAAGGATTAATACAGTTCTATTATTAGCATCCAGAATTGTGTTTACTTCTTACTCTCTTAGCAATCTCAAAAATATTCTCCAGGAGTCCCACAATATTGATTATTAAATAGGGTGGCAACTGACATCAGTCAGGCAACATCAACACATCAGTTGCTACTTGATGTTAGAAAACATTGCGGGGATCTTATCTTTAGGGAAAATAGCCAGCGTCTTTTGCACAATGAAAAAAGCGCTCAGTATGGAAGGTATGTATTATATTTAAGTTATTTTGATTGCAGCTGCATAAAGTTGTCAATTTAGGACCATTTTAGTTTAGGTGGTGAAGAATGAACAGTCATCTGTAGGTGGAAAAACGAGCCAGTTTGAGCAAGTTTGGTTGCAGTGCATTAAAGTATTAATTTTAGCATTCCAAAACCTGTCACTCATGCATGATTGCAGTGGCTGTAAATAATACAAAATAGTATGGTTTATACATTGCACATCTTCTAGAGAAGAGAGTAATCAGTGAATCCTGTGTTTTGAATGATATCTCTCTTCCTACTTTCTCCTCCTCCACCACGTCCCAACATGATCATGATTCATGTCAGTAAGTTGTCCTTCAGCTAATAGAGGCTGAGCAGCAAGCTTCGGCAACTTAATTTAGGGAAGTTCTCTCATCTGCTTTGTTACAAATCACACTATTATATTTATATGTAAGCCAGTGGGTCTGGCAAACAAAAGCTCAGGAACTGAATCTTTTCATTTATCTGTCTGTCTTAAAACTGTGGTGGCAGAAGGGTCAAGTAAGGGGTCTTACTCTTAACCAGAGCTATGAATTCAAGCCTCTCTCCAGTCATGCATCCAAAGATGCACCCTCATACCAGCTTCTAGCCTGGACATCCAAGCTGAAGAGAAAGATGGGTGGTAACATAGTTTCCAGTAGCTGGTTGATTATCAAAATTAGCCTGTCTTAACCACACTAACCTAATGACATACCTAGCTTTGGGGTCCTTTGGGATGGGTTTTCCTTCTTTTCTCTTTAATCTGATACTAGTGCATAAATATGCACCTTACAAATATGTGTGTATATATACATACCTACCTATATATCTGTATGTGTTTATATGTAAAAGAATATATATAAAAAAGGTTAGTGAGATCTTTGTACACTGTGGAAGAATTATGGAGAAAAAAATACGGGACAAAATAATTAGTTGAGACCTTATTTTCATACGAGCAAAAGCCACACGGTTTTGGATCCCTTCCTCACCCCTCCAGTTTCTGGATTTGCCTACACCATGTGTATAGAGCATTAGCCTAGAAGAGAAAGTGTAGCAAATACACTCTGGGTAAAGCTGTCCATCCTGTCACTAGGAAGCGCACAGTCTATTAGTTAAATTTTGACTCTTGAATAATATTACAGAAAGGAAAAAATCCCCACAATTTATTTTCATTTATTAATTGCACTGAATTATAAAAATGCTTGAAAGAAATAATATGCACCAGAAATCTTTTCTCCACTCTCTTTTTGTAAATTAATTTTAGACAGATATGCTAAGCATTGCAAACATTCAGATTCTTTTAATAGTGCTCAAAGAATAATATTTCATCTTTAATCATTTCCCCTGTCTTGTGTTTGGCATGAAATTTTGATTTTATTTTACAATTTCCCTGTTTCCTTCATTTCCACCAGGAGAGAGAAACAGAAGGAGAAGATGTCAGGTGGCTTTCAGTTATATGCCCCAAAATGAAGATGAACTGGAATTAAAAGTTGGTGACATCATTGAAGTTGTGGGAGAGGTGAGCACATCTTTAATGGAATATACATACATGCAGTTCTGACATCCTGTGCGTGCTAAGCTGTTAGATACCGTGTATTTTGAGACCTAATTTAAACCAGACATTTTTCTTCTCTGGTTTATTGACGTGTCTGGTTTGGGTTTCTATTGGGGGTGAGGGGATGTGGTTGGTTGCTTATGGATTTCATAATCCCTATGCTGATTTTACTTGATCAGTTGACGTTTCTGAGTTCTGTTCAGGGAGTTTGTGCTACAGGGCTATTGAGTTTATATCTCTGAAGAACCAAGATTATAGCAGAAAAATTTTTTCCCAATTTTAGTAAGCCAGCTGTGGGGAAGAATTATCTTTATGGAGTTAAACACATTTAAGAAATTTACCTGAAGCTCTCAAGTTCAGTTATGACATTCTCCTTTTGTCATCTTTAACAATTTCATTTTAGTCTAATCAGTTTAAAAACAAACAAACCCCAACAAATTCTTTAGAGGCTCAAGATGCACTTATTTTGGGTGGAAAATGAATCCACATGTCTTAGAAGGAATGGGAACAAATTACGAAAACTTGGACAGAGATACAGAAATTTTCTTTGCATGGGTGAATCTGGTTGCAAGATCAAGGATTGCTGTTCACTTCAAATACCTTCAGTTTTGTTCCATTAGAGATTTTAGAAATATCTTCTTGAGCCTGATAGTATGTGGACCAAAAGTCAAAATGATAGCATGAATCCTTTAAGTAGAATGCATTCAAACTCATTTAGTCTTTATTTAGTTAGCTTTAAAAAGACCTAAGACCTTAGTCTGCTCAAGCAGCCAATAAAAGGTGTGTTTCAGCTTGTATCATTTATTTGGAGGATTTTTTCCCTGTGACTCAGCAGCTAATAAGTCAACATTTATTTTTGTGACAAGGATATATGATTATATATCCTTGTTTTCTTTTTCCTGCATCTGTCACTTAAGAAATCAGTTCTAAAAGAATATAAATTCTACTGCGATCTACATGACATCCAGTGTTTTCTTATGAGAGATTAAATTCTCACATCTGAGTGTAAGAAGCTTAGTGATCACTGGTTTTCCTTTTACCTAGCTGTGCAAGCCAGCTCTATGCATTGTTCTTCCTGGAATCAGAGATGATGTGTCACTTAACTAACCTTATTCTGTCTCTGAGCAGAACTGTGTGGGGGATGTCAAGGTTGTAAGATATTTAAGAGCATATTTTGAAGACAGTGTAAACCCAATATTATATAATGAGTTTCACAGCAGCACATGAGCTGTTCTCACTGCACAATTTTGTATATTTGACCTCACATGGCCACACAAATATATTCCACCAGTTGCCCTACTTAAAACTTTTAAGTCTGTCTCTTTCGAGAGTAAAGTGATAGAATAAAACCCCTTCCTAGTATCCAGCCAACAAATTAACTCTACTGAATGAATGATATGATTAAATAATTTAGATGAGGCACTGGACTTCTCTTATGAAATGCATCTCTTGTCTTCTTATAAATTTGAACAACTTAACTATAAATAACAGATTTTTTTAAATCCAAATGAAAATGTTTGCATCAAAATTTAAAGATGTAGAACTATGGAAGTGAAACATTCTTGTACTTGCATGTACTTGCTTATAGTTAAGGCCATGTTTTTTGAAAACCACTTGGATTGCTGATTACAGACTTTGTAGTCTTACACTCATAATTGTACCTTGAATTGCTACTGTCAAAGAAGGCATCAACAACTTGCTGATTCTAAGGTTTAAGAAAATATATTGTCTAGGGCTGCTTTTTTGATTGGCAGTACTAAAGAATGTCATACTGGAATTAGTTTTACTGTAGTGCGGAAGAGGATTTCTCATGGCTAGGTTGAGCAGTTGACCATAAGTAAATGCTGAAGAAGAACAGCTGACACAGGTGAGGCTGTGCCCTTTTTGACCTTACAAAATACCCTGTTCTGTCAGCTACTGAAATATAAGCTCTGCCTCAGGCATCGTCTGGTGCATTCATGTGATCCAGGACATTGACTCTTCTGGGTGGAACTAGTTCAGCTGGGGAAAGAGGGAGAAGAAAGGAATTTAGAGAAAAAGTTCTCAGCACCTCAGGAAGTGTTGTTGTATGACCTTTATTTTCAGTCATGGTTGATACCAAGAAGTTGATGTTGAATACTTGCTGTTATTACTTCCTCTTCTGCCCTTATCATAGTAGTGTTAATTCCTCGAAAAAGTAGGGCAGAATTTTTCTTTTGAAACAGGAACTTTACTTGATATAGAAAGCTGCACCAACCAATGTACTGATTTCATTGTTTACCCTTCTGTTTATAGGTAATGCTGCATAGAGACTCATTTCACAGTGTTTATGTCATTATATACTCCTTATTTCAAATTATAAATGCTTGAAGTTATTATTTAAAAAATATGGCTTCCTCTGTTGTGAAAATGGAGATTTTTTTGCAAGGACCAAAATCATGCTCTGTTATTGTACAAAAATCCCCCAAACAACAGAAAAAACCCCCTCCCACATAGGCAACAATTGGAGGCAATTCTTGCAAAATATCGATTTTGTTTATCATTACTCAAGATGAAAAACTGGATGATAGCATCTTCAGCATTATTTACAGTGGTTCAGTGGCTAATTGGAAGATTAATGATCATTTACTTTCCATTTCCAGTTGCTCCTTTCTCTTACCCCATCTTTTTATTCATGAGTAGAAGGTCTCAGATTCCCACAGGTAGTATTTTATTGTATCCTCCTAATAAAGTTGCACCAGTTGAATTAATTTGTTTTAAATTGACATAGATTAATATTTTCAAATCTGTGTGGATTTCTGTTTAGTTGAAAATAACTTGATTTCTAACTGACTTACAGGAAACTAAAATGGATATTGTTTAGATCAAAATACTGTCTATATATCTTTATGTGGGCATTTAACAAAAAATGTGTTTAAAATTATGCTTATGGTTGATAACTCATTAAACTTTTGCCATTGCAAAGAAAAGCTGGTTCCTATTGTACTGTACTAATTTGCTTCATCCTTAAAGAAACGGGTTCTGCTTCTCCTCGAACCCCTTGAATGTCACTGTCTTCACCAAAGGGTTGACAGAAGGGAATGCAAGTCTTCACCTCAGCCACCTCCATCAGTGCCCAAGTGTGTTTTCCCAGACCCCCAGTGAAAATGGGTTACACTGATATCATATAGTGTCATGCTGAGGATGGGGATGTCTTCCCTTCTCCCTCCTCTGCTTGAGGGCACTGAGTAGCACCTGAGTAGCATCTAAAGCTGCACCAGCTACTTCTTTCTGCCAACAGATTGTATAAGATACTTTTTTAAAAGGTTTTTATGTCTATGGTAGTGATAGATAATATTGGAAACTCCTGTTGTGGCGGAAGTGTTTTGGGGCTGTACAGGGGATTGAAAGTCTTTAATAAGAAGACTAGTTGTACCGAGGGAATCCAGCCTCATCAGCCACAAGACAGAGACTGGGAGAACGATCCCCCCGCATTCCAGGAGGAGATAGTCAGTGACCTACTGCATCACATAGACATACACAAGTCTATGGGACCAGATGGGATACACCTGAGGGTGCTGAAGGAGCTGGCTGGGGTGCTCGTCAAGCCGCTTTCCATCATTTACCAGCAGTCCTGGCTGACCGGGGAGGTCCCGACAGATTGGAAATTGGCCAATGTGACGCCCATATATAAGAAGGGTCTGAAGGATGATCCAGGAAGTTACAGGCCTGTCAGCTTGACGTCGGTGCCCGGGAAGCTGATGGAGCAGCTCATCCTGAGTACCATCGCACAACACATGCGGGACAACCAGATGATCAGGCCCAGTCAGCATGGGTTTATGAAAGGCAGGTCCTGCTTGACAAAACTGATCTCCTTCTACGACAGGGTGACCTGCTTACTGGATGAGGGAAAGGCTGTAGATGTTGTCTACCTTGACTCACTAAGGCCTTTGACACCATTTCCCACAGCATTCTCCTGGCGAAACTGGCTGGTCGAGGCTTGGATGAGCACACGCTTTGCTGGATAAAAAACTGTCTGGATGGCCGGGCCCAAAGAGTTGTGGTGAATGGAGTTAAATCCAGTTGGTGGCCGGTCACGAGTGGTGTCCCCCAGGGCTCGGTTTTGGGGCCACTCTTGTTTAACATCTTTATTGATGATCTAGATGAGGGGATCGAGTGCACCCTCAGTAAGTTTGCAGATGACACCAAGTTGGGTGGGAGTGTTGATCTGCTCGAGGGTAGGGAGGCTCTGCAGAGAGATCTGGACAGGCTGGAGCAATGGGCTGAGGCCAACTGTAGGAGTTTCAATAAAGCCAAATGCCGGGTGCTGCACTTGGGCCACAACAACCCCCAGCAGCGCTACAGGCTTGGGGAGGAGTGGCTGGAGAGCTGCCAGTCAGAGAGGGACCTGGGGGTGTTGATTGACAGCTAGCTGAACAGGAGCCAGCAGTGTGCCCAGGTGGCCAAGAAGGCCAATGGCATCCTGGCTTGTATCAGAAATAGCATGGCCAGCAGGGACAGGGAAGTGATCTTACCCCTGTACTCGGCACTGGTGAGGCCACACCTCGATGACTGTGTTCAGTTTTGGGCCCCTCACTACAAAAAGGACATTGAATTACTCGAGCGTGTCCAGAGAAGGGCAACGAAGCTGGTGAAGGGTCTGGAGGACATGTCGTACGAGGAGCGGCTGAGGGAACTGGGGTTGTTTAGTGTGGAGAGGAGGAGGCTGAGGGGAGACCTCATCGCCCTCTACAACTCCCTGAAAGGAGGTTGCAGAGAGCTGGGGATGAGTCTCTTTAACCAAGTAACAAGCGATAGGACAAGAGGTAATGGCCTCAAGTTGTGCCAGGGAAGGTTTAGACTAGATATTAGGATGCATTTCTTTACAGAATGGGTTGTTAGGCATTGGAATGGGCTCCCCATGGAGGTGGTGGAGTCCCCATCCCTGGAGATGTTTAAGAGGTAGGGTTGACATAGCGCTTAGGGAAATGGTGTGGTTGGGAACTGTCAGTTTTAGGTTAATGGTTGGACTAGGTGATCTTCAAGGTCTTTTCCAACCTAGATGATTCTGTGATTCTGTGAAACAACAGTAAGTGTGAGTTTTGAGATGCTAGGCTTGTCACCAGATAGATATCATTGGAGGCTGTATGTTCAGAACTCACAGTTCCTTCCTATTTGTTCTAAATAGTTAGAAATTAATTATAATAAGATCAAACATTCATCACAATAGATAAAATGCTTGTTGTTAAACTAGAGGTTTCCATAACTACACGGACACTGATACCCATGAGACATTAATTAACAGACTTAAATTAAAAGTATATTTGAAACTAACAAGAGATGCATTTTCATCATTGTTTACGTTCACATTTAATGTGTGATTGATAGCTTTTTGCTTGTCATTTTCCTAGTTGATTAGCTATAACTAATTACAGTTGTCCCAAAATCAACTGTTACTAATTGTCTTATTAAATGCAAATATCTGAATTGCAATTATGTTCCACCCTTAGACTTTCATGGGATGCCAGACAATTAACCTGTAGCATCAGAGTAAGGTCATTTAGCATGTCATTCAGCAGTTCTGAGCCTGCTTTCATTTGGGATTAGTCTGCCGTCGTGCTGCTATGAACCTTGTGGACTCATCCTGCTGAGAAGTCAGTTTTTTGGCAACATGGAGTTTGCATGGAGTTAAACTCACAACTAAGTCTTTGACTGAGACATGCTGTAATACCACTGAGCTTATTCTTTGACTTTTAATTAACATTGCCATATATTACGTGATCAAATCCTATAAGAAACTCATTTGAAATTATAAAAGCGCATACTGAATTTTTACAAATCTGTTGCTCCTTTTGGGCAGGGTCGGTGGGGTTTTGTTGTTGTTGTTATTGTGAGATAAAGTGGCTCAACCCATTTCCAAGAACAGGATAAACTCTGGGGATTGAGCTGGACTTTCCTTACAGTAACTTATTTTGACAGCTGTAGAGTTGAAAGGGGAATATTTAATAGTGGCAAGGGGATGGTCTGTGCCACAAGTACAGAACTGTATAATACTGCAGGAAAACAGCTGGGAGTGAATGCTGGGGTTCACATCCCTCAGTTACTTTTCTGTGAAATGCTGTGGTGAGGTGTTTTTCCTGATCTTTTTTCGACAGGTGGTTCACAAGGACTTCTATGATTACTGCTTGTTCAGTTAGTTCATGTGGTAGGAGGCTTTTTTGTGGCAACAAGGATGCAAATACCCCTGACTCTTTATAGTGTCATGTCAGTTTTATGTGATTGCTTTCTCTGTCCCTCAGTTTCTTACTTAGAAGATGATGTTAAAAAAAAACAAAAACCAAAAACCAACCCAACAAAAAAACCCTAACCACAGAAACAAATGAAAAAAAATCCCAAAGCACATTTTGACATTGTAAAATAAAGAATTCTGAAGCTGAAAAGATCCCCTAATACAAGGTACTTGTGCAGTTTTTAATTCTTCACTTCTGCACCAGAGTCTAACAGCTTCCAGATGTGCTGTAGCAGAAACCCAAGGGCTGGTTGATGTCTCATGGGTATGGCGCTCTCTGAATGCACTCCCAGAATAAGCCATCAAGTGGCACTGTAAGCATCATCTTCTGTTGAGGTCTTGTTTCCAAAATTTCTTTTCCCATTGGCAGTGAGTAGCATTTGTTTATTTTGCTTCTTGGGAATATATGTTTTTAATTTCCTTTCACCATACAATTGCTTTTGTCCTTCAAGCTCAAGATGTTCCATTAGAATTTGTAAAATAAGGGATTTTTTTCCTTTGCTTTCTGTGTTCTAGTTTTCAGCAAGCAAAAGAAAATTTGTTGACCTTGGGCTTCTCTCCTTCCTGTTGCCTGCTTCTGGCATTGCTGTTATTCCTGGGACTGTGTTTTAGTTAGACAGCCCAGAAAGACTCTGTTGTGATCCAGGGAGACTTTCTTCCACCTGAAATCTTTCCTGAGTCAAAGCCTCCCTTGTTTGCCCTAGCTGAGCTGCAAGTAGTCTGTCAGCCTAACAGGCAAAGCTACAGGTTGTAGAAAAGCTTGTGGAACAGGCGGATACATGAATTTATTGGAAATACACACTTTAGGGCAATGATTCCAAAGAGCTAAACATTTTAATCATTTAACAACTCTAGCCTATTAATTATATAGCAGAGCGTAAGCCAGCAGCTGTGGCAGTCCTACATATTCTGGCAAGCAGCTGCTGGTAGTTGGCCTCAGCATTTCCTGCTCTTTTTGGGTGTCCCATCCTGGAGTTACTGGGATGGCCATGCAGTTCCCTCAAGGGAAGGTACTTCTAGCAACAAGGTTTGTTGCGCTGCAGGTCAGGCTGATGCTCCCTCTGACCCTTCTTTCTTTGAAGGTGAATCTTGCAGATTGTATTGGCCATGAAGGAAAATCTAAAGAACATGAAAAATAACATTTCCTCACTTTTGGTATATCATTATCTTGTAGTCCTAGTGACCTACTGAAGTGATTTTGTTTTCTTTGGTTGCTTTACAGTTACAGAATAAAACTGTATTCCCTGTCTTAAATAGAACTATTATGTTTGCCTGAAGGCTTGAACTGCTGTCATATTATTTTCTTTTTTCTTTTTTTTTGTACTTTAAACATGGAAATAGGCTGATTTCAATAAATTTTTGTTGATTTCTAAGCAGCTTAATGTCTTAGCATCTGTATACCCTTTTGAGAACTTCTTGTTTGTGTGTCTGAATGTCTCACCCATATAATTCTCTGTTTATTTTCCTGTCTGTCCACTTCCATGGTATTGATTTTGAGCACTTCATTATTATTTCTTATTTATATTATTATTTGTAAGTAAAATTTACTACAGCATCTTTCTAGTCTGAGTTGTTATTGTGTGCTAGGATCTCACAGTTTGATGAAACACTCACTTTCTAACAAAGTAAATCAGTATATTTTGAATTATTTTCATCTATATTTGGTTTATAGTTGCCAAAAACCTCATTCACATCAAAAAAGGCTCTACTGATCAAGTAGTTCAATTAAAAACAGAATACAGGTATTCTTTCTACATTGATAATATTAAAAACCCCAAAGCCCAATGATATTGCAAGAATGTTTGAATGTTGCGTAATTATTATATATATTAAATTTCCCTTTAAAACCCAAAGGCAAGGCTTTTTAATGGGATGCATTTCTTAAGAGATGATGCACCATTGTCTGGTGATATTGTTGTTCATATCTCATCCAATCACATCCAGGTGTTGGACTGCATATAGCTGTCTGCTATTGCATCTGTCCCTGCCCCATGCATGGCATTGACTGAGTTGCAGTTGGGTGCATGTGTTAATACCTCCCTAAACATATGAAGTGGAGTAATGAAGTATCTTCAGTCACTTTTCTGTATGTTGTTGCTCTTCAAATGTGGTGTGACAGCAGTACTGGCGGCCTAAGGGCTTGGCAAGATGAGAATGTGCCATGCCTCTCCGAAAGGCAGTGAACAGGTATAACACACTGAAAATACATCTTAAAAATACCTCTAGCTGTAGCCACTTATATTTGGCAGATTGGAAAGATGATTCTTCTAACTTAAAACCAAAAACTTCATTTTCAGGCTGAACTTACAATTGGTGTGTCGGATATTATGAATAGTAGAACTTTTTTTCTGGCATAGGGACACAGACTGCTGAATGAAATCCTCCCCATTTTAGATTGTTCGGTTCAGCACATGAATGCTGAGCATAAATCAGGACCTAGATGTATAAATTCTGAAAGCACTTTGTTATAATAATGTACTATGAGAATTTTACTGAGTGCTTGTATCTCCAGATGGATTACCCCCATAAATAATGGATTTTCATTTGTAAGGTTTTATTGGCTGGGAATTATTGCAACGTTTCAAACCATATGGTAATGGATAGCCCCAATTTGGGATAGCTAAATCCTGGGGGTATTTTAGTGTCTTAGTTTATTGTACGGATTAATCTCTAGCTGGTGTGTTTTGAGACTTAAAGGTATGTAGCATGTAGCAATAGTGTTTAAAAATACTTAAAGGTGTTGATGCTTTTAATGAAAATTTCCTAATAAATCTTCGGGAGGCCCAGTTTGACCTGAACCTCTGATGTGTTGCTAACATGATTCTGCATTTTCTTGTGGAAAAAAAATCTGGGTTTTGCTTTAGATTTCTCTGAATTTGTAAAATTATTGAATGACATGGTATTTTCCGTTAATTAGTTCTTGCATCAGCTGAAGTCTTGCAATAAGCTAATGAATGCTGTGAGTGTATTCACATTCAGTTTAGATTTACCTGTCTAAAGATCTTTGAATATTTGTATTTCTATACATGTATATAGAGATCCATACATAAATATGCCACATAAAGAGTGCTAATGTCAACTTGTAAGAAAAGTGTGAAGTAAGCAGGAGAAAGTTACTTGAGGGAAAGATGGAAATGAGTGATACTGGTCACCTTATTTCTGTCAAGTAATCTGAGCATCTTGCAAAGCAGGGATCTTGGGAACTGTGTAATTCCCCTGTGGTTAATCTTCTGGTCAATCATCTAATGCAGTTATGGTTTAATGTTTAGCTCTAATCAATAGAGTCACCTGGGAATGCTGCATTAGAAATATTGAAGTATTTTATAGCTCAAAGATTCTTGGCCATGTTGTATATTTTCTGTATAATTATAGATCGTATATAGGTATTTAGAGATATAATTTGTAGAGTCTACTAAGTGTGTGTCATGCAGTTTCAGTTTTCTATATGGTTTTTAATTTGTGTGGAGAGAAGAAAAGGAAATACTACCTTTTAGAGACTTTGATACTATAATGTGAAAAACCTGCACTGAAGTGATTGAGTGATTTGTATGTATTCTATCCTCTGAAGTAGCAACAAGATAATAGCCATTGTTCCCAGAATTGTTCTTGACTTCACTAATACTACTGATGCATTGGGTAGGAGAGGGTAAGTTTTGTCATGGGCAGATACTAAGATTAAATGAAAGTAGCTCTGCTGGTCTGAACTGCTTTCAAATTAAAACAAAAAATCAACCCAGAGGGAGAAGAAATGTGCTAAAAGGGTTGAAGATGGAGAGAAAGCACAGGAAACACTTCTGAAGTAACGACAGTTTTCTTTGTAGTAAAATTGTACATGTAACTAAGTTGAAAAAAAATCTACCATTCCTCTATAGTTTGAGGAAATATTTGCTTGTGTTATTAAGAGATTTGTTTTCTATGGATAAGTGATATGAAACAGACTTCTATAATAATTAACTAGTGCCATTTAAGATGTGGGGTTGTTTTTTAACAGTAAATGTGAACACCCTCAACTTGTAAAGTTAGCTTTCTATTTTCCTAATTTTTGTTGGGGGGCAGGAAGGAGATGGGTTAAACATTACTGGAGACTGATGTGTCACTGACTGACACTGTCCTCCTCTGACATTTTTTTGGTGTAGTGTCTGACAGATGAAAAATATTTATCTGTTAAGCATGTGTTTAGCTGATGCATATAAGAAGTAATTTCTTGCTGTCCCATTACAACCTAAAGGCATCTGGTTTCTAGTGCTGTCATTTCACTGCCTGACACTGCTGTTCAATCCTGAATGGGTTATAAAGGAGGGAGTTGGTAATTTTTAAGTACTATTTTCTCTTGAGATAGGGCTAGGAAGTATCTCTCCTCCTTCTGACCGTATCATTATTATGTATTTCAGTAGCTCTTTGTAAATCTAGAGTCAAATATGCATTAGTACCATTCTTTGTTCTCTGTAGATTTCTTACCTTTAATGATGTTGCAACATTCTTAATTTTTAAAACAGAGAATTTCTCATTTTGATGGGGAAGGCAGAAATACCCACATGATTTATATTAAGATACCTAGTTTAGACTCTCTGAATAGCCCTTTGCAGGCATACTCTTTTGCCATTGATTACTTAGGGAATTTAAACTCTTATAGTCTGCAAATCACATCCATTAAGAAGATGGTCATGAATAGGAGCAGAGTGTTTTCTGAAAATTTAGTGATTGAACTGATATTCATAAAAATTGAAATGTAGAGACACCATGTGCTCTCTAGTTGTTCTTTTATCGTTTTATTTAATGCTCATCCATGCTTCTGACTGCTGTCAGCACTGCTGACATTTACAGATGGGTCCAAGCACCTTTCTTGTTTTTACTTAAAAAAAAAAAATGTTCTGGCTTGGAGCCTATGCCATGTGCTCCTTACCTGAAATTAATACAAACTGCTCAAAATCATTACTGTCACTGTTATTGAAAATCAAGTACATAATGTAACTCTGTAAAGTGTTGCTTATGTTAAAACCCCTTTTTTATTTTTGTCTTGGTGCAGGTGGAAGAGGGCTGGTGGGAAGGTATACTCAATGGAAAGACTGGCATGTTTCCTTCCAACTTCATAAAGGAACTGTCTGATTCTGATGATGTTGGAGTAACACAGGAAGAGCAAGTAAAGCCAAGTAAGGAAAAAATATTATCCATGTTCTGTATATATGTCTGTGTCTTTACCCCCAAACACATTGATAAGGTAGTGCATTCTTACCTCTTGCTTGGAAGTGTTTTTGAATGCCATGTTCATAATTTATGCTGTGAAAGGGTCGGATGATGATGATAAGTGTGTACTTGCAATGCTACCTGAGTTGTAATATTGGCAACGCTCCCTGAGCTGTGTTAAGACTTGCCAAGCTGCAACAGATCAAGAAGAGAGAAGGCAATGATGATTACCAGATTTGTATTTCAAAATGAATTACAAGCGTTTTTCTGTTTTTAGATGTGGAAACTGAGCAAAGTAACCAAACATCTACAAAGTGGCTGTGCTTATTTAAACGAGGGATTAAAGTGCCATGCCTTCTATAATGACTCCAGTAGATTTAAGGATTCATAATTATTGGTGTGGGACATGCGGCACTTTTTCCCTCCAGGTGCTGAGCATGTTACTATCACCTCCGTCACCCACTGCCCCAGCAGCCAAAGGGAAAAAGGCCAGAACTGGGACATGGACTTTGTTCTCTCACTTACAGTGGGCCAGTACTGCTGCAGGTGAAAAGCATGTTTGGTAACTAAGTTTGCAATAGTATAAGCATGGTAGTGGGTTGTCCTATTTATAACATCCCTTGGAGAATAACGTGAACCAAAAGTATGCTGTTATATGAAATGGACACTTGTTGGTCTTCATGTTTTTTCTGTTCTTCAGATATTCTTTTTATTTCTTAATTCAGTGGTCAATTCTGAATCGTTAGTGAAAAGGAAAAAAGTCAATTGTATTTACATATCTCAGGCTAATTCCACAATATTTGCCGAGGTCTTTCTATTTTCAGCAGTGCAGATACTCAGTAATGAGATCTCTGACCAAGCAAAAGTTAAAGGACTTCCAAGATCTTTGTAAGCTTATTTCAGCTGAAATTTACCAAAGCCTTTATAGTTCATTCTGTCAGTAAGAGGTAGAAGGTTATAATACTTTCTCTTTTTTTCCTTTTTTTCTCTCATTTTTTCCATTTAAGGCAAATTTGTCATCTTTATTCCATCCCACAGAAATAAGATCCTAAAAACCTGACTTCTGCATTGATGAAAATTTTTCATACTGTTTTTGTAATGGAGTACCTATTCGTGTATAGTGGTACTGGTGACCTAGTCTTGTTGTCAGTGCTGCTAAAGATATTTACAGGTAATGTTCCTTCAGACTGGAATGAAAATCTTAAGGAAGTTAACAATTTTAGTGTGATGGAAAGGAAAAAAGGGCATTAAGTGAAGTTGCATATTTCAGTGAGATTGCAAACTGCTTTCTATAACCTGTGTATGCTACCGTGAATTTTGTTCATTATAAATACAGTGAGTCTTGGAAGAACAAATTGTGTAGATGTAGTTTCAGCTCTGGATTCTGTAGTGTTTGTTACTCTGTAAATGAACAAGGTAAGTGATACTGTTCAGGATGAAATAACCCAATTTTATCCATATGAATGCATGAATACTGCTTCCTCAGGTAATTTACTGTATAATAAGCATCCTTAAAATGTCTTTTAACAAAAACATACACTGGTGTGTGTAAAAGCAGCCACAAAGCATTAGCTTGTTTCATCAGCATCCATAATGGCACATGCTTAGTTCAAACTCAGTTTTGTGTGCTGGTTCTGACTGTCAGTAGAACCTAAAATATGTGATACTTGTATTGAGAAGATATTGGAAACACAGATATCACTTTTGTCTCTTTAACCAAATTGAAGATGACTATAGTTGAGAGATGAGTTTTCTTCTTTCTGTGTGTAATCTACATCTTTGGAGGTGCTTTGTGGCTAGCTAAGATGATGTGTTATCAGGAGCTATTTTCTAAATAGCAAAGTATCTATAAAACAAAAGAACACTGTAAACCTCCTCGGAGAGAGACAGGGACTCAAGGAATGTTGAGATTCTTATGGGGGTTTTACTGCTTTTTTATTTATTTCTCTTAAAGTAAACTCATCAATTTAAGAACTGCATTTCCCTAGCAGTATTATGGGAAATACTCATCAACTCAGTTCTTTCTGTATGGTTTATATAATTGTTACAGGTGTTGATCTCTAACACATGATGGTTTATGAGGCTCTATTCAGGTACACTGGCTATCTGGATTTGAAAATCTCCGTAATGAGACTGCAAAAATTTCAGCAAATTTATATGGCTGACTAGGAATGATAATCTCATTTCAAGTATCTGTGCTTAGTCTTAAAACATAGCAAAAAAAACCCCTGAACAAGTAAACCCTGGAAGATTTGGACATCAGGCTAACATTACTGTTGAAATGCTCTGAATAACATCTCAAGGGTACACATTCATGCCTCTAGATCAACTCTTTCCTCTGTGGATGACAAGGTATGGCAGCACTTCAAAGCTGCAATAGCTCCTTTTTGTTTCTCTGGAAACATTGTTTGAATATGTCTGTATCACAGGACTTCGTAAGGCAGAAACCTTGAATATGAAATCTAGGTTATTAAGTTAGCACTCAAGTGCAAGGGGCTGTACCTGCGCATTGAACTAGAACCCTGGGTGGTCACTGAGGTTCCACACAGCTTCTGGAGTGGCCTAGAAAGGCTTGGGGTGTGGCTCTGCAATCTTGAGCAGCAACCTTGAACTCTTCAGCCAAGCTTGTAAAATGGATAAGGTAATACTTGGCAGGTTTACTGTGAGACTTGGGAAAGAAGCATGGGATCTTTGGAGAAGGGGCACTGTGTAAACACAAGAGTATTTTTGAGTTAATAGTTAAATTTAATGCTTTGGTGAAACTCAGCTAGCTTGATCTTTTAATCACATTTTACTGACCCTCTCTAAAGAGAGCCTTTTTGGAAGGGCAAATGTAAGTTTTGGTTAACTCAAAGTGAAAGACATACAGAAGAGAAAAACGATATAACTTGGCTTTTTAGGAATAAGGTTAATAAAAATGCATATTTCTCTATCCTTCGTTATGACCTACACAGGCCCAATGGGGAGAAAGGTGTTGTCTGATTTTACTGGTTTTGTTGTGTCCATGTAAATTTTATGGCAGATCAGAGTAAATGGCCAGAAGGAATTGTCTTAGTTTCTTGTCACGCTCTGCCATAGAGTAACCTCAGAAGTTTCTTCAGCACAAAAAGCCCCTTTTTTGCAAATGTCTGGGACTAGTTTTGGAAGTGCCCAAATATTTCTGAATACTGAGAGTGGGACTTAACTTCAAAGGGTTGGGAACCTGTGCTTCCCTTCAGATGGTGGGTGCTCAGAAGATTGGAAAGTGAGACTGTTACAAGATCAAAAGGTTTGGGGGTTTGTTTGTTTGTTTTTAAAGTATTTGTCCCAACTGTAAGGTGACTGCCAAATTTTTTGTCTTCAAAGGCACATTTCAGAATGTAAGTATGGACAGGATCAGGTGGCCTTAGAGTAAACAAGAGTTCCTTGTTCTTTAAAACATCCTCTTAAATTAAAACATCTATTTTCTTTGACTGACTGTTACAGCATAAACAGGAAGTATACATTATGATTTTATTACTGTATTAAATGGATACATGAATTATCATATTACTTTCTAGATTTCTCAGATATGTAGTATTAATTTTAAGAATATTTTCAATACCACTGTTATTACAGTCTGTTGAGAAGCAAAAAGTTTTCATGTAGTCAAATAAATCGTATCTGAGAGAGTCACAATATTAAGGAGATGATTTTAGTATGTTCCTGGCATTTAGAGGTGGCCTTTTATACCTTGCTGTCTCTTGTATGTGTCTGTTCAGGAATTGCTAGGCCTGTCAATCAACTATTTTTAGAACCTGTTAGTGATGGCCACTGAGAAGTCATGTCTGCTGGAGTTAGAACTGATGATAGACTGATCAGCTGATAGTTCAGTCAGGCAACCTCCTGTATTTTGAGTTCTTAAAACTTCAGATGTCCATTACTGTCTCTGGCTTTCCTCAATGTCATGAGGCTTAACATAACTTTCTCTTAGCAATTTCTTAATTGTTCTTTGACTGTTTTAATAGCATTCTTTTAATGGTATTTTGTAAAAACAAGGTGGAAAGATGGATTTGTGGCTTTTTTGCTTCCTCATTGTGTAAAAATAAGGCAAGGAAAAACTTTTGTTATTAATTAAACTGCAAGAACAAAACAAAAAACCAGCTTTTTACAATACATAAATGAGTATAGGTTTTTATTTTCTGAAAGTCCAACAGAATGATATGCAGGGGAAAAAAAATACACATTTTAGGTACCAAAATGGGTGTGATGCTATGTTGGGACAATTCACATGTAGTAGCTATTTTGCTATAAAATTTTACTGAAGACATTAATTTTTATGATGGTATACCTAGGTAAGACTGGCAACAAGCTAACACTGGTATATTCTTGGGCTTGCCTGGGTACCTTGGGTTAAAAAAAAAAAAACAACACAGAAAACACTTCAGCTGCTCATGCCTTTACCTTCACTTGAATTTCATATCATAAATGTCAGAGCATGAGTTATCTTGCTATCAAAGAAAAAAAACCCAAGAAATTAATGGTTTTGATAATAAAAATGTTATGTTAAAGATCTAAGATGAGAAGTGGAATTTGTTGGGGGGGGGTTGTTATTTTATTGTTTTCTTTTTTTAATTTTAGTATTTTGTTTTTGTTAATGTGTGCCAAGTCAAACACATGATTAAGCTATTGGCTGAAAAAACTGGTTTATTGAGGTTTTAGTGTCCTATCCCTTCAACTAAGCATTGTTTAAGACCAGTTCCATGTCCAAAATGTTTCTAATAAGTCATCTTGGAAAGATGCAGTATTTCTGATGCTCACAGGATCCTGGCATATTAAAGAAATGTGAGTATTTCATTGCCCTGTTTGGATGTCAGCTGTGTTTGTTCGAGTGCACTACATTTGCATCAAGAGTGTTGAGCCACTGTGAGTACATCATTGGAGTAATAATTTTTTTCAGGCTTCCCCTGTGCTATGTGAGGAGGCTGAATAAGACAGACAAATAATTTCATTTGCAAGTCTTGCAACTTGATGGACAACAGACAAAACCTAAGAAAAATGCATTCTGTTGGACATTGTAAAGAACAGCTTTAGCAAAAACATGAGATTCTTTTATCTGACATACATGCAGTAAGAAGATTTTAACTTCATGTACAATCAGATACTTTTGTTAATATTCTCGTTGTTTTGCTAATGAGGCTTTAAAAATGCTAGTGACTGAAAATACAGATTAAAACTTCTTCCTTTCCCTTCTTTTTACCATCATTCGATCTCTTCACCCCCACCCTGCCCCTTCTCTTTTTTTTCGTCTTTCCTTCTCTTGCCTGCTGTCAGGAAAATCTGCCTTTGAAGGGACAATTCTGTACAGAGTGGCACCGGCAAAGATTGACAGCTACAGACGCTATAACAGTGAGTGTGTTTCAAAATCAACAAGCAATAGCTTTAGTCCTCTGTATTTGTTTGATTTATCTACACTTGTAAAATGTGCCACTGCTACTCACTTACGGCTACTCTACATGCATATATGTCTGTAAGCTAAAGTCAGTTTGCTGCTGATGAACTGCCTAGCCTTAATGCGATGAGAATGCACTCCTTCCTTCTGTGCATGTGTATGTTAATTGTCCATATAAGGTATGTGTGTAAGCCCACAATAAATTGTAAATTACATTGGATGTTTGGGTCTCAACTATGGATTGAAATTAAGCCCATTTAGTCTCATCATTTTTGCCACCTGAAACATGAAGACTGTTGATAATAACCTCAAATCTTTGAATTAAAAGTCCTGCTCTAAAAATAAAAGTTCCCATTGTGATTGCTGAATTCATAAAATATGCTTTGCTTTTCTTAAAGAACATTGTGAGTTTTGGGTTTTTGTTTGGGGTTTTTTTTGTTGTTGTTGGGGTTTTTTGGGGTTTCTTTTTTGTTTTTTAAAATTTACTGCATGCTCTTCCTTTGGCATTCTGTCTTTGACAGCTATTACTCACAGCATTTTGGCTGATACATTTTTTCTGCCAAAGAGGGTAAAAGATATAAAGCTACTTTAATTTCATGTTCAGGTTTTTGCCTTCTGCATTTTGGAAGCAGGGAACATGCTGCTTTTCATAACGCTTTTACTACCCTGTTAAGACAGGATGTAACCATCAGATGCCAGACAGAGGAAGCAAGGAAGACAGAAATCTGTCCTTCCACCTGCTTCCTCATCGAGAAATCTAGCAGAAAGAGATCCTACTGAGTCACATTCAGTGTGACTAAGTACAAAGTGTTCAGTCCTGTCCTCCGGTGAGCAGGATGTTGTGCTAACTTTGGCATCTGCTTTCGTCCCAGACAGTTTTCTCTTGAGAAGATCCGAGCTGTGCTGCCCTTCTTCCTCCTTCCTGGGTGGGGGGTGTTTGCTCTTCTACTGCTGAGGACTTCCGTCTTATGCATGTTCACGGCAAAGGATGAAGCAGTTGAAGTGGTAGTCTTCTATTCTGATAACTTGCACTTACACTCTTCTTTTTTTAAACAAAAGCTGATCTTTTTTTAAACAAAAATCTTTGTGAATGTGTGCAGCTGTGAGTATTTCCTCATGGAGAATTATCTCCCTGTCTACCAGAATTCATCTCTTTTCTGCAGCTCTTCTCAAGATTCCAGCTAAGCTCTTGCTCTGGCTGGAGCAGACCATGTGGCTGGTGGTTTTCACATTTTTCTGCTGCTTCTCACCTTATAGTCTTCATGACTGCTTGTGCATCAGTCAAATTACATGCTTCTTGCAGAGTTCTTAGACCATCATGTCCTCGAACCCACCTATCTGATGAGCATAGTAAGGATTTATGAAGTAAATCTCCAGTATGCTTGACTTCTGACTTTAAGGTCTAGCTTCAAATCAGATGCAAGGTCTGCCTTTGGAGACTTTAATTTCACAACATTAATCTTTCTGGGCAGTGTTGCCCTAACATTACCTTTCACAGTTTTCCAGAAACCTGCTCTCTGTGCCCAGTCAATTTTCCATTAAGAGTCAAATGGCCCTTCTCCTTTTATCGAGTCATTTAGGGTGAGCCTAAGTGAAGTCAGGAAGAATTCAGTCACTTTCCAGTTGTGCTAGAGCTCTGCATTTAGTTCTCCTTGTTAATAATACTGGCCTGTGATTGTGTCATATCATAAAAAATAAATGTCATCAAACTGATTTGACAGAGTGCAGGATTGGATAGCTGTCTACAGGTATGCTTAATAATCAGCTGGAAGAAGACAGCTTTACCCACAGTAGATTGTCTCATGTTGCTCTGGGCAAACACCCATCTAAACTTTATTTTTAAAGCTGACAAAAGAGGTCTTGTTTAATACTACCTCCTTTGGCATTTGATTGAGACTTGCATTTTGTTTCATGCTGCAGAGATATTTTGCTTTCTGTGTAAAACTGAATCTCAGAAGATCAGGTGTCCAGCTACATTTGTGGCCTATTTGTTGCTTACTGGGTTCAGAACTGAGACTGAAGTGGGCGATACGCAAAACCAGGTCATCCAGGAAAGTTTTAAACAAAATGAGAGTTGGCATTGTTGATACTATCAGAGATGTTATCTCCTAAATTAACAAACAAAAAAGAGGGTTCCTTTTTCTTCCTGCTACATCTAATTGGCAGCTCACTTCCTGCGTACTCGTGTTCTTCCCAAACAGGCCTACCGAAGGGGTGGCCAGCTCCTTCCATTTTTTTATCTGACCTGTGGTCCTTATTTTTAGACAAATATCCATACACTTGTATCTTCAGTGAAAATCATTTGGAGGCATTCCACAGAATTATTTTCATTTAGGGATGTCTGTTTAAAACAACCCACAGCTGCTCTTATTTCAGCTTTCTGATTCCTCTATAAATTAAGCTCAGTTCATAGCTTTAGATTACTTATGCCCAAAGGGTGCTTGGGTTCACCTGTACCACATTGCATGAAGTGTTGCTCAACTTCTGAAGCAAGCTTAGAGCTTTTACTTTACAAACATATGCTTAGTGCTAAATACTTTTGTTTTGAAAGCTATTTTGCGACTGCTGTGTTTAAGAGAAATTTTCTTACTTGACCAAGGCCTGTAATAGCTAAACGCTGTTGAGTTAGTGTGTAGGTGCTTCTAGAGATACCTTCCACTGAAATATGCAAGATTGTCTCCTGCATAAACACCCAGCCTTGCCTTCATACGCTGACATGGCTTTTTTGGTCATTAGGTATGCCAGGCTTTGCTCAGTGATAATTCCAACTCTTTGGCATTCTGCTCATCAACCTGCTGTCAGAAAATCTTTGCTACTGTGTATGCTGGGCCAAGAGAGACACACAGCAACAGAAAGTTACTTATTGTTTTGTTGATCACAGCCCTCTTCTCTCTCATCCTGCAACTTTCCTGCACCTCCACAAAAAATGCTTCTTGGATTTCTATTTTTTTTTTTTTATTTTTACTGGTTTAATTTCTCTTTCTTCCTTCGCTTTCTTTTTCTTCGAAGATGCTATAACTGAGGAACAGGGCAGATACCATGCTTGATTTGACAAATATTTGCCTCTCTTTCCTTATGTGTGGATCCACAATGCTGTCAGTAATAGATATTAGATATAATGGAAGAAGATGAGACAGGATCGTTGAAACAGAAATATTCGTGAGTAACCTTAATTGTGTTTTCTATTGCTTCACCACTTTTTTTGTTTGTTTTTTTTTTTTTACCCTCCCCCTAATCTTTGAGGAACTATGGCTGGTGATAGTTCCAAGAAATCAATATGGTTGATGTATTTATGACATTATTAACCCCTTTTAAGTGTCTGAATGTGAGTGAAGTTAAATGAGAAACCCAAATGTGATTTTAGCAGTTCTGAAGAGAAGACAGTTACAATTTTTTATTTCACCTCAACTTCTTATAACTTGCTTACAAAGAAGAGCATATAATAAATGCACAGCTGCTACAATGAAAAATAACATCTGAGAAGGAACAATGCTAAAGTTGGGTGAGGGAAATTTTTATGATTAAAAATAAGCATCCTGTTTTCTGGAGAATGAATGTACCCTTTGGGCAAGGGATTGGGGGTGATGGGTGGAAGAGTATGTTGATTGGGGTGAAACACATTAAATCCTTCTGTTGATTTGAACTTCCACTACCGAGTGGTTTTCCATGAGTCTCACAATAGACTGGTTTTTGGTGAGTGGCAGGTAAAGAACCCTTTTGGCTGTGGTTGCTTACCCGTCCTTTCACGTGTAATAACGTGTTCCTGTACTTGGTGAGAACAAGGGTGGTGAAAAATAGTTCCAAAATAAAGACAACAATGGTACAGTTGTAGAGCTCCTGAATGAATGAATGATTGTTTCTACTCACTCTTCCAGTACTCGGGGAAGTGGCTGGGGATGAGATGAAGCCACCAACTTCCGTATTGATGGCTCTGTATTCATGCTGCAGAGGATGCTTGCGCTGCATTGCCCTTAATGCATGCTGCTATGTGGTGCTGGACACCGCTCCCCTTTTCCCTGCATGATTTCTTGTGCAAGTGTAAAAATCTTGGGGCTGTTTCTTATGTGGCAAGAACTGTTGTGCTAAGGAGAAAGAACATGCTGAAAGGAAATGACAAAATGTTTAGATTACACGACTACATTTCTTCAAGGAATATAACTGAGAATAATAAATAATGACTAATATTGAGATAGTCTGCCTCAGCCATTTGTACATGTATAACTACTCTTGGTAAAGAAGCATAAATTTGTTTTTTGAAAGCATGAATTTATTAACCTTTAAACTATGAAGAATCAACACAGCTTTGTTCTACAGTAATATTTAAAATCAAACTTCCTTTTCTGGTTTATGATTTTTTTATGACACTATGGAATGTTGTTGAGGATATCTTCAACAAAATACAGGACTTTGACAGAAAGGAAGCTCAAGATAAATACCTTGTTGGCTGTGAGTATTTGTTCTGCTTTCACCAGTATGTGAGGAAAAGGAAGGGCAGTTCCGGTCTCGTCTACTGCAATTGCCATGTATAACTTCACCTTCTTTGTCATTCGGAGCAGTTATTCGGGCATTCCATGCTGTCATTCTCTAAATAGAAGGAAAGGACATATTTCCCCTCACTTTCTTTCCCTTCCATAAAAGGCAAAAATCCCAATAAGCTCCATTTACACAGTTCTTTGTTCTATTAAACACAGTTGACAGCATTTCTCTTTGGGCTGCCAGACCAAATCAGGAGATCCATTGCATCGTCTCAGGTGTGTGTGCCTCTGAACAGCTGACCTTTACATCACTTAACAGAGCTAGCCTGAGACGTGCTTAGAGCCAGAGCATCGTTGGCTTATACATTGTCAGAGTGGTCCATCTTTCACCCAGTGCCATAAATTGCAGAGAGAACAATCCAGAATAAAGAACAAAAATCAAATTGCTAAATAACAGCTCAAAATAGAAAGCTCTGTAAAGCTCACAATATAGTCCCCCTTTTTCCTGCCATTTTAAGCTCTTTAGAAACAATCGGTTTCCTGCTTTGAATGGAGTTAATTTTATCACAGCTGTTTATTTTTGTTTTAACAGCTTTAGTTTACACAGCCCTTTATCATCCCTAAATATCTTTCTGATTTAGAATCTTGGTTTGATGCCAGCACAGCTCTGGGGCTGTTGGTGAATTAAATCTAATGTTGCGGTTGCTTTTTAATCCCTGTTTGAACTAATCTGTTTTGGTGCATTTCAGAATGTTACTCTCAAAAGACCCATAACTGGCATAGCAGGAGCGTGGTGTGTTTGAAATGTCTTGAGAAAACTAATCTTTCTTATATACCCATAGAGGAAAAAGTGTGTGTGAAGTGCGAAATTCCTCCAGACAGTGTTGTGAGAATTTAATCTTCATGAATACTAAATTAGCTTGCATTTGTAAGGAGCATGAAGCAGCACAGAATCTTAGAGCTCTTAAGTGTTTTGAAATAGCTGTATGTCAGTAGTCCTGTATCTTCTCCCAGCCAAAAGGTGGGAAAGGTTGGCTCCTGGGAGTTTTAACTTCTTGCTGCTGATGCTGCCATAGTTCAGACTTCAAGGAGCTTACTATAAAAGTACACCCAATACTCAGATTTGAGCTTTACCTTGTGGTGCTACAGATGATTCAGCAACAATAAATCTAGGTAAAAGAATAGTGTGTTTGCTTGTAGAGCCAGAAATGGGAAGTGACAGCCCCAAAAGACTTATGTCCTGAGAAATTTTAAAGATTTGAAATATATTCTTACTATTAGGACTGGTGTGGTAGTAGGCATGTTAGTAAGCACCTTGTTGATGTTATGTTCTTAGCTTGTCAGCTCTCCAAATACTGACAGAGAGCTGGCAGATTCTAGAAAAGTTGCTGTTAAAAAAGAAAAAAGTGAGAGGCCAGACTACTGTAGCTTTTATCCTATCCTGGCTATATTAGAAGTATTTAATAACTAGACTTAAGAAAAGCAGGATGTGCTCAGTGTTTCTGAGGATAGCAGTTTGCTGAGCTGCTGGCCTTACCTTAGTACTCAAGTTCATAGCTCTGCCACATCTGGTTCAGACTGCGTGGGTGTACCAGTGAGCAGCAGCAGATGACTGTGCCAACTGAAATGTTCTCCTGTTTTTAATGTCCATTTAGCAACTTGACCTCCCTGCTAACTGTAGCTGCTCTTGAAGAAAATTTCATGTTTAAAGTTCATAATCTGACAAATAGGTCACTGAGATTCCTGCTTAGTTCCCAGCTGTATCCATGGGCTACATTTTGTCTTTTGGGGAAACTATCCACCCAGCTCTGTTCTCCTACTAAGCTGTTTGCAGTGCTGGCTAAAAAGGACATGAAAACCTGAAGAAAAAAAAAAAAAGAAAAAAAGGTGGATGGTTGGAAGAGTGACATTTTTCTGCTTTAGGAGGAGAGATCACCTCAGCCATCCCTTTCTTGTGTAGGCAGGGCTTGGGAGGCCAGTGCAGCCTCACTTGGCAAGATTGCTCCAAGAGAATTGCTGGCATATATCTCTTGAGATAGATAGATAGATAGATAGATAGATAGATAGATAGATAGATAGATAGATAGATCGATCAGGGAACAACCCAATGGAAAAATAAATGAGAGGAGAGAACTTGTCAGGCAAGCGTGGATATAGTATTGCAAATCCTTGCTTGCAAGTTCTTTTATCTGTACAAATCAGAGGTGTATATCTCATGTACCTTCAGAGGAACATAAGAGACTCTCCTTAGCACATCTTTAAGAGTAGAAGCATGGTAGTTTATTCTTTGCAGGACTGTTCTGTATTTAAGCACTGCACTACTGTTTCTTAATGTTACCACAGATCTTCATTTTATCTAATTTGTTCTGTTTCCACTGCATATAGTCCTCCTCTTCTGTCACTTTTGCCTCTTGCCCTCAGCCATGAAGTGATAAGAGCAAGAGCAGACTAGTTCTTGGAAAAGCCAGGGCTTCTATTGTTACTTATTTATTTATTTAAGTCCAGAGGGCTCCTCAGTTTGTGTCAGTCAAAAAATAATAGATTATGTCACTTTCCCAGTTGATCAGGAAGAATTCTTTTAATTTTGAAAGACCTTTGTAAGACTGACCTCTGTATCTGGCCACTCAAATGCAGTTTAGTGTGGACAGGCATAACTTCAGTCCATTCTGTCCTCATTTTAAAAAAAAGCCAAATAAACCTGTTATTTCCTATGTTGCTTTCATTATGAGGACTGTATTCTGAGACAAAGCTCTGTGACAGCATAGAGAATGAAATGATTCTTGGATTATCATCAAGCACAGATGGGTGATGCTAGGGAAGTCTGTTGTAAGCCTGAGGTGAGGTTTCTGATACAAGGTGTGATGTCTTATCATAGAAGAATGATCATAAAAGATGAAGATGTCATTATAAAAAACAAGTGATGACCCAGAAACAAAAGCCTAATTCTTATTGGAGCCCCTTGAGGTTTCTGCTTTCTCTCTCATACAGACTTCAAAGATCTGCAAGTGCATGTGAGACCTCTTGAGTAATTCCTGTAATTACTTCCATATTTTACTTCCATCCACTGGCCAAGGTCCAGGTCCTCTTCTCCCACAATTAGTGATGCAGAAAACCTATTTTAATTATTTATTTTAGCTTTTCTGTTCATTTCAGGGAACAGCTAAGAGCAGTCACGGATTCCATCAGTTAAAATTCAGTTACTTGTGGAGGGAGGTCTCTGCACCGCTCCCTCCCTCCATCACAGAGTAGTTTGAGGAGATTTTGACAAGGATGAAAGAAGGAACCTTTGCCAGAGGGTAATTTTTCCATCCCATATCAAGAAGATCTTTTGTTCAGCAAAGTGACAGTGATCACTGTGATTTGAGTTTTTTGAATTGTAGGTGTTTTATGCTCAGAAATGTTATTTGTAACTCAGTATAGTCGACTGGTGACCATTCTCTTTGCATTTAGAAGTAGTAAATAAAGTTGATTCTAGCCTCTGTCTCAGCCAGGGTCCTAGTGACTGATATTTTTCAAAGCCAGGGAAGGTCTAGCTAGTAGAACTTACAGCTTCTTCTGTTACTGCCCAAGGCACAAGGTGTAGGAATAAGAAAGAGACAGTGACTTTACTTTGCTGTGTTGCCTGAAGAGATTTATACCTCTCTGGCATATTTACCCTTGCACCTCTGAGTGCCTCTGCATTGTGGAATGGCTTTGCTACAGATAACCGCTCCCCTCCTGCCAACAACATCACAGAGCAGGGTTGCAGTGAATGCTTGAATTCCCTGATTATTGCTTTCATGAGCTCTGGAAGAGAAGGAGCACAAGGAATTTACTTTGTTGACGGCAGAAATACTACTGTTCTAACTACTATAATAAATGAGTGAAACCAGATTTGAAGTTTTCCCCCAGGCCCATCTTGGGAAAATAAAAAGGTCCAAGTAAAGAGATCAAGACCCCTGCATAATAAGAATTGTAATACTATTATTTAGTATTCCTTTGAATTCCAGTGCTGCGCAGCTTATGGAACAAAAAACTTGTTCAATGCTATCTAAGTGATCACGCAAAGAAACAGAAAAATTACTTGTGTTCAACAGGTAGATGTAGCAGCCACTCAGGAGGCCAGAGGACCTAAGCATTTTGCCTAGTCTTTAGTCTTTTTGTTTGTTTCTAACTGGGGTCTTTCTCTAATTCCACATTTATACTCCTTTCATGTTTCAGATACAGAAAATCTCAGAGCAGCATACGATAACTTTTCTGCTTAACAGTTTTGCTAAAAATCCTGGCCTGACACATAATTCTTGATTTCATTTCCTAGCAGCACCCTGGTGTTGAAACCAATTTAACAGATGAGCCCCTTGCATCCTGGATCATGAAGTTGTGCCTGTAGGCCTCAGGACTTGCACTGGTTTCTGTGGTTCACTGGAAAAGCTTAAAGTAGCCCTTGAAGAAGATACTATGGTTTACTGGGTAGTTGTGTTGCTAAACAGTGAATTGCCAGGAAGACAAGAAGTCCCCCCCAAAACAAGTTGCTGCTCACTAACATGGCAGAAAGTTGTTGGATGGAGACCATCTGTTAAAACCAAAGGCATCACTTGATTTGGGGAGGCAAAAGCAAAGGGTTCAAATGGTTAATGTTAAAAATTTTATTCATAAAGATTTTCATTGACTTCAAAATATTTTTTTCTTCAGGTAATTCCTCTATTTGGTTTTGAAGGGTTGTTCTAGTGTAGGCTGGAAATTATATTCAGATGCTTTCAGCTCAGGAACACTGCTTCATTCTGTTTCTGTTGCTTATACACATCAGAGAACTGTAGAAACTGGGGCATGACGAAGATTTTTTTAAAACTTGCCACATGCTCCACAACTTGCAGCCCTTTTATAGGGATCCAGTAGACTTTGCCCAATCTTAGTGCCATTTCTTTCCTTTTGGCAGAAATACAGATAATTTTTGGGTAACATTACTTGCTTACCAAAGGGAAGAAGGAAAGAGTTTTGTGTATAATCTCTACTTGATTTTAGGTGTCCAGATTTTCAAAAAGAATCTTTCTTCTCTACTGGCAGCCTCTTATCATGAAAATCCATTGCAGTCATTTCATGGACCTCGATATAAAAATAATTAAGAAGATAAGCTTACTTGAAATTTTTCTTTCTTTGACTTGTAAGGTCCACATCTGTGGCACCACAGATGCTTGTGGGGGAAATGTGAGGACTTGAGTTTGTTGTTAGGTAGAATTAGTGCTGTAGTAGCAGCAATTGCTGTGGTTTACCTGGAAACATAGTTAAGTCAATCTGTAATGCAGGAAGGAAGATTTAAATGATCCAGGGGATTGTTTCAATTGGAGGAAGCTTCAGTGGGTCACACTTGCTGCCAGTGACTGGCCTGATTCTGCACCATTCTGTGAAGTGGCTGAAATATCACCATATTGCATCTGTGGCCTCTGCTATTGAAACAGCAGATATTTTCAGATAAGTGCAGATAAATTTTCCTATTCACTGAGAGAAGTAATGCAAATCAGAATGCAGTTTTGATTTACTATGTTCGTAGAGGATAGTGTGCATGGGTGCTTTTCTTATGAGGCTGTCTATGCTGCAGAGATTCAATTTTCAGCTGGGAACATATTATGCAGCTTATTTGATTGCAAATTTGTTTGAACAGCTTTCAGCTTTATATTTCCCAGTTAGGTAATGTACCTTTAGATACTAATTGCATAATTGGCTTGATATGAGTCACACAGATTTAAGGTACAGAGCGCCTGGTCTGACTGCTTGTTAGCTTTAAGTGGCTTTATACAATATATGTACAACTGAATTTAACTCTTTCATTTATTGAGTTGTCTTCCAAATAATTTTTGTCTGAGGAAGAAGGATTTTCTTGGTACTCAAGGAATGGCCATCTTCATTCATGAAGTTTTGATGCTGGAGTATGCATGTTTTGTGGATTGGTGTAAGTTCTAACTGGTACACCAATGTAATGAAATAAAGTGATTTTTAAAACTCAAAAATGAGCGCATGGCACAGAGAGCATCTTCTCTACTTCTCTACCTGTTTCTTGTGCATTTGTTTTCCTTTAGAAGATGGTGGGAGGGATCATTTTCCAGTCACAATCTGTTTTGGAAATAGTGAGCTTCACACCTAAGATTCCTTATTTCATCCCTCCATTTCACAGGCCTAAAAGATGCTACAGGCTCTGAGAGTGACGGTGGTGACTCTTGCAGCACAAAATCGGAAGGAGCCAATGGAGGCACGACAATCCAACCCAAAAAGGTCAAGGGTGTTGGCTTTGGAGATATCTTCAAAGACAAACCTATAAAGCTACGACCACGGTCAATAGAAGTTGAGAATGACTTTCTCCCAGTAGATAAGGTATGTTTCATTTCTTAATTCTCTCTTGGTGTTGGTTTAAAGAACTTTTCATCCTAAAGTTCTAAATTCTGTCACTGGCCAAAACTTGAAGGTTTATGGTCATTATTTTCTAATCTTTCTGTGGATAAGATTCTGGGGTTTTTTCCTTTTGCCATGCACCAGAAGGTGAATTCCAATGAGGTTAGCTGCCTGCAAGAACTGTTACTTTGCTTAAAGATTTACTTCTCTGTTCGTAACTCCATCTGTTTAATTGGCCTTTTTTTTTTTTCTCTGAGAAAATACTACTTTAGAGAACAAGACTGGAGAGGCTTTTCAGGCTTTCAGTTACTCACATTATGGTAAAATAAAAATTGCTAATTCTTATATAAACTAAGAGGGAGATACTGTCATTGTGCCATTAGTTTGCTTAAAAAAAAAAAAAAAAGGATGCTTTGGGAAATACCTAAATGTCTCAACTTAGTACTGGATTTGCTGATTTAAAGGATGCTGTCAAAAATCACCTATCTTTGTTTAAAGGGATTAGTAAAAGAGAAAGCATATTTTTTATGGGTTTGTTCTATATGACATAAAAAGAATGTCCTGAGATTAACATTTGGCGAAAAAATTTACTTTCTGACAAATAGAAACAGACCATCTTTTTAAAAAGCACTCTTTGTTCCAAAGCCTCACTAAGTAAATTAGAAATAGAGAGAGGCTAGAAAGCAAAAATGAGATATTTGTAACAAACTGGAGGAGGTTTTAAAGAAAAAGGATTGATCACTCTAAGGTATGTCCGTTAGAGAAACAAACAAAAAAGTGCATTGTTTTCTAATAAAGTAACAACTAAAGAAAAATCTGTGAAATCCTTCCTATAAGTGTACAGTTAAATTTGCATAGGGTTACTGATGTGCTGAGAAGTGTTAGGAGGCTTCCACAGCCTGGAGTTCTGCTATGGACATAGTTATGTGATGCATTTTCTTTGACTCCACAGTGATTTTAAGAAGCTTCTGGGCAGCTGCTCTTGTTCCCTGGTGCAGCAGATTCTCACCTTTTGAGTTGTGCTCGTCTAGTTGTCTGTAGAACCAGGCACTATAGGAATTACATCTTTTGGCCTGCACAGCTTTTATTTTTTAACCTAGATCATTACAGTGACCTGATTTATAGCACATCACCTACCCCTACATCCACCCTGAGTTATAGTGGTACAAGAGAAGGGGAGATCCTGCAGAGACATTGTGGAAACCTTTAAGTTAGTTATGCTGAGGGAGATTTGGTTAATAATTCACAGGTGACTGCAATTTGCATTCTGTATAAGGAAGGTAGTGAAGAGCTGGGATAATCTAAGTAAAGGAAAAACCTAGATTGTATTACTCCTTGACCACTGTTGACTTCTTCAAAGCCTGTACGGTACCCTGCTTGTTTTCTGCTTCTGGGTGGGCTTGTTAACTCATGTGTGGGGTTTTGTTAATGCGCAGGGCCAGGAGCAGCTGAGCTGTATTCCAATGGCACCTCATCAAAGAAGCCCCGCTGGGATACAGATAGGGACAGGTCAGACCTGGTGGTGTTCACTGAGTGCTAGCTAATGAACCTCCTTCCTGCGAGATTCAGGGAGTGGGGTAGAGAGCAGTGAAGTCAGCTTTGCATAGAGCCATCATGGTGTCTTTCTGCAGCATGGTTTATTTATGACCCTTACAAACTGCCAGGGTTTAAGGTGCGATTGGGCTTTATAAAAGCCTTGTAAGTGTGCTGAAAAAGAATTTACCAGAACATGAACTTGGGTAATAAAAGGTTTCTTTCTTTTTTTTAAACCTCATTTTGGAGGATGTTTGTTTTTATAATTTGATGGCTGCCTGCAATCTTGTACTTGCAAGTCTTTCCTTACAAGTCCCATGTAAGGAAAATTGCGTTGTATATAAGAAGCACCTGATAGCAGGCAGACTTAAACTCATGCATAGCTGTACTTAAACCTTTTTTCTTTGGACTCAGGACATCCTGTAGCATCAGGAAATGTGTATTTTAGTAGTGCAGTTCTACAAGAGATGAATTTTAAATTATTAATTTCCCGCATCTAGGTATGTAAAGGAAATACGTGGTACAGGAAAATCACCTAAGGTAAACACACTATTATCATTTACATTATAATAGTATTTATAATTGGTGTGTAACATAAGCATTCACTTGTAAGGGTGATGCATATGTAGGCACTGACCAGAATTCAAGTGTTGCACAAAATACAGTTATCCCAAGTCTGATATAGGCAGATTAGGATTTACATTTGATAAATCCCTGTTAATGCCACATGAAGGATTTCTTGTGTCTGCAGTTTACTATAATTGTAGCAATCTCTACAGTAGTGATTGTAAATGGGAACTAATTAAAATAAATTATATATCCCTTGAACTCTGGAGTCCCTCCTTTTAATGTGAAGTGTTCGCAAAGTGCTTATGAAGTGGTCTTCATTCCCTGAAGGGGAATCTTACTCTACTTTATAGTAATGAGAAGTTTTACCTTTGTTTTTTTCACAAAGAACAAATATTTGTGCAGCATAAGTCAATACATTTGTTACCCAGCTAAAAATTAAACACAGAATTTTCAGAAAATCTCTAAAATTTTCCATTCTACCCACACACCTTCCTTCCTATGTCTTCAGATTTCTCCTAAAGTTGGTATGGTTAAGGGAAAATAATGGCTTCATTTTTGTAAACACAATCCCTTATTTGTTTCAAGCACATAGATAACTAGAAGCAACACTTCTTTGCTGTAGTTGCTTTTTTGCTGTCTAGGGTCAGGATGGTTAACCTTTGAGCCACGTGATTCAGAGGCTTCAGCACTGTGATCTTTGCCTACTCATAGCACCAAAACGTGATTCACTCACACAACATTTGGCTACGACTACAAAACCTCCCAAGTACTTCTTTCCTGGCTGCAAGAAATTCCTCCCTTGTCATTGTCATGTTCTTTGACATTTAATGCTGTCTGAGAGCAAGAGAATCCTGCATTAAGTTTGCCATTCCAAACAAGGTCATATTTAGCTTGAGAGCTCTGCATACTGGATCAAAAATGTTGCAGTGTGTGATGCAGAATGCCAAATCAGCATGAATTTTTCTCTAGCAATGTATTTTTTAAAGGGATCTTTGCCCTGGTATGTGCCTTGCTTATTTACAAGTAGCCTCAGTTTTTCAATAACTTGTAATCTTTTGAAGAGGCAGAAACAATGCTTTCCTCAAGTCCTTTTTTTTTCTTTAATACTTTCTGAAGTTTGGAGACCCTAAAAGGCTTTCTGTTGCTTCTCCTTGATACAGTTACCGATGAAACATGGTATATATTACTGTAATGATACTGTTACCTTTTTGATTTAAAATATTTCCTAACAACTACTGATTTTCCTTAAGCATCAATAAATTAGTGTGAGGATTTTATAATGTGAGATTATTTATCACAAGATAATTCCCATGGAAAATGTCAGTCCCATTTATGGAAGAATCAACAGGGTCTCATTTTGTTGCCATTATCCCTTTGTGTTCTAATGTGTTTTCGATTTTATGAATCATAAATTTAGATCATATTTCATGCAGAGGTGATATGAACTGTTGGGATGTTAAGAAGGCTTTTACACAAATACTGGCAGGAGTATGAGGGCAGAAAGGATTGCTGCCAGTGAAGCAGACGCAGATGCAATTAGCCTCTCCTGTAAATCACCAGGCAGTTTGATGTGCTTCAGGTGTTCGCCCGGTGGTAACAGTGGAGGATATAGTGACCCTTGTCTTTTAAGTCAATAAACTCTAAAGGCAAAACTGAGGAATTGTGTGAAACCTCATTGGTTTTCTTGGTGTCCAGAATTCATTGCTTTGCTGTTCTTTGTTCTAAAAATCACAGAAGCAGATTATCCTAGGGAAATTAATGATGCAGTTTTGAGAGTTTAATTTGAGCAGTGCCATCAGAGCTGTGCTTTTTTAAAAAAAATAGAAGAATCAAATACTTATGCTTTATAGTCCTTTTCTTTGCCTGTTTGTGTTGATGAATTGACCACTAGTCATGTATAACTAGAATCAGATTCCTGAGACTTGGCTCTGTCAAATTCCCATTCATGATAGGTGTAAGTGAACTAATTTACAATGCTGCATGTGGCTGAAGACATAGCTTGCTGACAGATGAATTCTTAGAAGAAATACAGTATGCATATAAGTATGCTGTGTCTCCTGAGAAAATTCAGTGTATCACTGTTAAGTAACACAGATGTTATTGTCAAATCGAAATGCCTGCTTCACATGTCCTCCTTCTGCTTGTGCAGCTTCAACACATTTAAATAGGTATTTATGCTTATTTCTTTTTTCCTTTTTCATTTTGTAGTAGCTTATCTAAAAGTTCTCTTTCTAGGTTGGACTTCCTTCCAATATGATCCATATGTGCTTCCGTTGTTCTAACAAGCTATCGCTTTTTCCTCTCATGTATCTAAAAATAAACCTCCAAAAGTATGGGAAAATTAATTCAACCAATACTTTCCTTAGTCTGAGTTCACTGTAGTGGGTTGGTCTGTGAGTTGAGGCTTCAGCTGGAAATGCTAAAGGACATAATAGGTGAATATAAAATAAAAAGTCTTAAAAAGCCATTTTTATCTTTCTGAAAACTGCCCTTACTTCAGAAGAGACTATTGAGAGTATTTTCCATTTGAGATATATTTACTGTTTTCTTCAGGCAAGACTTTCATAGTTGGCTAGCAGTGGTGAATTTGAGCAGAGCTAGATTTCATTAACAGCCTTTGATGAGGTCACATTAGTGTTTGCCAGAACTTAATATAAATTATATACTCAACCATCAAACTGGGGAGTATTGCAGCCACTGTAATGATTTAATATAAAGGGGCAGGCTGTCATGGCTCTAGGTCCAGCAACTTGTAAGATCTAGTTAACTGGTGTTTAGGGATCGTTCTCACTGCAAAACACTGAATTTATACAGAAATTTTTATTTCTGTATATATTTACTACGTTTGGGAGAGGAGAAATGGAGAAGAAGTAATGGAAGTAGACACAAGAGCTATAAGGGCTAGAAGCTCATGTCAATTATTAAGTCTACCTGTCCTTTGTAATAAGGTAGAAATTTGTAAACTCTGAGACTGAGTGGTTGCAAGGTCTGAGTTTCTATTTTGAGCTGGTGAGCCAGGGACCCAGAGCTGCGGTGGATGTGTTGTGCTGACAGTCACATCTTTGCCACATCTGTTCTGTCAGTTCCTACCTGGTTGCTTGTAGAATACATTTCCCCCCTTAATTTTCAGTTGTCATTTAAAAAGAAATCTTCAAGAGGTGCAAGTTGGAGGCTCCTCCTGGCATTTTTAAACTGGCTAATGGTGTGCCCAAGCCCCGTCAGCGCTGCCCAGCAGCACCCATGGTGCATGGCCAGCACTGGCTGCAGGTGCTGCATGCATTGGTCTGTGCTTGCCTCCATATTGCACAGCTGGCTGCTAATTACTTTCCCCTCGGATGCCTTTAGAGGTGCTTGCTCCCCTAACAGAAATGTTGAAGCCAATGTTCGAAATACTGAGATAATGAAAAAATAGATGTGAGCAAAACCACCTGGTACTGAATATGTACGCTGTTAAAAATGCTTGCTAAGGCAGAGAGCGTGCAATACAAGTATCAAGTGTGTGTAGCGCTTCACACTTGAAAACACAGGTTTCTGGCGTTCATTTATTTGGAGGCAGTGATCAGTGATGGCAGCGGTGGTGGCAAGCATCAGCAGTGTGCCAAACTCTTTAGAAAAAAGGGGAAGCACTCAGCTGTTCAAGCAGCATTTGTGTTTTGCTTTCAAGTTGGTGTCTCATATAGTCTGGAATCCCTGCCCTTACCCTTTATTCACATGCCATCTTGTGAGGAAAGCTACAGGGGAAAAAGGACCCTGACCCCTTCTGCAGTTGTCATGAGAGCCAGGCTGCCTCTAGCGGGGGCTCACTCCTTCGCTGGCGTAACTTTCCAGTCCTTCAGTTCAGTGTGGAAACAGGATTTATGTGTTTCTTTCATTATGCAAAAAAATAGCACACGTTTGCAAATGGTGGCTGATGTTTATGGGGTGCTGTGGATGTTATAAGTTGCATAGCATATTGTTATCCTTTCTGGAGTAACTAATTCACAGCTATAAGAAGGAAGGGTAGGGAAAATATGGCTGGCTTGTGAAATGAGAGACAGTCAAAAAGCAGCATGCCCCTTTTGGGGAGGCTGGCTCAAAGCAAGATCTGTTACCAAGGAAATAGAATGGGAAATGGAAAATTAAGCTTGAAGGGAGGAACAAATTTGATAACCTTGGCTGGCAGCGAGTCTCTGCTGAGTCACTGAACTGTGCTATGTGAGTGAAGCATGGCTCTTATCTCCTATATACTTCCTGCCCTTCCCTGCTATCCCATTAGATATTTGTGCTTTAGTGTTTTCTCACTTTGATTTGTAAAATGTTCAAGCTGTCTGAAGAGAGTATTTGTGACACAGTTCAGCTTTCACGTGAGTCTGCACTAGCAGTTTTTGGTGGAGAGGTTACCCCCACAATGGTTTGTGCTGCTTGTGACGTTTTTTAGGCTTTTGTTTTTAATAAAGACTCTCAATAAATGCAAGATAGTTGTTCGTGCCACAAGGCTTTACATGTATGTTGTTAGTCTTTATTCAGAAAAGATTTGTCTGTATGAAGGAAACACATCAAGCATATGCATGAAAACCATTTTCAACTTATGTTCCTGACTTGAGCTACTTGAAAAACATCTAAAAACAGAAGCAGAGTAGTGTAAGAAATATTGATAGTACCAGAAATTACTCCTAAAAGTAACGTGGAAAATCTGGTCTGATCTCCCGGGGGAAAGCACTGGGGTTCTGCCAGAATGAGTACTCTTGGAAGAGTGCTTTCTGGGAGGGAATACTCCTGATTTTTCAGTCATGGTTTTGATTAGGAAATCTTAGGATGCTTCAGTCTGAAAAACAGGATGTGTAGGTTTATGCTAATGCAATTATATTTCATAATAGGGAGAGAATAGAAGTATATATGTTGCAAATTGCTGTGGATCAGCTGATGACGGATCGTTTGCTAAGCACAGTAAATCTCTGAATTTCGATTGAGTCTGTATCATTACCAAGCCTTATACCCCCACAAGCATTTTAAAAGAAGAATTGTTAATAGTTTAAAATAAAGCTGATTTCCTGAGTGCAAGAGATACTTGATGGAGACATAAACTGAATTCGTAGGAAAGATTTGTCTCATATTTCAACTTCATTGTGGAGAAAATGCTTCAGAAAGTAACAGTACTGACATGCAAACTAGCTTTTTTGCTGTCTGATGAGCTTTGAGAGAACTAGTTCATGAATTATGACAATATAGTATGTCTAACAATAGCAGTAAAATCTACCTGAGTAAAATCTAATTGATATAAATTGATATAAAGAGATTTAAATTAGTGTATTCAAAGCTTTAGGAATAAACAGTTTTATAAACTGTGTCTTAGTGTTTCTAAGTGCAATGATTTTTTTTCTTGCCCCACTTGGATTTTGTCAGATGATGTAACTTTGATTTTTAATTGCTGCATCTGAGTTGTTAAGTTTTTTAAACTTTGAAAATATTATAAAATTTGTAATGAGATGACATTTGATATTCTTAGCACACATGAACTTTGAAAGTTAAAAGAACAAATACTGTTATGCAAAAAAATAAAATAACCCATCTGACTTTAGAAATGACGTAAATAACTTTCATGCTTTCTGAGATATTAAAAAGATTAATGAATGTAAACCAAACTGTATATAACCTGTAAACTACCAAGAGTAATATTTATACATTCATCTTTTGTTTATCATCTATTTAGCTTCATTAGTTTGTGGAATTGTTCTGATTTTTTAAAATCTTCCATAATCGGGGTTATTTTTAAGAGAGTCATACCTGATTGTAGTATTTATACATTTATATACACTCATAAATTGCATAAATTATAAATGTGTTACAGATTATTCTTCTCTCTTAAAATAAGTATCAATAATTGTGTGTTTTCTGAACTGATAGTGATGTACTGTAATATAAGTTTAAAATAATTTGTGAAATCTTCAGGAAGAAGGTTGCTGGCTCACTAGGCCTTCAGACTTTGCTCTGAATCACTCCTGAACCTGTTCTGCAGCGTGGTGCAGGCACAGAGATCGCTGCTGCAAGAGATGTTGCCTTTTCTGTGAGCCATCATTTCTTGGTCGTTTCCATTCTTTAAAATATCCTGATGTTTTTTCTGGAGATCTGTACTTGCAGTGATAGTCCTACTCAGATCAGTTGTGATTTGCTTTCAGTATAAGGCCAAAGGGGACCTCAGAGATCATCTAATCCAAGCCTCTTGACTGGATTAGGACCAAACATATATAAATAGTCCCTGGGGATGGCTGGTTTTTAAAAAAGCATCCAGTAAAGAAGATTGTGTATCCTCCCTATGTTCTTGTATTTCACTGTTTTAGCAGAAAATATATTGTCATATCCTGGCTCTGCAAGTTAAGCTTTTTCTTGGTTTTTTTTTGTAGGAACAGAATGTTGAACAATTCATTGTTCTCCCCTTTAAAATCTACATACCATCTAAGTTTATCATGTCCGTCCTTACGCTGGTTCTCAAAACTAGAGAGAACCTTTTTTTTCTTTTATCTTTTTAATGTATGAGTTCAGAAACTTTTTTTCTTGTTTCATAATTGTGTTGGCACTCCCATGAGAATGTCTCTGTAGAGAATGGGCTGTGTATGTATAGGGAATGTGTTGAGTGTGCATAAGCATGTCCTGTTTGGATGGTTTGTGTGTCTGAATAGTATATAAGGTCAGATGGAAGTGAGAGTGTATAGTATCTTGTGGCTTGCTTAAATATAAATCTTTAATTTCTTCCAAATTATCTGAGAAGCCCATCATTCCCTGCTCTTTTTTAGTCATTTTAAAGTTGTGAGGAGGCAGTGTTAAGAATTTGTGAGATTTTCATGGAACCAAGCATCATCTTAATGATGTTTCAGTTTCTTGATCATATTCCTTTAAAAAGCAAAAGCCAAAACAAAGGTATAAATGACATGAAATGTCAGCTTTTTGTTTGTTTGGGTGTTTTTTGACAGAGAGACCAATGCATTCAGAATTTGTCATAAGTTTATTTTCCTGTAGTTATTTGCCAGACTTTCTGTCCGGGCTGTTCACAGAAAGGCTGTACATCCTCGCTCACATTGCCTTTCCTAGCGGTCGGTCTCAAGAAGCCAGGAGAGACTAGGCTGGCTTGGGAAAGCAGGAGAAACTTCTTGTTGCGAGTGAGCAGAGGTAGGAAAAGCTCCAGATTTCCTGTGAAATAAACAAGTGGAACCTTTGTTTCCCCGGGATGGCCCGGAGTGTGAGTCAGTGTCAGGGCTGGGCTCCTGCGCACGCTGAGCTGAGCTCATGCAAGGAAGGGGCAGGACTCCAGGGCTCTTCTTGGACACTTTGAGCTGCTGAAAGGCAGCTTGGCTTCACAATGGGAGAGGAGGTATTTCTTTTACAATTAGTTGGGGTTTTTTTCTGTGGCTGTTTAAAACTGTATCCTAATATATATTTGGCAGAGCACGGGGTTCGACTGCAGGGTTCTTTGGTTCTTCTGCACACTTTGTAGATGCCGGGTAGGTAAAAAGGAAAGAAGGAAAAAGAGTGCTGGGGATCCTGAAGTCCATTTCTGCTATAGAGGACCGTATTAGAATAGGGGGTTACTGTCATGTGAAAACATATTCTGTCTTGGCTCTGTTTAACTTAAGTTTTTTTCCTTTCAGACTGTTTGGCCATTAAACTTGCACAGATGTTTTTTATTTCTATATGATTTGGTTTCAATTTTCTTACTCTAAAGGATAATTTAACTTTACAGTTAGACAAGACTAGCTGCACAGTCTTTAGGATGTGTTGCTCTTTCAAATGTTTGCTTAGTAAACAAAAATTCACACATACCCCTTTTTTTTTTTCCTTTCCAAATGCACTAAGAAATCTACACTTCTTCTTTTGGGCAGAAAAAAGAGGAGGAGCTTTACTAATTCCTCTTCTTGAGTGAGGTGACATTTGGAGTCTTTTATACAAATGAGGAAAACTGATATGAATGATTTTTGGAGAAAATTATATTGGGATAATAAAATCTAAATGGAAATTATCCTTTCCTTCAAGAAATGGCAAGGAAAACTGGAGTCAACTGATGCTTGTAAAATTTTATAGAAAGCTGGATGGAGAGACACCAAGTAAACTGTTTAATGATTTGCAGATACTTTGGGGACTTTTAGTAGAAAAATGTAAATTTATCTCAACTTTGGCTTTTCACAGCTGAAGTCAGTGAGCTGTGTGCAGAAATGAAGCCTCAAGTTTTCTGAGTTGCTTTTTCTCTTAAAATGTGCCCTGTGTATTTCTTTTTTTCTGCCTTAAAAAAAGAAAAGAGGAAGGAGGAAAGGAGTAGTGCAAAAGGATTGTAGACCAGCCAGGCACTTGGTGGGATAAAAAGTCTGTAGGCCAATTTCTACATCGCCTTTTTAACTCCTTGTTGCATGTGTTTCTATAGGAGGTCAGTGGCATTTTGTGTTTCTAAAATAGTTTTAAATACTATGGACATGATCTTATATTATTAAGTTAGTTGACCAAGTGCTTCTTAAAAACTTCCTAATAAAAGCCTAGGAGGGGGGAAAGGGACTTAGCTCCTGGGGAGGAAGTCCTGATGCAACAGCGACTGGTAGCCAAGTACGAGCTGCTGGTGCCTGCTTTCTGCTGGGCGCTGGGCTACTTGCCACACACTGGCCACCCAAAGAGCAGTAGACCTCCATATGTACAGCTGACACTTTCTTCTCCAGCAGTCTCTGTACCTAAAGCACTTGCTGAAAAGAAAAGCTGAAACACATGATATTAGTCATTTTCCATTTGTGTTTTGAGTTTCAGAGCTTCATTCAAAGGAAAAGAGATGCAATTCCAGTCAGCTGAAAGAGAACTGGATGGGAAAAAAAAGCTAATGCATTTTGCTTTGTCACTTGTTGCTCTGCAGTTTTCCCTGTAAGAGTTTAAAATAAAAATATTTCCCTGTTTTGCCTCAGTAACTTCTGTCCTGATTTCAGTGATGCAAGGTGGGGAAAACAAAACCACAAAAAAGAGAAAAGATAATCTGGGGAGAAAAGAAGAAATATAATACCAAAATGGAAGAAATATTTGCTGCCAGCACTAAGTCTGGGACTATCTGCATGGGTTTAGTCTTTGTTTTAAATCACTGAATTTGGAAAGTATAACTGAACAGCTACTTGGCAGTTTGTTGTCAGCATCATAACTTTCACAGAAGAGGAAAGAAATATTGTTGCCACTTTAAAAGGGAAGATATTAAAGAAGGCCATTCCATGCTTATTGTTTTCCTAGATTATTTATTTTTGAGAGATGAAAGTAGCTGCACTGCTTTCCTTACTGCTGCAAAAGGAAGTGGAGATCCATGTAGTGGTTGTAAGGTTCATTAATTTTTGTACAAGAGGCAGGTTTCATAACAGCAGTTTCTAAGCTGGATGGTACAGTCTGGATCATGCTAGTTAGCAGATGCAATCTAGACAGGCACAGTTCTCCTGGGAGAATAGGAAGGAATTTCATTCACTCAGTGCAAACTGACTAAAGGATTCTTCCTAGATGAGATAGAAATTAATTGTGCATTGCAACCTGCAAATGGTAAAATTCCTGGCAAGAGGTGCAAGGGGACATGAGCCTTTACATTTGTGTGAGCCACAGTCAGTAAAAGGGGAAAATAAAGCAGTGAAGAAAGAAGACTTATCTGCTCAAAAAAGTACTTTCATTACAAAAGCACATTCTAGCATTGCAAATTTGCAGCTTGAGGAAGAAAGAAAATGAGCTTGATCATACAGCACATTTTGAAGTGCATGCTTTCAGTGCTTTGAGATGAGGCAGTTGGGAGTGTGCTGTGTGGGTTTAATTCTGTATTTGCTTTTTTTTTTTTTAATTTCATTTGCTAAAGTGCTTTTACTCAACAGTGATTCTAATATGTCTTGCTCTGTTTGTTTCAGTAGCAGCTACCTAATCTAAACTCTTACATTCACTTTCTCACCATTAACCTTTCAGGAAGGCAGATTTTTAGTTCATGAATGGTTTGAAATGGACAGCCTGACAGCATCAAATGTCAGGATTCCAAATTTTATAGCAATACAAATGTTATAAAGTGTGTAAGTTAAGACACATAGGCTTATCTCCTGCACATCAAGTATATTGGTAGAAAAAAGCTTCTCCACTCCCCTCCCTGCCCATAATTTGAAATTTTAAGAACTTCTCAAAATACCAAGTTACAAAGCTAAAGCTTTGTACTCACCCGCTGGTAGAACAGGTTTAACTGTGGAGAATAGTGATGTAAAAAGCAAAATGTGCACTCTTCTGCTCTTGAAGCTACCAGAGTTTTGATGAAAATGACGTTTCGCTGTTCATATTCATTCATGTATTCGTTCCTACCTCCTTTTCCATCTAAGTAGTTAACACAAAAATTTTGCATTGCATATTTTACCTACTTATTTCTTTGACCGTTGTTTGAGATAGCACATATTTCTCTGGTGACTTGCGTAATGCTAATGAAGATATTCTTCATCTGTGGTCTGTAGACTGCTGGTGGTCTGCTAAACACCTGGTAGTTGTAGTGCATGGATAGCTGGATGGGACATTTGGTGCTGGCTCAGGTCATTTCTTAATAGAGCTCAACAGCTGGAAACAAGTACTAAAGTAATTTTCCATTTAAGCAGTTTTGAAATCACTGAAGAAATGTTTTGTAGCTGTAAATGGGAAGTTAGAAATCTGTGAAAGTCTGTCTAATTAGATGTCTTCCCCACTATGAAGGTTTGAGACTCTCCTTTTAATGCAAAAATCTAAATTACATGAATGTGGAGGATATAAACAGTTATAGCGCAGCATAAACATCAGTATCATTGCTGAACGAGCAGTGTGTATTCATCCACTGAAATATTGAAATACTGTGTGTCTGAAGACACCTTAAATCTGTAGCACTTTCTCAAAGAAAGAGACAGTTAAAACCTTTTCAGACTGCTTCACAGTCGAATTTATTCAGGAGGTTGGAAGTTGTTACAAGTGCTTTGCTGATAGTGTTGTGGTAGATGTAGTCCAGTTTACAGGTCAGAAAAAGGTTGAGATGGCTAAACAGGAAATGCAAATGTATATTTCTGTACTGTGGGTTTGTCTTTTTCATTACAGTAGCTGACTGGCAATCAAGTGTTTGTTTTTTATAATCTTTTAGACTCATAGTGGGTTTCTCTGTTTCTGTGGGAACTACAAAAGATAGCCCAAGAAAGCAGATGTACCTGCCATAAAGCATTTTCTCCACTGAAAATTTTTGTAGTGGCTTACAAATCAGAGGATTTAAATTATCGTGTAAGAGTTACTGCTTTATAATTTTGAAGAATTTTCTAATTATTTTCTCCACATATATCTTTGTTCTCCCTATGGTTTTGTTTCCCTCATCAAATCAGGCAGTCATGTTTTCATTGCACGTAACATGTTAGGATGTGTAACTCCTGTGAAAGAGTTTCACTCAGCTGGATCACATGCTGTGGGAAGGAGTTACCTCCCTTTGTTTGTTTTGAATGTGGTACCTGCTAATTTAATCTGATAGCCCTTAATTTTTATTACTGGAAGAGATAATGAGTTGGTCCTCCCTAACTACCTTCTTGATGCCCTTCCTGATTTTTATAGACTCCTGTTAAATGACCTGTATGTATCTTTTTTTCCAGGATGAGGAAGCTGTTCCCTAGGTTTGATCATTCTTGGTGACTTTCTGTCTTTTCCAGTTTCTTTAGGGGCTGAGGTGGGTTATGTGTGAGAGGGAAAGGAGGTGAGAATGGCACACAATCATCTAGGTGTTAGATGCATCTATACAGGATTTTGATAGCACTTTCCATTGCTCTTTATTCCTTTTCAAAGTATTAACAGCTATGTGTTTCAAAATCCATAATTTCTGTCTAAAGATAGCAGTTTTCCTCCAAATGTCTGATTTTACTTCCTCTGAACTGAATTTCTATCTTTCCTCCTTTCTGGATCATCTGTGAACATGTGGAAAACAAGAACCTTGATCTAGATTCCTGTGGCACTCCACTAGTCACCATGATGAAATCTGGCCTTTTGTTTCCTGCCTTTTAATCAGTTACTTATCCAAGTTAAACTTTTTAAAAAAAGGATGAACAGTAAATTCTTTTCAATCTGCATCTCAGTTTTAGTTTTCAGTGAGCACTTAGGTCACAATTTCAATCTTCTTCAAGAGCCAGGACCAGCAACTTTTTTATTTGTGTGTTTTAATGAAAATTGCTGTGATTTGGCCATGCAAAGTAGAAAAGGTCATACTGGACTTGAATGAAGACAGCATTGTATTGCTGTAACACTGGTATTTATTGATTAGATAGCTGGATTTATACAGATAGATACAAAGATAGATACATACATACATATAGGTAGATAGACACATATAGATAGATCTATAGAAAGATTAGCTGGCTGCTGTTCTGGCAGGTAGTATGCATGGAGACTACACAACATATTTAAAAATAGCAGCTATCATGCAATTCTGTTGACTGAATTTAGATGTCTGTGATGTTGCTAGTTACTCAAGGTTTTTCCACAGTCTGTAGAATAAAAGACATTGTTAGGACATGACCCTTCTTATCCCAAAGGAGAAGTCCAGATCAATTGCATGCTAAAAGGCCTGTTTATCTCCAGTGACAGAGGGGAAGCCTGCAGTGACTAGCCCATAGGTACACATCTGGCTCATAGATTATGTTTAAGTGAAGCAAACTCTATCTTGAATAACTACTTCAGAATGACAACATATTGTCATTTTACACCTCCAGGACAAAACCAACTGAATGCCGTTGTACTGAAAACTATAACCAGATCACATGTAAAATGTGATAGACTCACATATAGTTATAACACAGCAGAAGTGAGGGTCTGTATGAAACCCTACATTTTAAGATTTCCTGGCTTTTGAATGGCTAGGTAAGAAATGTGCTTAATGATCATTAAAATAATAAGTAGTTGTGAATAACATATTAAGTGGATAAAATTTGATTATACAAGATAAAAACAATAATATAAGTTTAATTGCGGTGTCTCGTGCTTTCTCCTAAAAAAACACACACCCGGAAAATCTACCAAAGAACTTAGTACTCTGATCTTTGTTTCTTACTTATTCTCCCTTCTTCTTTTAAATAACTTTTCCCAGGAAAAAAAAAAAAAAACATTTAATTGTTGTTATCAAACAAAATGTGAAGGAATAACAAACTCTGAGTCATCAAGGAATGTGGACATACATTGATAAAATCATCCTGCTCTTCCTTTCTCCCTCCCCTTTCTGCTGTATGTAATCCTTCACAGTGGTATGCCAAAGATAGTACAGGCTTGCCATGTTGTCTTTATTTTGCCTTGAACATTCAGAACTACATAAATCACTCCTTTTCTGTCCTGGTAAGTGATTTTATAAGTCTTCTCTGTACGTGATTTCCAAATACTTTTTGACTTAATTAAGTAAAGCTCCAGTAACTTCTGTCATTAAATATTTCAGAAGTTAGAGTTATTTTGAAAAATAAAACAGTTTTTAATCAAAGCAAATGTAACTATCCCTTAAGAATTCAAAGCACTTGTTCTTAGGCTTGATGTAGTTTAAGCAGTTTAACTGATGAGAAGAGGCAATTTGCTTCTTTTGTCAACTGTAAAAAAGAAGTACATCCAAAGAATAAGCATCTATGATGAATCAGAAAACAAAGCCCCAGCAAAATTATGTTTTGTTCTAAAATTTCCCTTCTTTGGGGACCTCTGTACTGTTTCCTTTGCTTTGTTTACTTTCCTACTTGCTTGTCTGCTTGGATTCCAGTGCCGTGACAGATACAGCAGTTGTAAGATGCTCTGACATTCAGTACTCTATTTCTAGGGCACCAAGTGATCTGACAGTAGTGTAATTTAATCACAAGCTGTTTACCATTCTCTGGAATGAGAATTAGAGTATTGTAGTAGGATTTACACTGACATGCTATTTTTGTCCCCCTCTTTTTTTTTTTTTTTTTCTTTTGCATTCAGGCAGTAACTTTTGTATTTGGTAAAAATATATCAGTTTCTGTGTGAACACTGGAAAACATTTTTCCCCCTTTAGTTTTTCAGTAATTCCAAAAGCCTTTAACATTCAAGCAGAATATACTTTTTGACTACTTGAACATTGCTTTCCTCTGAAGCAGTGCTGGCATAGTAGCCAGTTCCCAGAGGACTGATGTTCATGAACAGTTACAGGGCTTCTACCTGCTCACTGTTGACTTCAGACAACTTGTCTGCTTTGTCTAAACTTGTTAATTGTGGTAAGAGTCATGCTGATGGATGAAATGTTAATTTTCAAGGAGCTCCAATGTGATGAAGGCTTTGCTCTTTTGCTTTGTAGGACCAGGATTTTATTTGGAGGGACATCTTTTATTTAGAGTTTTGTTGGTTTTGCCTAGACAGAAAGAATTAAGGTGCCAGTGGTTCACATGCCTTTCGCAACATGTAAATACAGGGTTTTGCAACCTTGTTGTAGAAGAGTAAAACCTTTCACAGGTAAAATCTTTTCCAGAAGAAAAAAAGGATTTATTTCTTTACAAAGATATGCTGTAATTCAGAAGGCTTATGTTCATCCAAGTCCAAAAGTCATCTAGTGTAGACATCAGTTGGAAAAACTGCACTTAAGTCTGCTGCAATATGGACTAAGTGTGAAAATGTGTTTTTTTTCATGCTAGTAGAAGGTAATATAGCTTGACTATGTGCAAAGAAACTATAATATGAAATTTAAAAATACTTTAATTGCTTTGTCATCTGCATTCTGTGAAGTATTTGCCAGACATCCCAGTAAAAAATTTCTGTGGGTGTGTGCCACATCTGATCCTGTGATCAGGGTGCCCATTCTTTATGGAATTATCATCTGGTATGTAGAGCTGAGTACTTGAGTGTTGTTCGTATTTCATCTCTTTAATGATGTAAAGGCCAGCACTACCGCAACCTTTCCTTGGGTTGCCCTGAGCGTGGTCAAAATGTGATATGCTGGGCCCAGGAACTATTAAAGCATGCTGTGAGATGCTCACCATGCGTTCCTGATGAGGTGAAGCTGGTATAAATGAGCACTGCAGCTGAGAGTTGCACCTTACCCCTATGACCATAAATTTTCCTGCCTCAGTTCTACCCAGATGTTTGTACAGCTGCTTAGTGAAGCAGATAACATTAATACTCTCTTTTGTTCTTCCTTCCCTTCTGCAATACTTTTTATCATGGATCAGTTCCCTCCTTCCCCCTGGCAGATATGCTAATGTCATAGCAGAGGGGAGGAGTGGTGTCAGGAATCCGCAGCCAAGGGTGGCTCCTTGGGGACATGACCACCTTTGGTGGGTGGGCTTGGGCAGCGACTGGGCTATTCACTTTCTCTTGCTTACAGCAAGGGAATTCTGACACCTGTGAGGCTCCAGTTATGAGATGCCCTGTCTCTGCTTGTACTCAGAGTAAGCTAGGAGCGGGAGAATAAAAAGGATTTTGCTTGCCTGTGCTTGCGACAGCCTGGTTGTAACTGAGGACTTGATGAACACTTGTTTCCTGTCCCATTCATTTACCTAACCTAGTTTTAAGGAAATTGCCCTGCGTTGTGGCGGGAATGTCCTCATAAATTATGTCAGTAGAAATGCATGCAGCTTGGGCAACTGGGGCTCTCTATATTAGCTGGGCGTGCACTGGGCAGATGTACCTACCTAGTTGGTATTAAAAAATATTAATAATTGTAGTTCAGGAGCATATGGATTTCTACCAAAGCACAGCTGGGGAGAAGGTAGGTACAGAGAAAGAAGCTATTTTAGATGACTAAGGCAAATGCTCAGGTGGGTGCTTAATCATACTTTCCCTAAAGAATTTTTGTTTTCTCTTTAGAGGTTACTTAGAATTCCCATTACCCACTTTGAAGTGCCATGTGGTGATCCTTTAGGAAAAGTGTTAACTCTGTCCTTTTGGGAAACCCCAGGATAGCAATACTTGATCATGCTGTCACAGAAAGTACTTTATGTGGAGTTGAATGTTGGTATCATGGGAAAAAATGAAATCCTGGACATTTCTCTTATTTTGTATCTGACAGAGTAAGGACATTTTGACATCTGAAAGCCTTTGGGGTTTTTATATTTGGGCTCTTCCAATTTTTTTTTTAATTTAAGGTGGACCCGGTAGGATGGGTAAAGGAGTTGATGATAGTCCTTAAGCACTTGAAGCATATTAGAAAAAAGAAATTAAATTGGCTCCCCCGCTCATAACACAAGCATTATACATAGTCAGTGAGAAGCTTGATTATGCTTCCGTTAATCCAGAGCTGGAAGAATCTAGTGACCATTTCTACTTCTTTGTGAAAAAATGTTCTGTTACAAAATGCACCATCAAAAATACATTAAAGAATACAGCTTTTATATCGTCACTGATAGTGGCCTTGGATTTGCATGTAAATGTATAGATTAAAAAAATTTCATGCATATAAACAACATTCAAAAATACTAGTTGAATGGTAAAAGGAAGTACTGTGATCAAAGAAACATGTCACGTTTTTTCCCCTGACCTAATTATTGAGGTTTTCTGAAATTCTAAATGTCCTCAAGTTACGTAACTGTCTTTTCCTCTCCTGTATAAAACAGTGCATATTGTTATATTTTCACTATTCAAACTGACAGATGATGTTAAACTTAAAAACATTAGTGTTTCCAGCTCATACAGTCCATTTTTATGACTTCTTTAATGTCTGGTATATTCCTTAATAATATCTTCATGGAGTTACATTTCAAGTAGCAGTTCCAAAATATTTTATCTAGGGTGAAGACCTCAATACACTTTCCAGAATAAATACTAATGCTGAGTAAATTTTTTTTTTTTCCTTGTTCCTCTAAATAAGCTGTTGCTTCGAGAAGCCTATATTTGTTAACAGAGAGTCAAAGGATAAGTGTGTTCCTTTAGTGCAGAGAAGTGTAACAAAATCTTCTGTATGAACCTAGCTGGTGCACAAGTGACAATTCAATTTGAATTTTCAGATTAAATGTTCTAGAGACACTAGACCTGAATAACAAAAGTAAATAGACAAGTCAGTTTTCAAGAACAACAGAAAACCTTAAAATATCATGGAGGAGGAAACTTGATCACAGGTCTACTTTTCTTCCTCTGGCCAAGGTTGTATAATTGTAGGGAAGGGCTGTAGTGCCCTCAAGTGAGAAAAACTTACTTGTATGCTGCCCATTATGTGCTCTGCTTCTCTTGTGGTGTTCTCTGCTGTTACAGGGATTGCAGGTGAGCCAAAATATATAAATGAAAGGAAATGAGACTGTTTAGATTGTACCATGGCCTCATTCACAGGACTTTGTGTGCCACCTCAACCACTTTTGTAATCACTGTTAATTCAGTATCAGAGGAAACTGGTCTGCAGTGATAGGGATTTGCAGTGTACCAAACTGCCATCTTTTGCTAACAGAACCTGTTATTTAATGCTAGACAATCCTTCTGTTGTCTTCATAAAACCAAGCGTTAGTACTGACAGGTTGCTGCTAAATCTGTCTCATCCCTCTGAATATCTGTACACCAAATCATGGTCATTAGTCATGCTTTTATCAGCTGTTTCTGCAGCAAGAGGGCACTTGATCCCCTTTCATCTTTAGGATTCACTTGTCAGGCGATTAGGGGGATTTGTGTCTGACAGCTAAATAATCTAATTATACTCGCCTTGCAGAAATAGTATGATCAAGATCAAGTGGACACAAGTTATGTTCTCTTGTGCGTTGGGAGTCAACCTAGGCTTGGAGTCAGGAAATAGGAACTCTGTTTCCACCACGTGTTTCTTGTGTGACAGGACTAAGCAAGTCAGATATCTGCAGAGTAATGTAAGTGGAACAAAGCTGACTGCCACCGTCTAGAAATGAGATTTATGGTAATCCGCATACTGGAGGAGGATAAAGGAAAACTGAAACGGTACTCTTCAGGAGTGTCTCTGACCACCAGGCTAGAGATGCAAAGGCAGGGAGAAATATGCTACCCTTTTTGCTGGTGCTGAAACCATTCTGCAGCCAAGAATTCAAGCTATACAGGGCCAGAGAGAAAATGCAGAATTTCACTTGTCTTTGCACCCTGGCAATTAGGACAGTGCTGGGAGGGTATCATTATGGGTGTTACGGTTCATGCTGCGGTGACTTTTTATTGCAAACATTATTGACAGAATGATAGAGTTAGGTAAATGAAGAGAGAGGGTTTATGCTGGGAGATGTCAGGAGATGCTGACAGGGTTGAGGATCCTGCTCTTGGATTTGGAGTGTCTAAATTCCCAAAAAGTCTTCAAGTTCTAAATCTTGTTTTGTGCCTGTGTCCCAAAGGGGTAAGATGTGCTTGCTTCTTGGAAATATTGAGCCTGATAGGTAGGAATGAATCGGGTAAAAGACTAATGTGAAAGCTGAAGTTGTATATCAGTATTTTGCAGCATAGATCAATGTGTCTAGAAGGGCTTAGAGGACTTTTTTTTCTGAATTGACCTTCTATGTAAAGGAAAAACAGAGGAGGAGAAAGAATTATATTGAAATCTTCAGTTCATTCCAATTAGAGTGTTTACTCCTGTGTTTCCCTTTTTAGAAGTGAAGATTTTGATAAATTATGCTGGCCCTTAACTGGAGAAGAGACCAAAATACCCTATAGTAACTGATCCCTGAGAAGAAAAGTCTATGTTATGGAGATGTGTGTTGGATCAGCAGGAATTTAAGTTGGGCTTGCTTGGTTCTCCTAGCTACTAGTAAATTTGATAGATATTTGACCTGTATGGGAGTATGAGTGATGTAGAACAGTTGGAAGGTCAGAAGGAAAGATTCTGGCTCATATGGGAGGAGATGTGTTTGTCACCCATTTCTCTTTTCTTGTCAGAAAAATTGGTAACCGTGATAATATCACTTGATCTGGGACTCCCATCACACAGATCTTAGCTATACTTGAGGTTTTATCCCATTAAAGTAGAACCATCAGACTTAACAGATCATAGAGGATTTAGTGTCTCTTAGAGTGAGCAGAGTTTCTTACATGTTTGCTAATGAACAAATGGGTATTATATTACGTTTCATGGAGCTGTTTTCAGAAAGTAGTAACAAATGTTTTCCATGCATATGTATGAATCAGTATAGACCAATTGTAAACATAAATCATAATTTGAAAAAAAATTCCTTTAGTACCATTTTACAGGAAGAGTAAAACATCTTGGCAGTGCAGGTCCACCTGAAATCAGATTTTCGTAGTTACCCATTTTTTTTCTTTTTTCCTGTCAGTGGTGCTTGTGTCATCCCTATAAATTCTTGAGTGCAATCCCCTTAAAGTTAAAGAATAGCAGTTCCACTTTTCTTCTCCTCTCCCTCTCCCACAACAAATTCAGGTGTCTCTCCTCACTGGAGAGGGTTCTGCATAACCCTCATTTAAATTGTTTGAATTATGACTTTCTGTATCCTTCTAGTAGATATAGACATTCCTTCCTCTCCTTATCGCAGAATTCTGGGACAACTTTGCTCGTTCCGCAATAAATGATCTTTGGATCTTGTAGGTCACTGTCATCTTTCAGCACATTCCGTGTGCTACACCAAATTTTGCACTGCTCTTCTTCTATCCATAGATTTCAGGCTATTTCTGTATGTGCAAAAAGAGTCATGTCTTCAGCCACTTTGTTCCCTGGGCTTTTTACCTTCTCTTCTGAACAAATTGCTACTCATGCAAAGACTGCTTTCCGACGTGTCTCCTAGCTCCCAACAAAAGAACAGCCTTGTTTGGATGGTATTCTTTTTTCTGTTCACAAGGAGTCAGTTGGTTCCCCATGCTGATTTATCACTTGCACAGGCATTCCTTCTGAATGAACAGATGAATGAATGTTTTCAAGCATTGCACTTGCATCTGCTTCTATAAATTGAGAAATTACATTGCAGCATGCCCTTCCCACTGTGATACACTAGTTTCTTCCTCTTTGCCCATGATTCTTTTGCTGTGATTTTTAGCTTGTTAAATGTTAGCTTGTTGTGGGTTTATCTGGGTTTTGGTTTCATCGCATGGGATCAATGATTCATGCATGATAAAGCAATTACCAAATGTTTTCCTTTAATTAATTGTTCTTGAATAACAATTTCATCTTTAAAAAATGAAAAACTCCCCTAAATTAAAGTTTTGGGATATTCCTTTAGTAAGCATTTCTTTCTGAGTTAGATAACAGTGCAGTTTAGAGTACGTGCTTTCATCATTTTCCAAGCCATTTTATGAAGCAGAACTGTGAATAAAGGTTTGATCATGAATGAGCATGTACTGAGATGTACAGCTATCTTGAACTGCTCTGTTTGCCTTTGAACCAAAAACTGTCTTCCCAGTCTTGCTTTCATCTTGAAGGCATTCTGTGCTTTTATCTGTGTGAATGCCCGGTAGCTTCAAATTCTTCTTTATATCTTTTCTAGTACAATTTTTATTGCTTTCCAGCTAGACCTGAGCATCAGCTCTTCATCATCATCCTTCTTGACTTTGAGCTTCTTCAGCACAACCAAGTCATGCTTTTTTCTTCATTTTTCTCTCTCCTGATTTGGAGGAGTCCATCATCTCCTGTTTTTCTGTTACCTCTCTGATCGCTGCTTCAGATAATGCTTCTCGTCTCTTATTCCCACCTCAGCAAAGAAGTTGTGAGGTTCTGTAGAGTTTTGTTGTTGATCTCTCTTCTGCAGCAGTTCACAAGCTCTGGATTGTAAGTAGAGTTGCAAGCTCATCAGAAGGTCAGTTGTTTCTGCTGCCACCTGCAAGTTAAGTTGGAAGAGGACACTTTTGGGTATTGCAATTCATAGTTTATCTTACTTGTCAACACAGATTCAATGACTGTCTTGTACACAACTCAAAACTACCTCTCTTCCAGAGGTGCTCTTTTTGCCAGCCTAAAATCCCTGTGTGTGTATTTTACTCCTTTTCATAGGTAAATTTTGACACAGTGTACAAAATGACTAATATGGAGCTCTTCATATTCTTTATACACCTTGAAATTTTTCAACTACCTGAAGTGCTGTACCCCTATTGCTTCTCTTATTGACCAGTACTTTTCTCATGGTCCCCAAGAGGTCCTCAATGCCGTCAAGACTAAATCGTAGCTGTCTTTTCTCTTAGCTTTTACTCAGAAGGTCACTGGAGTATGAAGGAGGTTCTGTGGTGTTTATGCATACCTTACCAGAAAAGGATGTTGAACTACAGCTAGGGCTTTTAAGTACTCATATCTATATAAACAAGTATTAATTACACTTATGTTCTCAACTACATATGGCTGGGATTTTAAAGCTAGACAGCTTTCTTGATAGGGAGAAGAGCTGAGTGAGAGAGGGGATAGCATGCATATAGTAATTGGTGAAGATACGTAAAGATGAAAATCACCAATTTTATTTTATTTTGTTAAGGGCAGATAATAGTTGTTTATTGTTCTTTCAGCTTACCTGTCTGACACTGATTATTGTAGTACTCCTCTGTAAATTCGTTATTTTTGCTCAAAATAAATAAAAATGGGAACCATTTAAGGAGATGTTGTCAACTTAAAAATCACACCCAACCTAGAATGACTGAAATGAATGCTCCTTGTATGTACAGAAGTCAAGGGTTTTTTTCCCCCACTCTTCTTTCCATTTTACTTTTGGTACTGAATATCACCTTTCCTTAAGTAATTTCTTAACATATTCAGTCCACCAGTGAAACTTCTGTGAGTCTTCCCTGAAACTGTGTTGAGGATATTGTTTAAAAGTGTTAGTAAACATTTTTTTTAAAGGGAAAATTTGAGGATCACATTTTACCAATTCTTTATCATTTTAAAAAGAAGCTGACAAAAACACCACAGAAACCTAAGTATAGTTTAATTTGCCTCTGTTTCTTTACTGTCCTTTTTCTACTCCTCTAATTTGTATTTCTGCTGCAGTTTTTTATGTTGTCCAACTTTTAACTGAATATGCAAATTTTAAAGGAGAATATTTTTTTTTTTCAGAGTGTTGGGAAGAAATTACCTCCAGCCACAGCAACTCAGGAGCCAACAAAAATAGAAGTGGACAGCAGAACAAAAAGTAGGTTTCATAGTATTTTCTTCTTTGCACTTTGTGCTAATAAGCCTCTTAAAAACAAGCTGAACGCTTTTCTTTGGTTTTGGCTAGAAGAGTGTCCTTTATATACGAAAAGCGAGGATGCAGATAGATATATTTAGGATAAATTTTGAGTAGGTGATATATAGATAGAATACTTTGTTTCACAGAATCCTCTGAGTTGTTTTTGCTCTGATAATCCTACCTTGAGTTTTCTGCCACCAAAAATCAAATTAAATTACATGATCAGCTTTCTGCCTTGAGGGTACTTTGGAATTAATCAGGGTTGAATAAAATCCAACTTCAGGCTGTAACTTGTAGGTAGGTCATAGAAAAATATCCCTGGTTGTGAGTGCCCTTGCTTTTTTCCTCTTCTTTCTTTATGTAGCAGAAATAATTGGTGTGGGTGGTATACTTTGTATGGGAAATGAACAGTGTCCAAGAACTTCGGTTCTGTTTTCATCACTTCAATGCTTAGTAAACAAAAAGCAATATTTAAATCTTCTAGGCAGGTCTCAGTGCTGTTCTAGGGAGGCATATGTAACTAGCTTACCAAATAACTTACATATATATTCCCCATCTTTTGGTTTTATTTATATAAAGTTACAACTAAATGTTATGGATTCTGGTAGAATAGAATACAAAGGAAGAGAACATAGCCATACCTTAGAAAAGATATTGAGTATAATATAAAGTGTTGAGTTTTTATGTCTTGTACAGTCCTCCTCCTTCCCTGATGTGTTTATCCTTTTAATTGGCAGATAACATTTTGTCTCAGAACTGAAACACATGCAGACATAGGAAGGCAAGCATCTGGAGCAGCAGAACAGGGGCTGAGAGAAGTGTATGGTTATGACCTGGTTTACCACACGTTTTCAGCTCAGAGTTGCAAAAGCAGCTTAAAACAGCTTTTAGTGAGTTACTGCCCATTAGCTGCACCACGCTAATTGACTTGCTACGTCCTCTTATCTTGTTCCCCTTGTGGCACCAGGCTGTTAATGGGAAGTACTGCAAGAACTCAATTGCCCTGAGGAGATGAGAACTTGAAACACTGAAAAAAATGGGCAAACTGGTAACGTAGAGCAGGGCTCCTGAACCAGCGTGTTTTGGAATTACCTTTCCCAACCTACAGCTTGAGCAGGTTAAGCTGACCTGAGTGCAGGTGCCATTAGAAGGGGTGGTCCTATGGGCTTTCCCACCTGCAGCACTAACCCTCATGTGATAAGCCAGCCTGGGAGACAGGTGCCTCTTCCCACATCAGCTCATACTTCTGACAGCCGAAGCTGATCACTAAATCGCTTCCCAGGATACTGGGGTTTCATATTTCACTACTTATAAAAGAATGTGAAAACCTTCTGAACAATGGTTAGAGAACTGTACCTTCTACAGTGACACATTGAGCTCAAGTTGGCACAGAGACACTTCTCCACCAATGCTTTTGGGCTCTGGTTGTTCTTCTTTCACCTTTTTACTGTTTCCCTCAGACATGCCTTTTTGGTCAGAAAATCCCTCTTGTTCTATTGCCATCTATTTTCACCATGGTTGTGTGCAAACATCATTCAACATCCCTTTTGCCAGAACTGATGAGAAGGGTGGCCTACTTATTTGTGCAGCATCTTTGCATGTTCTATGAATTTTACCTAAACTTTACTATTTAAGACATTTTATCTTTCCTGGAATCTCTGGGGCCTCAGTAGAATTTTTAGCATCCCTGTTCTTGCTTGGGAAAGAGAAGCATATGTGTAGGATGGTCTGATATAATGTAGTTATATATAATTGTCTTAGCCTCAAATGGTATCATAGGAGATACTTTTCAATCAGTTGAAGTTGTCCTTCATTTAAATTGAAAAACCTTTCAGTGAAAATGAAACATACTTTAGTCTGGTTTGTTTTTTTGATATAGGCAGAGGAATAATTTTTTCATAATACAGTTAACGTCTGATAGTCAGATGTGAGGAGTATGATCAGTCTGGCATAGGACTATGTTCTATCTAGTATTTGTAATTTCTTCAAAATTTAATTTTTGCTTTCTCCTAAAAACCTACCACAAACAAGCTTGAAAAAGCATTGACTCCAGGAAAGTTTGCAGTCTCAGAAAACTGGTGAATGTTCTAATTGCAGTGTTCAACATAAAAGTATCGTTTCACCTTGGACCTCAGCTAATTTCACTTTTGCCTGGGATGATAGTGTCTCAGTTTTCCTTGAAGTCTTTAATTGCTGAGCAAAACAGATATTGTGCCATTGTCCAAATAAGTGTCAAGAAACAGAAGAATCCATAGATTAAGCCCAGTATGAAGAGGGGGCTTTTGGTTATATGATGTAGATTCCCTTGGGATTACTGCTGGAGATGTAGGCTGCAAGCAAGAGAGAGATTACATTGGTAGAGGAATAATACAATTTTTCATTTTTCACCTATTTCTTTCCATGAATGGTGCTATTATTCCTTAGTCTCAACTGGATGAAAAATGCAGTTGCTCTGTGAAAGAGCCTGCTGAGAGAGGAAACGGAGCAGTACCATCTTCCCTCTCTGCCCACAGGAGCTTCAGCATGGAGTGATGGTTGCTGACTCTTCCCACATCTTGATTTGAGTCTGCTTTCTTCCTATAGCTTTTCTCATGCAATAGGGCAGTGATTTGCAGCAGGGCACTTGATGTGCTTACCTCTTGCATGTGCTCTTAGTACATGCATGATGGCCTAAATTCTGCAATGGGATTTGGTCAGAGCAAGAAACAGAGCTGTAGGTTCTATAGACACATCTTGCAACAATATGCCATGTAAATCTCCCTAAAAAGAGGGCTTAGGATTTTGAGTGAGGGCCAAAGTGGACATTTTGCTCAAAAGGAGAGCACAGTGAAAGCACAAATCCTTACAAAGGTTGAGTGGTCCCTTGGAAAACATCACTAACCTTTCAGGAATGAAAGAATGCATCTTTGAATAGAAGAGGGGAGAGCTGTTTGGTTTAGATTTGTGGGTGTCTAGACTTATAGGGGAATTATTCTGCTGTTGCATTTCCATCTCTTATGTAGCTGGGATGGCACATGCATGCATGTGTGTTTATATTTCTATCTCTAGTGTGAGATATATTGGTTTTTCTGTGAAGTAGCTTGCTTTTAGTTTAAGTGGCTTGTGGTGAAAAAGCTATATCGTAGAAAATATATACATTTTTAAGTAGTTCTGCTGGATTCTAAAATTCAGCAAAGCAAAAATATCCACAATGACTGAGAGCACTGTTGCAGATTACTGAGATTGCAAAAATGAAGCATAAATAATCAGACAACAAAACAGCAAAGGCACTAAATCACAGAAGGCATTGACCATGGCACTTAATTTGATTTCTACACTCACTGTTTACAGTTTGTGTTAACCCATTGCATAGGAATACCAAAATCCTAGCAAGCAACTAATCTTTTTGCATGATGGTAGAAGGTGTAAGGAGTAGCTGAGACTGGATTAATGGGGCTCTAATTAGTTCTGTTTCTATTTTTTGTTTGATGAGGTGGTGTTTTGACAGTTTGCATTTCATGAAGTTCTGTGAAAATATTTATTAGTGCAATCCATTTATGAGCCTTGAGTGTAGCAATTATTACTAAAACCAAATTCTGCTAAATGTAGCATTTGGATTTTTTTCATCTGGTTTGTGTTTTTGGTAACAATGATGTAATTTTTCACTAGATTTTGTACACCAGATTTCAGAAACATTTTATGAGTGATAGTTAAAGAGAGGAAGCTTAAGCTCAAGGAATACTACTTTAATGGTGCTCGTTTTCTTCCTTAGTATTACTGTTTATGTACACATAGATTGGTTTATGATTTAGACTTCATCAAGGGGGAAATATTTAAGCCTCAGAAATCAACTATACAGGTTTATTGTTTGTTTTACCAAAAAAAATAAACAGTCAATTTCCAAAAAGTGAGAAGGGTGAATCCAGTCCAGTGGATGGGTTACCTGAGATGGAAATCTTGTCATGGGTGCAGCAGTTCTTGCCTAACAATAAGGAAGCAGTAGCAGAGGTAAGAGGAGGAAATGGTGTCATCCTGGCCTAAGAGGAAAAGCAAATTTCAGAGTCACTGTCCCCTGTGAAATTTAAGCTTGAAGGTATGTTTGTCTGTGGACTGCTGTCTTGAACATCAGAGCTCATCATAAGAGTCTGGCAGGAGAACAAATAGAAGAGGCATGCTTTTAAAGTGAGCAGGGTCCACTGATATAGTAAATGGAGTTTGCTCAGTTCTGGTTTGAACAGTATAATATTTAACCAGGCTCTTAAAATACAAACAAATTAATTTACCTGCTACAGTACTGCAGGGCCCCAAGTCATATAGAGTCTATACATTGACATCAGAGCTTTACACTGTAACTGTAAATACATATTGAGCCACTGAATTCTGTGGGTGAAATACAGTGCTTGCGACAGCCTAGGTAATGAAGCAGCGGTATTCTGTAGGAAGACTATCTCTGGCTATTGTTCTCCTTCTTTGAGGCAATGATTTTTTGGGGGGGCTTGAGACTGTATTGAATAGGCCACATTTTGAACTTGGAACAGACTGTGGGACATAAGGTGCTGACCAGAGATGCATGTTAACTGCCCCTTTGAAACATCCAGTTCTTTTTAGAGGATAGCCACTTTATAGTGTTTAGGATGGTCCTGAGACTTTTTCCTCAACAAAGTGTGGGCAGTGATAGACCACTTGTGATAAATATCTAGTTGTTTGCTCCTGCTTTTTCATCTCCCTTCTGAGCTATAAGGATGATGCTGGGAAGGGGAATTACATGTCAACCTGGGCCCTTGGAGTCTATCAGAGAAGCTATCAGTGGGTTTATTCCTCCTTCCAAAGGACAAGAAGAGGAACGACATGGACAGAGAAGGTGCTTATTGTTGTGTCATCATTATCTATTGGAAAAGTACAGTTCAAAAATCACAGGATGTAGGCAAGGGTACTTATTTTCAAATGGGATTATACCTAGCCCAAGCTCTCTCTCAGTTCAGAATACGTTGGGCTAGAAGCTGAACATCCTGCCTTAGATCTAGCCAGTTTGAGTTGTAAGATATGCTGTAAGGTTTATCTGCTCACTCAGTTCCCTGAGCAATGCCCATTGCCTATGGCAGGTTGTTCTCCTTTGTTAGGGAGGAGCTGTGAGTTTGCAGGGAGAGACTCTGTGGTCTGAGAGAGTCAATTATTGTTGAATTAATAAATGAGGAATGAATAGCTCACGAATATCATCTTTCTTTCCCCTCTAATTGTTTCCAAGATGTCTGCTGTTGGCAGTTTATTAGCAGGTATATTTTTAAGATGTCTTCAGGTCAGAGGGAAAAAGAGAGGCTTCTGGAAGAACCATCTGTGATGTATAAACCCAGCCTTGGATGTCAAATGTAAAAATGAGATTTATCATCTACAGTTGAGAGATGCTTAATATTGGTATCTTAGTTTGAAGCTTCATTTTGGCTAAGTCTGTTTACCAGGCTTGTAATAGGATATATTATTTTGACCTTTAGGTTTTTGGTCATTTTTTTTCACTTGGAAAGCCCCCAAATTCAGCAAGTTCCAGTGTGGTCTCTACAGTGCTGTGTCTGAAATTAGTATTTCCTTTTGTCTTTTCTTCCTTCCTATCTAAATGTAGCTGTTGAAATTAAGTGCTTCTGCATCCTCTTGCGGTATTGTGCTGTGCTATGAGTAAGGACAATTTTAGTACTGAAGTGACATAACCCATTAGATTCTTCTCTGCTTTTATTAATCTGATTTTAGAGGTTCATATGATTTTGAGTCCTGTTGTCTTTAATTTTACGTACTCAAATCACGTTGGTCTACCATTCCCTTAGGAGAAGTTTGAAAGCTGATTTTGTCCAGTCACTTACATTGTTCCAAACTGTTTTGCTGATCAAGGATGCCAATTAAACTCGGACACCAGAGTGAAAAGAGTAGGCGTATTTTACTGGAAATAACTAAATAATGTAACAGAATAATACAGAAAACATACAGTAAGAAATGTAACAGAATAATACAGAAAACATACAGTAAGAAAAGACAGATTAGTGCACTTAAACAAATAGGAAAATACAGGGTAATGCATCAAATCATTACTACCTGAGAGAGAGAATAGTGATTAAGAAAGATACATCACCACTTGCATACGTTACCATCATCCAGATCCACAGTCGTGGGGGAGCCCCAGTTACAGCGAGGATTTGGAGAGACTTTCCCTGCAAGTGGGAAGTCCTATGTGGTGCGTCCACCCATAGGTGAGGCATCCAAAGTTGCTGCAAGAGGGTCCAGCCTTATATACCCAAAAATCAGCAAGCCAGAATAGGTGGCACCTTTGTTTTAAGCAGAAATATCTGGATTGAATCTCACATTAGATTCCTTCAGAGCCTGGCCAAGGGTCAAGGGAGAAGCTAAGGGAGTTTCCCTGCTTATCTAATTGGATTATGAGCAAGATCACACAACAGGTCACAGAGCCAGACAACTGTCTCCATGACCCTGTTATTTTATCCACACACAAAGAAAGATAAAGATACATTCAAGATAGCTACATCTTCTATACATATTTCACTAATGATTACATACTGAGTTAGCAGCTTTGGCTCAGGGCCTGTTGTTCATGCTTCAATACTTCCACTTTTTACATCAGACTAGGTGGTTTGTTATAACTTAGTACAATACCTATTAGCACAATGGTTATCAGTTATAAAATATACAGGATTCATCTATAGGTCAACTCTGGCTTGGGTCTATTGTCCAAGCCTTAACACTTCACAAACCCATCCATGCTGTTGAGACCTAGCTCTGTTGCAGCATGATCCACAGGGTCCTTGTTAGGCAGAGGAATGTATTGATGTAGTGTATGTCAGTGCAAATTGCACTTAAGGAGTCCAGACTTCTACTGTACATAAACCTTGAATTTTTTTCCATGGCTGTGCCTTCACCCTGTGTTCTTGTGCCAGCCTTCAGAGCACAGGGTGGCCATTAGCCTCCTCCAGCTCTCTCTTATGCCTCTCACAAGATTGTCTCCTGGCTCTTTGTGAACTGCATCAGCGTTTGGCTGAGCTTAATATCTGTTTTTTGACATTTTTCTCTAGTTTAATTCCTTGTTCCTCTGCTATCTGGGTATTTAAAAAAAAAAAAAGAAAAAAGATAAGAGCTTGGTTGGGAGGACAGACAGGTCATGCAAGAACAGAGTTCTTGACATCAAAACTAGAAGACAAAGATGTGCAGCCATTTGCTATGAGTGAAAGAACTATTAGTTCTTTGGTTAAAGTGTTGCTGCTTTTGACAGCCACTTACTATGAGATCCACACTGACACATATTTTAAAGGAAGAGTTCAAAAAAAGAAAAAAAAGAGAGCATTTACTTTCCTGATTATCAACTGACTTTGTCAGATGCTGAAAGCACAGCCCTCTCTCCACTCTTGTCTGTCAGGGTCTTCATCTTGAAAGATGATTCAAATTCATACTCTTCAAATAGCAAGGGGGAGCTGAGGGAGGATTGCCTGTTATAGGACTCAGGAGACATGAGCTCCCCGGACACTTGCTATTCAAAATATTCTTTAATCTGGGATTCATCCGCACCTTGGGTGAGAGCTGCACTGCTGACATCCTTTCAGAATAGTGCCATTACTGTGGTGTAGTGGCTGTTCTTCTCTGTTGATGAGCTGTGCATTGTGCTTGGCTTCCCACCTAATCTTGAGATGGTAGTGTTATTGAATGAAGAAACAATGTATGTACTTGAGAATGGACATTCAAGAATGATCCTTCTTGGGCCCAGGTGGTGTTTGCCTCTGAGAACCCATCCTGGCTTCTGTTCTATGTCCCAAAAAAGAAGTACTAAGCTGTTTCAGTAACCAGGGACTTCCCTGAGTGTGCAGCACTCAGCTTCTTAAGTACAGTATTATATCTACATCATCTCTGTACTAATTCACTCAATCTATTATTTAGCAAAGCTGTTTTTCAGGATGTGAATACTCTCAGAATAGGAAAAAACACCCCCATGATTATTTAAGGGAGAATGCACACTGAAGTGTAAAAATGTGCTGAATCTCATGTTTCTCTTACATGCTGCTCTGCATCTACCTGACCTAGGTCAGTATGTGCCAACTTTCCACCAGGTTTTATGTAAGATGTTATTATACTGACTTGAAGACAAGATAGTGAGCAGGTGAAACATCCTAGCTGGGTCGATGAAGAGAGACCCAAACCCTTGCTCCACAATGCAGTAAACTAGCAGCTAGACATCCCTTTCATCGCCTGAAATCTGAGTTGTGACCTGGTGGCTCTCACATGCCCAGTCGTTTGGCAGTGTTACCAAATGTTTATTTGACAGTGTTCCCTGCTCTCAGAAACAGTGAAAGAGGCTTATTTTTCCCTTGATCATATTTTTTTCAAAAATCATATTTGTTTTCTTCATCTGACTCGTTTCTTTAGAGACATGAGAGGGGGTATGTTGGGTTGACCCCAGCCAGCAGCTAAGATCCACCCAGCCACTTGCTCCCTCTTAGAGGACAGAATAGGGAGAGCAAAAGCAAGAAAACTCATGGATATAAACAGTTTAATAAGTGAATGAAAAAGGAAGAGGCAATGCAAAGGCAATCATTTACTACCTACCATGAGTAGACCAATGCCCAGCCAGTCTCCAAGCAATGGTTACTTCCCAGACCAACACCCCCCAAGCCCATCCTTTTTTATTGCTGAGCAGGAGGTTATATGGCACGGAATATCCCTTTGCACAGCTCGCATTAGCTGTCCCGGCGGTGTCCCCTCCCAGCTTCTTGCTTGGCCCTGGCCTACTTAGAGGCAGAATGGGGAAAAAGAAAAGAGAAGGCCTTGGTGCTGTGCGGGTATTGCTCAGCAATGGCCAAAGCACTGGTGTGTTTTAGTCACAATCCAAAACACAGCACCATGTGGGCTACTGTGAGGAAAATTAATTCTATCCCAGCCAGACCCAGTACAGAGCTGGGCCAGAAAATCAACTGCTAATAATCATGGATAAATTTAAATTTTTGTGTTCAGGACAATAAATCTGTGAAGCCTAAGAAATTCTTGTTTACCTGAACCAGCAGCACATAAAATTCATGTCGTTTCTGAGTGGCAGTGCGTGAACTGAAGAGCTTTCCTCTTCCCCATTAGTACTATTTCATTTCCCAGGCTGGTTGTGCTTACAGACAGCAACCCTTCACATGCACGTTATTTAAGGTTGATGTTCCTGTCACTAAACTTCAGCAGTTGGGATGCAGCTTCTGAGTCGGAGCCCTAAGTTTTGGTGTATGCATGTGAGCTTGGTGTCTGGTCTCCCATGGGTCTCAGTGGAGATCTGTCAGTGGTGTCCAAGGAGTTCAGAGTGTGATCCAGCTAATCAAATGTAGGTGTCTGCTCTTAGGGTGAAGAGCTCTCTGTCTTAGGGTGAGAGCAGCTCTCAAGGCTTCGCTCACTTTAGTGACTTGATCTTCATCAACTGCAGTGCAAGCGTAGGCACTGATGTTGTTTTCTAACATCAGGTGCCTGAATCTGAATCCAAGATACCACGCTGAACCCTGAGGTCTGAAATCAGTAGCCTGCATCTGGAGCTGTTTGAGGTACCCCAGGGTATTTTGGCTTGCCTCCAGCTGCCAGGCCAGAGGGACCTGGCTCTCCCCTAGGTTGTGCATTGTATCTGCCAACCACGTGGGTGTCTTACATACCCACGAGTGTCTGAAATGGCACTTAGTGTCTGGGCAGCTGAAATGACCTCCCTGGTGAAGCCTTAAATACCCACAAGTGTGATAGTGCAGGTTCTCTTTAGAGTAAGTATAAAGAAATAAGTCCTGTTGTTTCAAATTACTTTAGATTTCTGTGGCCTGCAAGTACCTGTTTCTCTGCATCAAACATGACAGTTAACTAGAGGTAGAGGTCATCAAAACTGAGACATTTGAAGTGAGGTGAACACTTCTACAAAGTCACATGCCCTTCTACAAAAGGTCCAGTAATTCCTGCGTGTGTTTCTTTGGTCTTTTTAAACCTGCTGTCTTAGAGTATCACATATTTTTATACATTATTTAACGTATTCCCTTTTTATTGTAAGGCACATTGACATACTTGTCTGTTGCACAGCAACATATTGTAAGTAACTTCTTTTTATGACAACTGCTTTTTATGATTTCTGAGTAGGAGTGCTGGCTCCTGTATTTTCGAGACGAAAGTTGAGATGATGCCCTTATTTATAGCCAGTAAAGGGAAAACGGAAGAGGAATCTTTAGACTAATACTCAAACCTCTTTTATGTTGAGAGTACAGAAGGTTTAGTTATGAATGCCTTTACATTTATTAATGTATTATTTATTATTTTATCATCTTTATATATTCAGAAACATCTCCTTTCTTGCACACCAGGGGATAGTAAGCTATGTCAACCTGCTGGGTCCTTTACGCTTCCAATTTTTGCGATATGGTGGAAGCCTGTACCACTGGAACTATTGAAGCAAGTGTCAAATACAGTCTTACTCCAAGGGAAATGGTTTGTGGCAGGTTGCTGTCTGGAGCAATTTTATCTGAGATAATGGTTCTAGGGGCTGTGGAGCTGACTCCCTGGATAACGTGTGTGGGAATGCTTATCAGTGTGCAGTTTTTTAAGTATTTCATACTGTTTATGAAGGTCTAAAATACAAAGAGAAAGATGGCAAGAAAATAAAGCAGCATGAAGAGACACTTGTGGAACATTTTATGAAGATTTTCACCCTTGGATAAGCAGTTGTTATAAAGTGATAATTTATCACATTGAATGTTCTTCCTTTCAGCTAAGGAGTATTGCAAGGTGATATTTCCATATGAAGCACAGAATGATGATGAACTCACAATCCGAGAAGGTGATGTCGTCACACTTATCAGTAAGGTAAAAGCAATATTTTTCTCATAAAAGCAAGGATTAAAATCAGCATCATTCAATTGCCATAAAACCCCTATTTGTGCCTTTGACAGTGTCCTTCCTCTTGTGCTTTAGAGCCTTACCTTGATAATGTTAAGTGAAAACCAGCTCTTTAGTATACAAGTTTATACGATTAATTTTAATTTGAATCTGCTGGCAGATCCACGTAAGTTGTAAATTCATATCTGTAACAAACATAGAAGCCTAGAGAATAAACTCGAAGACTCAAGAAAGCAGTGGCTTTGAACATCTCTGTTAGGTATGTGAGTTATCTTTCTTGTAGAAATTGTGAATTAGACTTTTTTTGGGTTAGATGGAGATAATGTACCTAAATTAGCTCAATGAACTAAACATTTATTTAAAATGTAGCCACCCTTAGCACTATGGTAAAGCAGAAAAAGATGATAAAACAGAAATTGAATTAAATAATTTTAGATCTGTGTTCTTTTCTTTAAAATTACTTGAAATTATTTAAGATGAGAAATGAAAAAACAGTGCCAGGATTTATACTAAATCTCAAAAAATTATACAATAAGATGGTGAGTAGACAGTTGGCTTTCTTTTAGAAGAGCTGTGCACCATGTTACAAATGGATTTTGTTACTAGTACATGTTACTAGAATGGATTATAGTTTAGGTGGACTTAGTTTCCTGCTCTTGTTTAAAGACTTCACAGTTTGTTTAAATGCTTTTGACTGCTGGACATAAGTATTTGGGAAAAAAAAAGCTACGAACTAGAAAGGACTGTGGATTTTGCATGATGAAGATGAATTATAATGATGTGCACAATATTGCTGTTGTTGTTTGTGCTTACATGAAAGTAAAAGAATGAATTCTATAATTGATAAGTTTCATAAGAAATTGTTACTAGACTGCAATTTGGCACCTGGGTGGAAAAACCCAAAAACCTTGGGAAATACATCTGGGGCAGTGTTTGCTATATACTAAGCCATTTGCAATCCTAGAGGACATCTTTGTCCTGAAGGATATACATGTAATTGAGGAAAAATAATCAGACATTTTGTAGGAAGAGAAACTGCAAATTTAAAAAATAAATTGTGTACATTAAATATCCTTTAATGACTTTCCCTCAATGACTTTTTTGTTTACCTTGTCTTGAAAACTGTTTGGCTTTGCCTGTTTTAGAATGTTCTTGTGTGAGTATTTAACAGTGTCTGTGATCATGGAAATTGCTTTTAAGATGTTGTTCCTGTCTACTTTACGCTTTATTGCCCAGGTTGATTTAACTTTCTGAGACAGCTGGTCTTCAGGTGAAGCTGTGTTCTTCAGTATACTTAGATAAAGAGACAATTAATTTATTGAGGTTTCAATATGAGATTTCATTTGCTTGCTTTTTCCCATTTTCTTCTTCCTGCTGCTTCTGCCCCCACAATGGAAGGATATTTGTCTTTTATAGTAACTGAGCTAATGATTTGACTGAATTAATCAGTTTTCCCAACCATGCAATGAGAAGTTTGTCAATATATTCTCTGTCCTTTCTACTCTCTAGCCTGATGGTATCAAGCCACTGCAGACATTTTATTCACTTTTCTTCATTTTTCTGTGGTATATCACGTATCTGAAAAATTGCATAAAACCATGCCTCTAGAGAGTGGGGGATCTCAATGCAAAAAGGCTTGGCATTTTTCCATGGATGCTTTTTTATGCTGTGTTTGAACTAATCTGAGATACTGAAGAAACAGTGCTTAACAAGCAGTCACTTTGCAGATCCTTTTGTGGTTTGCAGACCTCATTGCAATCAGACTTGTGGGTTTTTTTCATCTGTTTTTAACATATAGTTTAAAAAATAAAATTCAAGTGATGTGGAGTCAGGTTCCCTGCTGTAGAGTTCTGAAAACAGTGGGGTCTCCTTCATGCTCTACCATGCAATATAGTAGCTTCATTTTAGTCCAAATCATCTGAAGCAGGTGTCTTTTGTAATTTTTCTTTCAGTCAGCAATAACAAAGTCAGCCTCACCTTTCTGCCCACTAATGGCTTCTGCTAGAGAGTTGCCTTTTACCTGAAATTTAAATCACCATGCTTAGAGAGTCCTTTCCATAACCAGTTAGTGATCCATACTAAGAGGAATTAAATAGAAACGTATGGAGTACCATTACTATGGTTTTGCTTTGCTATCAGATTACAGAGGCTTTTTTTAATCTATTGGCAATAAATTGTTTAGTAGGGTTTGCTTTCTATGCTGGAGAGGATTAGACAGAATTTATTCTTCCCAATTACCTAGACCCAAAGAGAGAAGATTGTTACCTTTAAAGGAGGAGATGTGTGTCATAGTACTTCCTACAACCACAGATGCGTTATCATAAAATAACGTATTTTGTTGAAATCACTAAAACCAGAAAGTGATACAAATTCTCGGTATGAAAAGTCCCTTACTAGGCTAATCTATTTTCACACAGTCAGATCTATAGGAATGTTGAAGACTTAGGATTTTAGCTTGTACTGAATTTGCATTTAATTGAAAACAACAGCATTGGTGAGAATGTGTGAAGTGGCTGAAGTAATGAGTGAGTGACACCAGACTGGGAGAGAAATCTCATGAAAATAATGTAAAATGCATTACAAGAATCTTAAAAGCATGAAGATAAGATAGGACTTGATAAGTGCTAAGAGGAAGGGGAATGACTTAAATGAGCTAAATAGTAAATTACTAGGAAAGCCTGTGTATTTGTGCACACAGATGTGAGAATATGTGTGTGAGGAAGCTGTTAGTCTGATATGAATCTTAAAATGATAAAACTTTATTTTGTTGAAAGAATTACTAAGGAGTAATATCAGTAAATGCAGAATTCAAAACCACCATTTTAACAGTGCCCTTCAGATAAAAGGTATAAGATTATATCAGATCTATCTCTTTTTTTCAGTTAAATTAGTTATAAAAGTCCCTTTGTCAAGATCATAAAATATCTATTTAGTATAAAGAACAAACTTTTTTTTGTCATGGCCTTTGCAGAATCTGTGTCAAGTTCTCATTCTGTTTTGATGGATGTTGAGGTCTTGAATCAAAAGCTGATCAGACCTTTCCTTAGGCCTCTATGATAAGGGAATTTGAATATCTGAGTTTTTTTATGAAACAGCCAAAGAATATTTTGAATGGATTTGCTGAATCACAAGTGACTTCCCTAGTGACTTGGAGAGTGTGCTGATAAGTTTTGTGTAAACACTGAAGTAAGTCAGTAGAGGCTGATCATTTACTAGTCAGAATGGTATGTATTTTGGGAGATATAAGGTGGAGAATGGCATTATGCGAGGATGATAGCCAAAAATAATTGCTGATTAAACAGCATATTGAGTCATTTTTTTATGAACTGCAGACCGAAATCATGGAAGAGATACATGATGAGATAGAGTCCAAACATATGGTGGTAACTGTTGTTTTCTCATAGGTTAAAATTTACCTAAAAGACTAAAAGAAAAGCAGAAACAAACTTCACATAAATGTATTCCGAAAATTTCTCTAAAAGCTTTTTCTCTCCTCATTTTCTCCAGTGAAGCAAATATCCTTGTAGATCCATAGAAGAGGTTTTATTTATTAATTACTGGAAATTAAAGTGGACAAATGGTAGTACTTTAATTCCTTCATGCAAAATATTTAAAGATAAAAAAACAGAAAATATTGCCCAGAATTGTAAAGGAAGGTAAAAACTTCATCTTCAAGGCAATAAAACAGTAGACCTGGTAGCTTTGCTTTGCAAAAAGGGGTCTGAGAAAAATACACCTTTGGAAGGAAGGGAACAAAAAGCAAAATACAGTAATTTTACTTGTACAGTTAAGGTGATTGTTGTGCGATTTGATGATAAGATACATTCATAAGCTGAAAGGTATGAATGGCAAGAGGGCATGAGATTGACCCTGTAGGTTAGTCTTTGTAATTTTGTGTTCCTTTGGTAATTTTTTTAGTGTCTTCAATATGTTCCTGACAGCATTTGGATAAGGACAAGAACGCTGGTAGTGACTGCACAATGCAGCTGAAGGAGAGTGGCAAACAGATGTTTTATCGTGCTCAAATATTGATTTTGGAGATTGTACTTGTAATAAGTAGAGTTGCTGTTAAGCAACAGAAGATTCACGTGACATTTACAACTGTCATCTTGAAACTATTTTAGGATTTTTCATTCCAGCACTTTTAAACATAGCTACTGTAGGCTACTTTCCAGTGTTAATAAAGACTCTTTAGGCAAACACTACAAATTTCTTAGTAGCTCTAATAAATTCTGACAAAATGCATAGGATTCTGGAGATTTCACTGGCATACAAAAAATGACCTCTGTGAGGAATCAATAGTACTAGCTACATAATTTCAAAGCAAATACATCAGGTACATACTGGCAGCTGTGCACTCATTTGAAAGCAGTTTTACTTGTAAGAGTGTGAAAGATTTCAATGCGCTGCATCAATCTACCTGAGCTCTAGGCAGTAGAGACCACTTTGTTCCCAGGAATTAAAACGGTCTGGATAAATAAAATTAACTACTTCAAAAATCATTGCTAATTTGAAAAGCTGACAATAATGGAAAAGTATCCTCCCCTGAACCTTTATTATCAGAGTAGAAGTAGCGGAGGGCAGTATCAGTGGCAATTCTGCTAATTCTGAATTTACAAGGTATTGAAATTGATAGCTATCAATATATCAGATGGAATAATAATCTTGTGCCTTGCTCTGCATATCCCACCTGGCTTTCTCTCAGCATCCACCTACCTGGATTGCAAAGCCTTTCTTCTCCTGCTACAGACTAAGAGCTGAATACGTGAAATTAGCGGTAAGAGTGTGTTGCACTGAAGTGATCGATGAACGTAGTAGGGGGTCCTTTCTGATTTTGCAAAAGAGCTTTCATGAGGAGTTTCATGGGGGGTGTCCAGTCTCCTTGTGATTCATCAAAACTATCTGAAGGATTAACGAGGTGAAAAAGAAAACATCAGTGAGATACAGCCTTCCAAAACCTTGCTGGTGCTTTTCAAATAGTACTAGAAAATTGATGCATTGGTATCATGAAAGACACAACAAGGGAATGCCTGTCACTAGTGAAAGACTTTCATGACAAATTATCTGATATTTAATGACAATCCAATTTTTAGTGCTTCTGTGTTGGGGAAAAAAGAGCTAGAAACCTAGTCTCTAAAAATAAACATAATGGCAATCAGTTTTTGCAAAGATAGTAATTGCTTTTGGTCTTATTATTAATAATTTACTGTGAATTTTGTGGTTCAAAATGCTGAACATTTGGTGAGTCCCTGCCCCAAAGCACATGCAATCAAGTGGTAAGACAGACAAGCATGTACAGACAATTAGAACGGTATAAGGAAACAATGAAATGAGATTCAGTCTTGATAGCCTCTTTAATAATGTTGTGTTTTCACTGTTGCAGTGACTGGTCTGTGTGTTTGACCATGTTAGAGTATGGAATCTATCCTTATGCAGAGCGCTTAATATTTTTCAATTCTTAGGGTAGTTGTTAGGCACTTCATTTCACCCTCACTGTATTTCTAGACAGTTACCCCAAGTATGGCCCTTTTGGCAAAACAATTCTCCCAGTTTTCTCTCTTACGACACCTTTAAATGCTCATCCTGGTGCAGGACGTAATTGTCCAGAGCACTTTCTTTAGCTGAGTGATTGCCAAGGTGAACTTGGCTGCGTAGGGTTGTGAAGGAAAACAGCTGCTCTGATGGATGCAGGGGGCTCCTAAAGGGATGAAATTAATAAGTGCTATGTACAAGAGTCTTGCCAGTGGGTTGAGGCCGTGAGCAGGGGAAGGAGCAGTAGCTGGACAGTGCGATAGAGGAGGACGCTAGCTGACATTTAATTGAACATTTCGCTAGGTTGTGATGTCACTAGGGTAGAAATTTATCTGGTGTCTGCATTTGTTTCTGTGGGGCTTTTTTTCATTGCTGAGTTGTTCTGTATGCTTTTAATTGCAGGTGGCACACACAAATTTTATAACCCTTGGTTATAGAAATATGTGGGGGAATTAGAAGACTTTCAGTTTTTCTTTCAGTATGAGCATTTGCTTGGTAGACAGTATCACTCATTTTTCCATATTAAGATGAAAGTTTTGGTATTTTCTGCTCTATGGGTAAAAAAAAAAGTTATAATATTTGAGGTCATTAAAAATAAAGCTAATTGGCCAAGAAAACAGAAATTTTCAAAGCAGAAGCATGGTGGCTTAAGGTTCTCTCTTTTGAAAGAAGGGAAAAATTTAGTCATATTTCATTATAGTCATTCAGGTAATTTTGATTTTCATTGATAGCTAAAATATTTTATCTCATTTTTAGAAATGAGTTTACTAATATAACAATCAAAAAAAATTAGGTTATGCAGGGGTAAGTATAATCTGGTTTAATAAAAGATAAAAATGGCTTTCTGTCAGAACAACACAGTGGATTTTTGTTGACACTAAATATTTGGCCATGCAGATGCCCCTATTTGGGGTTTTAATATAAGATATTTTGAGCGTTTGCAACTTCTGCAACAATCTTGCATACAGAAACTGAAAGAAATACAGTAAATAAACATCAAATAATGTCCAGCTTTAAGAAGGCTTTTATGATGTTTTCTGTTTAAAGAATAGCATGTAAGCAATAAAGGCACTTACTGCTTGCCTTTGGAAATAAATAGGTTTTCCCCTCAGAGAGGACAATACCTTAAAGGGTCTTGGTGCATGCCCTTTTCTCTACTGAGATAACCATGAATTATTCAACACGTCTTTGGCCAGACCTAATAGCCATACCTAATCTGCTTTCTATGTTCCTTGCCTCCTACGCTGTGTTCAGCACCAGTTTTTCCCTCGAGACATCCCACCTCCTTAGCTGATTGAGAAACCTGCTCATACCAAAGTTGCTGATTTCATACAAGAAATTATTTTGCGAAGTGTGCATGCTGAGGGTGCAGTTTTACATGATTGATAGTAGGTGGCTGCTGAAAGGGATGGTTCTGCTCCTGCCCTTTTGCCTTGCATCTGACAACCTTGGCCACAGGACACGCAGGGATGTGTGAATAGGAAAGGGTGACACAAGGAACGGGACTGCCCCTGCAGTCAGCAGCCTGCTGAGAGACTGGCTTAGCAGTAGGGTCACTATTCCTGACCTGAAACCTTCCTCTGAAGGTTTTGACCTAATGGAAATGAGAAGGCTTGGATTTTTGCGGGTTTTTAAGCCACGGTGCCGTGTGGGATGGTAGCTGGAGTAGGTTCTGCAGAACGAGACACTTTTGACATGCTGCTAATGTATGTGGCAAGTGCATGGGGTAAAACTTGTGTCACGGGATAGAAGCATGACTGTTTCCTCATGTAAGTGATTAAAAGCAGTTATATAAAACTTGTGGGGACACCGATGATCAAATAAATATGTTCATTTTCTAAAATTATTTGATATATTTGGTAAGTTATAGGGAAAACAGACTGTGAGTAATTGTCCTTTCATTTTTCTTCTTGCCTAGACCGTATCCTTGGCCAAGACCTTTAAATGTTTATAAATAAATTTTTAACACTTATTCATATCTTGCAGCATTTCTTGGCTGCTGTGGTTGGCAATGGGGCATTAAGTAAGGTCTGTGTAGAGATAAAGCCTGACAATATGTATAATAAGGTACCAGGTGCAGCTTACATTTTACTGGTATCTTTAGAAGCATTACTGAAACACTAATGTTTGAGTTGAGCATTTAAATAAACTGCATATACAGGGGAGAGGGGAGCAGCCAGCACTTGAATGTTCTTCTTGTTAGTATATTTATAATATCATTTTTTTAAGTATGCACTGAAGTTCTCTTTTCCTGTTTGTGTTATCACTGATCACAGTGCTACAGCAGTGCTTTCAGAGGAAGGGATTCTGTTGTTCCTGGGAAGTCCCAAATTTGAATTTTGACAAATGGAAGGTCATGCCAAACTAAGTAGGTGAAGTTGTAGGATCCCCCATGCATGCAATGCTTCAAGATTTGCATCATTTGAAAAGAGTTAGGTTTATTTCTAAGTATGTTTAATACAGCCAAGCTAATCTAAAAAGGTGACATATTTTAAGATAAAAAAGGAAAGAAATTTTTTTCTGCTCTCTGCTTACAAAAGATATGACTGAAATGCTGAGGCGTCTGGAAAACTGTGATTATTTTTCACAATGTGGGCTTTAGGCTCACTGCTTAGCTTCATCCTTTCTTTTATCCTGAATATTGGGTTCACCTGCTGGTTTGATGGTATTATCTGAAGTCCAACCTTTTTGGGGTAGGGAGAGCTATTTAAAGGGAAAGTAGAAATGCACATATAGTGCCAAGTAATTAGTAATTGTAATTAGGACCCTGGTCCTAAGATGTCTGTGATCTAAGTAGTAATAGCATTAAATAATCCTTCAAATGTTTTGTTCTATGTATTTATAATCTTTCTAAATACAAAAAATGTAATTATGTAAATATCGTATCTTGGGTCATCAGAGGCATAATTTATGTCAGTTACTAGCACCACCTTTCATTTTTGTGTTGGCTAATTTAGTTTTAATTTGAATATTGGACTGCTAGAGTTTTATGACATGGAAGATATTTATTTCTCCATGATATTCTGCTGACTGAACAATGCAAGTGAAGTGAATCCCCAGAAGAGATTGTTTTGTTCAATGAGCAACATAATTTTTCCTGTTTGTACAAATATTTCATCAAAGCATTTCAGCTTCATTACTGATTAAACTATTTAGTCACAGAGTGTAAAGTCGAAAGGTTAGATCTAGCCTGAAACAGATTTAACAGACAAAATGTATCTGGTCTGCTAGATCCTTTACTCTAACATCTTGGGTACTGTAGATCATTCATTATTCTCAGCCAGTTTCTTTTTTGAAGGGCCCAATAACCTGGACCAGTTCTTGAACAGACTGTGTCTTCTGGAGAGGTATCCTCTTGTTGTGCCTTCCAGTAAAAAACACTGTCTGGGAAGAGTAGTGTAACCACAGCTGAAATAACGTCTAATTTCTGACAGTTTCTCCCATTTCCTTCCATAGAGTGTTCTTAGTAGAACCTTGGAGCTTATGGATAAAGAAAAATTTAACTGTTTGACTTCTTAAGCATTAAAAGATGCAACTGGTGTTATCAGATATATGTCTCTATGGCTTGGGCATGAGAGCTGACAGGAGCTGGGAAGGATCCGTGCAGAATTTAGGGCTTTTGGGACACAGGCTGAGGACCTGAGCAGGATAAATCCCTGGGTTCAGGGCCAAACAGAGCCAGTCTGGGAGGTTTCCTCTCATACTTTTCTTTCAGTATTTCATAATCTATGAGTATTTGCAAGAAGGTGTATGTATGGGGACAATGGGTGTTCTCCAGGATTGCCTCAGAAGACTTATTGTCTATTGTACTCTCTTTTATCTAAATGATCTTGGATTAGGTAGTTGTTGAGAGATTCATTATGCTTTATTGCCAGATTTTAAAATGATGTTTCTACTAAGGAGTACTTGATTACTAACTAGATGCTTTAAATAATAGCCATTTTCTTCAAAAGTATTCAAAAAATTTTGCACTATACTGTAAGGTCTCAATCCCAGTAACTGAGTTTAGGAAGTAACAAATCTTGATCATTTTGAATACAGGCTTAGGTAGCACAAGGTGGGTGTAATGTAAACTGCTGGAGAGATGCTTTCCTTCATTCATAAGTATTTTATCAAGTTTTGTGAGAATTTATGAAGACTCTAAAATCAATTGTTTTCTGACTTTTAAAATAAAATTGGATTTTGAGAGTATATCTTGGTTTCAGCATTATCATACTGAATGTAGTAAGAAATTTTAAAGAAACATTCATGAATATTACTAAACCACTTTTTTCACCTAGCTTTAACATGATTTTGTTGCTTTCCCACAATGACAAGGTTGTATTAATGAAAATCTGACATGGTGTGAGGTCAGGTTTTGTTTAGTTCATTACAAAGTTACTAAAATAATGCTGATCTTTGACACCTAACCATATATTTAAATCAAGGCAGTTACTCAACAACAGGGTAAAAAAAAAGTAGAAATTTCCCCGCACATTATTGGTTTTGCCCAGTGATGTTATACACCAACTTTAAAAATCCCAGACCCTGTCCTGTGGCCTTCTCCAGCGTTTGTGAGAGTTGGGACCTCTTGGCCCCAGCACTGCAGTTGAGCCCGGAGGCAGGCAGCAGTGCTTCCTCACAGGTGCTCTCATGGGTGCGCTGAATGACAGAGCACTTGTCCTTCAGATTTGTCTTTCTATGAGGCCTTTAATCTCCAAATTCAGAAGCCTTTACGTGTTACTTATATGTCTGTGTGTATGGATGATGTCTTGAAAAGTGCTGTAGACACATTTGTTCACATTAAAGCTGGTTTGTTTTTCTTTAAATTATGAGGTTGGCTATCAGTTGTTGAAAGACTGCTGCAGACATGCTTGCAGTGAGGGTAGTAGTAATTTAATGTCCTGCTGCCAATGTAGCAGAGTTGACACATGAAAGCTCTTAGTGCAAGTGTAAGAGGTATTCATGGCTTTCTGAATAATGTGATTTTACCAGCTCAACATTCTTCTTCATGAGAACCAACTTTACAAGGGCAGAAGGAAAGCAGACATTTGATGAATACAACTGCCAACTGCTGGGATTTTTATTTTTTTTTTTTTTTCAAATTATACAAGGAACTATGTATTCTAGTGGAGATTTCTGTGAAACTGTGGTATCCTACCAAGAAAATTTCACTTTTTCAAACCCTGCACTGTTACGGTGTATCTCAATACTCTGAATAGTCCAAATTTTTACTTTGTAAATTTAGTTTGCCAGTTGTATATTTTACATTTAGTAATCTATACATCTTAAATTAAAAAGATAATTCTCATAGACCAGTTTTTTAGAAGATGTCATCTGTAAATGATGATGACTATGCATACAAGTACATTTACTGGCATGAGCATAAAACTTGTTATCTGAGAGTACGCATTCCAGAGTATGTGCTTTGCAGCTACCTTTCCTGAGGACCTGCTTGTTCTTGTTCTTGACATTGCTTTCTATCCTAGCTATAATGATGACATCTGTATGGTGAAATGTTTCTGTATCAAAAACTTTTAATCAGGAAAGCTAAAAATAGAGCAGTTATGGGTTGATGTCCAAACCATGGCTCCATATTTTAGCAGTATTACAAAGTAGCAGCATGTTCAGAGGACCAGCCCATGCAGTGATCAGCTCCCTCAGAAAAACAGAAGTTGTATTTACAAATGAGAAGATTGCCCTCTTCAAGGGTTTACACATCTGCAGTTACAGTCATGGATAGAAGAGAAAATAAATACATAGCCTGTTACTTGTTTTGGGACCTTGGGGAATAGGAAAAACCTCTCATTTACTTTTACCAACAAAAGCCTTCTGCTTTTCTAGGGGCAGCTTGGAAGGTAGGTTAGGGAGGGGAGAGATGAATTTGTGCCATAGCCCTCAGTTCTTCTAAAGGCAGCAAGAGATGAGGGAGCAGGTGCTACCTTGAAGGCCTGGTTGCTTTGGAGGAAAAGGCAGGAAATATCTTTGTCCCTAAAATAAATGGAAAACATGGCTGAAGCAGTGGATACTTACCTGCCATAAAACTGTTCCTGCATCTCTTGCAACCTTTTGTTATGCCCTCTGTGTGCAAGCTGTGGCGGTGCTGTGCTTCATGGAGTGGCTGAATAGGTTATCTAGGCAGCCCCTACCAGCCTTGCTCAGGTGCTCTCAGGTTTCCATCTATTTTGGTAAGCTGCAGAAGTTGCTCAGCTTTTGGTAGGTTCCCAGTGAGTATCAGATGGCTGCTGATGCTGGAGAGAGCAAGCTTGAGTGCATTTGTAGGTGGCTTCAGCGATGATCTAGATACAAGCCCAGTGGGTTTCTGAACACAGGCAAGAGAATAATTATAATGGTAACTGAATGGAGAGCCAAGTAGCTACTGGTTTTTATTTAAGTGATTAAGAACAGTCTCATAGTACATAGAAACTCTCCTGTAAGTGGCTTGAAGGAAAATAAAAAAGGAAAAATAATGCATAGTAGTTGGAAGAAAGCATAGATTTGTGCATGTCCGACATGTAAATTATAGTAATCTTGTATGCTTTACTGACTTTTAGAAAAATAATGGAAAAAATCCACATCATGAGTTTTTATTATAAATATGTTCACAGCCAGAAGTGCTGCTTTCCATTTTCAGAGAAAGTGTTGGTTGCCTTCATGATCCTTTCATCCAGCTCAGGCCTAGAGTGCAAGTAGCAGTGTGGGCTAGAAATAAACCCATCTATAATAACCAAGCCTGTTTTTTAAGAGAGAACACTTTATATGGAGTAAAAACCCCCTCTGTCTTTGGGGTATATGAAACTTCTGCCTGCTTGGAGCAGAGCAAACGGTTGTGAAGTCATGAGTTTTTTCAGGATGGAGAGTTCAATCATGTTTGCATGACAGGGCAATCTGTCACCGTCATCCTCGTAGCTGGGATACAGCTTGGCATGAGAGAGACGTCACCTGCCAGGTGTGAACTTGCATCTTTTAATTTTGTTGTCTTTAATGTGGTATCAGCTAGTAAAGTGAAGATCAAGTTAGCAAGGGACTGACAGCTCTGCCTTATCAACCTCCATTGTCATCTCTTTTACCACCAAAGAAAACGGTTGATGGTGTCTGACTGAAGAGAAGTTTGTGTTCTTGTCTAGTGACCAGCTGTACTCCTAGGCTGGGAAGATGACAAGGGCTAGCATCTTGTCAGTAGTGTCTGTCTAGGTACAGCCGCTTCTGTGCGTCTGAGTGGAGTATTTGTAAGACTACGTAGTATAAGGCACCTTATGCTGGGGCTTTCTGTTCAGTCTCTACCAGCGTCTGCTTTCTTACAGTTGGATTGAGAGCACTGAGGGAAGGAACAGCACAGTGTTTGTTCTAATATCAGAGCAGCAGTTTTGTTGCTAAGAAAAACTATTAATGTAGGATCCTGTGTGCATAAGAGACCAAGCAGTGTTGTGATTCTTTCACCCAGAAGAGGAGGAAGCACAGCTCCAGTGTTCTATGGCTTTTCTTAGCCAATACGAGAGTGGCTATAGGATCACTGCGGTTGTTGAAAGGAAACTAAGCCATGATCTTATACTGTCAACCCTACTTAAGTATTTCACTATATTTCATTTACATTCAGTAACAGTATGAAAAACCTGGTGCTCCAAATGGAAACTTTCTTCGCCTGTATGTTAAAATATCTTTGCACGGCTTTTATCTGGTCTCTCTAGTCATGTATCTCTCTCTCTCTCCCCCCCCCCTTTTAGTCACCACAGACATAAGTTTCAGAGTGAAACTGTGTTCTTATCTTTCTTATCGTTGGTTAAGGGTTTGTGTTTTATTTTCTTCTTTTCTGTTGTTTTAATATTCCCTTCTGCAAAATACATCTGTTTTCTCCAGATGATTCCCTCCTACAATTTTCTTCACAGCTTGAATGTCTCACTTCTAATTACATGAAGGATAGTTCTCTCCCTCTTATTCTTTGTGTCAAGAAGAGGACTGGTGTTTTTTAGTTCACCTGTGTATTCCCTTAAAATTGTTGGCAACATGTTGACAAAAGCTAGTTGTATTCTTGTTTTCTGGCAGTTGCCATTTCTCCCACGTTTGCCCTTTCATCTTACAGTATTTTTCTGACTTACATAAGAATTCCAGCTCAGGTTGCCATTTTAGTACCTTATGTTTTGTGTAATATTTATTTCTTATAAAGTTTAAAAATTGCTTCTCAAAAATTCCTCAATACCTCTGTCTTTCTCATCACTATGTTTTGTCCATTTCTTTACCCTAATACTTACCACAAAATTAATGTTGCTAATAAATCCAATGTATTGAGTTTATTACCAGTTATTTGGGATCTGCTGAGCTTGAAATTAGAATGGAAGTTGATTCTGCCATAGAAGAGCTTTTCAATCCTTCTTTCATTTTGCCTCTCCTCCCTCCCTTTACTCTGTTCTCTAAAAAGTCATTTGAATTAAATTCATCAGAGACATGATTTTGGAACAAAACTACTTCACTGGAAATGAGGATAAAACCAAGATTTGTGTTTCAATGAGAAAATGCTAAAATTTCCCTCTAGATTTTTTTTTCCTCTATTTCATGAATCTGCCTCTGCCTGAACAGTGAAAACAGGCTTGGCAATATTTTTGAATATTGATACTGGATTGTAATAACTTGACACCTTTTGTATAAAATCTGCATATTGAAATTACAGCCGTTTTGCTGACCTTCAACACATGAAGATATATTAAAAAAGACAATATGATTAGGATTACATGGCTGATGGGGATCTAGGAGTACTGGAGTAGCTTTAGCTCAATGTTCACAGGCAACCACATTGTTTTAATCATGTTGCCTTGATTGTGCTTCATAGCTCTGTCATTTGTTAGTGCTTGAGGCAGCTTGTGCAGCTGTAACTCAGGTATCCTTGTGTGGTGGTCTGTCTCATAATGAAGACGTACCTGCTGCCCGCATTGTACATGGGCTTCCAGAAGTTTCTGAGGCATAGCATGCCTGCAGTTGTGGGTAGTAGGAGGGCACCACCACTGAGATTCTTCACCAGATCTCATTCATTTAAATTCTGAGATCTCTTTCTATCCTTTTGCTCAGTGACACAGAAGCCTCCTCTGGTAAATAAATGAGAAAATTAAAGAGAAACTGCCTAAAGATTTACTTACTGTATGAAAATCCAGTGTGGTGGTTGGCTGCATAAGTCTGAGTGACAAGCTGGAGAGGAGAAAAAAGCAAACCTGCAGCTGTTTGAGATTAAAGAACATGTAACACAAACAGTGTCCTCATGAAGACAAATGAGCTTTAAAAAAAACATTGAATACAAAATTCATGTGTGTTAATAAAATGAAGAAGTAGGAGTAAGATTTGTGTTTCCTAAGAGCATAAAAAAATCTGACCTAAAAAGAATATATGTAATGTTGTATGTTGTTTAGTCAGGATTAATAGCTAGCACTAAGCTGTGCTATCAGTTGAAGCACAAGCTTTTCATCTCTGGGCACTTGAATTATTCTTAATATTTTTCAACATCTAAATTGGGTCATAAATGTTTTGGCAATTTCAGATTAGTGGCATAGGGGATGGAGGGCATTATAAAACACGCCATGTGATAGAACAGTTGAGTGCACTGATTACTAGGCTGCGCAAGTAGATAGAGCCAAGTGGGAGGGCGCCTTCACATCAGGAATGAGGGGTGCTGGCTCTGCGGTAAGAGTAATATCCTGCACAGTGCCTGTCTGTGCCATGCATGACTAGCTGATTATCTTGGTCCTTCACGGAGCCCTGTGTTCACTCAGCAGATATTTTGAAAACATCAGCTAGTCAAGAATCAGCCCTGTTCACTAACAGAGGTCTGACAGTCTAACAGAGCTAGTAAGTACCTCCTAAATAACGCCTGAGTCTAGGAAAGGTAAGAGTCCTTGGTGAAGGTCACCCTGCTAAAGAGAAGGGAGAATGCAGGAGAAAAGCACAGATTGAGCATGAGAGAAAACAACCAGAAAAAGAATGAAAGGATTGTTCAGTGCCTGCATTTGTAGATCAGGAACAGAATACATCAGAGTAAAATTGAGATATGAGGGAGCGGGGAGGAAACCAACACCCAAACCAGACATGATGCAAGAAGCCAGGCTATTTAGCTTGTGTATTTAGTTAGTGCATACTCTTATCTCAGGAGATGAGGTGGGCTAAATAAAGAGCCTAGAACAGAAAAATAACTAAAAAAACCCACAACAAAACATAAAAGCAATGATCTTCTTTAATGCTAGTCTGTTTTCTCTCAAATATCATCCAATGTTTATGCATTATAACTTAGAGAAAAATACCAACAAACACAATCATTGTGAACAATATTTTTAAGTCTTCTCTTGGTATTAAGTACACCTCATTAAGTTAACTTGCATTATTCTGTCATCCCTGTAGCAGCTGAAACAAATTATTTCATGGAAATGTAACAATAAGGCTATTTTGCATGCATGTATTATCATACAATCTTTTATTGCCCATTCACATTATTTTCAGTAGATTCTCTCTCCTATTTAAACTATGTTTACGTCTAAACAAAGGAATACTCATTTTCACTTTTTTCCCCCTCTGTACTGCTGCAGTGTGCAGATGCTTTGTAAGCATTTATCTTCAAAACTTTCCAAAATTGTAGAGCATGCTATGATTGTTCCTAGGTAGATGATGAAATGAAGATCAGAGTGGCTGTAAAGTCTTTGCTCATTTTGGATACTTGTCTTGAAAAACAGACCACATCTGTCTTTTAATGA